>NC_138078.1:99567422-100199367 GCF_964212035.1 Myotis nattereri | reverse complement strand
TTCACTTGAAGTTTCTTGTTCATTTCACCACACTCAATTAATAAACAAAAGCAGAGGCAGAATTAAGCTACCATTTTATAGTAATTGGTGTAAAAAACAAACAACTACCCTGGGGTCAGTAGTCTGCCTGTCTGTTTCCACGAGATTTGCAGAAGGATGAGCTTCAATTTATCTCCAAGTGAAGTAATATTTTAATTTTTATGGTTAAAATACACGTTCACTCACCAAAATAGCTTTCTCATATGAAGGCACACTCCCTAAAAGAGTATCCTGAAGGCTGTTTCTGCAGTTCCTTTCCACTGTTCTTCTGACCTGCAGTGACCTTCGTTTTCTGTCTAATCAAATCAAAACAGCTTTGCCTGATTTGTCAGATTCTG
This sequence comes from Myotis nattereri, assembly GCF_964212035.1. Taxonomy (NCBI): domain Eukaryota; kingdom Metazoa; phylum Chordata; class Mammalia; order Chiroptera; family Vespertilionidae; genus Myotis; species Myotis nattereri. The sequence goes on along the minus strand of NC_138078.1, from coordinate 100,198,990 downwards.
TACCATTGTAGCCCACTTAGCCAACGAATACTCTGTGCCTGTCAGGCTAGTGTCCATATTATTGGCACTCTCCACTCTCCCAAAGTCTTTTCATTCCTACATCTGTATCTTCATGTTGTTCTCCTACCAGGAATGCCCTCCATTTTTATCCTTTATTTCCAGATCCCCAACACAAGGTCCAGCTTAAGTCTAATTTCCACAGATCCTCCACTAGTTACTCTTGGCCATTTGTACTTCCTCTGAACTCCAATTACATTTATTGCTTTTATTGCACAGCATAGCACTTGTATATTTCTGTAGGGCTTTACATTGGAAATGTTTCAGTGGTTACCTTGGAGTAGGGTTCTAGGAAGTTCAGGGTGAGACTCTGGATACTCCCAATCCTTGCTTCAGCCAAAGCAATTCCACTTTAGTTTTATATCAGGGCAGTCTGCAAGTGTTTTTATTTGAAGAAATGGTTTAGCTGCATCCTCCTCCTCTCAAAAGAGTTTGAAAAATGCTCGCTCTATCTGGTGTGCTGATTGCCTCATGAGTGTTAATTTGCCAGGACTTAAACTACTTTAGACTTAATACTACCAGTCCTGCCTCTGGAGTGCAACTGGTTCATCTATAGTCATAAAAATATGCAACTGGTGCAATTTTGAGCACAAAATGGACACTTAGGAAATGGTTTTATGATTGTATTGCTCTAATTTTGGGGGATAGGAGACAGTGAATAGCATTATCTGAGAAATTTACTTTAATGAAGAACTCAGAAAAAGAGTTCTTGTTGATCTTTGAGAAATAAGCCTAAAATGATGGATTGTTTTCCCTTTTGGCTATAAAACCAAATCTGATTTAAGTCTGATTTACATATACATATTTCTGATTTACATATACATATTTAAGAGAAACTCATTATTGGCATCCCTACTCACCCAAAGTTTAGCCAAAACTTAAATATCATATTCATGCATTCATGTAAGTAATAAATAGTGTTATTCAACTCACAGAATGATGCACAGAGTATCATTTATACCAAAAAACCTAGGAAAGAGTAAATTCAGAAGTTTATGGCAATAATGATTTACATAGAAATGCCAGTTTCAGACCAGTTATTTCAGCTTTCTGTATCAAATCAATTATATAAACTAAAGACCTGAATATTTAAATCAATGGTGCTATCAACTTGTTAATACTCTTTTTGTTTTTGTCTTTTTTCCTGCTGTCTGGCTCATTGTCTTCACCTACAGGTGTACTTTATTGTCGGCTTCCAAAGATTACTAACTTTCATTTGTATGATTAAAATTAAACTGCCTTGGCTAAACTGCTACTCTTACTGCTGCTTCCATTATTGCCTTCTTCAGCAAAATAAGGCTTTTTGAAGCCAAAGAATAACAAGAACTAAACACCATTTTAGAAGCCTTGCAACTATGAATCTTAAGCTAAATGTGCCCACCATTATTTTGCTGCCTGTCCACTTGTTAATAACAATATACAGTGCCCTTATATTTATTCCATGGTATTTTCTTACCAATGCCAAGAAGAAAAACGCCATGGCAAAGAGAATAAAAGCTAAGCCCACTTCAGACAAACCTGGAAGTCCATATCGCTCTGTCACGCACTTCGACTCACTAGCTGTCATAGACATCCCTGGAGCAGACACTCTTGATAAACTATTTGATCACGCCATATCCAAGTTTGGGAAGAAGGACAGCCTTGGGACCAGGGAAATCCTAAGTGAAGAAAATGAAATGCAGCCAAATGGAAAGGTGTTTAAGAAGGTAAAATGTTACTGAGTTTTTTATTTTTTAAGGGGGAGGGGGTACATTTTACTTGATCATAAGTCAAGTGCATTTTATTTTATTTATTTTTTAAAATATGTTTTATTGATTTTTCACAGAGAAGAAGGGAGAGGGATAGAGAGTTAGAAACATTGATGAGAGAGAAACATCGATCAGCTGCCTCCTGCACACCCCTACTGGGTATGTGCCCACAACCAAGGTACATGCCCTTGATTGGAACCGAACCTGGGACCCTTGAGTCCAGAGGCCGACGCTCTATCCACTGAACCAAACCGGTTAGGGCTCAAGTGCATTTTAAATATTCCTGCCCTTGCTGGTTTGGCTCAGTGGATAGAGTGTTGGCCTGCAGATTGAAGGGTCTCGGGTTTGATTCTCGCCAGGGGCACATGCCTGGGTTGTGGGCTCGATCCCCTATAGGCGATGTGCAGGAGGCAGCCAATCAATGATTCCCTCTCATCATTGATGTTTCTATCTCTCCCTCTCCCTTCTTCTCTAAAATCAATAAAAATACATTACAAAAAAAACTTTAAAAAATAAATATCATTGCATTCCATTCTGGTGCTGTGTAACTAAATCTCTGAAGGTCCCCATAGTTTCTGTATATTCACTTCAGGGCAACTTTAACGTTTCATACTTTGAATAATTTTTTAATTGCTTGCTTAGACAAATGTACTAATATTAGAGAATGTCTCATCTTAACAGTTAATTCTTGGGAATTACAAATGGATGAACTACCTTGAAGTGAACCGCCGAGTGAATAACTTTGGTAGTGGACTCACTGCATTGGGATTAAAACCAAAGAGCACTATTGCCATTTTCTGTGAGACCAGGGCCGAATGGATGATTGCAGCACAGACCTGCTTTAAGTACAACTTTCCTCGTAAGTGCCTTGTGTTTTTGGAGGGGGAGAGAGAGGGCTTTGTTTACATGTGAAACTGTCTTGAGATCTTTGATTTTTCGAAGTAGGTGTCCTTTAGTCATTTATCTGCCTAAATTATGTTTATAAAACAACATGTAACATAGTTGAAAGATATCTGACAATTCCTGTTAAAGTTAATAACTTCTAAGAGCTAATATGAGATTTGGCTGCTCAATGGATAGAATTTAGAATTTTACTTCTTAATTGGAAGTGAATTGTACTTGAAAGATTTGGGGTTTGGGGGCATTTTTTAGGAAGTGACCCACAAATAATCACAAAAAAATCATTCCTTCAGATAATTCTAGTTCATTGTTTCACTTCAAGGTCTCTTATTGTACTTTTTCCATTTTACTTATGAAATACGCATGTGACAGATTGCACTGGCATTAGATTATGTTGTCTAGAAAGTAAAATTGAGTATATTTCTTTAGCCATTGTTCAAGAAATTATATTTAACTAGAGGCCTGGTGCATAAAAATTTGTGCACTCGGGGGGGGGGGTCCCTCAGCCAGGCCTGTGCCCTCTCGCAGTCTGGGACCCCTTGGGAGATAATGACCTGCTGGCTTAGGCCTGCTCCTGGATGGCAGAGGGCAGGCCCAATCCCTAGGTGCAGCCCCTGGTCGGGCTCAGAGCAGGGCCGATTGGGGAGTTGGGGCACCGCCCCCTGTCATGCACAGAGCAGGGCAGATTGGGAGGTTGTGATGCCACTCTCAGTCACGCTCAGGGTAGGGCCGATTGGGGGGTTGGGGCACCGTCCCCTGTCACACTCAAGGCAGGGTCGATGGGGAGGTTGCGGCGCCACCCCCTGTCACGCACAGAGCAGGGCCAATCAGGGGGTTGGGGCGCTGCCCCCGTCACACTCAAGGCAGGGTCGATGGGGAGGTTGCGGCGCCACCCTCTATCACCCACAGAGCAGGGCCCATCAGGGGGTTGAGGCGCCGCCACTCTCACACTCAGGGCAGGGCCGATGGGGAGGTTATGGCTCTACCCCATCACACACAGAGCAGAGCCCGTGGGGGGTGGTTGGGGAGCTCCCCCCTATCTGGCACAGAGCAGGGCTGCTCAGGGGATTGGGGCCCCACCCCCTGTCACACAGAGCTGCAGGGCGATCAGGGGGTTTGGGCGCTGCCCCCTGTCACGTTGATCCCGGTGCCGGGAGGCCTCGCGGCTCCGCTGATCCAGGTGCTGGGAGGCATATTACCCTTTTACTATATAGGGTAGAGGCCTGGTGCATGGGTGGGGCTGGCTGGTTTGCACAGAAGGGTGTCCTGGATCAGGGTGGGGGTCCCCACTGGGGTGCCTGGCCAGCCTGGGTGAGGGGATGATGGCTGTTTGCAGCTGGTCACACACCCTTCAGGGTGGGGGTCCCCACTGGGGTGCCTGGCCAGTCTGGGTGAGGGGCTGAGGGCTGTTTTCAGGCTGGGGGTGACTGAAGCTCCCAACCGCTCCTTTTTTTTCTTTTTCTTTTTTTTATTCTGGGCCAGCTTTACCTTGAGGCTTGGCTCTAGCTCTTAGGCGGTATTTGTTACAATGTTTCTTAAACTGCCCACTCAGAGGCCTGCAGCCTCAGGCGGGGAACGTTGGTTTCCTCCAACGATCCTCCGTCACTGAGGCAAGCAAGCCTCATGTTAGTTTCAAGCTGCCTGGCTGCCTGCCGCCATCTTGGCTGACAGTTAATTTGCATATCTCGCTGATTAGCCAATGAAAAGGGTAGCGGTCGTATGCCAATTACCATGTTTCTCTTTTATTAGTGTAGATTATTAATAGCCCAGAACAGTGCCAGCACTCAGTTATTAGTTAATGAAATAGAACACTATAGGTGTGGTGTAAGAATCAAGGGTTTGTATTTCAAACAAACAAAAATAGATAATATGAAAATAATCCCCTATATATGCATCACCCAACTTCAACAATCAACAGCTTGTGAAAAGTAGCAGTTCTTAACCATGTTGCTGTTTTGGTTTCCAGCCTAGAGTTGAATTTCCAAGCCTATCTAAGTTTAGCTGATGTCCTCTGATTCTGATTATTCTGGGTTTCAGTTTATGTTTTCTTTGTCTGTTAGATCCTAAAGCAGGGGTCCTCAAACTACGGCCCGCGGGCCGCATGCAAATACAAATATTGTATTTGTTCCCGTTTTGTTTTTTTACTTCAAAATAAGATATGTGCAGTGTACACAGGAATTTGTTCATAGTTTTTTCTTAAGCTATAATCCGGTCCTCCAATGGTCTGAGAGACAGTGAACTGGCCCCCTGTTTAAAAAGTTTGAGGACCCCTGTCCTAAAGAGTAGATCTCCCTGTCCACTCCAATTTAGGCTTAGAGATCTCCAATCAGTGTGGACATGAGACCCACAGAGAAAGCTTCTTAGAAGGAGTGAGAAAATGATTTATGGCCTATCTTCTGACTTGATATCCTCAAAATGTGAGGATTCTCAAGGACTTAACCTTTCTTTGGCACTATGACCAATGAAAGTGTGTGTCACAGGGGAGCCCTTGCTGGAGTAGCTCTGACCTTCATTGAGAGGTCAGCCAGACCATGTAAAAGAATGAAATCTGACCATTTGCAATAGCATGGATGGACCTAGAGGGTATTATGCTAGCCAAAGTAAGTCAGTCAGAGAAAGAAAAAAATTTCACTTACATGTGGAATCTAAAGAACAACATAAATCAACAAACAAAATAGAAACAGACTCATAGATACAGAGAATAGATTGATGGTTGCCAGAGGGGAGGGGATTGGGGAACTGTATGAAAAAGTGAAGGGACTGAGAAGTACAGATTGGTAGTTATAAAATAGTCATGAAGATGTAAAATACTTCATAGGAAAGGAAATATAGTCAATAATATGATATGTAATAACTATGTATGTGCCAGTAAGTTACTGGAAATATCAGGGGGAACACTTTTGTAAAGTATATGATTGTTTAACCACTATGCTGTACACCTGAAATGAATATAAAATATTATTGAATGTAAAATGTATCTGAGAATTTTTTTTAGAAGTTCAGCGAGAACCTATTGGCCTTGACCATCTTAATGACCTATTTTTGACAAATTGTGGCACTTCCTGTATTTCTGGATTTCCTCAAGTTTAGAAAGTTAGAATTCTGCGAATTTGTGAGGAAAATTTTGAAATACTGTATCAGGAAATTTGAGGCAAGATTAAAGTGTAATATAGCAAAGACTGTGAAGTCAAGTTAAATTATAAAATATCTTTCCATCTGTGAGTATGCCTATCATTAAAGGCTGATTTAAATAATATACTAAATAAATGTTTATCATTTAACTTTTGTGTGTATTTTTTCATTATGTAGTTGTGACTTTATATGCCACACTTGGCAGTGAAGCTGTAGTTCATGGGTTAAATGAATCCGAGGCTGCCTATCTGATTACTAGTGTTGAACTTCTGGAAAGTAAACTTAAGGTACGTATTACATTTTCTTTTAATTCATAGTAGTGTTATCTGACAGGACCGGAAAATGTTCAGTAATTGAGTTTACTGCAGGCCCATATTTAATAACTGAATTTTCTTTCTGCTCAACAGACTGCATTGTTAGACATCAATTGTGTTAAACATATCATTTATGTGGACAATAAGACTGTCAATAAAACAGAATACCCTGAAGGATTTGAGATTCACAGCATGCAATCAGTAGAAGAGTTGGGATCCAAGCCAGAAAACTGTAAGTAAAGCAGTTAAAACAAATTTATTAATCTATTCATAGTTATTTCAGTAGGTTAGGAAAAGAAATGATGTGAATGAAAAGCATAAAATTCTTTGATTAAAAATGTTTTAAAATGTATGAAAACTATCAAAACCATATAGTATTCAGGTTTTCCCTCCCTTTTTCTCTAAAGCTAACTACTGTTTTAAAATTTACTAAGTAGCAGAGATGTACACAATGGTTCAAACTTTATGGTGGTTGCTGCCTAACTTTTCTTTTTTTCAAATAACCTTCTAATTTAGACCTCACATAAGAAAAAGGTATCAGGCCTTCTATTCAGTACAGTTTTAAAATGCTTAATTCTAGTGATCTTAATGATTTATTAGGGATTGCAAAGCTGTTTAGTTGGTATTTCATTAGAAACAAGTCAGTCCACCTTGTAGCAAAATACCAGTTGTGGAAATTAAATAATATACTGAATAAATGTTTATCATTTAACTTTTGTGTTTAGTTTTTCATTATGTAGTTGTGACTGTATATGCCACACTTGGCAGAGAAGCCAAGAGGGTTGAAGAACCTAAAAATTTCATTTAAATACTTTTTCTGTCATGTTTAATGTGAAGGTAATGATACTCTACTAGATGAGGAAAGGATTCATTTTGGCAGAATAAAATGTTGGTTGAACCTCTGCTTAGCTTATGAATATTTGATCATTAGTGACTTAACATATGTTTGCAATAAAAGGTATCAAGTACAGCACTCTACCACTTGTGGAGCATGACATGGGGGCTGACATTTTACCAACTTGCAAACAAGCAAGTGAGCTTGCCACCACTTCTTGGAAATACAAGACTGCTGAGTCAGATATGAAGGACAGTTTTTTAATCACAGCAATAGCAGTAGGCAGAGTTCCAGCATTTATGTTGCTTCCTTGCACTCCAGTTTCCACAGGGCAATGTGAAGAGGGTTAGATGACACCTGCACTTGCAGTGGGTTGTGTTATAGGAGAGGAACCCTGATCTTAGGAAACCTGAATCTTAACAATGAGCAGTAAGCATACCTGACCTATGCCCTGGAGAAAGAGATTGTGTCTGTTTTACTGGACAGTAAGCAAGCCTGCTCTTTGCTTTTGAGGGAGACTCTATCTTTGTCTTCCAAGGCTGTTAACTGTGCAAACTTTTTTGAAAATATATTCTAGAATAAAGGCAGTGCCTGTACTCACAAGATGTGTGACAATTCAAGAGACCATGGAGAATTGTCTCTCAGCACCAGGTTGACCCTGCAAGATTGGGGTAAATGTAAATGTGAAGTCCTGATCAATAGGGATCTGTTGCCAATTCTGCTGATTCATCAAAGGATGTTGGCAATAAACTATGGGGATACTGGGTCCTTGTGTCAATAACATAACAGACCACTAGTTCCACTCATTTCTACACTAGATAAGACATCTTTTTGTGATAATTTATCTGAGTAGATGGTTTTTATTATGATAATAAGTATCATATTGTGTGCTTAGACAGAGGAGAGCTTAATATACAGGGTGGGCAAAAGTAGGTTTACAGTTATAAATACATGAAACAGATTATTCTTACATTATTATTTATTATTGTATTATTTTCCATATGAACAACTGTAAACCTACTTTTGCCCAACCCTGTATGTACTGCTACTGCATCCAGTACTCATCAAATGAAGGATTTAGTTTCAATTTTCTTGGTTTATAAACTCTGACAGATATCTTTAAAGAACATTAGCATTAGTCAATTTATATATAACTTTATCTTTGGTTATTTCAGTGGTAAAATCACATTGTTTAACTTGGGCATAAAATGTAATTCAGTTTCATAAACTAATTCTTTTTAAAAAGTTTATTTTGTAGAGCAGTTATAGATTCAAAGCAAAATTGACAGGAACGTACAGAGAGTTCACATACCATATACCCCCTGCCTCTACAAACAAACTGCCTTCCCACTGTCAACTTTTCCAAATAGAGTGGTACATGTGTTACAATTGGTGAGCCTATAGTGACACAGCATAGTCACCCAAAGTCCATACTTTACATTAGGGATCATTCTTGATGTTATGCATTCTATGGGTTTTTGTCAAATGTATAATGACATGTATAGTATCATCTATACTGATAATAGAGAAATATGCAAACTATCTACTACAACATCATGTCATGACCGATCAGCAGGCTGCATCCCTGCCCTCTGCTCAGGCAGCTGCAAGGCCCGGGGTAGGATAATATATAATAGGAGAGGTTATGAAAGGAGAGGGAGAGGAAGGCAGGCCTGCATGCAGACAGGCCAAGAGGAGAAACAAATAGAGAAAGGGCACAAGAAAAAGGCACAGGATTGGGCAGGAGCCCTGCCCAGACACGGGAGGAGGGCGGTGGCCCCCAGTGTGGGCCGTTGGCGGGGAGGCACCCACAGGTCTGGGACAAAGTGGTGGATGGTCTGAGACTTCTGGGTGGAGGCACTCCTGCTTTGCGGCGGCAGCAGCAGCGTCTGGGCCACATGGGCCTAGGCCACCCTCACTAGGCCAGGTGTCCCGGGCAGGGATTGGGAGCAGGACGACAGCAGGGAGGTCAGGGAAGGGGGGTTAGTGAACACCTGGCTGGGGCTGAGCCCCTGGGCTGGAGGTCAATGCCCTCCCCCCACCCGAACAGAAGCTTTAAGAAGGGAAGGAGGGAGGGAAGAACTTTATAAAGGAGTCAGTAGAGAGCAGAGTTAAAGAAGGAAAGAGGATGTATGAGTGAATGGAAGGAGCTATAATGAAAATTAAGTATAGTTGTGTACTGGGGACAGATTTTAAAAGTAGGAGTCAGAAAAGAAAAAAGATAAATGACAGTGAATAATTAAGCAGGTAGATCAATAGATATTAAAACAGTGGAAGTTAGTATAGGAGAATGTATGGGAAAGGTAGGATGAAAGAGAAAGAGGGAGGAAAGAGAAGTTTTAAAGGGGAGCTCATAAAGCTTAAAAGGAGAATGGGAAGAAGGAAGAAATGGGGGAGGGAGCAAAGCAGGTCTGAGGGAGGATGTGAAGAAAAAAAATTAAGGTGGGAAGGAAAGAAAAGGGGAGGGAGGGCAGGGGTAAAGATAAAGGAAAGAAGGAATGTGGGGAGGGAGGAAGGGTAGGAGAAAGAAGGGAAGAAGAATGATGGAACAGAAGTAGGAAATAAGGAGGAAAGAAAAGTTTATAAATGATTAGTCAGTAGGAAAAAGTGTTACATAAAGGAGAGAGGAAAAATTGTGTGAGAGGGAGAAGCCAATAAGGAATTCAAATACAATTGTGTGTGAAGGGGATAAGATTAAAAATAAAAAAAGTTAATAGGGGCGACCAGGCCAGCAGGGGAGGGCAGTTAGGGGTGACCAGGCTGGCAGGGGTGGGCAGTTAGGGGGATCAGGCCAGCAGGGGAGGGCAGTTAGGGGTGACCAGGCTGGCAGGGGTGGGCAGTTAGGGGGATCAGGCCAGCAGGGGAGGGCCATTAGGGGTGACCAGGCTGGCAGGGGTGGGCAGTTAGGGGGATCAGGCCAGCAGGCAGGGCAGTTAGGGGGAATCAGGCAGGCAGGCAGGCAGAGTGGTTAGGGCAGGCACACAGGTAAGCGGTTAGGAGACAGAGGTCCTGGATTGTGAGAGGGATCCCAGATTGGAGAGGGTGTAGGCTGGGCTGAAGGATACCACCCCCGTGCATGAATTTCATGCACTGGGACTCTAGTACAGAATATAAACTAATTATTGATTGATTGATTAAGGTATTACATATGTGTCTTTACCCTCCCCTCCTAATCCCCCCAACCTCCCTACTCATGCCCTCACCCCCCTGTTGTCTGTGTCCATTGGTTAAGCTTATATGCATGCATACAAGTCCTTTGGTTGATCTCTCCCCTGTACCCCGACCTTCCCCTACCTTCCCTCCGAGGTTTGACAGTCTGATCGATGCTTCTCTATCTCTGGATCTGTTTTTGTTTAAACTAATTTTTAAAAATGCAATAATTTTTTAAACTTTTATTTAATTCTGATTATCTTTGTCTTCTTGAACATTTTGGTGTATTCTGGGATAGCAAAGAGGTTACACAGTTAATATGATACAGTCTCTTAAAGTTGAAACCCCAATGTGCTGTTTAAAACTTAGCATGTTAGAATATTAGAGTTGAAGTCACCTTAAATGTAAGTTAACAACAACAAAAACAGAACCCAAGAAAACTCAGGGAGGTGATGTGTATGTCTATTACCTTGATTGTAGTGGTGGTATTATGGGTGTTTGTGTATGTTCCAGTCATTAATGTGTTGCTTTTTCATTCATTTAGCGTGCGTGCCTCCAAATAGACCAACTCCTTCGGACATGGCTATCGTCATGTATACCAGTGGTTCTACTGGCCGACCTAAGGGAGTGATGATGCATCATAGCAATTTAATAGCTGGAATGGCAGGCCAGTGTGAGAGAATTCCTGGCCTGGGGTAAGAGAGAATCATTCAACTTTCTTCTTAGATATCAGAGTTCATGTTGGCACTCTCTGAACTTAATCCATATTAAAATGTTTCTCTTATTTTGTTTTAGACCAAAGGACACATATATTGGCTACCTGCCTTTGGCTCATGTCCTAGAATTGACAGCAGAGATATCTTGCTTTACATATGGCTGTAGGATTGGATATTCTTCTCCACTTACACTCTCTGACCAGGTGACAAGTTTTTAAGTATATTGGCACGATCATATCAAGTTTCATTGTTTGGCTGAGAACATATTACTAAAGCATGAGATAGTTTAGTTCAGCTAAAACTTATTCATTGACTTCAAAAACAGTTCCCATGAGCAATGAGTAGCTGTAGTAAATAAACTTGTTTTTTATATTGTTTTACCTACATATTTTTAAATTATTTGGAAACTAATAATTTCTTTTATCTTACTTTTCTCTATTAGATTTTTATTTCAGAGAGCTAGGATAGAGAATATAAACACAGCCTTTTCTGATATACTACTCATGAACGCTAGAGGGTTTTTGGAGAGATTTGGTGGTAGGATTTTGGCCCTATTTTGCACTGCGTTTTCACTAGAGTTATGCTGTATAATACAGTAGCCATTAGCTACATATCAGAATACAGATTAATTAAAATTAAATCAGAAAAATTCAGTTTTTTAATTTTTCTAGCCACAGTTCAAGCTTTCTGTGGCTTCCATATGGATAGCACAGATAGTGAGCATGTCATCATTGTGGAAAGTTCTATTGGATAGCATTGCAGCATATCAAAGCAGCCCCCATATTTCTACCCTGAGTCAGTCTTCTCCCTTCTCTCTGTTGTTCATTGCAGGAAGTCAAACAATGGATGGGGCTAATTCATGTTTGTAAGCCCATTTGAATTCACAGATCTAATACCTACTGTCCGGAGCTCTGATTAATTTTTTCCTTGGCTGTAGAAAAGCTTTAGCCAGACACTGTGGGGTGGGGAGAAGAGCTTCTAAGGGAGTTTTGGAGCTCAAAATGCTGAAAGATAAACTGTCTATGGGTAGGAATGATTTGGTTCTCTCCCATCATTGGAGGCTCCATCACTGAAGGCCCAGCTGTCATTTTTCAGAACCCCTGGAAATGCTGCCTTTTATTTGGGAGTCTTGATGGAACATGCATTTAGTGGGAAGATGTCCCCTTGGTGTTCACAATTAGAAATTGTAGTACTTTTTTTGGTAGACATACCATTTTAGGTGGAGGTTAGGTAGGTTTTATAATATTAAGACAAAAAAAGTTAAATATATATATTTTTGTTATTTTTTTGAGATTACAATCATCTTTGGGGAGTTGTTTTTGGATGTAAACTTAAAGTACACAAACCTTAAGAGTACTGCTTGATTAAATTTAATATATGCATATATATGTAGGCTTCTGTGATGATCAGCACCTAGATCAATGGGGAAAAAAGAACCCCAGAATGTCCCTTGTGTCCCCTAATAGTCATTACCACGACTCTAACTCCAAGGATAATCCATCTGTCTTTTAAGTGGCTTAACCATGAGAAAATGTTCTGTGTTCCAAATAATTACCTATTTTGTACTTTACGGACCACAAACCTCTTTGTAAGATGGAGAACATGCTGTATTTCACTAAGCCACTCAGCTAAAAATTTACGTTTAAAATCCGCTAGCATAGTGATGCATAAAATAAGTAAACTACCAAGTAAATTGCTAAACAGAACTTGATCTAGTGAAGTCATAATAGATCTATTAATGAAACTGGGACTTAAATTATTTTAAAAATTGAAAGAAAAAGTTGTGCTGATTACATTTGATGCATTGTAGTGAGTTTTTCTAATGTTCAGAGATATTTTCAAAACAGCTTATGGAGTTTCAATAAGCTTTGAGTGTGACTTTCACCCCAGCAGAGAAGTACACAAAAGCCCATGCTTTCACTGACTTTCTGAAAACAATAGCCTCAGTGTAGGGATCGGGGGCAGTTGGAGTCTGTTGCTGGTCTGACTTCATTCTAACTGTCTCTCAGGCCAAGTAGTACATTAGAATCCTGTTATAATACTGTCAGGGGCATTCATACCTACATTTTTTTAAATCCTCACCTGAGGATATTTTTTTCCTCAGGTGGGGTGGGGGGTCGGGGAGAGAAACATCGAAACATCGATGTGAGAGAGACACACTGATTGGTTGCCTCCTGCACAAGCCCCGACCAAGGCTGGGGATAGAATCTGCAACCAAGGTACGGACCCTTGGCCAGGAATAGAGCCTGTGACCCTTTGGTCCATGGGCTGACTCTCTAACCACTGAGCATCGTCCAGGGCCTACCTACCTTTTTAATAAACTTTATTATAAAGAGCTTCAATCTGACTAGGAATCAAACACCCAAGAGTATCCATTACATAAGAAATCAGAAAAAGGTGGAAGACCAGAGAAACCGTATTGGAAGCCAGCAGATGATAGCAATATTGTCAAAACTAGGGTTAGTGTGATTATAATAAAGACAAGAAATGGAATATTACTAAGAATAATAAAGAAAGCCAGGAAGGACTCCTTGTGGCCACTGCTATCCTGGAACCACTCTCTATAGCAAAAACTGGTCAGCAGCACATGGATATCAGCTTGGACTTGAAGGACATAAAAACCCATCTTTCTCTCCACACAGCAGCCTTCTGTGTATGGTATGGATATACGCACGTGTATGTTTCCACTTGCACATGTGCACACACTTGCACAAACGTGAAACCCAGGAAGTTATTTTATTTCCTCTATTTGTCATAAAGAAAAGTAGGATAAAAGCTATCAAATTCTACCAGCAGAACTTTCTTTTTTTTAAAAAAATATATTTTATTGATTTTTTACAGAGAGGAAGGGAGAGGGATAGAGAGTTAGAAACATCGATGAAAGAGAAACATCGATCAGCTGCCTCCTGCACACTCCCTAATGGGTATGTGCCCGCAACCAAGGTACATGCCCTTGACCAGAATCGAACCTGGGACCCTTGAGTCCGCAGGCCGACGCTCTATCCACTGAGCCAAACCGGTTAGGGCTACCAGAAGAACTTTCTCTGTGGCAGAACTGGTAGTACCTAGGACCCCTTAAGAGCCGGTTTTCTTCTCACCTGTGTTGGCCATGGCTAACATGTGACACAGCTAAACTTACAGACCAACAGCATTATAGCAGATTCTTATTTGTATCTACCTCTTTCAGTGGATAATTATCAGTTTTTCTACCTACTGCTCTGACATTTGAAATCCCCGATAGTACTTATGTATATAAGTAAGAAAAGAAATGTTTGGAAAAAATTTACACGCATTTACAAATATATGTGCATATCCCCACATGGTCACTGGCAGTGTCTTCAGTATTCTATCAACCACAATGTTACCAAGTTAGTATTTCTGTGTATCAATTTATGTTCATAGTGGTGACTGAGATGGTGGCTTTGCCTTTTATCTAATAAAAGAAAGTTAAAATTATCTTCAACTTTGTTTTAGTGTTTGATCTACCTCAGGTGAGGGGTTTTGTTTTATTGAAAAATGGCTGGTCAGTGCTGTGTTTGATGGTAATGTTATTAATAAGTATGCTTGATTTACCAAAATATCCTATTCTCCTTTCTTCTGCATCATAGTTTCTCTTCTAAGGAAGGCTGACATGTGCTAGAAGAAATAATCTATGGGATAAAGCACTAAAGCACTTCTACTTCAGACTTATAGGTTATGACACTTCTAACCAATAACTCACAGGGCAGTAGAAGATCATATTCCATGTATAAATTTCTGCCTTTGTTATTGCTAGCACTTGAATTATAACATTTTTTACTAAGTTTAGTTGCCCTAATCCTGTTTACTTATTCTTTAATATAGTCCAGCAAAATTAAAAAAGGAAGTAAAGGAGACTGTACTGTACTGAAGCCAACTCTCATGGCAGCTGTTCCGGTAAGTTCAGATTATAAATGGCATTTGTTGCTTGCAACTTGGATTTTTAAAAAAGTAATGTTCTTAGGTATTTGTGTGCATTTTGAGATAATTTTTCTTGTATATATTATGGCAAATATGTTCCTTAAGACCTTAGCTAAGTGTTGGGAAAGATGAATTGGCAAACTTCTGAAATGTATAGCTGGTAGTGTTTGCTAATACTTGAAAATTAGGTGCTGAAAATGACCAAAGTCAAATTACCTAGACTGAGGATTGGCATAATACTTTAAAGGTAGAATATGTTCTAAAGATCATTTTGTTTAATCACTTAATTTAAAAAAATGGAGAAAACTAGGCCATCCCAGAGAACAGAGTGAGCGTATCCAAGGTTACGGAGCTGGTTAGTGACAGAACTATTTAGTGACAGAGCTGAGTCTAGAATCCAAGCCTCCTGACCCTATGATGACCTAGAAAGCTGTCATTTGAGAGCTCTCAAAGAAAAAGGTTTAGTTCTCATTCAAAATCCTTATGTGAAATACCTCCTTTTATACAAATAAGATGTTACATTTTATAGCCTTATAATGACAAATTCTGAAATATTTAATGCAATGCTGGTATAATCAAACATATTCTAATACTTTTAGGCTTTAGAAACTCCAGTGGGGATGGGTATCACTACTGCTTGTATTATGATCAGACTTTAAATCTTATCCTAATATCTTTCACAGAAATGCCTTTACATGGAAAATCTAAGATTAGATAATGAAGTTTTTCTAAGAATTAGAGATGGAAAATACTTTGGGTTTTTTAGCTTCTAATTATGAATTTACCAAATAACTAAAGAATTAGAATAAGTCAGAGTAGCGTTTGCCTTTCTTTTTAGAGGTGCTGTAGAATTTAGTTTGTAGAATACAAACTAAAATGTTCCTGATAATAGGTAGGGTAGTACTTACTATGTTCAAGGCACTGTGCTAAGTGCTTTATTTACATAGATTATCTCACTTAATTCCTCCTAAGGCCCTGCTACATAGGTCTTGCCATCCACATTTTATAAAGAAAAATACTTGCCTAAGGTTACATATCCCATAGTGGTTGAGTTGAAGTTTGAACTATACCAGTCTAATACCAGAGTCTTCTTAACCACTATGGCTGTCCATTCAGGATTATTTTTGTTGTTTTGTTTTGGGAAATAGTAAGTTAGCTTTATTATCCAAAGTATAGGAGTCCCTAGTAAACCATATCAGAGAACATAGTTAGAGAGTGGGAAGGGCTGGGAAATCTAGGAAGTAATATCTGAATTTAAGCTTGAAGAATAAACAAGAGTTAGCTGATACGCTGTGTATTTTCCAATTTGTTCATTGTCCATTCTTCTTTACTTTGTGTCTTGGGAGGCTAACTTCTGTGAATGAATTACCAGGGCTTGCCTGCCTTCTGATTTCTTTTTGGGTTCAGCCAGTTTTTGGCACTCATGAGAGATCAGAGGGTAGGAAGTGTGAGAGAGGGATATGCATGCTTACTATCTTTGCTACTTCCCTGCTGGGCTGCAATTTTGGGAGTCCTAAGGCATGCGTTGACCAGCCTCTTTCCCATTGGCTATACCCAGGTCTTTCCCCTAGCTGCAGTCCTCATTCAGGTTTCAGTAACATTTATCTCCTTACACTTCTTCAGGCCTAGGCATAATAACTATTGCTAGTCCATTGATGCTTCTCCCAACCTTGTTGGTTCTCTTAGCTCCTCACACTCATCTATAAATAAGCTTTTAAAAATATTTTTATTGAGAATTGTTTTTTGTAAAGGTTTTATTTTCTGTTTGTTCTTTTAGTCAACCTAAAAGATCCACTTTATGTTGTAATATTCACATTGTGAGAATTCAGAGGAAGTCACTACTTCTTATAAGCGGTGACTCAATTGAACATCATGTAATTAGGTTGAGGTAAAAAGGTGACTTAATGTACTAATAATAAATCCTGGCAATTTGTTGTAGTTGTGTGTGTTCCTTACTCACTGAGGTCTTTCTGTGCCTGTGATTGATATCTAGTATTGAAAGCAGCAGTACAACTGGTTCTCGCACATCTGTCTCCTCCTACATGGCATTTTAACCTCAGCATCCCATACACTTTTTTTTTAAATATATTTTATTGATTTTTTTTACAGAGAGGAAGGGAGAGAGATAGAGAGTTAGAAACATCGATGAGAGAGAAACATCGATCAGCTGCCTCCTGCACATCTCCTACTGGGGTTGTGCCCGCAACCCAGGTACATGCCCTTGACCGGAATTGAACCTGGGACCTTTCAGTCCGCAGGCCGACGCTCTATCCACTGAGCCAAACCAGTTTCGGCCATACACTTTTTTAAAACCCTCATGCAAGGATATGTGTTGTTTTTTTTAAAAAAAATGATTTTTAGACAGAGAGGAAGGGAGGGAGGAGAGAGAGAGAGAGAGAGAGAGAGAGAGAGAGAGAGAGGAGGGAGAAGAAAAGAGAGAAAGAAACATCAATCTGTTGCCTCCCATACATCCCTCAACCAGAGACTGAACACACAACCTTTTGTTGTACTGGACGACTCTCCAACTAAGCCACCCAGCTAGGCCATCCCAGACACTTTTATAGGATGATACAGCCCTTTTAGAGAACTTTTGGGATTTCTCAATCACAGATCTAGACAAATATTTTAGTTAGACAATAGTGATTCCTTTTGTGGAAGTGGAGAAAATAACATTGTACCATGTTTGAATGCCACAGGAGCCTCTCCACCCCCCCAGTTTTACTGAGATATAATCAACATATAATATTACTAGAGGCCTGGTGCACGAATTCGTGCACTAGTGGGGTTCCTCGGCCTGGCCTGTGGAATCAGGCCAAAACAGGCTCTGCAACATCCCCTAAGGGGTCCCGAATTGCGAGAGGGTGCAGGCCAGGACAAGGGACCCCACTGGTGCACCATCAGGGCCAGGGAGGGACATGGGAGGTTGGCCAGCAGGGGAGGGACTGTGGGAGGGCTCCAGGGCATGTCCAGCCTGTCTCACTCAGTTCTGATCAGCTGGACCCCAGCAGCAAGCTAACCTACCGGTTGGAGCTCTGCCCCCTGGTGGTCAGTGCATGTCATAACGAGTAGTTGAGCGGCCTTAGCATATCATTAGCATATTACTCTTTGATTGGTTGAATGGCTGACTGGTCTACTGGACACTTAGCATATTAGGCTTATATAGGATGTGAGTTTAACATGCACAATATGATGATTTGATATATGTATATATTTTGAAGTGATTACCACAATAAGTTAACACATTCATCACCTCACACAGTTAACCATTTGTGTGTGTGTGTGTGTGTGTGTGTTGTGAGAACATTTAAGATTTACCCTCAGGCAACTGTCAAGTATACAATACAGCCTTGTTAACTATAGTCAGAGTGCTATACATTAGATTCCCAGAATTTACTCATCTCCTAACTGGAAATTTGCACCCTTTTTTCAACATCTCCCTATTTACACCAACCCCCAGCTCCTGGCAACCACCAATCTATTCTCTATTGCTATATGTTTTGCTTTGTTAGATTCTACATGCAAGTGAGATTATGCAGTATTTGTCTTATTTCACTCAGAGTAATAACAAGGGATGGTTCTGCTATCCTCATTTGTGAACAGCTTTTTATCTTTGCATAACTGAATTTACACTAATTGCTACTTTCACTATTTAAAACTAGGTATTTATAAATAGGTGTGCTTTATATAATAATTCTGTTAATTTGTGCTAAGTAATTCAAGAAAACATCATTTAGTAATAGTCTGGGCTTTTTTTGTTTGTTTTGCTTTTTATTTTGTATATATTAGCGTGGGAGTTATATTATCCAAAACCTGAACAGCTTTTTATCTTTGCATAACTGAATTTACGCTAATTGCTACTTTCACTATTTAAAACTAGGTATTTATAAATAGGTGTGCTTTATATAATAATTCTGTTAATTTGTGCTAAGTAATTCAAGAAAACATCATTTAGTAATAGTCTGGGCTTTTTTTGTTTGTTTTGCTTTTTATTTTGTATATATTAGCGTGGGAGTTATATTATCCAAAACCTAGTACTATTTTTAATTTTCCAAGGCACTGTGAGCATGAATCCTGTTCCTTTTTGTTGTCTGAGTTTCTATTAAAATGGAATAGTATTGCCTAAATTACAGGGACATAATTTTAAGAAACTGTAAAGCTCTATGACATACTGTAAGATTTACAATGTAGTAGTAAAAAAGAAAAAAAAAACATTAGGATTACAGTCAACATAGTTTGGTGTTTGGGCATTATTTGAAAATAAGTGAATATATTTGAAAGAGCAGAATTTAGAAAAATTACCTTTATGTGAGAGATGAATTTAAGTAATAAAGTAAATATATTTATCATACTAAAGATATTTACATAAGATATTATAAATAAGGTATCTTCAACTAAAGACCATCTCAGTGTTCGTGTAATTTTTTCAGATTATTGAATATTTTGTTTACCTTATAGGAAATCATGGATCGAATTTATAAGAATGTTATGAGCAAAGTCCAAGAGATGAATTATATTCAGAAAACCCTGTTCAAGATAGGGTATGATTACAAATTGGAACAGATAAAAAAGGGATATGATGCACCACTTTGTAATCTGTAAGTACATTTTATAGACTCTTTATTTTGAGTCTTTAGATCTTTTTGTGTTTGTACATCTGGAAGATAAGTAAATGGCAACTTAATTTAATTTGAGCATCACCACCATGATAATAAGGTTGAATTTTTAAAATTTACTTTTAAGTCACATTGCTGATACAGCAAGCAGAAGACCCTGAACAGTGATCTTGGCAACTTAACAATTTTTAATAATTGAGTAAATAGTTGAGATATAATTATAAAACTTGGTCTTATGAAGAAAAACTGGAATAAACTTTTGAATCAAGACTTTTGAGTTTAAAAACAGTGACCTTTCTAACTTTAAAAAAATGATTTTCAAGATTTATTCTGCATGAAGGTTTCTGATTTATTGTTTTCATAAAATAGTGTAATAACTATATGAATATAACTATTTTAAATGCAATGCTGGGGCGTGGAGATGGGAAAATGTTTTTCATTGGGAGATAAGGTAGATGACTAAATGTTCCAAAGATAACTTAAAATATTTTTCCTTTGACATCATAATTTTCTTTCATTTACTGTGCATCAAAGTAATTCCCCAACACTGCACTTGAAAAAATTTTAAGAGTCTATGCGGCATTTTTTTTTCTTTTTCTTTGTTAATCCTCAGCTGAAGATATTTTTTTCCATTGATTTTTAGAGAGAGTGGAAGGGAAGGGGAGAGACAGAGAAACATTGATGTGAGAGAGACACATTGATTGGTTGCCTCTTGCATACACACTGACCAGGCTGTTAGCCTGCAACCAAGGTACATGCCCTTAACCAAAATTGAACCTCTGACCCTTCAGTCCATGGGCTGATGCTCTATTCTCTGAGCCAAACTGGCTAGGGCAATGTGGCATTTTTTCAAGGTGTCACTCTTTGTTGCTTTGTTATCCTCTCATTATCACCATGGTTTTGAAATTTAGATGTCTCAACCAAAGTTAAGAAATCTTTCCCAGAGCTTATTAATTAGCATGTCTCCAAGAATAATGTATACATGCACTGCAATAATTAATCCCTCATTTTATTAAGGATACTATTTAAAAAGGTGAAGGCTCTGCTAGGAGGGAATGTCCGTATGATGCTGTCTGGTGGAGCACCATTGTCACCTCAGACACACCGATTCATGAATGTCTGCTTCTGTTGTCCAGTTGGTCAGGGTTATGGATTGACAGAATCGTGTGGTGCTGGCACAGTTACTGAAGGTAAGCATTTTTAACGTGGCAATTCTATATTAGTCACT
Source organism: Myotis nattereri (assembly GCF_964212035.1). Classification (NCBI taxonomy): domain Eukaryota; kingdom Metazoa; phylum Chordata; class Mammalia; order Chiroptera; family Vespertilionidae; genus Myotis; species Myotis nattereri. The sequence continues at coordinate 100,178,358 of NC_138078.1, read as the reverse complement.
ATTTATAAAGCCTGTTTGAACTACCTTTGTAAACCATGATTATATTGTACCTTGTTAATAATATCAGGATTCAGTGCAAATTTACATAGTTTGAGTTTTAGAAACTCTTAGTTCAGTATCATATGTCCTCAGAATTCTCTCGTCATGGTCCTATGACCTTTTCTTTCTCTTCTTTAGAGAACTGCAGTCTTGGAATAAAGTATCACTTTTTCTGTTCCCTCTCAAATCTGTATTCCTGCCCTGACTTCTTGTTTGTTTTTTCTTCTGTTATTTTCAATAGCCTATATCAGTTTTCTCAGCTTGGACACTATTGAAATTTTGAACCAGATATTTATTGTTTGGGGTTCTCCCAGGAATTAATTATAGGATGTTTAATGGCTAGATAGTAGTAGTAGCCTACTCCCCCCTGTTGTGACAATGAAATATCTCCAAACATTGCCAAATATCCTCTGAGGGTCAGAATCACCCCAGGTTGTGAAACAATGGACATAGTAATTTTTGTGGATTATCCCAGTTTTGCTTTCAATTTATTGTGTCCAAAATTGGTTACAGTGTCCAAATGCCATTATCCCAAACTGTCTGTGACAGTCGTGTTACCATCCTTAAAACCATTCAAGCTTTGAAATCATCCGATTATTTTTAATATATTTAAATTTGATCATTTCTTCCCACTTATTCACTGGATCACTCCCTCCCCTACATGCCACCTTTAGCATCCAACCTTTTATTACTTCATACTGCTCTTAGGTAACAGCCTTTCAGTGGCTATGTCTGACTCTAATGTGTAACTTCTGATTCATCCTGTATACTTCAGTCAGAATCATCCACCTCAAACATTGCTTCACACCCAGTGAGCCTAGCTTTCAAGACCTCTTTAATCTGACACCATTACACCTACGCATTATTATTTTGCATTTTCCCCCACGTGTATACATACCTGGCTCTTCTCTCTAGACAAGCCAATCTTCTCACCATTCCCCATGCATGCATTATTGGTCCCACTTCTCTGTATTTTCTGTTCCCTTTTCTTGGACTACCCTGTTTTAAAAAACTGGTCACAGCCATCTTCTAGTGTACTCTTCAATTAAGTCTTCCCCAACTATTTCATTTTACATACTAGTAGATCTTTCCAGTCTCGAAGACACTGCTGTGATCAACATCAATACCATGTAGTTTAGTATTTCGATGTGCTCTAAATTGTTTCACATGCATTTTTCCCAGGAAGTTTGTTGGTAAGCTCATTGAGGGCAGGGTTGTCTTATGTTGTCCTCACAGTAGTTAATATATTGTTAGGTATATAATAGGCTGTCCATAAATGCTTGATATTGCTAGTAAAAATCACAAATTACAAAAGAATAATATCATCATCATCTTTGATAATAGCAGCTAACATTTATTGAACAATTTATTTTTGCCCACATATAATCTTGTTTAATCCTTATGTATGTTTCTATCTGAAATAGATGAAGAAATGAGGGCTTAGAGAGGTTAAATAACTTGTCTAAATTTCACAGCCAATCACTGAATGGTAGAAAAGAAATTCCAATCAAAATCTGTCTTATCAGAATCCACATAGATAATGGTGGAGCCAGCTTTCCTCCTTTAACAGATTTTTGTACTTAATTATCTGAAATGTAGTCATGAGACTAAAAAATGATGTAACAACATTGGAATCGATTGCACTATTGAAATGAAATTGACATATTGAAAAATGATCACAGTTGGTACTCCTCTCACTATGTTCTCTTCTTTTGTCATCTTGCAGAATCTGGCTATAGCTCTAATATTCCTGTTACCACATTGGTGCGAGCCTGGACTGTGGTACTAATATCTTTGTTGCTTTCCCCTCATAGTTACCGACTATACTACTGGCAGAGTTGGAGCCCCTCTTATTTGCTGTGAAATTAAGCTAAAAGACTGGCAGGAAGGTAAGACTTTTATAAGTGCTAGTGATTCTAATTATGCTACAAACCACTGTGAGCCTAATGACTTCCATTTCTTTTAAGTGTTAGGTAGTCTGTTGTGGCTTATTTCCTATGCTTTCGTTTTTCTCAGTAACATCTGTAGGTTGCCAAGAGGAAAAGAAAATCTCTCAAATCTAGCCATGATCATTCTGAATTTGGGAATAGTTGATGGTAAAGGGGAAAAATTCTTAGTGGAGCAGTCCTGGGTTAGGGGAAGATGTGTATCATTTTCAGAAGATTGAGTGACTAATCACACACACGTACTGCGCACGCATACACACACACAGCTTCTTAGGTCCTCATCCCAGCAAACATTTTTATAGTTGAGACTCAATAATCCAACTATTTGTATAGTTGAATTTTTGTACGTAACTGCAAAAGCAAGCACACTTAGAGGAAACCTGCACTTACAGACATTAGTGGTAATCGTTTTTACAAATCAGTTGACAACAAAAGGAAAACACTTTGTGTCTTCCTATGATGAAATTGTTTAAAAAAACACTAAACATATATCTAAACTGCAAAATTAACAATGAACAACCTAGCCTTGCCAGATAAAGGAAGAATAATTAAAACGCTTAAGATTTTAAGAGAATATACAGCTTGGGATGGAACCACAAACTGAGAATGTAAAGGATTGGTTACTTTAGAGGACATCCCTTAGGTTGTTCAAACCCAAGAAAATGAATAGGCTTTATTGCCATAAATTTAAAGTTTCTAGCAGTGTTTCTGCTATGTGGCTTTTTTATTATGTGCATTATTTTTGGGGCTTTATGAGAAAATAACCATTTTTAAAAAAATACTATATTGAAGAGCCAATTTCATTCCCAAGCATTTTATATCCTGGGAATAAGTCCTTTCTCCCATGATAATGCCCGTCCAATTTTTGAATGAAAATCTGAAGAAAATGTAGATAGTGTAGAGTGGGCAAAAAGTAGGTTTACAATTGTAATACAAATCCTACAAGAATAAACTCTATTTCACATACTCACAACTATAAACCTACTGTATGTATCCTTGTGTATTGAGCACCAGCTTCAAAATCGTTTTATGAGATGGGTTATTCATTAGACAGTGTAATCAGAGAAACAAAGTATATAGTAAAACTCAATGAGGAGATTTTTTGCCTTTAATTTTTATTTTCTGATTTCCTGGTATTGTGCTGCAATGTCAGTTTTGGGGAGTGGGTCCATTTTTGGATATGTATTTATTTGGAGTTTTCCTTGCTATGAAGGAAAGTTTGCTTTATATAATAGGCATGATGTTAATGCCTATTAAGATCCTACGTACAGTGGGGTTCATCTTCTTGAAATATTGAATAGTTTTCTATTTAAAGAGTATCTAACAGCTGAAGGGAATACTGCTTTTAATCCTCTGATGACATAAAATCTAATTAGCATGTCGGTTTATAAGTCAGATTTTTATATATTTACCTTAAAGTAAGCCTTATTCAGTAATAAACAGATAATGAATACTGATTAACTACTTTAGTGATTATTTGTCAATTAATTTGGTGTTTTAATTTTTAAAGTCATGACTGGTCATGGGAAAAATTAATAAAATAAAATTTCGCCCTAACTGGTTTGGCTCAGTGGATAGAGCGTTGGCCTGTGGACTGAAGGGTCCAAGGTTGGATTTCAGGCAAGGCTACATGCCTGGGTTGTGGGAGGCATGCAGGAGGAAGCCAATCAATGATTCTCTCTCATCGTTGATGTTTCTATTTCTCTCACCCTCTCCCTTCCTCTCTGAAATCAATAAAAATATATTTTAAAAAATAAAATAAAATTTATCTCCTGTTTCCCATAGCCTCCCCTTATCATTTAGTGTTGTTGCCTTTGTAGGCATTTACTATCTGCTCCCTTTGATTAAAATCTCCTTAGGAAAAATTCGAAATGCATTGCTATAAACAGATTATTAATTTACTTACAACAGCTTTCAGTGTTACCCTTCTTGGGAACAATTTTATCTTAACAAAGAGAGCTCTATGAACCCTAAACATTAATGATATTCTAAGTGTGAAATATTATGGTCATGGGAAGGTTTAGGGTGGGTGGTGGCTGGTGATTATCACAGTCACCCATTGTCATCATGTAAATCTGCATAAATACAAACTGATATTCTCCAATAAAGTGATGTACAATTTGATCAGCAGGAAAATATTTTCAAAGGATCTTTAAAAATTAATGCTAGATCAGCCAAAGGACTTTTATACATGCATATAAGCCTAAACAATGGACACAGACACCAGGGGAGTGAGGGCATGAGTGGGGGGTGGGGGGGCAATGGAGAGATAAGGACACATATGTAATACCTTAATCAATAAAGAAAAAAATAAAGAAAAAGAATTAATGCTAGAAGTCAATGAGGGGGCAGGAAGACATATGTAGTACTTTCAACAATAAAGATTTTAAAAAGTAATGCAAGTACATTTTGTTTTAGAACAATAACTAATTTGCTTCAATGATTTCCAGGTGGTTATACAATTCATGACAAGCCAAACCCCAGAGGTGAAATCGTAATTGGTGGACAAAATATCTCTATGGGATATTTTAAAAACGAAGAGAAGACGGCAGAGGATTATTCTGTGGATGAGAATGGCCAAAGGTGGTTTTGTACTGGTGATATTGGAGAATTCCATCCTGATGGATGTTTGCAGATTATCGGTCAGTGTATTTCCTTGTTTGTGGTTTTCTTTAGGTTTTGCAACTTCAGCATATATGAAAGATAATATTGGTCAAGTCATTGATAGGGTTGATGGTTCCATTGGTTTAAACTTTGGGAAAGTTATTTAACTTATGTCTGTGCTTCTCCATTTGTAAAATAGGGACATTTTACAGACACAGCATATTGACCTGGTATGGCTTTTATTAGAATTAAATGAGTTTATATATGTCAAATATCTAGAGCAGGGCAGTGCCTGTATCAAGTAAGTGGTAGCAACAGCAGCAGCAGCATTTGAGATGGGGAGGATGGGCAGGAAAATAGCAGATGGATAATAAGAAAACAAAAGTTGCTCAGAAGAGGTATTTTTTTTTGGTGTTTTTTTTTTTGGTCAATGGCATGTGGTTCTCTCTAACCATCTACTGTAACATACCCTATTCTATTCATTCCTCACCCAAGAGGCATTCTGGGCCCAGTTTCCCTAGTCGCCATTTATATGGCTCTAGCTAGCCCTGAACCTTCGGAAATTATAACGTCAATCCTAAACATTAATCTGTTCTTTTGAGAATGTCGGTTTTGCATTGTCGTTTTTGAGCCTACTGAAATAGACTCATGAAATCTATGCCAAATGACCCTTATGCTATTCACTTAATTTATTTTTAAAATATATTTTGTATTGATTTTAGAAAGAGAGGGAGAGGGAGAGAGAAAAACATTGATGAGAGAGAAACATTGATAGGCTGCCTCCTGCATGCCCCCTACTAGGTATTTAGCCAGCAACCGGGGTATGTACCCTGACCAGGAATCAAATCAGTGACCTCTTGGTTCATGTGTTGACGCTCAACCACTGAGTCACACTGGCCAGACGCTATTCACTTTAATCAGGAAAAGTTAAATAAAAAATTGACTAGCTGATAAGGATTCTGGTCTGGTCCTTTTAAAGCCATAAAATTTCCTCAGTCATATTTCTAGTAATCCATTTAAATCTGTCTCTGGAACCTTATCTGATATGAGTATAGTTAATATTTTTAGGGAAATTTGACTTTTTATCCAGAAGTTTGGTCTGTTGGGGAAATTTTTAAGAAATATGGCTCAATCTAGAATCAATACACCCCACGTTTTTCTTGATCCTTAATTGCACTGGAATCAAATGTTTCTTTTGGCATGTAGAGTGGGTTCCCAGGCTATGGGTAAGCAAGTCAACACTCACATGAAGGTCATAAGGCAAGTTAATGTTTATTCATGCTGTGCCATCCTGTGTCAGACATCCTTAGAGCACTACCATTTTAACAAGATAATGTCACATAGGGAACAATGGGTAATTAATATATATTGACCATGTTCTGTATGCCATATATTGTACTGCATGCCTATAAGAGGTAGGCGTCATTATCCCTGATAACACTGAGGATTGGGAAGGTCTACTGACATGCCCAGGATCATATAACTAGTAACTGGCAGAGCTACCATTCGAGTCTAGTGATCCAAAGTCCTGTTTCTTCTATTAACTTTGTTATAATGTTTAAGATTATAAGATATTAAAGCTTTCAGTATAGTGTATGCAATTTTAGCTGGTATTTCTTTATTTTACCTAGGCATCTTCTTTTTTAAAAATATATTTTTATTGATTTCAGAGAGGAAGGTAGAAATAGAGTTATTGAAACACCAATGATGAGAGAGAATGATTGGTCAGCTGCCTCCTGCACGCCCTCCAGTGGGAATCGAGCCCGCAACCCAGGCATGTGCCCTTGACTGGAATTGAACACAAGACCCTCCAGTCCATAGGCCAACGCTCTATACACTGAGCCAAACAGGCTAGGGCAACCTAGGCATTTTCTTAACTGACGTGTATAATAAGATTTTAGAAGTATCTTTATAAATAAAGATTAAGCAATGAGATTTTAAAAATCATAATTGTACAGACCTTAATAAAATGGACTATGGATAACTTAACATTCTTTATGACTTACAGATCGTAAGAAAGATCTGGTGAAGTTACAAGCAGGAGAATATGTATCTCTTGGGAAAGTGGAAGCTGCATTAAAAAACTGTCCACTTATTGACAACATCTGTGCTTTTGCCAAAAGGTAATTGTAAAAGTTATGTTAGTTTCATATACTTACAGTAAAAGGATAATTGGAAAAAGTTTGATTATGTATAATAATATTGAGGGACACATGAAACTTTCATCAGAGTTGGGGAATGTTATATATTTCTGAACGTTCTTGAATGCAAGATTATTTGGGATAATCCAGACATTTTAACTATTTATTAAACCCCTACTATGTCTTGCAAAATACTATGCCACAAAACTCATTTAAGTTTCCTAATAACTGAAACTTAGCATAATTAATTTTTCTAAGAAGATAACACAGCTAGTACAAATTTTCTAAATAAAAACCTGAGAGATTAAACCATTTTCTTTATATTTTAATGTTTTATTTTTATGGGCTTTACTAATTCCTTTAAAATTTCTAAAAAACTCCAGACAAAATGTAGTATCTTAACCATTTACTAAGTGTATAGTTCACCAATGTTAAGTATATTTTGCAGAACTTTTCATCTTGGAAATCTAAATATATCAATTAAACAATCCCCATTTTCCTTTCCCCCTCAGTTCCTCTGTTTTTTTGTGGGGGTTTTTTGTTTGTTTGTTTGTTTTTAATTTGACTATTCTAGATACTACATATAAATAGAATCATACAGTATTGGCCTCTTTTACTTAGCATAATGTCTTCAAGATTCATCTATGTTGTAGTATGTGTCAGAATTTCCTTCCCTTTTAAGGTTAAATTATGTAACATTGTATATATAGAGACCACATTTTGTTTAGCCATTCATCCATCCATGGACCTCTTGGTATGCTTCTACCTCTTGACTATTGTGAATATACTGCTATGAACAGGGATATGCAAATATCTCTTCAAGTTCCTGCTTTCAATACTTTCCAATATATACCCAGATGTGGGATTAACGGTTCCTGTGGTAGTTCTACTTCTATGTTTTGAGGCACTCCCATACTGTTTTCCATAGCAGCGGCGCCATTTTTACTTTTCCACCTGTAATACACAAGGGTTCCCATTTCTTCATATCTTCACCAACACTTGTATCTATTTTTTATAGTACTTATAATAATGGGTGAGAGGGACTATCTCTCCTTAAGGATTGGTGATGTTGAGCATCTTTTCATATGCTTGTTGGCCCATTTGTATATTACCTCTAGAGAAATGTCTAGTCAAGTCCTTTGTCCATTAAAATTTTGTTCTCTTATTTTCAATTATACAATACAGTGTTACCAAACACAGTCAACATGATTTACATTAGATCCTCAGGCTTATTCATCTTATAGTTGAAAGTATGTATCCTTTTACCAACCTCTCCCTGTTTCTTCCAAACCTAGCCCTTGGCAATCACTTTTCTACTCTCTGTTTCTGTGAATTTGACTTTATACATAGAAAAAGATTCCACATAGCTGGATAATATTTTATTTTGTATGTATGTATGTACATATGTATGTATATATGTATGTGCATATATATCACATCTTTATCCATTCTTCCGTTGATAGATACCTTGATTTTTTTCTATATTTTGGCTATTGTGACTAATGCTACAAAGGACATGGGAACATGGGAATGCAGATATTATATATTCGATACCCTGTTTTCATTTCCTTTGGATTTATACTGAGGAGTTGAATTGCTGGTTCATAATTCTGTTTTAAAATGTTTGAGGCACCTTCATACTGTTTTCCAGAGTAACTGAACCAATTTACATTCCAACCAACAGTGTATAAGGGTTCCCTTTTCTCCACATCCTAGTCAGCATTTGTTATCTCTTGTCTTATGGTTTGTTTGTTTTTTAATTATTCTCTTGTCTTTTTGATAATAGCTATTCTAACAGGTATAAAGTAATATCTCATTGTGGTTTTGATTTGCATTTCTTTCTCTGATGATTAGAGATATTGAGTAACTTTTCATTTGCCTGTTGCCCATTTGTATGCTTCTTTGGGAAAATGTTTATTCAGTTCCTCTGCCCTTTTAAAAATCAGATTGTGCTTTATTTATTTATTTATTTATTTATTTATTTTTAGCTATTGTGTTTTATGAGTTATCTATAATTTGTATATTAATTCCTTATCAGATAGATATATGATTTTCAAATATTTTCTCCTATTCCTAGGTTGTCTTTTCATTTTGTTCATGATTTCCTTTGCTCTGCAGAAGCTTTTTTGTTTGCTGTAGTCCCATTTGTTTATTTTTGCTTTTGTTGCCTTTGCTTTTTCTGTCAAATCCAAAAAGTCATTGTCAAAACCAATATCAAGAAGCTTATTCCCTATGTTTTCTTCTAAGAATTTTATGGTTTTAGGTCTTTGCCCGTTTTTAATTGGGTTATTTTTTATTGTTATTATTGAGTTATAGGTGGTTTTTATATATTCTAGATATTAACTGCTTATCAACTACATGATTCACAAATATTTTCTAAAATGCCATAGATGGCCTTTTCACATTATATTGACTATATTTTGACACACAGAATTTTTTTTTTATTTTTTTTAGGGTGTAATACTGCAGATTTAATTATAAGCAGGGGAATGAATGTACAAAGTTGGGTTATGGACACACAGAATTTTTAAAATTTTTTGTTGAATTCTCATTTGTCTATTTTTTTATTATTGCCTGTGCTTTTGGTGTCATAGCCAAGAAAGCATTGTGAAATCCAATGTCATGAAGCTTTCTCCCTATGTTTTCTTCTAAGTGTTTATAATTTTAGCTCTTACATGTTTAGGTCTTCAGTTAATCTTTGTATACGGTATAAGGTAAAGGTCCAATTTCATTCATTTCCATGTGGATGTCTAGTTCTCTTAACAACATTTGATGAAGAGACTGTCCTTTACCCATTGAGTGATCATGGGACCCTTGTTGAAGATCATTCTGCCATATATACAAGGGTTTATCTCTGGGCTCTCTATTCTGTTTCATTGGTTTATATTGTCTGTCTTTATGCCAGTACTATGGCTTTATTCTTAATGAAACTGTAACAAAAAGAAGTATGCATTTGAAATTATATTGTAATGTATTATTTCATTGAAAACTACTTGCTTTCAGAGTTTTAATTTCTATTTTGTTTTTATATTATATATTTTTAGTGACCAGTCCTATGTGATTAGTTTTGTGGTTCCTAATCAGAAAAGGTTGACACTTTTGGCACAACAGAAAGGAGTGGAAGGCACTTGGGTTGATATCTGCAATAACCCTGCTATGGAAGCTGAAATACTGAAAGAAATTAGAGAAGCTGCAAATGCCAGTAAGTAAGAAATTGCTTGACTTTAAATCCCTTAAAGTCATTTAATGGTGTCTTGAATAGGTTCTTCAAGATGCCTGTTTGTTTTGTTTTTATAATAAAATACATGGGTTTAGAAAACTGCTCCTTAAATATATATAATGAATTTTCATGTTGGAAGGATTCTTAAATGTTATATAGTAGAATAACCTATCTACTTATTTATTGCATGTTGCAACATCCTTGCTAAGTAATCATCTACTCTGTGTTTGGAATGGTCCACCTTTGTTCTGATAGTTCATAATGATGTGACCTTGTGTGGATCTTTTATTATCTATCATTGTGTATCCTACTTGTTGTGGGCACTTTGAATCTAGAGGTCTCGGCCCTTTAGTTCTGGGAAATATCTGTGTATTATGTTTTGTTTGTTTGTTTTTCTTTCAGTTTTTCCCTCGAAATTGTGTTTGTGTTTTTACCTGGGACTATTTTTATATGGAGATTGGATCTCCCCTGCTTTAATCCTCTAATTTTCTTCTTTTGTTTTCTACATCAATTTTGTTTATATTCTGGCAGCGTCCTTAACTTTATCATCTTCTATCTTTTGAGTTTCCAGTATCAGAATTTTATTTTCCAGAGCTCTTTCCTACTTTCTCGGTGTTCTTTCAATAGCATCCTGTTGTTCTTTCATGTATGCAGTTAATATGTCCTCTCTTATTCTTCTGAGGATATTAGAGGGATTCCTTTTATGAAGTTATCTTCTGTTATTGGCTGTTTTCTCCAAGTTCCACTGTCTGTTTACTTTGGTCATGGCCTCTCATATATCTGCTGACTCTTGTCTGTCTATTCACATTTGAACATGAAGTATTGAAAACCTGTTTGTAAATTTTACTGGGCTCACTGGAAAGTTATTCAAATGTTAGTGTCTTGAGTCATTGATCTACTTCTCCAAAGATTACTTCTTCAGTTTCTTGCCTGGGGGTTGTTAGCCTGACTGCCAGTACTCTGGTAGCCCAAAAGAGGAAATTGGAAAAAGGCTGGGAGTGGAGTGAGTGAGTCTTAACCTCATTGAAACCTTCTGTTTCCAGCTTTATTCCCTCTCCCTATTGTCCTTGAGTTCAGTCTCTAGTTCAGTTATTCCAAAAAGTAAACCTGTCTTCAGCTTGGTTGGGAAATAGCAGGATGAAGGAGAACTGTCCTGTGAACAGTGTACTGCTCATCTGTCTTCAGAGACACCATCCCAGGAGATGGGTTTGCTTCTTACGGGCTTCTTGTTGGCAGTTCTCTTGGCTCCCAAACAGTGACTGCTAGTACATTGCTTTTGGTCTTCTAAAATTTCATTGAACTCTGTCTCCCAGTGTTCTCTTTCTTTCGTTTTAGATTATTTTTTCCTGTGGTTAATGCCTTTTTAGTTTTAAAAATTATTTTAAACTGTTTAAGTTATTTCATAGGGGGAGTAGAGATGAAATATGTCACCTTCATTTTTAATTGGATGCTGTTAACCTAGTTTTCACCTGTTGCTGTTCCTCTTAAAAAATGAAAGTATTATTTTTCTGATTGTAGGTTATCTGTATTCATTATACATATTGGACAATATAGAAAAATATAAAGGAGGAAGTAAAAATCACTTGATAGTAGTTACCTTTGGGTGATGACATTGCATTCTGGTATATAATCACCTATGAACATTATCAGTATTTTTATGTCAGTAGATATAGAATTACATTATAATTTTTAATAACTAAATAGTATTATAGTATAAGTGTATTCACTTAAGTGCTGTTGTTTGACTTTTAAGATGAGTTCTTTTTTCCTCCGACTATGAACAAATATAACACATATCTTGTATACTCAGTTATTTTCTTATGTAATGATTTTCTTAGTATGAATCTCTAAAAATGTAATTTTTGAGTCAAAGAAAATGTATATTTTTTATATATATATATATTTTATAATTTATTGCTTAAAGTAGAAAATGTATATTTTAAAGGTTTTTTCCTATGTTGCCAAATAACTCCTCTTTCTCCAGAAAAACTGGGCTAGTTTATACTCTTGTCATAAATGCACAATTACACATATTTTCCTAATCACACTACTATTATTTATTTTTTAAATTAACTACTTAGGTTCCATTTTGGTTTCGAAATATAGGTAGTAATGTTAGCTAGAAAGTTAAAGTTGAAAAACTGTATTTCCTTAAGAAAAACATGCTTATAGTTAACTCTGGGCACTATAAAGTTATTTAAGTAACAGATGCTTATTATTACCATAAAGATAGTGAATTAATGTTTCTCTTTCTTAATGATGGTTTTGTTAATTATGGTATTATTGATAGAGCACACCTTTAATATCACCATGCTACCAGAATTTTTACTGATATAAATCCAGATTTTCCCCCTTTAAATGTAGTATTTCGATAAGTATTTCAGCCTATAAGCTGTTAGTCACTCTCTGAATGTACTCTTGGAGTAGAATGTGACTTGAATAATTTGTCATGTAACTATGAAAAACAATAATGGGGAAAGTCAAGCTGTATCACAATCAGGTGGAAAATGGAATAAAATTCTAGGACCTGATAGGCCCCCATAACATTTCTGTGCTGGAATGAGGAATGAAATTGAACAACTCATGATTTGGATAATGAACTAAACATGAGCTGAACACATAAGCTTTTCTGTGCCACAAAGATTTCTCTTGTCAACCTTTTGTTTGAAATTATAATTTTAAGACATCGAAATGTATAAAATAATCTTGATTGTATCCATCTATATCTGTCTGAACTTATACATATTTCATAGCAGTTGTTTTCATGTTTTAAATATAAGTGTGAAATATATGTAGTATCATAACACAAAGTACAAAATTGTTTTGAGGTGATTTTTCAACTACCAGTGGGTAGAAAAGCTGCTCTTTACTCCCACCTGCTGGTCACATTTTGTAGTGTTCTAGGTAATTCATAGAAAAATGCCACATTGTAAGATCATTTTTGTTTTTCCTTTCCACTAATCTTGCCTACTTGTTGGCATTTTATTCTGTTTATAGGAACTGTGATTGCTCTTTGCTCCCTATAGCCTGTGTTACTAGATAATGTTTAGGAGTTCCCAAAACAAAACCTCTAATGCAGCCTTTTTTTTTTTTTTTTAAGCTTTGAACAGGATTTTAGTTAATAAAGATTAAATATAGGAACTTTTATATAAATGTGTTAAATTTGCTCTTGTGCAACTGAAGTAATGTGCCTGCCTTGTCCCAATTTGGTCAGTGTTTCTGGGTTAGAACCTGTGTAAGTGGGGACAGTAATATGAAAGAAACGATTTTGGAGGCAAATCTATAGTTGAGAATTTGTTTCCTTGAGATCCAAATGTGATCTTGGGAACAGATGGGCTTATTTCAGGCACTGCTATGTAACTAGGCTATAATATATCAACAGGATAGACATGATTAATTTGAGCAAGTTTTTGTTCTTTTTCTACCTATTCAGGCATTTCTTTTAAAGTTGGTTTTAAGTAATTTGAACGATTATTTTTCACACTCAGCTTTATAATTTTCTCTCATTTTTAATAAACTAATTCAACCAATCTTTCATAAAACTCATACTAGTATTAGAACAAAAACTTCCATGAATTTGAGTTCTTTTGTAGTTGTCACTGAAACCAAGTTGTTTCCAAAGTCAGTAGGCTATTAGCAGTCGTTTTTAAACATGCAGATGTTTGCTTTTTCAAAATTGGTGTTTTAAATAATTGCGTATAAAATACAGCTCATCTGTAGATTCCTATTACTGTCAGTGGGCCTTCAGAATTTTAAGGATGAGCTTGTATTAATAAGGATGAAATGTAATTTATTGAATTTAAAATTATTAAAACTGTATTTATTGCTTCTGTGCCCTTATTTTCTTACATTTCTTTCAACATGTTGAGTTGTCTCTCTCAAATAATAAATATGCTGCATTTTATACCAATGAAAAGTATGAAATTCACAATCCCCTTTTTTATTCTGACTTGAAAGTTTAATAAAGCTTATGAAGAACAGTTGTCTAGAGACTTAATTTTCTGTAGAATGAATTAATAAATGTGGATATATTTTTTGAGGGCTGTCATGTAGCCCTGTAGATGGCAGTGAACAGAATTAATACTCTGCTTTTATAATAGGTGAGACAAATATATAATACATCGAGTGGTCAGTTGTTTTTTTTTAAGAAAACATTGTAAGAAGATATAGGGAGTCAGAGAGAGACAAAGGGACTTCTGTTTTGTTATGAGTGGCCAGGGAAGTTCTCTCTGAGGAGGTGGCATTTGAATGGACTCTGGGATGAAGTAAGGAAGTGAGCTGTGCATCTGCAATGGGGAAGACCATCCCAGGCAGAGGGAACGGCAAGTAGAAAGACTCTTAAGAGGGAGATTGTCTACATATATATATTAGAATAAAAGCTTCATACACCAAAACTATCTAACTAAAACAATTTATATATACTTTGAGGAACATAAAATGAAATTGTAAGCTAGTGGTATCAACTAACATACGGTTAAATAAGCTTGCCTCATCCCCTGCATTATCTAGGTAAATCCTGCAAAATTCATGTTTTATTAATTGTTTTTCTCCTACTTCCCCACCCTTCTCCCCCTGTACCTGCCCCCTTCTCATTCCAGTGAAGTTGGAGCGTTTTGAAATTCCAATCAAGGTTTGCTTGAGCCCAGAACCATGGACCCCTGAAACTGGTTTGGTCACTGATGCTTTCAAACTGAAAAGGAAAGAACTGAAGAACCATTACCTCAAAGACATTGAGAGAATGTATGGGGGCAAATAAAATGCTGTTCTCTTCATAATTGCGCAGTAGGTGGCCTGGTGGTTTTTAAGACTTTTAAGCCTTGTTGAACTATCTGTTAGAATGTGAAGTATATAATTCTAAAGACATGATCATAAAAAACCCCAAACGTGATTAAAATAATTGTTGAATCAACTTTAACTTAGTTTTACATAGTCGTAGTGAAGCTGAAATTGAAAAATTGCTTCCTTTTAGTTGTTACTAATTTTAGAGTAAAAATTCTGTTTTTAAAAATTAGCCTAAGATACTTGTTTTTATGAGAAAATTATTTAGTGTTGAACAAAATCCATTGGAGTTGTAGTAGAATGTAGTTTGATGAAATTTGCAGCTTCCAATGTCTATTGTCTTCCTAGTTCAGAGGAAGCTTAAAAATATTAAGCATGACAAAAAACATATATTAACACTACTCAAAACAGAAGTGCTACAGGCCTTTTAAATTCTTTTCCAAACATTTGTCCTGAAGGGGAAATTAAATCATACTATAACATAGAGAATCAACACCTTGCAAACCATTTTAGGATTCATAATTGTTGCATAGGTTAGAATAGAATTATTATATATTGTGAATAATTACAGTGCCTGAATTAAGACTAAAACAACATAAACTCACCAAAAATATCTAGTAATATATTTAAAGGGAAATTGTACTTCTGTTTTTGAAATTTGGAGGTCTAAAATCAGTAACTGTAATTATTTGAATGACTAAAGATTACTTAAGTACATTTGAAAAAATGGTGAAAATTATCTTTCTCTGTTCAAAATAGAAGACTGAGACCAAGAGTAAACTGATAGGAAGTTATTCAAATTTTAATAGGAAGCATTTTCTCTGTTAGGAAAGATGAAATCCGAAGTGTTTATAGAGTTATCACCCTTGCACAGCACTAAACCTGGGAAAGGATTTAGACTCTGAATTGATCTTTGATAGCAGGGACTGATTTTAAAATGTGCTCATATTAAATTACACATGTAATTTAAGGTCTGCTTGCGGTTCTGATTGTATTCTTGAGCAGTAGTTCATATTTTGAAAACCTTTCATTTTGCTTTAATTTTAGCAAAGCGGGTTATGACTTCCCCAATATCTTGTTTGAATGTATGGAATGATTAATTAACTTGGATGAGTTTGGGGAAGTTAAAGGGAAGAACACACTGTTACTACTTTTTTCCTGTTTGTGAGAAGAGTTTAAAACTGGAAAATGCTGGATTCGGGAGAAGGGAAGTTACTCAATAAGGAGCTAATATTTGTACAGTAACTTGGCATGTGGGCTTCTTTTTGAATCTTTAATTAAAATCAGGGATTATATGTCCCTGATAGATATTCACACTTGAACCATAGTTACTGTAAACAGCAAAAAATCTTAATACTGTTACTCTTTGCACTTTTTTCTTAATCGTTTTACATATATATAAAGCTTATATTGCTTTGTACAGATGTGGGCCACCACTGCAACAAAATACATTCTTTTTGCTCTAAAATATTTATAAGGAAGCTATTTAAATGTTATGTATATGGTGGTAAAAAGGAAAAAAATCATCTGGTGTTATTATTATCAAGAACGAAGGTTTTTGTAAAGATTTCTGTTCAGTGTTCTGCAGTGTAAAATTTGAGGCAAGTTCTCCCTGCAGTTATGTATATGTGAGTATTTTCATTCTTCCCAACTTGCCTTTGAGGAGTGATGAACCATTATTATCAAGTAGACTACTATTCAGCTTCTACTGTTCCTGGCCCACTGTTAATCCTTTAAGGATGATTTCCTTAGACATTTTCAATATATGACTTTCGCCCGCATTCAGAATGGTGATTTTAAATGTGCAAGTGCATGCATATTCAGATATTTGCACCCCCACCCACTTCCATCTCCCAAAAGCTAGACCACTGCCAACTAATCTGTTGTGTAGGTCCTTTAGAAATACGTAATTAACACTTAGGGTTGGGTGCTGCTAATTCTTTGCGAAAATCCAAATATTGTTAAGGGACCAGGGAGATGCCACTACCCCCTGATTTTTCATTAGGAAATATACATATTTATGTAAACAAATCTTTCCATATTCATAGTGAATTTTTAAGTATTTGAGCCTAAAGATTTTGATCCTACATTTCTATACGTGTTTAAATCATTCACTGTTCTTACATGTCAGCCATTCAAATAAAGTGTACTTTAAAACTTTACTACAGTTAATGTACATTTCTAAGTAGAACACTTGTGACCTTTGCTTTAATTTAATGAAAGTGTCTTGCCTCCTTGATATTTGTATTGATTCTTTTTTTTTTCTAAAGTGGTGATATAATTGTATGGCTTTTCAGAACAGAGACACGGGTGAATGATTTTAAAAGTCAGAAGTTAAGGAAAGTGATATTTCTTTGGTCATAAAGACTGATTAAAAATCCTCATCTATATTTTCTTGATAGCATAGGACAAATGTTTTGAGGTGAGATGAAAACGGGTTAAAGACTGTGGGATTTGGAGAAAAATATTTTAATTTTCAAATGTAGTTACAAATTAGAATGTGTTCATATTTGTACTTTCTGTTTAAATGCACGATTGCAGGATTGTTACTTGGATTTTTGTGTTTCTTCTTGATGAAAAGTTCTGTTCTTGTTTTTAGTTTGTATTCAAATCTCAAGAAATAAATCCACCCATGTTATCAAGTTAATTTGTGCTTAATTATGCACCAAGGTAAAATCTGCAAGTTTGAAGAATATTAGCCAAACTTTTAAATACATATATTTAAAGTACTCATATTTGTTTATGGAATTGTATTAAGCAGTCAACCTGGTTTGTGTAAGATCCACTCATACTCCAGTTTGTAGTATTTGAACCCAAAAGCTGTTACTTTGATGCAGTTAATAGAGTAGAACCCTTTAACTGATATTGTGAGACAAAACATAGTCATGTTGTGTGAATTGTTAGTAGGTGCTAATAAGTGATAACTGTTGCATTTAGTGTAATTAAAATTTATGGAGAAATTAATTTATCTGATTACATGATGGTTTTTATTAAAAAAAAAAAAGTGTTAGAGCTCTGGAACCAGACTTCTTCAGTCTATTTCCTGGCTTTGCCGCTCACTAGCTTTGTGACTTTGGTTTGGGCAAGTGACTTACATCCCTCAGCTGCATTTCTCCATCTGGAAAAGTGGGGTTGACTGATAATAGGATCTAGCTCATAGGGTGGTTGTTAGGTAACATGAGTTAATTCATATAAAGTGTTTAAAACATAGTAAACTTATGTTAACTGTCACCATTATCATCATTATTGTATTCAGACAGTATTCATCAGTCAGGTTGTCTAATGTATTGCTAGCATACCCGGGGCCTTATAGGATTAATTGCCTCCTGCTGAAGACTTTGTAGAAAGAGTTCTGGTTTCAGAGGTGAGGAAACCTGGGCTCATTCTTTCACGAGCTTTGTAACCATGGACAAATCTCATAACACCCTCTCACCCCCTTAGTTTCTTCTTCCCTATTATTTAAAAAAAACAACTGGACTTCAAAAATATTTTTTTTGCAAAAAGGGAAAGCTGAATGACAGAAGATGTAAGGGATGTAATAGTCTATGACAGTGGTTCTCAACCTTCCCAATGCCGCAACCCTTTAATACAGTTCCTCATGTTGTGGTGACCCCCAGCCATAAAATTATTTTCGTTGCTACTTCATAACTGTAATTTTGCTACTGTTATGAATCGTCATGTAAATATCTGATATGCAGGATGTATTTTCATTGTTACAAATTGAACATAATTAAAGCATGGTGATTAATCACAAAAACAATATGTAATTATATATGTGTTTTCCGATGGTCTTAGGCTACCCCCGTGAAAGGGTCGTTCGATGCCCCCCAAAAGGGTCGCGACCCACAGGTTGAGAACCACTGGTCCATGAGGTCCATCACAACCAGCATTTTTTGTTTTGTTTTTTTAATTCTTTATTGTTTACAGTATTACATATAGTATTACATATATCTCCTTTTCCCCCCATTGACCTCTCCCCAGCCACCCCCACCCCCCAGCACATGCCCTCACCACCACCCCTAGCGTGTGTGTCCATTGGTTATGCTTATATGCATGTTACAAGTCCTTTGGTTGCTCTATTATCTGCCCCCCTCCCCGGCCTTCCCACTGAAGTTCCATGGTCTGTTTGATGCTTCTCTGTCTCTGGCTCTATTTTTGTTCATCAGTTTATGTTGTTCATTATATTCCACATATGAGCGAGATCATGTGATATATATCTTTCTCCAACTGGCTTATTTCGCTTAGCATAATGCTTTCCATGTCCATCCATGCTGATGCTAATGGTAAGAGTTCTTTCTTTTTTACAGCAGCATAGTATTCCATTGTGTAGATGTACCACAGTTTTTTAAATCATTCATCTGCTTATAGGCACTTAGTTGTTTCCAAATCTTAGCTATTGTAAATTGTGCTGCTATGATCATAGGGGTGGCATATATCCTTTCTGGTTGGTGTTTCTGATTTCTTGGGATATATTCCCCACAACTAGCTTTTGTGTAATTTTGCTGTCCCTAGGTTTTGGTTTGTCTTTTAAATGATGCTCTAGATCCC
Source organism: Myotis nattereri (assembly GCF_964212035.1). Taxonomy (NCBI): domain Eukaryota; kingdom Metazoa; phylum Chordata; class Mammalia; order Chiroptera; family Vespertilionidae; genus Myotis; species Myotis nattereri. The sequence goes on along the minus strand of NC_138078.1, from coordinate 100,159,081 downwards.
AAGTTTTCTGTAGGGATATGAGGCTGTGGATAATGCCATCACAACAAGTGAGGAATCTACTAAGTACGAAGATTCTCTGTAATTCTTATGTTCTCTCTTTTAAAGAAAAAAATCAGGGTTCTGTACAAATCATTGAAGGCAGTTCTTTAAAACTTTTTTACTGTGATTCACATTCCTGTGTGCAAATGCTTATGTGTATATAAAATGATATTTTTTAACAATGTTTATGTGAAAAAAACAATACACATGTGATGCTCACTTTCTTTTTTTATTTAAATGCTGATCGTGACCCAAATTGGTTCAAGGACCCACAAAATAATGCTATCCAGTAGAACTTTCTGTGAATTTGGAACTCTTCTGTGTCTGTGCTATCCATCACAGTAGCTACTAGCCACATGTAGCTATTGAGCATTTGAAATGTTAGTGTGACTGAGGAACTGAATTTTATATTTCATTTCATGTTGAATAGCACAGCTCTACAGACTTTGCAAGACACGGTTTGGAAAGGATAGGTTAAAATAAGCTACTCTATAAAGTCTATTAAAGAAAGCTATTCCCTGGTCTCATCTTTTTTAATTCCTCTACCTCAGAGGCAGCCACTTTCAACTTTTAGTGAATTATTTGGATATTTACTGTCTTGTATTTAAATAATGTGCTTGTTGTGGTACTGCTTTTCAACTTTGTCATGTTTTATTGACCTCTTACTATACCGAAGCACACTTCCTATCCTCCCAATATATATGTGTACTTAGATAAATAAGTGTTTAAAGGATAATAGCTATGCTACTCAGAGCTGAAATGTATAGTAGGAAAACTGATTAATTTTCTTTTTCTGCACTTATTTAATATTATCTCTTGCATTTGCTTGGCTTTCTATATATTTGTCACTGATAATTCAACCCCAGACTCTCCACCAATTGTCTTCTCTCAAGATTTGCAGATAACAAGAATTCTAACAATTTCATCTTATGGAAGAAATCTGTCCTAGAACCATCTGACCTACATCAATCTAGATCAGCCGTGGGCAAACTACGGCCCGCAGGCCGGATCCGGTCCCTTTGAAATGAATAAAACTATTGAAAAAAAAGACCGTACCCTTTTATGTAATGATGTTTACTTTGAATTTATATTAGTTCACACAAACACTCCATCCATGCTTTTGTTCCGGCCTTCCTGTCCAGTTTAAGAACCCATTGTGGCCCTCCAGTCAAAAAGTTTGCCCACCCCTGATCTAGATCATTCGTCGTGTAGGGCCATTTCTTAGGATCTACCTTCACCATCATCCTAGTAGTTCCCTTCACCTTTATCATGTGTTGGATCTTATTTCTGGTATCCCACGTCTTTTTCTTACTTGGATTATTTCCTCTTTGATGCAACACATCTTGTAATAGCTTACTGAGAAGGGATATATGGAAGTTGCATTTCAGACCTTAATTGATCATTTGGTTGGACGTACAATTCTAGATTGAAAGTGTTCCCTCCGTTGACATTAAGCTTCCAGTGTTAATTTTGGCAATTCAAAGCCTTTCAAATTTCTCCCATCCCTTCTATGTGACTTGTTTTCCCTTGCCGAAGCTCATAAAATCTCTGTGCTCTAAAATCTCATGATCATGTGTGGCTATGTTTCCATTCATTTTACTAGACCATTTCAATCTAGAAACTCACATTTACACCTGTTCTGAGAAATTTTCTTGAATTTAGTTGATTTTCCCCCTCCATTTTCTTCTCTCTCTTTTGAACTTCTAATGTTCAAATGAGGAGTCACCTGGGTTGATCCTTAATCGCCTTTATATTTTTGTTCCTACTTTTCATCTTTAAAAAATTATTTCTGGGAGATTTCCTCTACTGGCTATTTTAACTCTTCGTTTGAATTTTTCTGCTATCATGTTTATAATTTCTAAGAGCTGTGATTTGTTGTTCTAAATATTTTTTTCTCAGTTCTTGCTTCATGGTATTTTTAAAAAGTTTTTCTTTTTTTGCTTTCTTTACCATACAGAGCAAATTTACTCCAGTTTAGCTGTTTTCTTTATTACTCTTGTCTCTGTTCTTTTTTTTTTTTTTTTTTTTTTTTTTTTTTTGCTTCCTTGGTTGTTTTATTTTTTTTTTTTTATTTATTTATTTTTTTATTGCTTAAAGTATTACAACGGGTATTACATATGTGTCCATTTTATCACCCCGCCCTAGACAGTCCCCTAGCCTCCCCTATCCCCCAGTGTCTCATGTCCATTGGTTATGCTTATATGCATGCATACAAGTCCTTTAGTTGATCTCTTACCCCCCTACCTCCTGCCCCCCAACCCTCCCCGGCCTTCCTGCTGCAGTTTGACAATCTGTTTGAGGCTGCTCTGCCTCTGTATCTATTATTGTTCAAAAGTTTATAATGGTCTCTATTATCCATGAATGAGTGAGATCATGTGGTATTTTTCCTTCATTGACTGGCTTATTTCACTTAGCATAATGCTCTCCAGTTCCATCCATGACGTTGCAAATGGTAAGAGTTCCTTCCTTTTTACAGCAGCATAGTATTCCATCGTGTAGATGTACCACAGTTTTCTAATCCATTCATCTACTGATGGGCACTTAGGCTGTTTCCAGATCTTAGCTATGGTGAATTGTGCTGCTATGAACATAGGGGTGCATATATCCTTTCTGATTGGTGTTTCTGGTTTCTTGGGATATATTCCTAGAAGTGGGATCACAGGGTCAAATGGGAGTTCCATTTTCAGTTTTTTAAGGAAACTCCATACTGTCTTCCATAGTGGCTGCACCAGTCTGCATTCCCACCAGCAGTGCACAAGTGATCCTTTTTCTCCACATCCTCTCCAGCACTTGTCGTTTGTTGATTTGTTGATGATAGCCAGTCTGACAGGTGTGAGATGATACCTCATTGTTGTTTTGATTTGCATCTCTCGGATGATTAGTGACTTTGAGCATGTTTTCATATGTCTCTTGGCTTTCTGAATGTCCTCTTTTGAAAGGTGTCTATTTAGGTCCTTTGCCCACTTTTTGATTGGATTGTTTATCTTCCTTTTGTTGAGTTGTATGAGTTCCCTATAAATTTTGGAGATTAGGCCCTTATCAGATATGACATTGGCAAATATGTTTTCCCACACAGTGGGTTTTCTTGTTGTTTTGTTGATGGTTTCTTTTGCTGTGCAGAAGCTTTTTATTTTGATGAAGTCCCATTTGTTTATTTTCTCTTTAGTTTCAAGTGCCCTAGGAGCTGTGTCAGTGAAGAAATTGCTTCGGCATATGTCTGAGATTTTGTTGCCTTTGGATTCTTCTAGAATTTTTATGGTTTCCTGTCGTACATTTAAGTCCTTTATCCATTTTGAGTTTATTTTTGTGTATGGTGTAAGTTGGTGGTCTAGTTTCATTTTCTTGCATATATCTGTCCAATTTTCCCAACACCATTTATTGAAGAGACTATCTTGGCTCCATTGTATGTTCTTGCCTCCTTTGTCAAATATTAATTGAGCATATTGGTTCGGGCCGATTTCTGGGCTCTCTATTCTATTCCATTGATCTATATGCCTATTCTTGTGCCAGTACCAGGCAGTTTTGAGAACAGTGGCTTTGTAATACAACTTGATATCTGGTATTGAGATCCCACCTACTTTGGTCTTTTTCAGGATTGCTGCAGCTATTCGGGGTCTTTTTTTATTCCAGATGAATTTTTGGAGAGTTCGTTCTAGATCTCTGAAGTATGCCGTTGGTATTTTAATGGGAAGTGCGTTGAATTTATAGATTGCTTTGGGTAGTATGGACATTTTAATGATGTTGATTCTACCAATCCAGGAACACGGTATGTTCTTCCATCTGTTTATGTCTTCCTCTATATCTTTTTTCAACGTCCTGTAGTTTTCTGAGTAGAGGTCTTTTACCTCTTTAGTTAAGTTGATTCCTAGGTAGCTTAATTTTTTTGGTGCAATGGTAAACGGGATTGCTTTTATAATCTCGCTTTCTGAAAGTTCACTACTGGTGTATAGAAATGCCTCCGATTTCTTGGGGTTAATTTTGTATCCTGCTACATTGCCAAATTCATGTATTAAGTCTAGTAGCTTTTGGATGGAGTCTCTGGGGTTTTGTATGTATAATATCATGTCGTCTGCAAATAAGGACAGTTTTACTTCCTCTTTTCCAATTTGGATGCCTTTTATTTCTTCTTCTTGCCGAATTGCAATGGCTAACACTTCCAGTACTATGTTGAACAGGAGTGGTGAGAGGGGGCATCCCTGTCTTGTTCCTGTTCTTAGGGGAAATGGTGTTAGTTTTTGCCCATTGAGTATGATGTTGGCTGTGGGCCTGTCATATATGGCTTTTATTATGTTGAGGTATGATCCTTCTACTCCCACCTTGCTGAGAGTTTTTATCAAAAATGGGTGTTGAATTTTGTCAAATGCTTTTTCTGCATCAATTGATATGACCATGTGGTTTTTTTCTTTCAGTTTGTTTATGTGATGTATCACGTTTATTGATTTGCGGATATTGTACCATCCTTGCATCCCTGGGATAAATCCTACTTGGTCATGGTGTATGATCTTTCTGATGTACTGCTGGATCCGATTTGCTAAGATTTTGTTGAGGATTTTGGCATCTATGTTCATGAGGGATATTGGCCTGTAGTTCTCTTTCATTGTGTTGTCTTTACCTGGTTTTGGTATTAGGGTGATGCTGGCTTCATAGAATGAGCTTGGAAGTGTTCCTTCCTCTTGAATTTTTTGTAGTAGTCTGAGGAGGATAGGTTTTAGTTCTTCCTTGAATGTTTGGTAAAACTCCCCTGTGAAGCCGTCTGGTCCTGGGCATCTCTGTTCTATAAAAATAATTGATAATCCTTGCCTGCTTGTTTAATAGAGGAAAGTACCAGAAAGCTGACTGGAAGGTCTAAGTGTGTGCGCGGAGCTTTTAAAGAGCTTTGCTGTAAGGCGATTTTGAGCCATTTTGCAAATCCCACATTAGTATCTTTAGAATTTTCCTCTAGGGCTGATTGGATTCCCCTGTGAGAAGTTTCTTCCAATCTCTTGTATGGAGGGTGAATTTTGAACTACCAGTATTCTGGGTAAATCATATGCCCCTCCCCCCCCCCCAAAAAAAAAAGGCTGGGAAGAGGGTTGCTTCTGTATTCATCATGCATACAATTGCTTAATTGCCATGTTTTCTGTCATGTTCCCAATGTCCCCTCAGTTTTCCTCCTTCAATCTTCTGCTGGGGTGAGAAGTGGGCAGTATGGTTGAGGGAAGTGGTTGATGGATCTGTATATTTTTTTAAGACAGCTGCTTCAGTCTTTGCTCCACTATAACAGAATACCATACATGGTATGGCTTAAACATCACTTATCTCTCACAGTTCTGGAGGCACTAAGTCTGAAATAAGTGTGCCAGTATTGTCAGGTTCTTGGTGAGAACCTGTTTTACAGACAATCATTTGCTGTATCTCACATGGCAAAGAGCAGAGAGAGCAAAGTCTTGTGTCTCTTATAAGGGCACTAACCTCATCACTCCCAAAGACCCCGTTTCCTAATCACATTGGGGATTAAAACTTCAACATAGGGCCAGCATGGCTCAGTGTTTGAGCGTCAGTCTATGAACCAGGAGGTCACAGTTTGATTCCTGGTCAGGGCACATGTCCAAGTTGCGGGCTCGATCCCAAGTATGGGGCATGCAGGAGGCAGCTGTTCAATGATTCTCCCTCATCACTGATGTTTCTATCCTTTCCCTTCCTCTCTGAAATCAATTAAAACATATTTTAAAATAAACTTCAACATACTAATATTGGGGTGACGCAAACAGCCCAAAACATAAGTTTTTGATCAGTCCTTTCTTTGGCTTTAGCCCCTTTACTTCCACTTGTAGAAGTACCTGGTCCTGCCATTTTCAGAGCCCTTTGGATATTACACACAATATAAATAGTTTGTTTCTCTTTTTTCTCACTGCCCATTTAGGATTGTATAAAGATTTGACTTTACACCAGCCTCTGGCTTCCAAAAATTATTAATGTTTTCATTTCTATTTTCTCTGTCCTTGCAGGTTTACACCTTTAAAAAATTTACTTAGTATAGTTTTAGTGAGTTTTCTTTCTGTCTGGAACTCCTTTGTATTTTACCCAGAAATCACCCCTAAGGTTTCTTTTTTAAGAATAGTTTTATTGATTTCAGAGCAGAAGGAAGAGGGAGAGAGATAGAAACATCAATGATGTGAGAGAATTATTGATCGGCTGCCTCCTGCCCATCCCTCACTCAGGATCGAGCCTGCAACCGGGGCATGTGCCCTGACCAGGAATAGAACCGTGACCTCCTGGTTCATAGATTGATGCTCAACCACTGAGCCATGCTGGTTGGGCCCCCAAGGTTTCTTTATTAAATATGATAAAGTCTGTATCTAAATTATTAAGAGGTGCTTAGCTACTCACCAGGATAGCTTAATTAACAAAACAAAACCAAACAAACAAACAAAAAACCTGACAATACTAAGTGACGGTGACAATGTGGAATAAAGCATGTAAATTCTCATACATTACTGGGGGGAGTGGAAATTGGTGCAGCCATTTTTTGAAACCTGTTTCAGTATTACTAAAGCTAAATATACATTTAACCAATGACCTAGCCATCCCACTTCCAGGTATATACCCAGGAGAAATAAGTACAGCTGGTTCTCAATGTTGTTGATAGGTTCTGCAACTTTAAGTAAAATTATGTACAACAAAACCAATGTTTACCATAGGCTAATTGATGTAAACAAGAGTTAACTTCTTATGGCATCTCATCTGCGTTCTAATGAAATATTGAATAAAACTATGCTATTCGAGGGCCTACTGTACTTCTGTCCACATATAAGAATTATAGCAGCACTACTAATACTGATCCCAAATTGGAAACAACTAAAACAGCCATCAACAGAATAGATGAAGTTGTGTTATATCCAAAAGAAGAAATACTACTACATAGCAAATAAAAAATTAACTCTAGCTACATGCAAAAGCATGGATAAATCTCACAGATAATTATGTCATATAAAAGAAGCTAGTCACAAGAGTACATTATGATTCCATGTATATGAAGTTCAATAACAGTCAAGATATCTATAGTGATAAAATGCAGAAAATAGTTTTCTTTGAAGAGAGTGGTGTTATTGCCTGGAATGGGGTATGCAGGAAACTTCTGGCATACTGGAAATGTCCTATATCTTGTTTATAGGAACATCCTGGTTGGGCCAGTCTGGCCTGCACAGGTAAGATTGGTACTGTAAAGGAGAAACTGAAAGGTGCGGGTATTTGGGTGTGTTGGAGGAGAAGAAGATGAAACAATTAGGTTCATCATATTCTGTCCAGCATATACTAATCCTCAAGCTGACCAACATTTGGAGCAAGTGTGTTTAAGTAAGTGGTCAGAAGAGCCTGAAAGATCATCTAATGGGGAACATCTTTGTGGTTCTGACTGGGGGAAGCACGTGTAGGTGGCTACAAAATAAGAGGTCCAGAAAACTTGGGTGAACTTAAAATACCTGAATGTAGGTCAGTATATTTCAATGTTTACACACACTTGTAGTCTCATTTGGGCTTAGTTTTTGAGACATGACATCTTGTACCAAAAAATTCATCCCTTAACTCTCTTCCCACTATTACCACCCTAGATCAGACCCTAACCCCTTTTTACCAAGAACTATAATAATCTCCTAACTAGTTTCTTGGCAAGTATTTTTTTTCCATCCCTGCCAGTATATTCCATCTTGTATATAAACCTGCCAAACCTACCTTCCTAAAATACCACCTTGTTGATACTATTTGTATTCTAATCAATATGTTAGTTTGGTATTCAAGTTCCAAAATCAAAAGAGCTCTCTACCTACCTTACCTCATCTCTCTAACAGGAACCTTCCATTCTGTTTCACTTCTGCATTCTCCAGTATGCCAAATTCATTCTCTCAAATGGTTCTTCACTCTGGCTGCACTTAGGAATCATGTGGGAAGGTTAGCATCCACAACAAAAACAAATGAAAACCAGTACTCATGTCTCATTCTCTCTCACTGGCCAACAGTGGCTTCCCTGCTACATATGTAAATTCGTTCATAAGCACCTCTCTTTAGAATTAAATCACAAAATACTTCCAGAAGGAAGGGCAGTCTTCACAGATTACCAAGGAAGGCTCCTAGTTAACTGTTGGCTCCCTCAAATTACTGTTTGCATGGGATCAATTTTTCTTTTGCTTTGGTAGATTAGCTATTTCCTTCAACACTTGAAAACCGCAGAGAATCTGAAAGAAGGTATAGATCCAGGACATTTCTTGGAAGACACTCCTAAGAGTATCAAGAATCAGAAATGGGCTCTGCTTCCTATGGTGGGCCACTTGGAAATGCTAAATATCAACTTTACCTAATTTGCATTTTTGCCTTGGGGTTGTAAGAAATCAAAGGAAAAGGGAAAAGAAGACAGAATGTACTAATCCACTCATCTGTCTCTCTAGAGTGACTTTTGTGGCAGAAATCTGAAAACGATGCTTTTGAAGTCAGATATTTATTCTTGTGCCTAGCTCTTTTCAGGCCCATGAGTTATAAGAAGCTCAGAATCAGATATATGTATACATGCATATATATCATAGGCATGTCTATATTTTCTTTTTTAAATCCTCATCAGAGGATATTTTTCCATTGATTTTTAGAGAGAGTAGAAGAAAGAGAAGAAATATCGACGTGAGAGAAACATCAATTGGTTACCTCCTGTGCGAGCCCTGATCAGGGCCCAGGGAGGAGCCTGCAACCTAGGTACGTGCCCTTGACCAGAATCAAACCGGGACCCTTTATTCCCCAGGCTGATGCTCTATCCACTGAGTCAAAGCGGCTAGGGCTATTTTCTCCTTTATGGCCATCAGATCTACCTTAGCTGCATTTTCAACATTCCTTAGAATAGGGCACGCCAATGGCTACATTCAATTTGGGATGGTGAATAACACATTCAAACAGGAAAGTAGCAATATGGCTCTCCAAGACCTGGTGAAAGGCAGGACCAGAGAGGGAACTCAGGACATCTTCCTACTTAGATGGTGACTAAAATATGAACTATCTCAGGGAGAAATGCAGAGAGATGAATTAAAATCTGTCAGATTTGATCCCCAGACTTCTCCAAGTCACATCATTTTTAATCCAAATCTGCATTTCATTAGCCATCAAGATTCATGATGGTGAGAGAATTAACCTTTCTAAGTGAATTCAAGTGAAGGAAAGGATACAGAGTCTTCTGTTTCATTTCATCAGGAGTCTTTGTTTTCTCTGCAAGAGGCCCCTTGGGCTCTCTTTGCTTGTGAATTCTTCCCTTTTGCTTAGTTATAAGCAATAGCTCTCTCTACCCTATCTCCTAGTGTTGTGGGGTATCTTGGTGGGCCTTTGGTTTTGCTCAGAGAAGAAAAAACTCCAAACTGACCTGGAGCTGTGAGGATTCAGCATCCTGTCTCCAGGAGGAAGGCTGTATGACTTCATTCTCTTATAACGTGGGAACTTTCTTTTTTAAAAGTTATTAAAGATGGGTTTGACCCCGGGCTTTTCTTCTACAGTAAATCCATTTCTGTTTTAAGGTCTTCTTATGTTCCAGTAAGGTTTCTTTTGTTTTACAACATGATAATAAATACTTCTGAACTTTTTATTGTTTAGTATTGCTAGGTGCAATAGGGGAGAAGGAAAAAAGGTCTTGTGCTGCTATCAGCACACAATATAGTGAGTCCTCAATGTCATTCATAGGTTCTGAAACTTTAGACAAAAGGATGGATAAGGAAACCAATTTTACCATGGGCTCATTGATATAAATGAGTTGAGTTCTTATGGCATCTCATCAATGTTATAATGAAATGATATGGAATGAAACAACATTGAACCAAATGACATTATTTGAGTATCTGCTGCATTAGAAGATGAACTGTGAGCTTAAGACTCTTAAGTATGTACTAATTTGGCAAAAACAGAAAGCTTTCCAGACTTTAGTTATCTGGGAAGGCTTCTTTGGAGCCTCTAGCCTGAGCCTAATGATGAAGAGGCAAGACAGACTCTTACCAATTTCTAGCAAATAACAGAATGTGTATGAACCTGTAGCAGTATTTTTTCTGTGACTATCAGCCTGCAAAGACAAAATGGGGTGATAGCAACAGCAATATCATAAGCCATAGCTTGAGATTTTAGATCACAGATCTCTAGAGATTGAAGGTGTGCCTGATATATTGATGCCCTCTGCCCTTGGGGTGGCCAGAACTCCCTGGAAGGGTACTTTCTTATTAATTTATTCCAGGGGGTCATATATGTTATCTATGTTATGTGATAAAAACTTTTTGGAAAGTGCTATTCTAGATATGTCCCTCTTCTTGGAAAGCATTGGTAACACATGGACACAATGCTTTGTTTCCATGCCTATAGTCCTAGACAGACTGTTAGTTTTCTGAAGGTAGACAGACTGTGTCGGACCGATTCATTACTAAATCTCCAATGCATCCCAGGTTCGATTCTGGTCAAGGGCACATACCTCAGTTGCAGGTCAAGGGCATGTACTTTGGTTGCAGGCTTGATCTCCAACCCTGGTGGGGGCACATGAGGAAAGCAACTAATCGATGTGTCTCTTTCACATCAATGTTTTTCTCTCTCTGTTTCTCCCTCTCCCTTCCTCTCTCTCTAAAAATCAATGGAAAATTATCCTCGGGTGAGGATTAACAACAACAAAACAAGACAAGAAAAAACAAATGGAGAAAAAAACCCTTGTTCACTATTGGTGGGAATGTAAATCGGTGCAACCACAACAGAAAACAGTATGGCAGTACCTCAAAAATTCAAAATAGAACTACCACATCACCCAGTAAATTTCACTTCTGAGTATACATTTAAAAAGTGAAAACATAAATTTGAAAAGATACATTCACCCCCATGCCCATTGCAGAATTATTTACAATGGTCAAGATACACAACACACACACACACACACACACACACACACACACACACACACACACACACACTGGAATATTATTCAACCATAAAAGGGAAAATCTTGCCATTTGAAACAAAGTGGATGGACTTTGAAGGCATTATGCTAAGTTAAATAAGTCATACACAGAAAGACAAATACAATATGAGCTCACTTATATGTGAAATTTAAAAAGAAAAAGAAAAGGAGCTCATAGATACAGAGAACAGATTGGTTGTAAGGATGAGGGGTAGTGAAATGGGTGAAGGGGTCAAAAAATATAACCTTCCTGAAACACTAATTTGAAAATGTTCATTGAAGCATTATTTACAATAGTCAAGACTTGGAAGTATCCCAAGTGTCCATCAGTAGATGATGAATGGAGATAAAAGCTGGCATACTTACACAATGGAATACTACTCTGTCATAAAAAGGAAGAAAATGTTACATTTTGCAACAGCATGGATGGACCTGAAGAACAATATGCTAAGTGAAATAAGTCAGTCAGAGAAAGACAAGTACCATATGGTTTCACTCATATGTGGAATTTAATGAACAAACTGAACTACCAAGCAAAATAGAGACAGACTTATAGATATAGAGCAGGCAGAGAACCCTGGTGGTGATGGTGGGTGGTGGGTGTTGGGGTGGAAGGATTAAGCAAAAAAGAAAAAGAGAGAGAGAACTCATAGCCATGGACATAAGTGTGGTGATTGTGGGGTGTAGGGGCTGGTGGAGGTGGAAGAGGGCATCGAAGGGCTATATGGAGATGGAAAAAATAAAACCAAAAACGAAAACTACAACTTTCCAGTTATAAAATAAATAAGTCTTTAGGACGTAATGTAATGATGTCTATGCTTAATAATACAATATTGCACATTTGGAAGTTGCTAAAAGAGTACATATTAAAAGGTCTCATCGCAAGAAAAACATTTGTGACTATATATGACAGATGTCAATATGGTGATCATTTCAGAATGTATACAAATATCAAATCATAATGTTGTATACCTGAAACTAATATGAGGTAATATGTCAATCACACCTGAATTTTTTAAAAAAGGAAAATATTTCATGAATAAATAAATGAGAAAGTTTAGACCTTGAAGGATGAGTAAAGTTTTAATAACATGGAAGTGTTATAGGTTTGCAGGTAAGAATAATATAAATAGAGTCAGATATGTGTCAGGCATAATTTGGAGAGCAATTGAGAGGTCCACAACTATTCATGGTGGGTTGTTTTTTTTTTACTATTTTTTTTCACTTACAGTTGACATACAATATTATAGTAGTTTCAAGTGTAAACCTTGGTGATTAGACATTATATAACTTCCTAAGTCCCGCGGGCCGAATCCGGCCCGTTTGAAATGAATAAAACTAAAAAAAAAAAAGACGGTACCCTTTTATGTAATGATGTTTACTTTGAATTTATATTAGTTCACACAAACACTCCATCCATGCTTTTGTTCCGGCCCTCCGGTCCAGTTTAAGAACCCATTGTGGCCCTCAAGTCAAAAAGTTTGCCCACACCTGTCTAAGTGATCATCCCAATAAAACTCTTACCCATCTGGCACCACACAGTTATTAGAATATTATTGACTGTATTCCCTATGCTATACTTTACATCCCCATGACTATTCTGTTACTACCAAATGTACTTCTTAATCCCTTCACCTTTTTCACCCATCCCCCTAAACCCCCTCCCCTCTGGCCTTCAAAATGTTCCCTGTATCTATGTCCATTATTTGTTTCTGTTCTGCTTGTTCATTTATCAGTGGGAAATTAGGAGGTCCCATACTTCGTATTTAACATAATGCTGGATGAATAAAGAGCCCCTGAAGCATTATTGCCCCCAAACGAATTCAGGATTAAAATAAACACATGATAATTGACCCAACTGGTTTGATTTCTCTCTTTGCATCTAATTTCAAGTCAAGTTCTGCCTACCCACTGTGGGAACCAATTTCTCCCTTGGTCTGGGTCCTAATTCCAATAATTCCTAATGTTCGCATATCACCTTCTAGTTCAGAGGCACTCACTGAAACTCCTGGCACCCTGAGGCAAATGATGCTGGGCCATCCTATTGATGTAGAAATGAGGGGAGGTAAACCCTCTTGTTTTCTCTACCCATATGTTATCGATATTGTTTTCCACATGGGTCCAAATGTCTATTTCCAAAATATCTCAAATGTCACATCCTCAGGACAGCTGCTCTGCGCTCTCTAAGATTGAGTTATATGCCCATCTTCTGGGTCTCATAGCACCATCTGCTTATTGTTAATGATAAAATAACCACAACTGACATTGTAGAGCACTTAATATGTTCAAGGCATTATGCTAAGTGGTGAATAAGTATTATCTTATTCAATCACTAGAGGCCCAGTGCACAAAATTCCTGCATGGGGGAAGAGGGTCCCCTCAGCCCAGCCTGCACCCTTTCCAATCTGGGACCCCTTCTCACAGCCTGGGACTGCTGGCTCCTAATTGCTCACCTGCCTGCCTGCCTAGTCGCCCCTAACTGCCCCCGTCCCACCAGCCTGATCACCCCTCACTGCCTCTGCGTGCTGGCCTGATCACCCCTAACTGCCCCCCCTGTTGGCCTGGTTGCCCTTAACTGCCCCTTGGTGCCGGCCAGGTCGCCCCCAACTGCCCACTCCCTGCCAGCCTGGTTGCTCCTAACTGCCCCCCCTGCCAGCCTGGTCACCCCTTACTGCCCCCCCGCTGACCTGGTTGCCCCTAACTGCACCCCCTGCCAGCCTGATCACCCCAACTGCCTAGTCACCCCTCACCGCCCCCCCGCCAGCCTAATCACCCCCAACTGCCCTCCCTGTGAGCCTGGTCACCTCCACCTCCAACTTCACCCCTCCACCAGCCTAGTCACCCTTAACTGCCTCCCCCACTGGCCTGGTCACCTCTTACTGCCCCCCCCCGCTGGCCTGGTTGCCCCTAACTGCCCCCTTGCTGGCCTGGTTGCCCCCAATTGCCCCCCTCTGCCAGACTGGTCACCCTTAACTGCCCCCCTTGCTGGTCTGGTCACCCCCAACTACCCCCCCCCCCCCGCTGACCTGGTCTCCCCACGCAACCTGCTGTTCAGTGGTTTGGTCGTCCCTCACTAACCCCCTGCTGGCCTGGTCGTATGCTGACATCTTGTGAGGGTGTGAGGGTTAATTTGCATATTACCTCTTTATTATATAGGATTGCCACAGAAACCCTTAAATGAGCACTTTTTTTTTTAAATATATTTTATTGATTTTTTACAGAGAGGAAGGGAGAGAGATAGAGAGTTAGAAACATCGATGAGAGAGAAACATCGATCAGCTGCCTCCTGCACATCTCCTACTGGGGATATGCCCGCAACCCAGGTACATGCCCTTGACCGGAATCGAACCTGGGACCTTTCAGTCCGCAGGCTGACGCTCTATCCACTGAGCCAAACCGGTTTCGGCGAGCACTTTTATTATTATCTCCACTTTATAGAAGTGTAGGAAATGGACCTCTGTGATCCATCTCCAGCATGATTGGCTTTTGATGGAATTTGCTGAATTTCCCCAGGGCAAACAGAATGTAGGGAGGAGGGAAGTGGATATAGGAACAAAGAACTGTGTACATGGACCAGCATCATGGTGGAAACCCCTGAGGCACCTACCTTGGCTAGACAAGGGGAGGTGGAGGCAACTAGAGAAGGCCTCAGACCATTTTTTTTAAATGGCCCAAAGGGAGACAGCAAGACCTAGGTGACATATGAGGAAACAGGTGACCCCATAGTGCTCAGCCTGGAGGAAGGACTGAATAAATGGTCTGTGTTTGTTGCCCCAGGTGTGCCTGTACAATGGGATGGAAGCCCGCTCTCCAGCATGTATTAAAATTCTTGGTTTTGCCATACTTCTGTCTCTGAGTATATTATTTGAATTCAGACAAGTGAGCATTTTTCACAGAAAGAACTTGAGCACAGAGAAGTTGAGTGACTTTGCTCAAGGTAGCACAGCTGGTATGTGGCCAAGGCAGAACTAAAAAAGCAGGTTTGTTTGAGGTTGGAGCTGCCCCTCCCAAGCACTAGGCTCTACTATGTGCCTCTAATAGGACCTTTATCACATGGTGTTGTAATGGTCTGGGTAGGCCTCACCCCTAAGATGATCACCCCATCATGGCAAGGAGAAAGTCTCACGTGCATCCCCAACCTAGAACAACATTCTGAATGAGGAAAAACGAAAACCCAGACTTCCACCAGATGGCACTATGGCAGTCCAAGAGAAAAGTGCCCTCAGGACTTTTTCTTTCCTACTCCTTTCCTATAGAATAACCCAAATATCCACATTCTTTTCTTTCCTTTCCCAGAAAAGGCTGAGTGGGTGGCAGAAATATTTTCAAGATACTTTTTTAGGCATGGATTGACACAAACTTGGCAATTTAATTTATAAACTTATGTTTTGTCCCCTTTTAGATTTATGTACTTCTTTCAAAGATCTAAAAGTTTTTTTTCTCAGTTTCTTGTCACCATTTAAAAGCTAGAAATACAAATCTGAATTGTCCAATTGAAGATGGCTGTGCAGTGGAGTGGAAAGGTTTCTTGATTAGAAGTCTGGAGATTTGGATTCTAATGGCTCTGCTATTAACTAATGAGGGACTTCAGGTAAGACCCTTCTCCTTTCTAGAAAATAAGGGGATAAGGTGAGCCTTACAACACAGAAGTTGTTTGTTGTTTTTCTGCTAGCATCTGTACAAAGGACATCATACAGAAGCATTATAGAGCGATGGTAATAAAGATTACAGACTCTTGTTCAAGTCTCAGTTTGGCCACCCACAAGCTACATGAGTTTGGGCAAGTCACTTAACCACTTGAGGCCTTGGTTTCCTCATCTGTATAATAGAATCATATCATACCTACCTCACAGGGTTCTTGCAAGGATTGAGATAATTCATACAAAGTGTTAACACAGTGCTTGGCACACATAAGCTTTCAATAAAAGCTATTATAACATAGAGCTGAAGCTTACATTTTAACAACTTTATCTAAAGTTTGGGTGTACATTTAGTAGTCAGCAAAATGGGAGGGAATCTTTAAGTAATAAAGCACAAATAGTCAGGCATACCCTTTTATAAATACAAGGATAAATATTTCATGCGTACAAGAGAAGGCTAAGTGTGTAATTGAAGTAGAGAGTTGCAAAAGTAGCCATAAATAACTGGAAACCTCAGACAGTGGTGGAAGTATAAAAAGATACAGCTACTCTAGGAAAAGGTCTGGCAGCTTCTTATAAAACTAAACTACATCTCCCCAGTGACCCAGCATTCCCACTCCTAAGTATTTACCCAAGAGAAAGGAAAATATACATCCACAAAACGATCTGTATGAGAACATTCATAGCAGCTTTATTTTGTAATAGCCAGAAACCAAATGTCTATTTGCAGGGAAATTGATAATAAATTAACAAACTATGTTATCATCACACAGTGGAGTACTACTCATCAAAAGCAACAAACTACTGATACTTGCAACAACACGGATGATTCTTTTTAAAAAAATATATTTCTTTATTGATTTCAGAGAGGAAGGGAAAAGGAGAGAGAGATAGAAACATCAATGATGAGAGAGAATCATTGATTGAGCCCGCAACCCAGGCATGTGCCCTTGACCAGAATCGAACCTGAGACCCTTCAGTCCACAGGCCGACGCTCTATCCACTGAGCCAAACCAGCTAGGGCATGGATGATTTTTAAAGACACCAGGCTGAGTAAAAGAAGTCTAATACAGAAAGTTCACACTAGCCCTGGCTGATGTGGCTCAGTTGGTTGGAGCATCATCCATACACTAGTTCAGCTCCCAATTAGGACACACGAGGTAGGCAACAGAACGATGTTTTTCTCTCACATCTATGTTTCTCTGTCTCTCTGTCTCTATCTCTCCCTCTATCTAAAAATCAGTATATATGCATTCACACTATATGATTCCATTTATTGAAATTCTATGACAGGCAAAATCAATCAATGATGAAAAAATCAGAACAGTTGTTGTAAATCAGAAAAGTGGTTGTCTCTAGGAGTGAAGGGAAAAGATTGCCTGGGAAATGACATGAAGAGACTTTCTTGAGTACTCAGCAAACGTGCAATTTATGTTTGCGTATTTCATTGTACATATGTTTGACCTCAAATTGAAAAAAAATAAAAAGCAAATACTGAACTCTAATTAAGGATAGGTGTGTGGAAAGTGCTTAGGAGCGAAGTGTACCAATGTCTGCAACTTAAAAAAAGACAATGGGTAGACAGATATATGGAGTGATGGATAGGTGAGGGATAGATAAAACCAGTATAGAAAAACATTAGTGGTAGAATCTAGTTAGCAAGTAGCAAGGTGTCCACTGTAAAATTCTTTCAACTCTATGTTTAAAATTGTTTATAATAAGCTTTTTTTTGGAAAAAAATATAACCACAAACTTCCACATCTTGCACAGAACAAATAATTTTCAAACTTGAAAGGCTTCATTGGAGGAAGGCAGACTTCAGAAATAGGTAAATATTTCCTGAGCACCTACTATGTGCCAGTCACGGTAAAAGATATAAAGATGAAGAGCACAGCAATTGCCCTCAAAGGGTTTGTAAGGACCATCTGATAAGCATACATATCACTATTATGCTGTAGAATTGCTAAGGAAAGTGAAATTTCATCTGGTTGAAAGTATCTTAATTAGTCTCCCTACAAAAAAGAAATGATAATTATGTGACGTGTTAGAGTTGTTAGCTAATGCTATGGTGATAATCATATTGCTCAAATCAACACATATACCTCAAACTTACACAATGTTATACATCAATTATCTATACTAATAAAAGGGTAATATGTTAATTAGCCTGGGAGACTTTCCAGGAGACCTTCTGGACATTCTTCTGGACAAAGCCATGGTGCGGGGCCAAGGTAGAGGTGGTTAGAGGCCAAGAGGGGAGGGCAGTTGTGGGTGATCAGGACAGCAGGGGGGCAGTTTGGAGTGAGCAGGCCAGCAGGGGGCAGTTGGGGGTGATCAGGCTGGTGGGGGGGCATTTGGGGGCAAGCAGGCTGACAGGCAGAGTGGTTAGGGGCAATCAGGCAGGACAGTGGGGAGGGAAGGCGGGGGGGCGAGCAGGCCAACCAGGGGGGCAGTTGGGGTGATCAGGCTGGTGGGGGGGCATTTGGGGGCAAGCAGGCTGACAGGCAGAGTGGTTAGGGGCAATCAGGCAGCAGGCCGGCAGGTGAGCGGTTAGGAGCCAGCAGTCTCGGATTGCGAGAGGGATGTCCGACTGTCGGTTTAGGCCCAATCCCTCTAAACCGGCAGTAGGACATCCTTCGAGGGGTCCCAGATTGGAGAGTGTGCAGGCCGGGCTGAGGAACATCCCCTCCCCCGTGCACGAATTTCGTGCACTGGGCCACTAGTATTTCAATAAGAACAATAATTTGTAAAAAAGAGAGAGAAAGAGAGAAATGTGGCATTGAAGATATGCTGTGTAGCTATTGCTGCAAAAACTGGTATGATCAGAAGACATATTCAAGTGAGAGCAGAGTGTCTTCAAGGCCACACTAAGGTGATAATTTGGCCCGCCTATTTAAGAATTTTGAGCCAAGTGACATCTTTAAGAAATTCTAGGAGAAAGGGGCTGCTGCAATGCACACCATTACTTTAGAGGGATTTCCAGGCAAAGGAGCTTTTTACTTAACTGCAATGAGCTTAGGGAGCAGGTGGAAGCATCCATAAGGAAGAGAGGGGTTCTGAATGACCCAGAAAAGCTCAGAAGCTCAAGAAGAGAAGATCTTGGGTTCATCTTCTGGGAAACATATTTAGTCTGTGCCACTTTCCTACTTCTTCCCTCCATGATGTTGTGGCTCTTTAAAGCTCTACTGGTTGTTTACAGTCAGCATCCATTCTGATTGTCAGTCCATTCTGACTGGTCCATGCCTAAGATACACTGCTGTTAAATATTTTTTATATCAACTCTTCCCACCTCATAGGGTTGTTGTAAAGTTAATTACTATAATGTATGTAATATGCCTATCACATGGTAGGTATTTGATAAATGAGATCAGGGACCATATTTGATGCTTCAGTATATGGCCTGGATATAAGATGACCTCATCACAAGTCCACCAAGACCTACAAGAAGACTCTAGGTAGATACTTGAAAACGTTGAGGTCCATTCCAACCCACAAATACTGTGATCTTTACCAAACCCCAGTTCCCTCAAAATACTGCACGTGTTCCTATGGAATAATGGAGAAGCCCCAGTTGCACCCAGGAACTGTCCCACTTATTCTTCCCGTCTTTTGAGAATGGATTTACTGTGGTGGATTATGGCAGGCTACACCCTCAAGATGGTGCTGTTAGGAACAGGTAGGGTGAGTTGCAACACAGTGAGCTCAAAGCACTTGGGATCTTCCTCTTTTCAAACAAGGCTTTGGACTCTAGTGCTTAAAGCTTAAGTCCAAGGTCAAAAGTCTCTCCACACCAGAATTCTGGTTAATGTTTATGACCACTGCTCTTCCCTCTTCAGTTTCTGGCACTCCCTGCTTTTCCCCAGTTCACAGAAGAAGTGACTGTGAGAGTTATAAAGCCATAGTTCACCAATGTAACTTGTTCACCAAAGTGTCTCTAAGACCAGCACAGCGCTTTGCAAAGTGTAACATGCGATAAATATCTATATATATAAAAGCCTAATATGCAAAGTGTCCCCTCAGGAGTTTGACCAGGAGTTCAATCACTCACTATGACTTGGGCTGACCACCAGGGGGCAGCACGGACTGAAGGAAGGCCCTGGCCGGCAGCCAGCAGCTGCTAGGGACCCTACCTGTGCACAAATTTTGTGCACTGGGATTCTAGTTTGTTAAATAAATGAATGAGTGAATTACGTTTTCTCAGTCTGTAGTTGATGCTTCATGAAGCCTGTTTCTTCCCTTCCCTCAGAGCCCATTGTGGCTTTGCCAGTCTCCTTCACTGCAACAGTGCTTACCATTTGTGACTGTCCTTTGGCAACCAGCCAAACTCAACTCAGTTCAATTCAACCAACTTTCATGGAGCTGCACTACTAGCAGGAAGCACTCATAGTGTCAAAGACTTGTGAAATCAATTCCTAGCCTGTGGTGTCTCAATTGTAATTTGAAAACAACCTTGGCATGGAATAGAACTTTTTCCAAGATATTTTGAAAGTCTAAATACATGATTATAAATTACTTCCCTTTGTCAACATAATTGATTACTATTCAGGAAATAAATGACTTCTGAAGATGGGTAAACAGATAATTATCCCACAGGTATGTGGCAGGTGTAGAAGGGGGATAGAAAGGTAGGAAGGAAGAAGACTCATCTTTGATGAATTTGCAGTTACATTAAGTGTGGTGGAAATAAGGGGGTTGGCATCTGAGCCATTCAGGGCTGGCCTGGGACTGGGAATTGAAGGGACACCCAGCAGGCCCTTGCATGAAAAGAAAGTCAGAATACCCCCATACATACCTGTTGTTTTTTTCCTGAGTGTTGGACCTTTTCAATTTTTATAACTCTTCTCCATTCCTGTTTCTACCCCCTTCTACCCATCTCCTACTCCCAATACTAGTCTTCTGTAAAATAGTAATGTACTTTTTCTCTGGTAATTATTTCTTTTATTGGATTAGAATTAGTCTTGTATGTGTTCATTAAAACATCATTTTTAATAACAATGTCCTAGAAATAACAAAAAATCTTATAGTAAGAGGTAATTTAAATATATATTGATATAGGGAATGCAGACTGGTGCAGCCACTGTGGAGAACAGTATGGAGTTCCCTCAAAAAACTAAAAATGGAACTCCCATTTGACCCAATGATCCCACTTCTAGAAATATATCCCAAGAAACCAGAAACCCCAATCAGAAAGGATATATGCACCCCTATGTTCATAGCAGCACAATTCACCATAGCTAAGATTTGGAAACAGCCTAAGTGCCCATCAGCAGATGAGTGGATTAAAAAACTATGGTATATCTACACAATGGAATACTACACTGTGGTAAAAAGAAGGAACTCTTGCCATTTGCAACAGCATGGATGGAACTGGAGAGCATTATGCTAAGTGAAATAAGCCAATCAGAGAAAGATAAATACCACATGATCTCACTCATTTGTGGAATATAGAGAACAACATTGACTGATGAACAGGGATGATCCAAAGACAGAGAAACAGCGATCAGACTATCAATCCCCAGAGGGGAAGTAGGGGAGGGTGGGGGAAAGGGGAAGAGATCAACCAAAGGACTTGTATGCATGCATATAAGCCAAATCAATGGACATGGACAACAGGGGGTTGAAAGCATGAGTGGGGGGAAAGTTGGGGGTTAATGGGGGGGGGATGAGGACAGCCTTGTAATACCTTAACCAATAAAGAAATTAAAGATAAAAAAAAGGGGAAACCAAGATGGCGACATAGATAAACACCGAAATTGCTGCCTCCTACAACAACTTCAAAAATACAACAAAAAGACAAAACGGACATCATCCAGAACTACAGGAAGGCTGGCTGAGTGGAAATTCTACAACTAAAAGGAAAGAGATAAGCACTCTGAGACTCAGGAGCTGCGGAAGTAAAGTGCAAAAGTACGAAGGCTCGAGTGCGCGCGCGGAAAGGGACTGGTACCTGAAGACACGGTGGTCTTGTGGCGGTCTTTTTGAATCAGGAGGAGTCACAAGCTCCCGACTGCTCTGAACTCCGGTTCCAGGAAGTCTCTGGGGGCCCAGGACTCATACGGGGAGAAACTGGACTGTCTGGCAGCAGGCAGAACTCAGAACTTGAGGGCAGCTTTTCCTCAGAGGTGCTTGCAACAATTAAATTACCGGGACACCAAGACGCTACTGTTATGAATAGTAATGTAAATATCTGATATGCAGGATGGTCTTAGGCGACCCCTGTGAAAGGGTCGTTCGACCGCCAAAGGGATCGCAACCCACAGGTTGAGAACCGCTGGTTTAGAGAGATAAGAAGAGAAAATTGAGAATTCAATGTCATGACAGCCAAGGGCAGCACAGTTACAGGAAGGAGAAAGTGGTTTGATGGTATCAAGTTCATCCTTGAGGTCAAACATTCAAACTGAGCAGAAACCCTTGAATTTGGTGAGGAAGTTGTTACTGAATTTATTTATAGAAAGAGGTTTTAACAGAAAGTTCTGAATTCTAGAAGGTTCTAGGGAAGACAAAGCTGGGGAAATAAAGGTAGCTCATGCATACCACCCATGTGACAAGATTAATGTGTTAGGACTAAGAAGAACAAGATCAAGCTTTGTCATTCTAGTTCTGCTATTTAACCACTTGAAGTGGCTTCCTTTTCTGAAAACAGGAATAATCCCACTAGCTCATAAACTGTTGAAAATCTAATATAAGTTTAAGTGACTCCTTTTATGCTATAGTGAAGGGGCTTCCTTTTTCATGCCCCCCCAACAAATAATCCCTAGAGATTTCATGTTTTAAGAACAGGCTTTTACCTTAACAGTCCTGTCCCTAGGCTGGCACTATTTTGAGAATTTCCTGTATGTACCTTCTGGAATTTTTCAGGCCAAGTCACTTTATCAATTCTTCCCTGAGCCCCTCTGAAGTGAAGACATTGAGGCACGGTGATTGGGAGGGAGTCACTGGTCAGGATTATGTGTAATGTCTCGGATACCTGGGTAGAGGCTGTTAAAGCAAGGTAGCCTCTGTTTGAGACCCCAAGTATAGTTTGTGCCAAACACATACCCCAACAACAGAGGCTGTATGTAGTATGTAGCTCCTTAGAGGGTGGTAGGCAGATATACCAGAAAACCTTCCTTTTTAAACCATAGCACCTGCAGACTAAATGGCCCCCTGGACTGCATGCTCTGGAACATGCAGATTGATTTTCAAGGTGTGCATAAAGGCGTATACTTTTATTTCATCCTGTCTATTCTCACTTGGCAACCACTTGCAACCAGATCTAACCAGAACTACCTCATTTTTTCCCTATGTACTGTCTTTTGAGCACTTTTCCTTTGTGAAGTTGAATCTGTTCCCAGTTTGATATACTGTGGATTGATCTTTGTCTTATTGCCTTGTTTCCCCTAAAAGAAGATTCCCTCTGAGGGGCCTAGACCTGTGGCCAAGCTCTGGAGAGGTACAGTGAGTACTGGCCTAACTGGATGCAGGTGGGGGAAGTGAGTATATTTTCTAAAACTGGCAATTTTCAGGCCCTGAGACATTTAGACAGTGTAGTCAAAGGGCCAGTTTAATGTTCCTGCTCCTTTTAATGAAAGAACTTGCTTTCCTTTTTGGGAAGGCGGCTTACCTTGTTAAAATGGGGTCACATCATGGATGGGCACTCACATGCTAAGATGTGTGGGCATCTCTAAAAACATGTCAGGAGATCAGAGCAAGAGTACTTCAAAGGAGGTTGGTGTATTATCAGAAACTTCATTGGAAGACCAGTGAGTCCTATTCTGCTTTGGATTTTCTTGCAAGTGCCTAACCATTCAGTCACCGAATTTGGTCTGAGCGTCTTCTGAATAAGATACTGTCCTCCACTGAGGGAAGGAGGGCTAAAAAATTAGGCCAGGGTCCTTTGTCTATGATAGTAATTGCCATAAGATGACGCAAGGGGTCTCGGCTAACGCTTCACTGAAGAGCTGAAGGAACCCGGGGCAAGGACTGCTTTGGGGGGCCAGATATTATACCTGGGGCAAAGCAGGGCCTGCAGGGCAGGTGGCCAGAACTTGGAAGGAAATCTCTTCCGAAGCCCAGGGTCCAGACTTGGCCCCAGCAAGCTGCCCTGACAGCCTGTGATGCCTAGGGTCTCGCGCATTCCGAGTCCCCGCCCCCTTCCTCCTTCCCCCTTCCCCCTTCCCGGCCTCACCCCCTCCCTGTCTCCTTCTCCCCCCACCAGCTGTCCCCATTCCCTGGAGCAGTGAGACAGCTGGATCCTGGGAAGAGCCAGCCTGGGACTGGAGGGGGCGTGGTGGGGAAGGGGAGGAGGGGCAAGGGTTCAGGAATAAGGAGGCCCCAGCAGCAGGCACCCCCAGCCACTGTGTATCCTAGCCCGCGGGAGAGCTGGGTTCCTTCGCTTTGTTCATTGCTAACGCTCGTCCAGGGAGAAAGGTCAGAAGGGTCCTGGAGCTGCCCTGTCGCTCCCAGACAGCCATGAACTGCAGCGAGAGCCAGTGGCTGCGAACCCTCCTGAACCGCCTGCTGCTGGAGCTGCAGCACCGGGGCAACGCCAGTGGCCTGGGCGCTGGCCTCGGACCCAACAGGGGCATGGGGGTCGTGCCTGACACCTTCTTGGGCAGCGAGGTGACCAGTCCCAAGGGCGACGACGCTTATCTCTATATTCTGCTTATCATGATCTTCTACTCGTGCCTGGCCGGAGGCCTCATCCTGGCCTACACCCGCTTCCGCAAGCTCATGGATGCCAAGGACCAGATGTCCCAGGCCTGCCCCGAACACCAGTGGGTCACGGGAGGCGCCCTGGCCGCAGCCAACACCGAGACTGCCTCCAGTTCACCGGCTGAGGGACGCCATGAGCTCGCCCCTGGGGAACTGCCCGCCCTCGCCCAGAGCACCGAGCGGGTCTAAAACCACAACCGCAGCTCAGCTCTCTTGCGCCTTCCTCGTCTCTCTTATTATCCCTGCCTCTTCCTTTCCTCCTCTTCCAGGGTTCGCCTCACCGAAGGCCCACACAGTGATGAGCAGCCAGAAAACCTTGTTTGGAAGAAGCATCATCCTACCCACTCGGGGCCAGTTTCTCCCTCTTCTCTCTCCTCTCTCCTGCTTCCCCCGATTCACTTCCCCCTCCATTCCCACCCTACACATCCAACTGCGTTAAAACTGCCTCTGCTCTCTTCTCTTCAGACAGCCCACACTCAAGCCCTCTGGGAACTGAATCCAACATATCCAGCACTTGGCATTGAACTGAAGCAATGAAGTCTATCAGAACTCTGGGCCATCTAACCGGCAGCTGCTCCAGGGGCTGCCAGGGACTGTTCACTCTGCAGAGCCAATGGACTTGTCATCACTGCCAGGCCCCGCTGCAGCAGCTCCAGCTTCCTGTTGCCTTAGAGACAGAGACAACGAAAATGGAGAGACTTTAGATATCATTTCCTTCCCTCCCTCTTTCAGCAGGGAGCTAGCAGGACATTAGGACCAGTCTGTGGAATAGAATGGACATAATAGGGACTGAAGGGTGAGAGGGGCACAAATGGGAAGGGAAGACCTATGACCCAACTGTATGGTTTTCTTGCACCCAGTTGTCACCCCAAAGGTAACTTGCCTGATTTTTAGTAGCTTTGCCATCCATCTTCTGCGATGAGTAATCATTGCTGGATGAATCACCCCAATACCTCAAATGCTTCTCCTCTATTGGTTTAGTTGTTATGGCAGCTGTCTGCTTCATCCATGGAATGCAAGGCTCAGATATCCCCTGCTCTGTAACCTGAGGAATGTCAGAGGCAGGTAATAAAGGTTGCTTAAATAATAACCTAAGACTCTTCTCTCAAAGATCCCAGCCTTGAGACCAAGTACTATTTAGAGGAGGATTTTTAGTTTAGTTTTGTTTTTGAAATGATGTTTAGATTTGGAGGTTGGATTGTGGTGATATTTATATCTACATATCCAGTTCCAATAGGATAGATGTGATTGTGGGTGAAGAAAAGGTTAACAGGGCTCAATGGGTTATTTTTCAAGTGTTTCAAAAATTAGAACAACTTTTATACTTTTCCTTAATTCTGAAGCACTTTCAAAGTAAGAATTTCCCACTTTCCTTTTGCAGTATTTCAGGATACACTTAAAAAACTCCTCATACCTATCAGCTATTATCACAGTTAAATTTTAGAAGGCAGTTTTGTCACTCTTGCAAACAAAGGGCTTATTAAACAGAGAAAAAGGTCACCAAATAGTGTAAATCTTAAGTCAGAGGGAAGATGCTTGAACTAAGCAATCTTACCCAATGATGGATAAATTTAGAAGTGTATAATTATTGATTTATTATCCTTGTCTCAAGAAGGTCATCAGAAACTTGTCTGCTTAGGGCTTAAATGCTTATGCCTGATGATAGCTGTTTGGTCTTCATCAAATACATAAAATCACCTCTTAACACTAAGCCAAGTTGCTTAAATACTAATGGTTTCTCAGTAATAGCAGGGCAAAGATGTTATGGGTAACTTAAATGCATTGATAATACACAAACCTCGTCTGAGGCATTGATTTTAACTTCGTAGCCCATCTGTTATTTTACTGGAACTATTAATAAGTTAAATGATCTTACTTTCATTCCCAGGGTCAACTCCTTGAAGATGCACTGGCCTTGCTCCATTGGCTCCTCTCCAGTCCCAGTTTCAGCACTAAGATAGTCCCCTGTCGTGCAGGTGGGGGCCAGGGTTTGGGCAACAGTCCCAGACAATGATAGGAAGAGAGGGGATGTTGTAAAATCATCTCCAGGCCAGGCAGGAAGTCCTGAGTGGTGTGTGGAGGGAGGGCACATATTTAGCCATGCCAGATGCATTCTGGAGGGGCCATTCCCCAGAAATGTATTTCAAGTACAACAGTGCCCCTCATTTATCTGGCATACCGAGGGACCAATAATTACAACAGTGTCTGTATTTCAGGTACAACAATGTCAGTCACTTATGTGGCATAATTTGGGACACAAGATTGTTTTATAAATGAAACATATAAATGAGGAAAGGAAGGAAGGAAGGAAGGGAGGAATCTGGGATCAGTTCAGACAATGCCCATGACAAACATCAATGTGCCAGCTATGTAAAACAAATCTTACAGAAAAAAAATCTTGGTTTTAAAAATATTTTAAACTTTTTATGATGATTAGGTTAGTTATTAAGAACATGTAGCAAGAGTAGCTACAGAACTTCCCCAGTGGGGAGAAAAGTGAACTAGCCTGGGAAGAGTGATTTCCTTTACTGCCAGTCGCTTTCTTCAAACACCTTCAGGGGTGTAACTGTGTCTCAGATGATGAAGTTTCCCAGAAGTCTGGACACTCTACCACCCAGTGAAGGTGTCACCGGCATTGAAGTGATCATATTGTGCTCAGCAAAATATATAGAGAAAAAAGCAAAACTAGATGTTTGGCTAGCCTCCAGTTTTGATAATGTATTTCCTGAAAAGCATGAGCTGACTGTACAAATTGGGAAAATATTAGCCTTCTCCTTAATGTAACTAATAAATTAGAGTCTGCTTTTTTCAACCCACCCAGCTGTCTATTTCTCTCTTCTGTGTAAGCAGATCCTGTTTCACTTCAGGTTCAGAACTTTGCTTCATAATAATAATTAAGAAGTTCCACAGTCTCTTACTTGGAACTTGAGGCATGGAACAAAGCCTGACCAAAAGTTGTTTTGAGTTCCAATATCTGAAAGTGCTCATAGTGCAAAAAGAAATGGGAGCTTTTCTTCCATTACAGACATAATTCTGTGTTGTTGATTCACTTTTCTAGTGGGATATAAATGGGATTTCTCATTTTTTTGTATTTACCATCTTTGTTCCAATTTGCCATCTCTTAGAAACCAAAGATCTGCACATGATTTGTATCAACAAACAAATACTTTCCAAACAATAACAATCTTGCCTGAATGCTAAAGTAAATGTGCTGTGGTGTTGGAGAGAAGGCAGGGCCAGAATCAGGGGAACTGGGGTTCAGCATTAGCTTTGCTAATTAGCAGGCTTGTTCTCAGAGTGAAATACTTAACCTCTCTGGGCCATCTCCACTGGTGGGAATTTGAGGGTCAAGTGAAATAACATGCGGGGAAAGGCTAGGGAAAGTACAGCAGCTATAAAAGCATAAGATGTTCAGTTTATATTTTCATTTTCCTTCTTTGGGAAGTTGTTGGGGGAAGAGGGAAGAGTAAACTCTTCATTATGTAAAGTTTACTCTCGTTGCTTAAAAAGAAGATTGGAGAGACTTGGCCACTAGTTGCCAGATTTCTGAGCCTAATTCCCCCATTCTCAGAATCATGGAATACCAGGAATCTGTGCATAACTGTCTCACCATCCTATTCTATTCCCCTTTTCCTAAATGCCCACAGTGCCTTTAACAAATTATGACAATAATATTGTATTTTCAGGGCTCCACCAGGACTGTAGTATAGATTTTGAAGACATAGGTCAGTGATTAAGAGAGGGCATAAGCGAAGAGAATGAATGGAAAGAAGAATGGGCTGTGGGCTTTAGGAGGGAAGTAGGGGGAAGAGCAGTTTAAAGTGCTCTGTGAATGTAAGGGTGCACGACTGAGGACCAACAAGGGTGAATAACTTAAATTGGTCAATAGTCAATCTTAGGTGAACTTGAACCATCTTTCAAAATGGCTTTAGGAGATATTGGGTGGGTGGTCACTTTTCAGCCCCTTTTGTTACTTGACACAACCTACAGTCTGTCCAGAAAGCCAAATAATGCTATTAATTTAACTCTTCTTTTTGTGCAAAATGTCAGAAAATGGGACCAGGTTACTGCTGGAGGCAAAGACCAACAAGTACTTAACATAATAAATGCAAGGGGTCTGTCAGAAGGCTGATGGACCTTGGGCTTTCGCAAGGGCTAAAAGCTATACATTGATTGTTCTGTTGAGATAATAGTGGTTCAGAGCAATCCTCTAACCCAGCGGTTCTCAACCTGTGGGTCGCGACCCCTTTGGGGGGTGGAAGGACCCTTTCACAGAGGTCACCTAGGACCATCGGAAAACACATATATAATTACATATTGTTTTTGTGATTAATCACTATGCTTTAATTATGTTCAATTTGTTACAATGAAATTGGGGGTCACCACAACATGAGGAACTGTATTAAAGGATTGCGGCATTAGGAAGGCTGAGAACCACTGCTCTAACCTGATAATCTTTTACTGTTTATCAAACCTTACCTTTGATATGCCTATTTGCTTTGCTAAAGGGAAAATGTATATTCTAGTAAATAAAAAGCAGTGGGACCAGAGATTCGGAGAGCCACTCCTCTGGAGAGTAGGTCTCCGCCTGGTTCCCCCAATAACTTCTGAATTTATATTTCTTATCTAGTATATCTATTTGCGTGTGGCCCTTTCTCCAGATTCTGAATCCTTGGTGCAAATGGTTGCAGCAGGTTACCCCATCAGTCCCCCTTCAGTTGTGATTTGAAGAAGAGCAGAGTCTTGGTGGCCTTGGCTTCATCCTCTGAAAAGAATGCAGATGATACAGGGGGAAATCTCATATACATATATATCTATATATCTATATATCTACATATCTACATATCTACATATCTATATCTATATCTATCTATCTATCTATTATCTATCTATCATCTATCTATCTATCTATCTATCTATCTATCTATCTATCTATATTAGAGGCCCAGTTCATGATTTTCATGCATGTGTTGGGTCCCTAGTGGCTGCCAGCTGCCAGCTGCCGGCTGGGGCCTTCCTTCATTCCATGCTGCCCCTGGTGGTCAGTGCACATCATAGTGAGTGATCCAACTTCTGGTCGGTTGAACTCCTGAGGGGACAATTTGCATATTAGGCATATATATATATATATCATATATATATATATACCATATATATGATGTATATCTATCTATCTATCTATCTATCTATATGAAATGTTAAAATATACACAATGTAAAATTTACCATCTTAGCCATTTGTAAAAGTGTACAGATTAGAAGTGTTAAGTACATTCCTGTTATGGTGCCACATTGTCCTTTTAAGCCACAGAAAAAGGCAAGCACTAAATTACTTTATATAGAAGCAGCAAGACTTAATCATTGATTCAGATGACTCCCCCCCTAGGATATTCATATTTTATACTAGATCACTTAGAGCAATGTGAGGGTGAAATACAAGAAAAATATCTCTAATGTGAATCTCAGTGGAATCTAGAAGGAGAGATATCTTGAAATGTTTACATTTGAGGGTGTACTGTATTTCCCACAGCTTCTCAAATCACATCCTACTTTTTGTGCCTTTTTTTTTTTTTAGAAAAGAGCAATCAGTTTTTTTAATTATTGATTTTAAAGATATATATATATATATATATATATATATATATATATATATAGAGAGAGAGAGAGAGAGAGAGAGAGAGAGAGATGGATGTGAGAGAGAAACATCCATTGGTTGCCTCCTGCATGACTGGGGATCAAACATGCAACCTGGGTATGTGCTCTGAATGGGAATCGAATCTGCCACCTTTTGCTGTATCAGACAACACTCCAACCAACTGAGCCACACGAGCTGGGGAAAATAACATCTTACTCTTACTGTCAAATGCTCTTATAACTCTGGGGAGGACTATAGTGGCCATGTATGACTGCATTTTAGTAGAAATTTGTGGAATTCCCATATATCTGATCCATAAGATGCCCACTCACAGAAACACCTCAGGTTCCTGGAAAGACAGGGGATCTCCCCTTGGCTCTTTTTAGGATCTAGATGTGATCTAATAGAAGTTGCAGCTCCAGCAGGCCTGGAAAAGAAAGAATGGAGTCAATGGGCATGTTAATTTTGCTCTTCTCATGAGGCTAATCCTCTGGAGGTACTGTGGTCAAGACCAGACCTTGGCAAAACTATAGGATTGATATTCATCTCATCTTTACTTCTTCTGTTTCAAGCTTTCCCCTGACATTCCAGTCCCAGTTCTCCAAAATTGTTCCTTCCCTACTGCCAGGGTCCAATGATCTTATTCATTTTCATTTAAACTGTTATTCATTCCAGTTATGATCCAAGGAATGAATCTTTAATGGTGGCCTTAAACACTGAGTAAAAGAGAGAAGTATGAAGGAGGGAGTTTGTCCTAAGACTCTCAAATCTGATATGGGTAAGTAAGGCGGCTCTGGCATCCACTCATTGTGGTAAGCTGAAGGACAGAAGTTTGGCATTTTCCTTATTCCCATTACTTCTGGGGGTATTGGGAGGATTGCAACCTTCAGCCATCTAGGAAAGCATCTGCATTTCCACGCGAATAACCTAGGGAGAGGGTGGGATGGGGATGAAGATAGAAGTAACTGAGAGAGGCAGGAGGGGAAAAAAGCCCTTGGCCTGCTCCCAGTTATATCTCTGTCCATTGGACACTGGAGGGGAATGTTTGAGGTGAATGAAGGAAGAAATATTAGAATGGATCCCCTGAGGACTAATTCCTATACTTTTCCTGCCATCTTCCTATACAACTCTACCAAAGCAAGGCCATAGTCAAATGACAAGCCCTACTTGGAGGAGGCGTTCTGGAATCAGTTGGGTTAGTCTTTATCCTGGCACCATCCCTTGTTAGTTTTGGCTTTTTCTCTAGCAAGTCCAGGAGGCTGGCCAGTTCAAGAACCTTTACCTTTTGACTTTTTTCATCATCCCCTAAAGCAGAATATTGTACTACACAGGGCATGGGCTCTAGAGCCAGATTGCCTAGGTCCAAATCTGTGGTTTGCCTTTCACAAGCTGGGTAATATCAGGAATGTTACTTAACCTCCAAGCTTCCTTTTGGCATCTGTAAATTAGATGTAAGAAATACTACCTCCCTCCCAGGGTTGTTGTAAGATTGAGTAGTTAACATAGTGCCTAGCTCAGGGTAAATGTTTAGTAATGGTAGTTTCCAGTCTTGCCCAAATTCATTACAATTGGGTTATTATCTACACCACACCATGAAAAATGATTTGTCATGGTCACCAATGACCTGCATATTGGCAAATCTAATGCTCAGTTCTTAGTCCTCATTTTCTATGACTACTTAGCAACATTTAATGCAACTGATTACTCATTCCTTGAAACTTTTCTCTTGACATTGATAATTCCTCAGGATCCCGGTTTGCCTCCTTCACCAGTCCTTTTCCTTCTTAGTCTCCTTTGCTGGTTCCTCCTCATCTCCTCAACCTTCCATTGTTGAAGGCTCCATTCTGGGACCTGTTCTCTTTTCCATCTATTCTCTTTACCTTGGTGATGTCAACTAGTTCCAACATTCAAAATGTCACCTTCATATGTAAATACCATCTTTACAATAATGATACCCAAATTTATATATATTTTTTTATTCTTAGAACTCCTACTCTGAGCGCCAGACTTGCATACCTGTCTGACTACCTAACATCTCTACTTGGGTAGCTAAACCTGTCTCAAGGTTAGCATATCCAAATCAGAACTTTTGAGTCCCTTACTCCCAAATTTGTTCTTCAACTTGAGAAAGAAAAAAGGATCTGGGAGCTAGTCTGACATTTACATCTAGTCCTCACAGTTGGTAGGAAGCTGGCCTTTTGTTCACAGGTAGGGCATGTTATACTCCTGTTGGATATAAATCATCTCACAGAACACCAACATCAGATTAGTCTAATGACAAGAAATGTCTCTGTGATCATGATAGAGTGAGACAAAAGACCATTTCATAATGTTATCTTAGTACAGACAAAAACTAGGTTACTGTGAAACTCACAAAATACTGTCTTTCCTCCCTGGCTAATCTGATGACTGCTACTTCTCTACCCATTCAGCTTTAGACTCACTCTAGGTTTCCTTCATTCTACATAAGATTTATTAAGATAGCTAATCATAGCCCTAGCCAGGTAGCTCAGTTGGTTAGAGCATCGTCCTGATATGCCAAGGTTATGGGTTCCATCCCTCATCAGGGCACGTACAATAATCAACCAATGAATGCATAAGTAAGTGGAACAAGTCTCTCTCTCTCTCTCTCTCTCTCTCTCTCTCTCTCTCTCTCTCTCTCCAAAAAGAAAAAAAAATGATACCCAATCATATAATTCCCTTCACTTCCTAATAACATCCAATCCAGAGCGAACACTTGCTTCCTTTGATTCTGTTTAAAATCATCTAACATGAGCTCCAATCCAATAACAAGTCCTTTCTAGCACCTTTTACTTAGATATCTATGGTTCTCCGTGGTGTGAAATCTCCCTTGCTGCCATCAGTAATATATCCAATTTGTTCAATTACAGGTTGGTTCCTGTTGGTCATTGGCTAGAGGGCATTGACACATTAATCTTCCCCATTTTTTTATGTAAATAATGAAGCCCAAATAGGTGTCATAATGCTTATACTCTCTCCCTCACCCTTCCACATTCAATTTAGGAATTAAGTCCTTTTACTCTATCTCCAAAAGGGATTCTGTATATGATCATTTCTCATGATCTCTACTTCTACCACCCTAGATATACCACACCTCATTTCTAATTAATATAACACTCCCTAACTGGTCTTCTTTATTTACCCTTGCCCCCCTGCAGTCAGTTCTTTACACAATAGACAGAACAATATTAAAGCATTAAGCAGATTGTGTCCCATCTTTACCTAAATCCCTCCATTGGATTGATTAACCATACAATTAGAATAGAATCTCTACTCCTTATCATGGTCTACAAGGCCCCACTGACCCTTGCCAACTTCTCTAAACCTCATTTCCTAATAACATTCCCTTTTGTTCAATAAACTCGTTACACTATCTTCTTGCTGCTCCTTGAACACATCACGCTCCTTTCTGTCTCAGAGCCTTTGCCTGGTCTGTTTCCTCTGCCTGGAATATTCTTCCTCCACATTTTCTCATGGCTCTTTCCTTTTCATTATTCAGGTCTCAGTTCAAATGCCACTTCCCAGAGGCTGTCGTTGACCAATTTAGTTGCTCCTTTCTCTCTGTCCCCACCCTATTCTCTATCCCATTACCCTATTTTAACTTCACAGCAGAAGTTAAAAGTATCTAAAAATATCATATTTGTTTACTTACTAGCTTATTATCTACTAGTAGGCTGGTTCATGAAATTCATGCACATTAAAAGGGAATTAATTAGAGGAGATATTTTAATATTGCTATTTGCCCTTTCTCTATAATAGAAGTGTGAGAGATGAAAGGAAATTAGTAAAATGTATATGAAAATAATATATAAATTTATTAATAAATAAACAGTAACAAAAGGATATAACAACAGAGGCATGATATAAAAACGACAAAAACATGATATGAAAACAACAAAAACATGATCTAAAAACAACAGTGATGCAAACAATGACTGATAAAGTGATTAAACTTACTCTAATATCTCCCTGTACACCACATTAAGAGTGAAAACACTTTCAGGGTGCTTGACTAATTTCCCTTGTGATGAAGTATTTAGAACTTTAACTGTAACATCACATGCTCTTCAAACTCGAGAGAAAGCAACATATAACTAACTGACCATGTGCAAAAACAGGTTCAGGTAGGAACATGCCTACTCTAGAGTTTGTCCTTGTGATTTATTAATAGTCATCACAAATGCTGGCATCAAGGGAAACCATCATCAAATCAATTTAAATGGGAGGCCAGTGTCAGTTGGGGACAAATTATTTCTTGGAATCAGAACAACCTCTCCCTCTAAAGATCCTGTTAATACTTCAGCTTCAGTAATGTTAGGTCATAATCTTTTGATAATAAATCTGGTACCATTACAAAGACCCCATTTACTATTGAGATTTCTCAATAGCATGATGATTGCACCCACTTTCAATTTTAATTTATGACACGGCATTCTGGAAGGAGTAATACTATTAAGAAATTCGATGGGAAAATTTTCCTTTTCAGCATCATCTGTGGAATCAATGGAGTCATCACTCAAATAAGTGTGAAAATCTCCATCGAGTATATCCAAAATTTCTTCATTTAATTTTTTAACATGTTCATTTTTTGGACAAAGAATTGCACGTTTAGATATATTTTTAATATTATTTATAGATATAGTATTTCCAAAGGTAGCTTCAATAATAGATCCATTACAAATCATTTCACAGGGGATTTCAATAATATCCATTCCTAAATGAAAACTGCTATCAAGTTTGCCATCTCCAAGTTTTACTGACCATCCACTATAAGCAGAATCCTCTGATCTCATATTTGTTGTAAGAGACAACTTTCTGAAACATCCCCAAACATTGCAGTACTTTAAACTCGTTTGTACTATGGCCGATCACATAGCATGCGGTACAATACTGAGACATTGTCGAAAATCTCCTCCAAGAAGGAGAACTTTCCCACCAAATACAACATTCAGACTCATAATTTCTCTTAGTAATCTGTCTATGGCATTTATAGCATGACTGGATACCTTGGTGCATTCATCAATAATGAGAAGTTGGGCCTTTTTGATAGTTTTAGCAACTTCACTCTTTATATTGAGTCTAGAAATTGAAGTTTCATTTAATAGAATCAGTAATTTATATTGGGAATGAAAGGTGCTTCCACTGAGAAGTAAATTTGCAGCAATTCCTGTAGATGCTGTGGGTAAAACAGTACCACCACGACCTCTAATATAATGTATTAAAACTTTATACAGATATGCAGGGGAATAGGATTCCTAACTGGCAGGCCCCTGACAGCAAGCTGGCCACCTGTCGATTCCATGAGGAATGGGACTCCCTCCCAACTCCTGTCAGGGTCCGGGGTGCAGGTGAATGGGGTTCCTGGATGGCAGGCCACTGACAGCAAGCTATCCAACAGCAGATTCTGTGAGGAATGGGGCTGCTTCCTCCCTACTGTCAGGGTCTGGTTTGAAGGCCGGATTCAGTACTTCCATTCTCTGCTCCGAGGGCGAGTTCCTGCCTGAAACCTCACCCTCCAGGAAACAACTGGGGGAGGGCACAGCCGTTTCCAAGACGACCCCTGCAAGACTGACTTCCTTCTGGCTGGTCGAGCTTCTGGACGTGATGTTACACCCAGGGTTTTTATATAAGTAGATCAGCCTCCCCTTTGTGGGCTGTAAGTTCCATAAATGCAAAAATTTTTAGGTCCATTTGAAATATTTATAATTTATTTTTATAAAATTTTTGAGATATAGTTAACATAAGAAAGTGCACACATTTATAATATATAAGGGTTGATTTTTGACATATGCATGCACCTGTGAAATCATCATCAAAATTAAGTTAATAAATATATTCACCACAAATAGTTTCTTTGTGATCCTTTCTGCCTTCTTCCTACTGGTTCAGAAAATTAATGATCTGTTTTTTGTTCCTATAAATTTGCATTTTCTAGAATTTTATATAAATGTAGTCATGCAGTGTACTTTTACTCAGCATACTGATTTTGAGATTTACCCATGTCCTTACATGTATCAATATTTATTTTCTCCTTATTACTGAGTAATTGCAGGATGTACCATAATTTATTTGCCCTTCCATCTGTTGAAAGGTAGATATTTGGGTTGTTTCCCATTTTTCACAATGATAAACAAAGATTCTATGAACATTTGTGTGCAAGTCCTTGTGGATATATATGCTGAATGCAGGGATTTTCTGTGTCTGGTTCTTCATAGCATCTGCCATGCCCAGGCAATTGTATTTATACAGTATGTGGTCGTTAAATATCTGTCGAATGAATGAGTGTGTCTTTCTTTTTAGGAATGGATATTTCCACTGTTTTTGTGCTTACTCAAGAATCCTTTACCACCCTAACTTTTGTCCTCTTCTTGCCTTTCTAATCTGCAGCCCTGGGTGACCCCTTGAAGGTGACTATTTCCATTCTTGGCTGTTAGAGAAACCCTGCTTATCGAATTCACTGCCAATGCATTCTCTACTCTAAGCTGGCCCCTCTGGCTGTTCAACAATCCATTCATTCCTCGCTTGCTGACTCCCTATCACATTCCCCACAGCAGCTGCTCCAAACTTCCTGCCCTCTCCTCAAGCCCCCAGTCCCATCGCCCCCTCATTCTCAGGAGATGACTTCACCTCCTTCATTACTGAGATGATTGAGGCCAACTGACAGGAGCTTCTTCAACTTCCATCTGAGACATTTCCAATAGCCATCTCAAATGTTTCCGGCTCTCAGGAGGATGTGTTCCTTTACCTTGCCAAGGTTAAACTCTCTGCCTGTGTGCTTGATCTTAGCCCCAACTTTAAAGATATTAATAACAACAGTAGCAGCACAAAATGTACTTAGCTATTGATATGGACCACACATAGGGGCTAAGCTCTGAGAAAACAGCTCTCTGATTTTTATTCAAAAACTATGAACTATGTCTTTAACATGTCTCATTTCTTTTTTCCCAAAACTCAAAAACTCATTTTTAAATAAAAGTATGCAAATGCTAAGCACTTGACATGTGCCATTGAATTTAATCTCACAGTCAGATTGTAGCATAATGCTTTAAAAAAACAGATAAGGACACGGGATCAGAAAGTTTAAGTAACTTACTTTGTGTCATATAGCTAGTACGTGGTGAAGTTAGGATTTGAGCTAAAATCTAAAATCAGAACTCTCCCTTTCTTCTCTTGAAGTTCAGAGGGTTCGCTTAATCCTACTCCTCAGTTCATGCCCAGTTATTATTCTTGGCCAAAATATAAAGCAACTATAAGAAAAAGTAAAATAAAGGGCAATAGAGACACACTAGGGGCATGGTCGGCAAACTGCGGCTCGCGAGCCACATGCGGCTCTTTAGCCCCTTGAGTGTGGCTCTTCCTAAGCCTTAGGAGTACCCTAATTAAGTTAATAACAATGTACCTACCTATATAGTTTAAGTTTAAAAAAATTGTCTCTCAAAAGAAATTTCAATCGTTGTACTGTTGATATTTGGCTCTGTTGACTAATGAGTTTGCCAACCACTGCACTAGGGGAAGACATGAAATATCTTTCCAGACTAACGAGATTGAACTTCATCCTATAGGAAGTGATTCCCAAACTTCAGTAAGTTCTCTGAGGGGTGCTGGTTAATAGGGCAGATTCCCAGGTTCTACCTTCAGACCTATGGGATCAGTACCTTTGGTGTTAGGCAAAAATGGAAGCATAAAAACCAGTTAGGAGGCTATGACAGTATTCCAGAGGAGATGGCAGTGGCATGGACTGTGGTGGTGGCTATGGAAGTGGAAAGACATGGGCAGATTCTTTAAACTGTGGTAAAATACACTTACCATAAATTTACCATTTGAACCATTTTAAATTGTACAATTCAGTTAGTACTCACATGGTGT
The DNA here is from genome assembly GCF_964212035.1 of Myotis nattereri. Classification (NCBI taxonomy): domain Eukaryota; kingdom Metazoa; phylum Chordata; class Mammalia; order Chiroptera; family Vespertilionidae; genus Myotis; species Myotis nattereri. Next base: position 100,121,254 of record NC_138078.1, on the reverse strand, counting down.
GCAATTAGCACTACTATCAATTTTCGAACATTTAAAATTGTTACTGAATTTATTAGGGTGACACTGGTTAATAAAATTATATAACTTTTAAGAATGCAACTCTATTGAGAGCATTATGCTAAGTGAAATAAGCCAGTCAGAGAAAGACAAATACCATATGCTTTTACTTATATGTGGAATCCAGTGAACAAGCAAATAAGCAAGCAAAATAGAAACAGAATCATAGATACAGAGAACAGACTGACAGCTGTCTGAGGGAAGGTGGGTTGGGGCACTGGATGAAAATGGTGATGGGATAAGAAAAACAAACCACAGATCACAATATGGTGATTACCAGAAGGAAAGGGGGTTTGAGGAGGTAGAAGAGGGTAAAAGGGGATAAATGGTAAAGAAAGGAGACTTCACTTTGGGTGGCAAACACATAATACAATATACAGATTCTGTAATTCCAGAACATTTTTATCACCCACATTAGAGAATTTGAAAAGGTAGACCTGGCAGGGCTATGTAACTGATAGAATATCGATGGTGAGTGAGATGGGTGGGTCAAGCTCGTTAGGTTTGGATGGCATGCTGATCGGGATAATGGTGATCTCTAACAGAGATGAGTAAATAGAAAGTGGAATCTTGCACACATAGAAATGAAGGAGACATGAAGGCAATTATGGACATGAGTTTCTTGGAGACTTTCAGGGGAAGATATGAAGCAACCAGTTGGAGTGGATCTGGATAGGAGGTGAAAGTCAGGGCCTGAGGGTCCAGACTTTATAATAGCAAACACTTACAAAAGACTCACTACTTGCCAGACTCGTCCAAGTGCTCTATATACATGATCTCAATAAATCCTCATGTTATGTATAAAATAACTCACCAAAGTTACTAGCATGTGACAGAGGGGGAATTGGAACTCAGGCAGAATGACTTTAGGGTCAGTGTTTATAAACATTATGCTATGTTGCCTCTCACAAAGGCCATTTCATCTACAGAGGGATAATGCTGAAGCCAGGAGAATGGAGGCAAGGCTGAAGGTACAGACTTAAAGAAAATCTTAGGGTCTTAAAATCAGCGATGACCATACTTGAGTCACCAACTGCTGTCAATAAGAACATCCTCTTTCAGTCACCGAGTGACTTTAGACTTGCTTCAATTCATGAGGTTAAACTCAAACTATAGCAGCTTAAGACTGATGGTCCTTCAACTCATTACCTGAATAGTGATACAGGTACAGCTTGTGAGAGCTCTGCATGTGAGTAACTAGGTAGAGAATAAAGAACTTTGAAGGATAAATGACTTATTGCAGACCATTCCCTGGCTTGGTTTCTCTAAGCATCTAAGGAAGCAAATAAACTCTAGCACTTCTTGGCATTTGGTATTTAAGGAGATTTCCCTACTTGCAAGATGGGAAATTCTCTCTCTCTCTCTCTCTCTCTCTCTCTCTCTCTCTCTCTCAATCTCTCCCTCCCTCCCTCCCTCCCTCCTTCCCTCCCTCCCTCTCTCTCTTTCTCCATTTAAAAGCCTCCACAAACCCCCATAAAATACTGTCTTTTAAAAATGATAATATAATAGAACACTCACAATACCCAAACTCTCCCAAACATTACTGATTTATTCTTTCAGGATTTTGAATACATTTAAGGATCTTGTAAAATCTCAGAGGGCAGACACATCTATTGTGCAGGTCTATATCTCTACAAGCTGTAGAAAAGTTTCCAGAATCTTCATTGAACTCCAGCCATTCATTGAAAGTTGGTTTTGGAGGAGGACCTAGGGTTGAAGATGAGTGTTTGTGTTTGCTTTTCTTTCTTAAGAAGGGGGAGGCTTGACTATGTTTCAATACTGAGAGGAGAGTCTGTAGACAGGGAGAAGGTGAAGATACAGGAGAGAGCTGGGGGATAATAGCTGGAGCTGGGTCCTGGAGTGGGTGGAATGGAATTCATGGGACCCCCTCCTCCCGCTTTTGTGACAGGATGGGGGAAGGATGCTCTAGATGGGGCCCTACCTAGTTAGATGATTTAGGAAGGGTGGGGAAGGAAGTTCAACATTCCCACCTGACAGTTTTTATTCTCACTGTGAAATGAGATAGCAGGGAAATGAAGGATGATGATCACAGGTTTGGTAAAAGTGAAGACATTTTAAATTGTCATTTTTGAGAAGGTTTGAAAGAGCTAATTAGAAAACCCCAAATATTGTGCAACAGCAGGAAGGCCCTTTTGAGAATGGTAGGCATGACTGTATAGTATGGGACAAGCAGCTCACCTGTGTATAGAAAAACACACAGGACATAGCAACAGGCATAGAGAAAGAAGTTTTCCTTTCTCTTAAGTGGAGATAACTACAAATATTTCTACTTTTTCTTGGTAATGAAAAATGTAGTAGACTAGAGCTGAGAAGACCTGGGTTCAAGTCCAGTGTTTAATCATCTTCTGTGTGTCATGGGAGAACTAATGTCATCTTTTACATGTATTGACTTATCTACTTCAAAAGGCTCTTATATGAAAGAAAGAAGATGGAGAATGACAAAAGCCGTACACAAAACATGAAATTGGCAAAACCAAAGAAAGTGAAAAATAGCTCCAAAATAAATATTTTGAAAGCTAAATTGTAGGAAAATATAAAAGACAGAAATATTTACAACACATATTACAATGAACTTACTATACAAAGAGCTCTTACAAATAAAAAAACAAAGAAGAAAATTAGGCAAAAGGAATGAGTAGGCCATTAACAGAAGAAATACAAAAAGCCTTACATAGAAAGGATGTTCAAAATCACTAATATAAAAATTAGAATGAAAACAAACAACAATCACTAATATATCTTCACTTACCACATTTACAAAAACTAAAATATTTCTAGCAAGTTATTCCACAAATATACTCACACAAGTACTCAAAGATATATGTGTCATGATATCCACTGTTTCAAAATTTGTAACAGTAAGAAACAAACACCCTTGTGCACAACTAAAATTTCCTTGAAAAAAAAATTATTGTGTAAAAATATGATGGACTATCATGGAACCACATTAAAAAGAAGCCATGGGAAAACATCTAAGATAAATGATTACATGAAAATAATGAGTGAAGAACTGTATGTGTATAGTTGTATTGTATTTGGTAGTTGCAAAATAATCATGGGATATAAAGCAGAGCATAGGGAATATAGTCAATGATATTGTTATAATTAAGTATGGTGCCAGGTGGGTACTTGAAATATTGGGGGAATCTCTTTTTAAATTATATGAATGTCTAATCACTCTGCATACACCTGAAACTGACACAAAATAATATTGAATGTCAACTGTAATTGAAAATAAAATATTTAAAACATATGTAGAGAGTAGAAAAATATGTGGAGGAATATACAAAAAACTTGACAGTGGTTATTATTGAGAGGGGAGATTATAAGGACTTTCTACTTTAGGTCTTTCTGCAAATTTTTCCCACCACTGCATCATAAAAATTTTAAAAACATAGAAAAGTAGAAAGACTTGTACAGTGAACACCTAGAATTTTCACTACTGAGGTTCTGCCATTAACATTTTACTTTACGTGCTTTCTCACATATCTCTCTTACTATCCCTCTCTTCATCCCTTCAATCCATCTTATATTTTAAAGTATTTTATATTACCTTTAATTTCAAGATAAGTAGCTGACATAAGTACACTTTTTCCAAAATACCTCACTATGCATATTATTTACTGGATTTCAATATTTATTTGAAGATGTTTTTCTTTTTGTGATAAAATTTACATGCAATGAATCACACAAAGCTTAAGTGAGTGAATCAACAGGTTGTAATGGATGGATATCCTGTGTAACCCAAATCTCTATCAGGACATAGAATATTATCTTTGCTCCAGAAAGTTTCCTCATGCCCATCCCAGTCAATCTCTACCTCACTCCATTCTGTAACTTTGAAATTATTTAAATACAATTTTAATTTTAGAATATTTTTTATTGCTTAAAGTATTACAAAGGGTATTACATGTGTGTCCTTTTTTCCCCCCCACCCTTGACAATCCCCTGGCCTCCCCTAGCCCCCAGTGTCTTATGTCCATTGGTTATGCTTATATGCATGCATACAAGTCCTTCGGTTGATCTCTCACCCCCCTCCCTCCTGCCCCCCAACCCTCCACGGCCTTCCCGCTGCAGTTTGACAATCTGTTTGAGGCAGCTCTGCCTCTGTATCTATTATTGTTCAAAAGTTTATAATGGTCTCTATTATCCATGAATGAGTGAGATCATGTGGTATTTTTCCTTCATTGACTGGCTTATTTCACTTAGCATAATGCTCTCCAGTTCCATCCATGCCATTGCAAATGGTAAGAGTTCCTTCTTTTTTTTACAGCAGCATAGTATTCCATCATGTAGATGTACCACAGTTTTCTAATCCATTCATCTACTGATGGGTACTTAGGCTGTTTCCAGATCTTATCTATGGTGAATTGTGCTGCTATGAATATATGGGTGCATATATCTTTTCTGATTGGTGTTTCTGGTTTCTAGTTTTAGAATATTTTAAAATTTACAGAAAAATTGCAAAGTTAGTACAGAGTTCTTGTATACCTTCATATCTAGTTTCCCTTATTCTTAACATCTTACATAACTATGATATATTTGTCACAAATAATGATCTAATATTAATACAATATTATTAACTGAAGTCCATACTTTATTCAGATTATATTAGTTTTTCCCTAGTGCCTTTTTTTTTTTTTTTTTGGCTCCAGGATGCCATCTGAGATATCACATTATATTTAGGTATCATATTTCTTTTGGATCCTTCTAAACTGTGACAGTTTCACAGGCTTTCCTGGATTTTGATGACCTTGACAATTTTGAAGAGTACTGGTCAAGTATTTTATTAATATCCCTCAATTTAGGCTTGTTTGGTGTGCCTCTAATGGTTAAACTGTTTCTGTAACTTTTACATACTGATCAAAGCCATGTTTAACTTTTGTAATCAGACTTAATAAAGATATATATATGTGTGTATATATATATATATATATATATATATATATATATATACACATATATATGTATATATATATAAATATACACACACACACACATATATATCCTATATAATAAAAGTGTAATATGCAAATCAACCAAATGGCAGAATGACCGGTCGCTATGACGTGCACTGACCACCAGGGGGCAGGTGCTCTATGCAGGAGCTGCTCCCTGGTGGTCAGTGCACTCCCACAAGGGGAGCACTGCTCAGCCAGCTTGCGGGAGCCTCTCCTGCCTCTGCTGCAGTTGGGGTAGGTAAGGAGCGAGGAATCCCGGACTGTGAAAACCCCGGAATGCGAGAGGGATGTCTGACTGCTGGCTTAGGCCCGATCCTGGGGGTGGGGGGTGGGGATCAGGCGGACATCCCCCGAGGGGTCCCGGACTGCAAGAGGGCACAGGCTGGGGTGAGGAACCCCACCCCCCAGTGCATGAATCTCATGCAACAGGCCATATATATATGCCATATATATATATATATATATATATATATATATATATATATGCAATAATATATATTATTATATATAATATATTATTACATAATAATATATTATTATGTAATATACAACATATATTACATAAATATATTATGTAAATATATATATGTATATATTAAAGGCATGTTAGTGGGTGCTGAGGAGGAATGAGGTGGCTGATGATAAGTAACTAAAAATAAGCATGTCTACTTTGAGCAACTTGAAGAAAATAAATGAGAATATGGAAAGTTATGGTTGCCCAGGATGGTCCAGGCTGACCACATGCAGGTACATCCTTGCAGTGGCTGTAACCTGCCTGAGAAGAGGCTGGGTAGGAGGTCAGGAGAGAACTGAGGGGGAGGAGATTCCTCAAAGGGGACTGAAATCTTTCCATAACAAATGTCTCCTAAATCAAGAGCTTTTTTAATCTTGAAGGATTGACTACTCAGCACCACATCAAGTGAGAATTCCTCACCATGTTCTGTGTAAATAGAGACGTGAAGCTGGAGAGTGAAACCAGTTCTGGGAATGCTCAGGCATGAGCACAGCCTCAGCACTGGGTCTATTTTGGGAACATTTGGACATACTCTGCTGCATCATATTTATACTTTGGCAAAACCAGTGATGGTTCAAAGATATAATTCTTGGCTTCCATCTTACACCCCACATTTTCATACATACACTAGCATATTCTGAACAGAGATGGGGAGCAAGGAATGGCTGGTTAACCATTGCCGGGAGCCGGTCCATCCTTGCTGTTTCAAGGGACCTGGCATATATGGCATACTGTTCTTAATATGTTTGCTCACCTTCTTGGCACTATGTGTTTTAACCAAGGTCACCTCTCTGAGAAAGGTTGTTTCCCCAGGTAGGAATTTTCCCCTGAAGTTAGGGAGGGATTAAAACCCCTTAACTAAGTGCCAGGCGGGTAATTAATCACTTTAACTACGAACAATCATGCTTAAGCTACATAATCTTTACTCCCTGAATGGAGATAAGAAATGCCCTAACCTTTGGAATAGAGATTGATAGGATTGGAATCAACTGGTATAAATACAGATGTAACAAGACAACAGGACACAGAACCTAGACACAGAACCTACACAGAACCTAGAGACAGAAGAACTTCGCTGGAGAGAACATGGCAAAAGATCCTGGACAGAAACTGGCCACAGAACCTAGAGACAGAACTTAGCGAGAGAACCTGGCTGAAGAACCTAGAGACAGAACCTGGCTACAGAACCTGGATAGAACATGGCAAGAGAACGTGACTAGAACCTGGTGACTGAACCTGGCTGGAGAACCTGGACAGAACCTAGCGAGGGAACATGGCTACAGAACCTGACTAGAACCTGGAGAACCTACAGAACCTGGCAATAGAACCAGGCAAGAGAACCCAACCATGCTGATCAACTGAACGCTGTCTCTGTGTCATTCCTTCTTCGCCGACTCCGTCCACACCTTTGGGGACCCCTGGACCTGCTGGGGTTGGACCCCAACAAACCATGATGACACTGGCCATCTGCAGGGGTCTACCTGCCTGAGAAAGGACAAGTGCCTATTATGCAGGGTTAATGGGGTCAGAGAGGGATCAACTCAGTGAAATGTGAGAGAATCAATAGGCAGAATGTTTGACCATAGCACATTCACACATTTCACAGAGGAAGGAGGCTAGTGTTATACCCAACACCTGAATATGCTGGAGAGATAAACCCCAATATTAAGCATGTGCTGCGGCTGGCTTCCTTAAGCACCCCTAAAGGCCTAATAAATGGGATTTGGCATCCTTTCTTGGTTCCACAGGGAGATGGAAGAGAGGAGCCTGTGTGAGAGCTCCCATACTTACTTCACTGTCCAAGTGAAGGTGTGTCCCAAGGCAATGTGGGTTGGAGGACCCACAGCAGGCTAGTGGGAAATGAGCAAACAGCTGGGGACACTCCAAGACAAGATAGGATTTTAGATCCAGCACTGGCGGTGGCGGGGGGAGGGCAGGGGGGAGGCAGGAAGAAGACATGGGAGGGGTAGGAGATGGTGGGAGAAAACCCTCTGGCTATTAAGGCTCAGCACTTGGTCTAGGGCTCTGTACACAAATGACACATTAATTAATGTTCTAATAATAACTACGATTTATTGAGTACTTAAAATTTCCCAGGAGCTATGCTTCATATACATTACCATCTTTAATCTCTTTTCTCTCTTTTTCTCTCTCCTTCCTCAATACCTGTGAGAGGGGTAATAATATTAGTCCCTATTTTACAAGTAAGGCACTGAATCCCAGAGAGGTCAAGAAACTTGTCCAAGGTCACAATTAGTGAGTGGCAGAGTTGATATTTGAATCCAGGGTCTGGGGGCTTCAATTCTTCCCTCTTCTTCACTGGTGTGGAAGGCCTCAAGGTGAATGGTCAGGGTTGGCAGGATGAGGGAACTGAGCTCCTAGCTGATGCCTCCAGCTTCATACTCTTCCTTCTCAGAGTCACAATTCCCCTCTTCCCAATAATATTTTCCCCATCCGTAGCCCCAGGATCTGCCCATCCCCAGGGAGCAGAGAGAGGAGCCTTCCACTGATTCCCCTTCAAAGGGCTGGGCACAGTGGGAGCATCAAGGCAATAGTAGCTGGCATGTTTCTGTCCTGCTCCTGTCCTCTTTGATCATTTTTGCTTCCTCGCCTCCTGCTTCAGGTTCTCACTCTCTTGTGACAATAGGTATTTGCCATATGGAAGCTCAAAGGCTCAAGGAGTAGGTGGTCCTTGCTCTGCCAGGAGGCAGGATGTGGTGTAGCTGGAGCTTCCACAAGGCCATCTCTGCCCAGCAAGCTCCTGCATGCGGGCTGCGGACTCTACCCGCCCTTCTTTCCGCAGCAACTGTTCCCATCTGCATACATTCAAAGGCTTGCTTCCCTTCCCTTAGGTGAGGCTTCAGAAAATTAATAAGTGAGGTCCTGCTTCTTCCCACATTATAGGAGCGCCCACCAGTCCAGGCTGCTGGAGACAGAAGCATGGGGATTAGCTGCTCCCTGGCTGTATCTTACCTGCAGCACCTGGATGCTGCACCCCACAACCCCTTCCTCCGTTACCATGCCTTTGCCAGCCTCTTTTTCTTTTATTATTTTTTTTAATTTTATATTTTTTCTTTTTTCTTGTCTTCTCTACCTTCCATTTCCTTCATTTTCCCCTCTTCTCTTTTCTTTCATTTGCTTGTTTGCTCTTTCTCTTCTTCAATTCCTTTTGCTAAGTGCTTTTTTAGATTGTATACTTGTTATCAATTCAAAGATGTATTTGGAAAAAAACTTCCTCTTTCTACACAATTGCTAGAGTACAACCAGTGTTAATAGCGTGTTGTGTGGCCTTTCACACTTTTCTTCACAACAATACCAATACCACACAAACACACAAAAGGTGGCTTAAGTATTGAGAGCCACAATATCACAATCTTATTACAGAAGAGAAGTATTTCGGTTTGATAGACAAGAGCATATTTACCATATAAATGTTCAATTGTAGCTTGTTATTAAAACCTTTTCATAAACCACATTGAGTAGAATTCAGAGGAGAAATGAATGTAAGTGTGGGCAGATCATCCTCTGAGTTTTACTCAATGCACTTATTCTGGTATAGTCACATGGATGTATGGCCTCTTCCACCATCTATTTTAAAATAAAAATAGCATTATACTAAGCACAACACTCTGCATCTTTAAAAAAAACAAAAACAATATATCATGGGCAACCCTCCTGGCAAGTAGAGCTATAGCTCATGTTCCATTTCAGCATTTCAGTATTCCAGTGTGTGGCTGTCTTGTAACTAACCATTACCATTTTGATGGACCTTCAGATTATTTTCCTTTATTTTTTTGTCACTGCCAATTGTAGTGAACAGCCTTGGGCATAGGTCTCTGGTCACTTGTACAAATAACATATTAGGATAAACATCTGGAAGAGCTTTGCCAGCTCAAAACTTTGCACATTTTAACTTTTGATAATTACTACCAGATTACCTTCCAAATTGCTCTTAGCAACTCACTCTTCTACTAGAAATAAGAGAAGCTAGTTAAGTAAGAGAGTTGCCCTTTCCCCATATGCTCGCCAGTACTGAATGTTATCAATATTTTAAAATGGTGCAAGTGTAAGGGGTAAAAAAGTATGCTATCCCATCATTTATAATATTTTATATCCTTGACAACCTCTGAGGTTGGAAACTTCTCATATGCTTATTATTTGTATTTCCACTTCTGTGACTTGCCCATTCACAACCTCTGCCATAATCATGGAGTTGTAGGCTTTTTCTTAGATAATTTTAGAAATTATTTATATTATAGGGCTATTAAACTATTTTTTATTTGAATTACATATATTTTCTCTCAGTGGGACTGTTATACAGTCCTTCACCCCACAGAAAGTTTTAAATCATGTTGTCAAATTTGTCAATCATTATGGTTTTTACATCTCCAATCTTGATTGAAAAAGTCTCTCCCAGTCTGAGGTTATAAAAATACTAGAGGCCTGGTGCATGAAATTCGTGCACGGCGGGGCGGGGGGGTGCCCCTCAGCCCAGCCTGCACCCTCTCCAATCTGGGACCCCTCAGGGGATGTCTGACTGCCGGATTAGGTCCGATCCCTCTCACAATCTGGGACTGCTGGCTCCCAACCACTCACCTGCCTGCCAGCCTGATCACCCCCTAACCACTCCCCTGCCAGCCTGCTCAATGCCTAACCGCTCCCCTGCTGGCCCAATCACCCCCAACTGCTCTCCCCTGCCAGCCTGGTCCCCCCCAACTGCCCTCCCCTGCCAGCCTGGTCTGCCCCAACTGCCCTCCCCTGCTGGTCCAGTCACCCCTAACTAACCTCCACTGCCGGCCTGGTCACCCCTAACTGCCCTTCCCTGCTGGCCTGATTGCCCACAACTGCCCTCCCCTGCCGGCCATCTTGTGGCTGTGGGAACTGCCATATTTGAGGGCATGGCAGTCAATTAGCATACTCTTTCCTTATTGCCTGTGGGTGCTGCCATCTTTGAGGGTGGGGCAATCAATTAGCATATTACCTCCTTATTATCTGTGGGCACTCCCATCTTTGAGACAGTATGAGGGTCAATTAGCATATTTCCTCTTTATTAGATAGGATTCTTGTTTTCTTCTAAGGTTTTTATGTGAAAAAAAATTTTTTTTTAAATATTTTTAATCATTTCAGAGAGAAAGGGAGAGGAAGAGAGAGAGATAGAAGCATCAATGATAGAGAATCATTGATTGACCCACTGGGGCTCGAGCCCTCAACCTGGGCATGTGCCCCGAACAGGAGCCAAACCCAGGACCCTTTAGTCCACAGGCTGACACTCTATCCTCTGAGCCAAACTGGCCAGGGCTTTATGTGAAAATTTAAATCTTTTTTTTTTAAATATATTTTATTGATTTTCTACAGAGAGGAAGGGAGAGAGATAGAGAGTTAGAAACGTCAATGAGAGAGAAACATCGATCAGCTGCCTCCTGCACATCCCCCACTGGGGACGTGCCCGCAACCCAGGTACATGCCCTTGACCAGAATTGAACCCGGGACCCCTCAGTCTGCAAGCCGACGCTCTATCCACTGAGCCAAACCAGCTCTGGCGAAAATTTAAATCTTTAATCCATCTGGAATTTATTTTATGTGTGGCACAAAGTAACAGTCTAACAATTTGATCCCAGTCTTCTAACCAAAGTACATTCTTTCTCAGTGAAAAACAATGGATGCATTATCATATATTTAGTTCTATTTATGCAGGTGGCAATCACAGATGGTCTAACCTGTGGGCAGTTCCATACAGCTACTACAACAGACACAACATTTCCATTTATCTTAACTTTTCTCTTTCAGTGCAGTGGGAGACCAAAGTCTTTTTCAGTCAGGCTTGGAGCAGATTAAAGCCTGATGTTGTCTCTTTACTCACAGTAATTCCAATAGTATTCATTAGATTTTGCTGAACAGTCTATAAGATTGAGGTTGTTTCCTTCTAAGCTTGTTTTTTTAAGGATTTATTATTAGTCATGCCTGCTAAGTTATATTAAATGCAGCTTAATTAGCTTTTGATACAATTATATAACATTCATCTGTTTTTATTTGTGGATGTCATGAATTATATTGATATTTTGCCAAATTTAACCATATCTGCATTCCTCAAATAAATCCTGCTTAATCAGAGTGAATTAGTTTCTTCCTACTATGCTGGAATCCATTTGCTAATATTTCATTAAAACACTGGAGGCCTGGTGCATGAAATTCGTGCAGGGGGCTCTCTCAGCCCGACCTACACCCTCTCCAATCTGGAAGCGCTTGGGGATGTCCAACTGGACATCCCTCTCACAATCTGGGACCTCTGGCTCCTAACCACTCACCTGCCTGCCTGCCCTAACCACTCTGACTGTCTGCCTGATCCCCCTATCTGCCCTCCCCTGCTGGCCTGGTCACCCCTAACTGCCCTTCCCTGTTGACCTGGTTGCCCCTATTAACTTTTTTTTTTTTAATATTATCCCCTTCACACACAATTGTATTTGAATTCCTTATTGGCTTCTCCCTCTCACAATTTTTCTCTCTCCTTTATGTAACACTTTTCCCTACTGACTAATCATTTATAAACTTTTCTTTCCTCCTTTTTTCCTACTTCTGTTCCATCATCCTTCTTCCCTTCTTTCTCCTACCCTTCCTCCCTCCCCACATTCCTTCTTTCCTTCATCTTTACCCCTTCCCCCTTCCCTTTTCCTTCCTTCCCACCTTAATTTTTTTCTTCACTTCCTCCCTCGGACCTGCTTTGCTCCCTGCCCCATTTCTTGCTTCTTCCCATTCTCCTTTTAAGCTCTATCGGCTCTCCTGTAAAACTTTTCTTCCCTCCCTCTTTCTCTCTCATCCTACTTTTCCCATACATTCTTTTCTACTTACTTCCACTGTTTTAATATCTATCTATCTACCTGCCTAATTACTCACTATCATTTATCTTTTTTCTTTTCTGCCTCCTACTTTTAAAATCTGTCCCCAGTACACAATTATACTTGATTTTCATTATAGCTCCTTCCATTCACTCATATATCCTCTTTCCTTCTTTAACTCTGCTCTCTACTGACTCCTTTATAAAATTCTTCCCTCCCTCCTTCCCTTCTTAAAGCTTCCGTTCGGGGGTGGGGGGGGTATTGACCCCCCCCCCCAGCCTAGGTGCTTAGCCCTGGCCAGGTGTTCACTGCCTCCTTTCCCTGACCTCCCCGCCACCATCCTGCTCCCATTCCCTGCCCAGGATGCTCAGCCCAGCAAGGGTGGCTGAGGCCTGTGTGGCCCAGGTGCTGCTGCTGCCACAAAGCAGGAGCACCTCTGCCCAGAAGGCCTCAGACTGTCCACCACTCCATCCCGGACCCATGGGTGCCTCCCTGCCAATGGCCCACACCAGGGGTCACCACCCTCCTCCCCTGTCTGGGCAGGTCTCCTGCCCCACCCCTCGCCAGGTGCACTTGCTCTCCCCCCCCCCCCCCGGCAGTCACCACCAGTCCCACACACAGACCCGAGTTTCTTTCCCTTTTCCATTCCTGCATCTTTTTCTTGTTCCCTTTCTGTATTTCTCTTTCTCCTCTTGGCCTGTCTGCATGCAGGCCTGCCTTCCTCTCCCTCTCCTTTCTTATCCCCTCCTATCGTATACTATCCTACCCTGGGCCTTGCAGCTGCCTGAGCAGAGGGTGGGGACGCAGCCTGCTGATCCAGTCATGATGTGATGCTAAAACAGATAATTTGCATATTTCTCTATTATTAGTATAGATTTTGCATTCATGTTTATAAGTTAAAAAAAGTGGTCTATAGTTTTTCTCTTTGTTGCATCCTGTTGTCACATTTTTAAAGGTCATGTGTAGAAAATATTGGGGTGATCTATATAAATCTGGGACAGTTTGAGTAACACAAAATTTTTTTGAAGGATAGATTGAACTCAGAAATCTCTCTCTCTCTTTTTTTCCCCCTATGGTTACTGGAATCTGTACTGATTTCCTACCACTTCTTTTTTTTTTGGAGGCTTATTATTATTATTGTTGTTGTTATTGTTATTGTTATTATTGTCTGAAGTTTTACATATGTCTTTTTTTCCCCAACTGACCCCCCTTCAGCCATTCCCACCCCGGACAAGCCCCCACTGCCCCAGTGCCTGTGTCCATTGGATATGTTAATATGCATGCATACAAGTACTTTGGTTGCTCTCTAACTCCCTCCTACCACTTCTCGAGTTAATTATGATACTCTATGGCATGCTAGAAATTGTTCATTTTCTTTAGATTTTCAAAGTTGTTGAAAAGTTGCTTATAATTTTGTCTTAAAATCATTTCAAAGTTGTATTTAAGTGGTTATATCTAATTTTTCATTCCTATTACTGTACATTTTAATTATTGCTCTCTTTTTAAAAACTAGGCTGCTGAAGGAAGTGGTTTATTTTATAGATCTTTTGATTTTGGCTTTATACATTATTCTTTGCATGTATGTGTCTGTGGGGGATAGGGCGGGGACTGTGTGGTGGTAGTAATTTTCATTTCTTTAATTTTCGTTTCTATATTAATTCTTTCTACTTCTTTTAGTTAGTGTTGCTTTTTTCTCTATTTTCAAAGTTAAATTCTTAGTTCACTTATTTTTTGCTCTTATTTTAATAATAACAATATTTGAGGCTACAAATTTTCCTCAAAGTTTAACTCTAGGCACATCTCATAGATTTCATTTTATGAAGTGTTCTTTAATTAATGTCTATATCATTTGTATATAGAAATTTGGCCAAACTTCAGTTTTTATTTCCTGTTTGATTCAGTGACTGTTCAGAAGAGTATTTCCTCATTTCCAAATATTTAATTTTGGGGAATAATATATTTTGTTAATTACTTGTTTTATTTTATTTACAGAATGCAGTTATAAATTTCTACCTTTTGGAATTTATTCGGCTTTCTTTTTAGCCAAGTACATGTTTGGTTTTTAGAAATGTCTTATGGATATATGTTAAGAATGTGTATTCTCTGTAAGGTTCAATTTTATATTAAATTAAACTTGATTGTATTATTCAGCTTCTTTATATCCTTGCTTATTATTGTCCCCTGTTTTTGTTAAATAATCAAAGAGGTATATAAATTTTCCCATTGTACTATGGCTTTTTATTAAGTTGTTTTTGTGTTTCTAGTTTTTTACTTGCTGCACTGACATCCCTCTTCTCTCAATTGTGTGTAAATATTCATCATCCTCGTGTTTTCACATAAGATTTATGACAGAAATGCCCTGTGGAATGTGCCTTTTATCATTATAAGAATATATTTTTGTTCTGCTTAATTCATTTGGCGTTGAATTTTACTTTATCTGATTTTAATATTGCTACTCTTCTTTATGTTTGCACTTGTGTGATGCAGTCTTTCATTTTTTTATTTTTATTATTTTTTAATCTTTATTGTTAAAGTATTGCAAATGTCCCCTTCCCCCTCCGCATCAGTCTTTCACTTTTTGAGGAAAGAATAATATAACCCATCCTTACTTATTGTGGGAACAAATATATTTGATCTTATTCTTTCCCTTATGTTTTGTTTGTTATGTTTCTTGTTGTCCTTTTCTTCTTTTTTAACTTTTGCTAGATATATCAAGTTTTAAAAAAATTACTTATTTGCCCTCTCCCTCTCCCCAATGGATTTAGATGTTCTCTAAGCATAGCTCTGTTTTGCTAACAATTTTTAGCAATTATTTAATAAATGTTTCCCTTGAGATATATCAACATTAAATAATAAGCATATTCCTCTCATTCTGCCACACACTTTATAAAGATAAATGACTACTGCAAAGTGAATTGGTTACAGAGGATTAATAGGATATGGGGGAAACAATTAGGCAATAATTGCTGTAGTTAAGATAAGAATTTTTGTCTTGGAATATATATATATCTTTTGTTTTAAGTACTCTTACTTAACACCTACTACAGTCAACTGTCACATTATCATCATCTTTTTTATATTTAGCTTTATGTATTATACAGCCACTGTTTTTTGGCCCTAAATTTCTACTTATCTTGAAATGTTTGTTTTGATTTCATTTTTATTTGATTAGGGTAGTTTCCTTAGTAATTTTTTTTATTTTTTTTAAATTGTTTTATTGCTTAAAGTATTACAAAGAGTCTATGTCTCCTTTTATTTTTCCCCCTTGACCTTCCCCTAGCCTCCCATACCCCCCAGTGTCTTGTGTCCATTGGTTATGCTTATATGCATGCATACAAGTCCTTCAGTTGATCTTTTACCTACCCCCCATCCCCCAACCAGACTGTCAAAATCTTTAGTAATTTTTTGAGTCCTTGAATGTCTGAAAATATATTTTGCTCAGACAGATGAATGATACTTTGGATGAGTATAAAATTATAGAATGACATCCCTCTTCTCTCAGTTGTGTGTAAATATTCCATCATCCTTGTGTTTTCATTGAGGATTATGAGAGCTCTGGTCCTAGTCTGTTTTTTTTCTTGATAAAATCAAATAAAAAAAGCCTTTTCTTTGTCTGAAAGTTTGTAAGATTTTTCCTCCTTATCTGTGGAATTTGTAAGTGCACGGAAGTTTTCTTCTATCATTTCCTCAAGTATCACTTTTATACAATTTGTTTTTTCACTCCTGAAGTCTATTACTTGTATATTAAGGTTTTAGATTATATCTATAAGTATATCTCTTATCTTCTCAGTCATAATTTCAATTTCCCAGTGCTTTTGCTCTAATGTTGTGGGCTATTTCTTTAGTCCATCCGCTGGAAAACTAATAATGTTTTCAGCTTGTGACCATGTGTCTACTGAAGTTTTTAATTTGGCAATGATTTTACTTTAATCTTCAGTATCTCTTCTTTTATGTCTTCTAATTGAATCTACTACACATGAGTTATATTTATCATTACATGTATAATAAAATCCAACAAAGTTATTAAGACTCTGAAAAACTACAGTGATAGAGTCACAAAATAAAAAAAGCTGCTGATCACTAAACACAGATTGTAGGTACAAAAGAACTTCAGAGGAGAATTCAAAGTGGGCAGAAAAAAAAGAAGTCTGATGCCATAGCCTGGAAGGCAAGAAGGATGTGGAATTGGTATCTATTTCAACCTTGAAGCTTTAAACCAGGGATGGGGAACCTTTTTTTCTGCCAAGGGCAATTTGGATATTCATAACATCATTTGTGGGCAATACAAAATTATCAACTTAAAAATTAATTGCTATGTTTGGTCAAACATTTAATTAACTCATCCCTAATGCTGTAGCAGGCCAGACCAAATTTTGAGGGTCTTATACAGCCCAGTGGTCTGATGTCCTCCACCTCTGCTTTTTACTGATTTCAGAGAGGAATGGAGAGGGAGAGAGAGATAGAAACATCAATGATGAGATGCCCCTTACTGGGGATCAAGTCCACAACCTGGGCATGTGCCCTGAGGAGTCAAATTGTGACTTCCTGGTTCATAGGTTGATGCTCAACCACTGAGCCACACCAGCTGGGCACACCTCTGCTTTAAACCAATATATCACCCTCATGCTTCTGCCATCCTATAAAGTGATCCCTGAATGTCTAACAGTATTCTTGGCAAATATTCCACCACTCTCCTTGTTCCAATATAATTGTTTTTTTACCTGCTTTTACCTCCAACATGTAATAGTCTAATTCAGCGGTTCTCAATCTGTGGGTCAAGACACCTTTGGGGGTCAAATGACCCTTTCACAGGGGTCGCCTAAGACCATCGGAAAACACATATATAATTGCATATTGTTTTTGTGATTAATCACTATGCTTTATTTATGTTCAACTTGTAACAATGAAAATACATCCTGCATATCATATATTTACATTACGATTCATAACAGTAGCAAAATTACAGTTATGAAGTAGCAATGAAAATAATTTTATGGTTGGGGTCACCACAACATGAGGAACTGTATTAAGGATCACGGCATTAGGAAGGTTGAGAACCACTGGGATTTAAAAATATCAACATATTATTTATGACTCTGACTCTGCTCTAGTCCTTGGAACTGGATATTTGCATCTTGTCTCACTAGCTCTTAATTATTTTCTCCATTTCAAAGACTTGAGCTTTGAATGGACCTACTATTCTTTTTTCCTGATTTGGGAAACCTAGAAAGTATATCTGCCCTTGTGGCCCCTTGAAACTCAACCTCAGACTCTGATGTGCTAACTGGTATCCAAGCCATTCTACCCTATGAGTGCAGGGAATTCAGACAGGCTGGACATGATGAGTCGTGTGAGATTGATAGAATATTAAAGGAACAGAAAAAAACAAAGAGCTCACCATGAGGATGAGAGAGCTGTGTGTATGTGTGTGGGTGCTCAGTGAGTAAGCAGATTTACTGGGATGAAAAATATAATATATAGGCAATGGTTCATTGATGGGGAGGTAGTGGATGAGTTGTATAACTGAAAGGGTTCCTCATGATCGATGTTGGTGTAACAAATGTTTTTCCCTAAACTGTAGGAGGGTAATGTTAAAGCTAGAGCTGTATGCAGAACCAAGGGTTTAGTAGGGAGCTAAGAGTCAAGTAGGGAGCTAAGGCAGAGAGGAGATTTTCACCAATTAACCAAAACCAAGGGAAAGGTCAGAGATTCCAATCCAAGGGATAAGATAAATTAGGAATAGTCTAGGGCAGTGGTCGGCAAACTCATTAGTCAACAGAGCCAAATATCAACAGTACAATGATTGAAATTTCTTTTGAGAGCCAAATTTTTTAAACTGAAACTATATAGGTAGGTACATTGTTATTAACTTAATTAGGGTACTCCTAAGCTGGCCTTTGCTAAAAACGTCCTCAATCTGATTGAGGTACATTCGCTGAGGTCGACCCCTTCCAATTCTCCCATCCTCAACTCGTGCATGAATCGCGCGCGCCTTCCCCGCGCTGAGTATCCCCGCGGCCCGCCTGCACAGCGTCTCCCATCGCCCGACCGACTGACCGACACCCCCCACTTCTTCTAATGCCACTTCTTCAAAATAGACTCGCCCAGGCCGAAAACCGACTTCTGCGCATGGGCCATGAATTTTCAATCGCACTGTAGTGCGCGCCCACACGTGGTATTTTGTGGAAGAGCCACACTCAAGGGGCCAAAGAGCCGCATGTGGCTCGCGAGCCGCTGTTTGCCGACCACTGGTCTAGGGAGAGCGCTTACTAAAGTCATGGCTAACATTTAGGTGGCTCCTACAATATGACACCAACAATATGAACATGATCACATAATGAAGGATGGATGGGTGAAAAGAAAAAGGCTAGATTGTGCTGGGTCTTAACAACCAGCAATTTAGATTTGAAGCAGTGAATAATAGGAAGCTATCAAAATATTTTTGAACAGAGAGGTAATATGATGCAAACAATGTTATTATGAACAGCTGTTTGGCAGTTTGGAAGGGATTGAAGGAGGAGAGACTGAAAAAGATCTTGAAGATCATTTAGGAAGTTCAAGTAGGAGATGTTGAAAATTTAGACTTGAGTAGTGAAAAGAAATAGGAGACATTGTGAAGAAGCCCTAAATAGCCCTAAATAGATGCATTAGGTGAGAAGAGATAAGGAGCCATCAAACTAAACATGACCTGTCTTCCCATGGAGACTGGAGAAGGTTGGGCATGTTGAATCTGAAGCAGTGACTGGATATACGCTTGGTGGAAAACTGTTTGATATTAGCTTATAGGTGTTTAGCCATAGAGGGCTTAGATGTCAAGCTGCATCAACTTAGAAATGATCATTGAAATCATGACGGAATGGAAAGAGAAGAATGGAGAAGGAAGAATGTACGGGCAGATGGTTGGACATTGGGAATACATTCACATTTGCAAAAGGGAAGAGGATAAGAAACATTGAAGGAAAAATAAAAAACAGAAGGAATTAGAGAAACCAGGGATGAGATAGTTAAACAAGAGGAGGTGGTCCAATGGGTTCAATTATTTATAGGGAGGTGGGAAAGGTGGGTGATCTGCCAAGGAGGGTGATAATTTTTAAAGGCTTTGATTTGGCTAGAGCAGTGATTCTCAAACTTGAGAGTGCATCAGAACCCCCTGGAAGGTTTGTTAAAACCAATTGCTGGGTCCCATCCCCAGAGGTTCTGATTCAGTAAGGTCTGGAGTGGGGCCTGATAATTTGCATTTCTACTCAGCTCCCAAGTGATGCTGATTCTCCTGATCTGGAAACTACACTTTGAGAAATACTGGACTAGAAGGGTGGTTCTCAGCTTTTTATTTGTTCACTTCTGTCCCTAGACATCTGAGTGCTATGACACACTTCTACTCATATCAATGGTTTGAAAAGGCAGGGATTCTTATGTAGGGCTGGGGACCAGGTGTCTGGTTTTACAAAGCATTCCCCCCCGCCCGCCCCCCCCCCCGAAAATTCTAAGCATCCTTTACTTGGGGAAAATTACTGAACTGATACATGACATTATTAACTTTTAAAAACCACATTTAAAAACACATTGGAACCATGCCAAAACAGACCATTCTTTGATGATGTAGGAGGTACTTAGGGATCTGGTCTGCTTTGAATGCACTCACATGTGGGTGGTGGTCCCTTCTATTTTCTGACCCTCAAGGGGAGTCTCTAGCAACTATTGGTATGAAAAGTAGGGGAAATGAACCTTACTGTCTCTCCAGCTGGATCGTCATCCACGGTGGATTATCCTTGAAACCCTGTTGCCCATAGTCGTTTGCTGGTAGGTACTCCTTGCTACCTCATAGTCCACAATGAGAGTGCTGTTGATATCCATGGAAGGAGTAAGGCAGCTATTTCTCTCTTTGGCACCCTGTTCTGCTGCCATGTTTTGCCTTTCTCTAAGGCAGTGGTTCTCAACCTTGGCTGCACATTAGAATCACCTGGGAATCTTTTCAAAATCCTGATTTCTGGGCCTCATCCTCCGGAAATTCTGTTTCTTTGTTAGGGGGCGAGGCCACAACATTAGTAACAAAGAAACAGAATTTCCGGAGGATGAGGCCCAGAAATCAGGATTTTGAAAAGATTCCCAGGTGATTCTAATGTGCAGCCAAGGTTGAGAACCACTGCTCTAGGGTATACCATATACCTTGGACTCTGAAGAAGATTCAAGTAGTTTCAGGCTCAGGTGGTTGATCCAAAATCACACCAAGTTGAAGGTGAGGATAGGCATTGTGCCTATAGCCTAGCTACCTCATTCCCTTAGAAAGGTACAAGGCTTCACTGCCTTGGTTCTTGGGGACATCACATATAGAAGCTGTCGAGGACTCCAGTGGATGGTCATTCTTCACTGATTTGCCCCCTTTCTTTCTTCCCTCTATAAGGCTTCTCCCTTTACCCTTTTCTTCCCCCATGTCCCTACTTCCCCTTTTCCGGGGACATGTCCCACCCTTCCTACAGAAGTGATCATGTCCCATGTCTTCTCTGCCTCCGGTGTTTGCTGAATGTCAATGACTTTCCTCCTCTGTCCAATTTCTACTGAATCTTCAGAGGGGAGGGGCAATCACAAGTCTTTCTATCAGATTTAATAAAATTTGTTTTCACAAGATAGCTTAACAAGTGATACAGAGGTATATGAAGAAAAATATACATCACTTTATCCCCAATCAAAGCTCCTAAAGTAGCCAGTGTTAACAGTTTGTTGTATATCCTTTTATACTTTTCTCTACATTTTTACAAGTGTGTATGTGTGCATGTTTGTTTTTCCAATGGTAGATAAAATATTTGCAATAAAATCCTATGCATTACTCTGCAACTTGCCCCTCCAAACAATATGTAAACTCATTGTCTCTTGATCCTGTGAGTGGTGGGGTTGAATGAACTCTGATGTGTGGGGATTCTACAAGGATTGATTTCCTTTTGACAACACTTCCCCCAACCTGGTTTGCAAGAGAGATTCATATTTCTTCTTTTCACATAACTTATAAGTTATTTCTTATGAGACAATAAGTGTGACCTCATAGTGTATTTACCTGGACCTCTCCCTTTTAGCTGCCTAATGGACAGATGATTATTACAATATATTACCTTGACAGCCCTATTCCTGGATGCCCCCAAGCTATACTTTATATACTGGCAGTTATTCTTGTTTCCTACCACATACAGTGTGCCTTTCCAATGCTTGGCTATCTTAGACTCAGGATGCCCAGGTTCTGCAACTGGACCCAATCTCCGGTCCTTGACTCCTGGCACCGCAGTTGTATCAAGTGTTTTATTTGTCTTGCTAGGTTATTCTGAGATGCCTTATCCTTTGGCTCAATTGCATATCTGTTAAGCCTGTTTCCTTCTTCACCCTGCCCTGTACCCTGAAGCTGAGGTCAGTGAACAACTGGGACTTCTGTGCAAATATCAGTAAAGGGGAAGTAAAGCTGGTAGAGTCCTTTCTACTGTCATTTGTGGGCATTGCTAGAAAAACCACATGTTGACTTCATTGCCCCTTTAGCTCAGGATACAATATCCTCACACATTCAATAAAGCTGTGTAACTGTGAGGTCCATTTTCCACTGACCCATATTGGAGTATTCTCATATTTTGGATCCAGTCCTCCCAACCACACTTCAAGCACAGGTACGGTTTCTTCCCTTCCCCTTGGGTTTTAAAGTGGTTCTGGTAAGTAGACCCCTCATGGAGGAGTTTTACAGTGTTAGTTCAAAGATTCACAGCACACTGTCTTGAATAACTTTCCCAATTTGGGGACCTGGCATTGAGGCTTCTCTTCCTTTCTTGACTTCTTCTGCCTCTGGACCCTGCCCACTTTATCTTCCTAAACCAAAAGTATTTTCCCCACCCCAACCCCTCTTTCTCTTTCACATCAATCCTCATTAGCTATGTGTGAAAGCTTTTCTGATGAGCCTATTGCAGTGATGGCGAACCTATGACACGTGTGTCAGAGGTGACACGCGAACTCATTTTTTTTGTTGATTTTTCTTTGTTAAATGGCATTTAAATATATAAAATAAATATCAAAAATATAAGTCTTTGTTTTACTATGGTTGCAAATATCAAAAAATTTCTATATGTGACACGGCACCAGAGTTAAGTTAGGGTTTTTCAAAATGCTGACACGCCGAGCTCAAAAGGTTCGCCGTCACTGGCCTATTGGCTTAATCATATAAGAGCCTGAATCACTGGAAAACTAGTGGTTTTCCACTCTCATCCTTTCCCACTAGGGCAGTGGTTCTGGTGATACTGCTCTTCCTAGGGAGCAATTGAGAAATATCTAGGGGCATTTTTGGTTGTCACAGTGATTGAGAGACCTTATTAATGGGAGTGGGGCCTAAGGAGTAGGTTTATAGTTGTTCATATGGGAAATAATACAAGAATAAACTCTGTGTTTTGTGAACTCACAACTATAAACCTATTTTCCCCTACCCTGTATTCTGCTGGATAGTCCAGTGGGTGCAAAGCCTGATTATAATTATCTGAGTCCAGAACCCAACTCTATGTTAAGTATAAATACAATGGAACTTTAAAAAGGTTTCAATATGTATTGAATTTTCTAAAAATGTAGCTACCACATAAATTGAAAGAAAATTGAGCTATGATTTGTTTGAAATTTTACCAAGAATGATTTACTATTTTGAAAAGACCACAACACTGACCAGTAGTGGTATTTCAGTTGAAAATACCACAGATAACACTGATCAGGCCCTCTCACTGTCCTGTCCACACCTCCTTGCCTCTTCTCTCTGGGCTGAATCCCAGAGGACCAGAGTGAGAAGTCTGGACCATGTTCTGATGCAGCCTGATTGCCTTTGACCACCACAACCCTGCTGGCTTCAATTGCAAAAATGAAACATAATTTATTTATTTTTAAGTCATTTTTTAATTTTTTAATTACAGTTGACAACCAATATTTTTTTTAAATATATTTTATTGATTTTTTTACAGAGAGGAAGGGAGAGGGATAGAGAGCCAGAAACATTGATGAGAGAGAAACATCGACCAGCTGCCTCCTGCACGCCCCCCACTCGGGATGTGCCTGCAACCAAGGTACATGCCCCCGACCAGAATCGAACCCAGGACCCTTGAGTCCACAGGCCGATGCTCTATCCACTGAGCCAAACCGGTTCTGGCGACAACCAATATTTTATTAGTTTCATGTATACACCCCAGTGATTAGACATTATATAACTTAAGTGATCATCTTAATAAATCTCGTACCCATCTGACTCCATACATAGTTATTGGAATACTAGGGGCCCAGTGCACAAATTCATGCACCTTGAAAGGAACTGTGGGCCGCAAGGCTGAGGTGGGCAACAGGTTGGGTCTTGGCCCATCCTCTGTGCCCCCACCCAGCCCCTCCCGCTGTGGCCCCTGGTCCCTTATCTGCCAGCAGCCCCTGTGGCTGCCACTCCCACACTTTGGCGCCTCTGGGCCTGCTTGCACCTGCTGATGGTGCAGAGTGATTGGGGCAGGCGCTGTCAGTGGGTGCGAGCGGTGGCTGCTGCCCTGATCACCCCTCAAGAGCAGGGTGAGGTGGAGAAGCCCTGAGAGGCAATCAGGGCGGGCAGCCTCTGCTCACGCCCACTAAGAGTGCCGAGCAATCGGGGCCGGCACTGGGTGCTGGCAGTGGGTGTGGGCACTGGCAGCAGGTGTGAGCACCCAGGGTGACTGCAGCATATGGGAGCAAAGAATTTTCAGTAACCATCAGAGGCTTGCCTCAATGACAGCAACCAGCACCCAGCCTTGGTCTGGCACCCCCGCTCACCTGCTCCACCATCCTGCTGTGGCCAATGTCCATCATGTTTCGCACTCTGCCACCTGCTGCCGATGCCCTCCATGTTCCACGTGCGGCCCCTGGTGATCAGTGCACATCATAGCGACCAGTTGTTCAGTTGTTTGGTTGTTCTGCTGTTTGGTCTATTTTCATATTAGGGATATATATATATATTTGACTATATTCCCTATGCTGTACTTTACATACCCATGGCTATTCTGTGACAATCAATTTGTACTTCTTAATTCATTCACCTTTTTCACCCATCCTCCCAACTGTCAAAATGTTTTCTGTATCTACTAGGGGCCTAGTGCATGAATTCTTGCAACTTGAAAGGAACTGTGGGCCACAAGGCTGCAGTGGGCACAGGGGCAGGTCTCCGCCCATCCTCTGTGCCTCCACCTAGCCCCTCCCACCACAGCCCCTGGTCCCCTATCTGCCAGCAGCCCTGCTCCTGCTGCCACTGCTCCCAAATGCTGATGGCACTGGCCCCGCTTGCACCCGCTGACAGCGCAGAGCAATTGGGGCTGGCACCAGCAGCAGGTGCAAGTGGGGCCAGCACTGTCAGCGGGTGTGAGTGGTGGCTGCTGCCCCGATTGCCCTTCAGGAGGAGGGGGAGTGGAGAAGCCCTCATGGACCATCAGAGCTGGCAGCCGCCGCTTGCACCTGCTGACAGTGCTAAGTGATTGGGACTGGCACCAGGAGCTGTCAGCAGGTGCGAGCAGTGGCTCCAGCACCAGCTGCAGGTGTGAGTGGGGCCAGTGCAGGCAGCAGGTGCAAGTACCAGGTGGTATCGCGGTGCGTGGGAGCAAAGAATATTCAGTAACCACCAGAGGCTTGCCTCAATGACAGAGACCTGTGCCCCACCTTGGTCTGGTGCCCCAGCTCATCTGCTCTGCCATACCGCAGTGGCTAATGCCCGCCATGTTCTACATGCGCCCCCTGGTGGTCAGTGCATGTCAAAGTGGCAGGTTGTTCATTTGTTCTGCCATTCCGTCTATTTGCATATTAGCCTTTTATTATATAGGATGAGTCTCTTTCTATTTTGCTTGCTTATTTTGTTTTTCAGATTCAATTGTTGACAGATATGTATTCATTGCCATTTTATTGTTCATATTTCTAATATTTTTTCTTCTTATTTATTGTTTGCCTTGAAGACCAGAAAATCAGACACTACAAAATTGAAGACAAAAGTAATTTAAGAAATATCCACAGCAGTGACTGATCCAAGTTCTTTGAAATGTATCTCAGAGATGACTGGTTTCTTGGTGTAGCTGTTAGACTTGAATATGGATATAATGCTGAAGAATACAAGGACTTGGTATCTGATAATATAAAAAAATGCTGACAATGTAGCTAAAAATGCAAAGCCATTTATCATTGGAGGTAAAAAAATTTTAAATATGTTTTTATTGATTTTAGAGAGAGAGAAAGGGAGGAGAGAGAGACATTGATGAAAAAGAACCATCCACGGTCTGCCTCCTGCATGCTCCCTACTGTGGATCCAGCCTGAAACCAGTGACCTCTTGGTGCATGAGATGAAGCTTAACCAACTGAGTCACACCAGCCAGGACTGGAGGTAAATAATTTTGATTTTAAGGCTGGTGCAATGGCTTTAACTAATGTTCAGATTCTGTGTCATGATGATTACTTGGTAATGCTTAAGGCAATTTGCATTTTGGTCCAGGAGTGCCTGACACAGGATGCAGTTGCTAAAACAAATCAAACAAGAGAGGTTGCCTGTTGCTTTAAATAGCATATTCTTGGTTTTGACACCGGAGATGCAGTTCTTGCTAAAGCTGCTCAATTTCTATGATTGCTGCATACAGAAGAGCTTAGAGAGCTACAAACAAAAATGAATGAAGCCATAGTAGCTGTTTGGACAATTATTTCCCATCCAAAAACAGACTACAGATTGGGGAAAGTTGGAAGATGAACATTTCAGGGTTTCAGCCTCTCACCTACCTAGCACCTCTCAAGTGTACCTTGAGAATCATGTACACTCTGGCATGTGTTTGGAAATCAAATGTCACGTTTTTAAGGGGAAAATTCCAGAAAATTGACTGTTTTATAGATTTACCATCATTGCTATTTCTTTAATAAAGTTTGGGAAAGTAGAGAGAAAAAAACCACCAATCACTCATGGTATTTAGGCTGAGACTATCACAAACTACCATTATGTTGCACACATGGTTGTTTCATCATAAAGGTATAAATAATCAAATACTTCAATATTTCTTTAGTGAAACCATAACCATGTACATATTGGAAAATGAATTAGATAATTACTCTCACAATTTTTTTTTTTTTACCAGGGTGAGGGCAGTAAATGAGGTTTAGGTTAAACTTTGATGGAGACTTGAACCTGAGATCACAGTAAGGAGAGAACTAAGTTCTAAACCATTATACTAGCAGAGATGTATGTCTCACATTCAGTCTTTCATCTCTTTAACCATACTTTTTGGTACATAAAACTATACATAGGATACATATATTAAAATTCATAATAATAGAATAAATACACATGAATTTACCACCTAATTCAAGTAATAGAACATTATTAGTAATTTACACCTATCTATCCTATCCCACTCTCTATAAACCCTGAATATTTGGGTTGCCACCAAATATTTGCTGTTATAAACAGTACTTATATGAACATTTTTTATTTTGAATCCTGGCACAAATGTGCAAGAGTACAGACCACGGAGTGGAATTGCTGAATTGTGGAGCATACAAATACAAATTTATGCCAACTTGTTTCCCAAAGTCATTGTTCCTGTTGACAATCACAGCAGAAATGTATGAGTTCCTGTTTATTCACATCCGCTTCAACATTTGGTATATCAGATGTCTTAATGTTTGTCATAGTCATAAAATATTATTTCATCATGGTCTTAATTTGCCTTTACTTGATCACTAATGAAGTTTAGCATCTCCTCATAAGCTTACTGGCGATCGAAGTTTCTTCTGCAAA
Organism: Myotis nattereri; assembly: GCF_964212035.1. Taxonomy (NCBI): domain Eukaryota; kingdom Metazoa; phylum Chordata; class Mammalia; order Chiroptera; family Vespertilionidae; genus Myotis; species Myotis nattereri. Next base: position 100,094,092 of record NC_138078.1, on the reverse strand, counting down.
TGATTGTGTATGGCTTTTGACCATTTGTACATTTGTTTTCTTTTTAATTTGTAGAAATGCTTCATATTTCTGGTTAGGGATCCTGTTTTGGTTGTATATATTTTAAATGTTTTCTCTCTAAGTTTGTAGCTTTTTTCATTTTAAAATGATCTCTTTTGACAGATAAACGTTCTCAATGTTAATGTATTCTAATTTGTCTTTTTTTATGGTTAGTAGTGTTTGTGTGTGTGTGTGTGTATGTGTGTGTGTGTGTGTGTGCTTTATTCAAGAAGTCCATTACTTCCTTAAAGTCACAGAGATATTCTCTTATGGTTTTTCCTAAAAGTTTTGTGTTTCACGTGTAAGTCTTCAATCCATCTGGACTTTATTTTGTGTATGGTATATAAGATGGATCTATTTTCTTTTTGGCATATGGATAACCACTTGTTCCAAACCAGTTATTAAGTAATCACTTCTTCTTCAATAATCTTCAGTTCCATATATGTGTGATAAGCCATGGTATTTGACTTGAAAACACCATAAATAACACTTATCAGTCATGGTATTTGACTTGAAAATACCACAAACCACCTTGCTGTTGCAGACATGGTTGCTCTTTCTGAGCCCTCATTTAGTTCAGTTAGTCAATTGGTCAATCCCCGCATAATGCTTAATGCTGTCATAATTACTATACCTTTATAATGAGTCTCAATAAGTCTTTATAATGTCTCAATAAATCTTTAACAGCAGTAGTCAGAGTGCCCAAACACTGCCATTTTCTTTGTGGAGAGCAGTCTTAAGTAAAGCTGCATATAACTAGCAATAAGTAAATTGAATGGTTGTATACTATTCATGAACTGAATGTTTTGAGACTTGTGTATGAAATGTTTTTTTTTCAAATTCTGTATAACTTTTAAATGGCTGGAACTACTCGTATATGGACTAGGCTGTATTTTTGACATGCACATATTTTTGCTTATGAGGCACTATTTCCCCAACTATTCACCCCCAACCCGCAGCTAATTTCTCTTCTGGTCCCTTCTCCTAGGCTTGCCTTTTCTTTCCAGCAACATCCAAAGCTAATGAATTATTATCTCTGAGATTGGGACCAGAGCACTTGGAATCCTGGGTGCCACAGATGGACAGACGAGCTAATTAAAGAAATCATTTCCAAAGATTCTTCCAGAAATGACATGAAAAGATCAGAGGAACAAAGGAGCATGTTGGCTACTCAGGCAGCTCAGTGCTCCAAGGCACAGCAACTTCAACTGGTAAGTGTTGCAGGCTCCTCTTATTGATTTCCTGTCCTTGAGTAAGAGAATTCAAATAAAAAAGCTCCAGTCTATATTTTTTTCTGTTACAGAAAGACCCCTCGAAAATACATTTGCAAATTGTTATCCTTGCTTCCCTTCAAGGCCCCAAATTTCTTTTTACAGCTAAATAGCCATCTCTATCTGGATTGATCTAATCCTATGCTTTCTGCAGAGCTGGATAAGTCTTGTAAAGGCAGTGTCAAGGTTTAGAATGAGTGGTTGTGGGTGGCAGTCTTTATCCATTATTCTACTCAAGGAGACAGAATTTGGGGAGATGGAGCAGCCAGTCAGCAAGCCCCAAAATATAACCATTGTATTTGTGCAGCAATTTGCGATTTTCAAAACATTTTTACATTTGTCTTATTTTATTCTCACAATCATCTGGTGGGGCAGATGAAACAAATTCTATTCAACAGCTGATGAGAGAGGTCACAATGCACAGCAGGGGCCAAATGGCATTAGGATACAGATCTCCTTGGGGTGGGGACCAGGATTTAGAGACCACCCAGCATTTGTTAAACCAGGGGGGTTGGTATGCAGAATTTTGGAGTGCCCAAATAGGAAAGGAAAAACACGCATGAAATTGACCTACATTAGACCAAAATACATTTTATGTGGTATCAAACCATGTTCAAATGTGGTTCTGCTGGGATGACTTCTCAATGATCTGCTCAGACATCTGAAATAGGACAGTTCCTCCCTGTTTCAACTCTTTATTGCCACACATCCTACTCCCAGATTCTGCCTAAAGATCAAATAAACCCTTGATTTCTTAGCTCTGAACTTTGGAATCAAGATAAGGAATGAGAGGAAAACAGTATTGCCTTTCATGGTCCTCCATAAATATGATACACCTGAGAGGAGGAAGCTTTTGATCATTTCTAAGTCAGGGGAATATCGCTGACACATGGCACCACATTTTGAAGCCAACCTTTTACTCCTACTAGAAAGTGATAGTTAAAGTATTATGCTTACTCTATTTTTGTGTTTCCCAAATTGCTAGTACTATCCATTAGGAAGTTGTAAAAATCAATTCAGCAGGCTATAACCAGCATTTTAAAATTAATAAAATAGAAAATGCCTGCCCTAACTGGTTTGGCTCAGTGGGCCTTAGCCGGTTTGGCTCAGTGGATAGAGCATTGGCCTGTGGACTCAAGTGTCCCAGGTTTGATTCTGGTCAAGGGCATGTACCTTGGTTGTGGGCACATACCCAGTAGGGAGTGTGCAGGAGGCAGCTGATCGATGTTTCTCTCTCATCGATGTTTCTAACTCTCCATCCCTCTCCATTCCTGTCTGTAAAAAATCAATAAAATATATTAAAAAAAAGAAAATGCCAGAAAGATATTGCAAATACAGTTGACCACTGAACATCAACATCACAGGTTTGAACTGCATGTGTCCACTTATACGTGAATTTTTTCATCCTATAAACAGACTAGAAGCCTGGTGCAATCCGTGCACCAGTGGGGATCCCTCGGCCTGGCTTGTGGGGATTGGGCTGAAACCAGCTCTCTTACATCCCCCCGAGGGGTCACAGATTGCGAGAGTGCAGCTCTCAGGTGATGCATCATGGATTCGGGCTCCCTCCTCTCTGGTTCCGGGTGTGTCACCTGAGAAGTGCAGCTGCCAAATCACTGAAGCTCCGCAACTCCTGCATTGAGCATGTGTCCCCTGGTCATCAGTGTGCATCATAGCTACCAGTCGGACGTCAAATGGTTGGATGGTCGCTTAGGCTTTTATATATAAACTTACAGTATTGATACAGTAGTGCTATAAAGGTGTTTTCTGTATGATTTTTAAAACATTTTTTCTCTAGCTTACTTTGTATAAATACAGTACATAATACATATACAAAATGTGTTGACTGTTATCAGTAAGGCTTCTGGTCAACAGTAAGCTAGGCTATTAGTTAGGTTTTGGGGGAGTCAAGTTATATATGGAATTTTGACTGTGCAGGGAGGGGTGGATAGGTTGGTACCCCTAACCCCCATCTTGTTCAAGGGTCAACTGTAGTATCATTAGTTTTACTTTGCATGTACATTTTTTATTAGTTATATGTATGCATCTATGTAGTGGGTTATGACCTTTTTAAAAATATATATTTTAGTGATTTCAGAGAGGGAGAGGGACAGAGATAGAAACATCAATGATGAGAAAGAATCGTTGATCGACTGCCTCCTGCATGCCCCAAATTGGGGATTGAGCCCGCAACCTGAGCATATGCCGACTAGGAATCAAACTGTGACCTCCGGGTTTATAGGTCGACACTCAACCACTGAGCCACACCAGCCAGGCTGGGTTATGATAACCTTTTATGCTTCTGTGGGATAAAGCAAAACTTTGGAAAGTCACTTAATATAGAGGATGCATACACCTCAATCCCATATCTACGTTATATCCTAAGACCCTCCATCTAACACATTATTTCAATAATATTCAACATTTCCCTTTTTAGTGCTTTTCTAGGAAGCAAGGATGAAGTATAAAGCCTGCTGATAAGACACTGAGAAATCTTTTCATTTGGCAAAGGATAAAAATTAATAGAGTGCAGCAGAGTTTGATAGCATGTGTTTTGGTGAAATATTTTTATTGTATGGAGCTAACTGCTAAATCAAAAAGCCCTATCATTTTCCCCTAAATGTGTTAAAGTTATGCTTAAAGCATATCTATACTTATCTTTTCTACCCTGTAATAAATCATTTACCAAAAATCAGTAAATGAAACCCCCTCTGTTAAATTTCCTGCCTAACTAGTTTCAGGCAAGTAAATCCAGCAACATTGCAGAATTAAAGAAATCATGCTATCTTCTTGGTTTTGACTTTTGCTCCTTTCCAAAACACTGCATTTACCCTTTAACCTCATGAGGACTATCTTTTTAAACACAGCATACATTTTAGGTAGTGTTCAAAATCTAAGAAAATATGACTCCTATTCACCAAGTCACATGCATGCATATAAATGAAGTCCGTGGCTCTTCCAGCCATGAGCTAGTCATCTAATCTAATCAAAGACAAAAAGGGTAATTGACTATACCTTCGCTATGCCTCCCATTGGCTAATCAGCGCATTATGCAAATTAACTGTCAACAAAGATGGCGGCTAATTTGCATAGTGCAGGCAGATCCCGCTGCGCTGCCCCAGCTCGAGATCCTGGCCTTCCGTGTGCAGGGAGGGCCGGGCTGGTGGCAGCATGATCTGAGCAGCCACTCGCCCCAGTGCAGGATCTGGGCCTGCCGTGTCTTGGGTGGGGTGGGCAGGGCAGGCTGGGTGAGCAGCAGCGTGATCCGAGGGGCCTGCAGTGTCTTGGGCGGGATGGGCAGCAGCACGATCTGAGCGGCCGCTAGACCCAGTGTGGGATCCAGGCCGGCCGTCTGCGACCGGGGGAGGCGGGGCGGACACTGAGGGATTGGGCGTGCCATCTGCCACCCGGGGAGTGGCCCTAAGCCAGCAGGTGATTATCTCCTGAGGGGGTCCCAGACTGTGAGAGGGCACAGGTTGGGCTGAAGGACCCCCCTCCCCTGCCAGTGCACAAATTTTTGTTCACAGGCCTTCTAGTCTATATATATAAAAGCCCAGACACCGGAACAGTGAAACACCAGAATGACCGGTGGCTATGACGTGCACTGCAGCAGCCAACCAGCTTGATCCAGGCCTCAAGTGCCCCTCCACCTCCCCTTGGCTGGCCCAGCTGATTGGCCCCCCAACACCTTTGTTGTGAGCCAAATTAATAAATGCCCACTGATTTGATTAGTGTGTCAACATTCAGGTTGAGTCACCTACTGACTCAATAAACCTGGCCAGAGGAAGCGGGGTGGGGGTGGGGGGGTGGGGGAGGAGGAAGGGGGTGGGGAAGAGGAAGGGGCCGGGGAAAGATGCAGTAACCGACACAGCAGCTCAAAGACAGGAGCTCTAAACATCCAAGTGAGGTTACCACACCCAAATCAAAAGCACATGAATGAAGTCAAGGAGTGACAGGAAAACCCAGGTTCAGTCTTGGAAAGTAGAAATCAAATATAAGAGAATCACACCAACCACAAAGGGAACTGTCCTCCTCTCGGCTGGCCCCACTGGCCAACTTCCCACGGCCCCTCTCCCCCCACCGGCCTGGCCGATGGGTCCCCATCAGGGCAGGCTGGCTGGACCCCACCCATGCATGATTTCATGCATCAGGCCTTTAGTAAAATATAAATAACTAGGTGACAGAGTTTGAGTAATGAATTACTAGCCTCTTAAGCTTATAGGCTTTTACTGTTACTAATGCCTACAAATTCAGACCTAAGTCAATGTATTTCACCAATGTAAGATGACATCAATTATAAGACTCAATAGTATTTTATGTACCACAGAGAAGAGAGGGGAAAAAAGCTGATTAGTCCCCTGGCCAGTGTGACTCAGTTGGTTGAAGTCCTCTTGGATACCAAAAGGTTGCTGGTTCAATTCCCAGTCAGGGCACATACCCATGTTGCTGGTTCAATCCCTGGTTAGGGTGCGTGCAGGAGACAACCAATCAATATTTCTCTCACTTGGTGTATCTCTCTTGCCCCTTCCTCTAAAAAAAAGCTGATTCAACTGTGATTTGGCATCAACTTATGATTCATATCAATTTCAAGGATATTAAATTGTGAAAAATGCATGCACCTTTGAAGACATTAAATACGGTAGTTGATTTTATGGGCTATTGCCTCTCCTCACTCCTTTCCAAATGGCTGTTGACATATTTTTAATGTAGAATTAAAGTTAATGGAACCATAGTTTCTGGAAACCAACTGTCTTTTGGTTTCACTGCCTACCAAACATAGCATTTAGCTAGTTGCTCAAAGTTAAAATTTCAATGTCTCACCAGAAACTTCACTGCTACCTCAAATGGGTAATTTTGGGAATGTGAACATTTGGTAGAAAAACAGGAACAACAGGTGGGCTGGAGAAAAGACAATGTCCAAGTTGTCAAACATTGTTTTCAACATTATAACTTTTTAAATTTGAAAAACCTTATATTATAAAGAAACTATTACCTGTTCTGGAGCCTTAAAAAAATAAAAAGACCTTAAAACGAGTTTGCGAAAACTTGTCAAAACAAACTTTATTTTTTTTTTTTTTCAAGTTACAAAAATATGTGCATGTCAAAAATACAGTCTAGTCCATATATGAGTAGTTCCAGCCATTTAAAAGTTATACAGAATTTGAAAAAAAAAACAGTTCATACACAAGTCTCCAAACATTCAGTTCATGAATAGTATACAACCATTCAATTTACTTATTGCTAGTTATATGCAGCTTTACTTAAGACTGCTCTCCACAAAGGAAAGGGCAGTGTTTGGGCACTCTGACTACTGCTGTTAAAGCTGTGGTCTTTAAAAAGCCAATCCAAGATCAGAGTAAGTTCATTTTAAATAAAGTATAAGTTTTGGTTAGTACTATAAGAAGGAGTGGTCAAATTCCAATTGCACTCCCTCCTTCTATTTAATTCTATTTTGTTAATATGTCAGAAATATAATGTGTTGTTTGGGGGAAGAGTAAATGAATTACTGGTTTTCAAAAGAAGTGATAAGAAATATTAACTTTGAGCTGCAATATACAAACAAAACTGGCACATCTAGCTTAAAAACATTAAAACAACAAATTCAAGAATGAAAAATAATTAAAATTTAACCAAAAACTAAAGCTATATTTCTTTCTCTTTAGATGCTGAGACATAAAATGAATCACTTTGTTCTCTTGAAGTTTATGGGCTAATGAAGATCTGTTGTTCTCTATTTTCTTGTTTAAAAGACAAAGACTTAACTACATAACTAGAACATGTTTTTTAAAAAATCTATTTGCTCATAATGCCATATAAAAGAACAAATCCTAAAATTAAATAATTTTAGCATTAATGAGCAAAAAAGACAATGTAGTTCACAGTGTAAAACACAGGAAAGAAATCACTTACTTTGGGGGTGGATAATACATAGGAGATTTTTGGCCTGAAGTTCACATGGAAGACTTAGAAGTTAAGGGTGTCCCAAAGAGAGAACAATGGCTTTGTTTCCAACTTTCCTGTTAGACCCTGCTGCAGGATCCGATTTATTGCTGACATTTTACCTCCATAAGTTTTTGAATAAATTGAGACATATATTGATGATAAGTATGAGGTGAACTGGAAAAACCTTTAAAAGTAATCTTTAGAACAAAAGTGACACTCGTGACCATTTGGCAGTGATACTTATCTTAATGACTTAAACCCTAAAAATAGGCTACATTTTTAGGAGGTAGAAAACAAGTACCAAAAATTTATCATGTGGCCACCCCTCCTAATTTTTGGCCAACTTTGGATCTCTATATTTCTCACTCCCTACTCTCCCATTAAAGCTATGTGACCCACTAACATTCATTACCTAAAGTTATAAACGTGGAGCTGCCATGAAAAATCTTTATAACAAGTTTTGCTTGTAAGTCACTGAATATATCCAATACCCAGGTATCAACTAAGAACATATTATACCTCTCTAGTATATTAATTCACTTCATAAGAACATGTCAACATAGAAAACATTAGGTAACACTGAACATCTCTATCTGTGATTCTAATATGTCAAGTAGTTATGCAAACCAAAAGTAGTAATATTTTCATTTGAACTTATTGAAAAAGCCTTATACTTAAATTGTATTACCGGTGTTTACTGAAAATACATGTGTTCTATTACAAAATTAACTTAACCAAAAAAAATACTCTACTTCCTCCCAGAGAATTATGCTGTGCTGATATCCTGTAGATAGTATTATAAAAGGATTTCATTTTTGCGATAGGCTGGGCTCACAGTGAGTATGTTAGTACAGAGATCATGTGTTTATAATATTACTGTAGGTATGTTATTAGTGAAATGTATATAAGGCATGTAAAAATTTAGCATTAAAGCTCTTAAGGGCAATAACCCAAACTGGCAGCTGGTAGAAAAGGTGCTGCTAGGAATTAAAACTACAATGAAATGAATTAATTCACATAAACTGTTGCTGAAACTAATGGACCAAAGGAGAATGGACTTTCGTCCCCTTATCTAGTGCTAGCCCAATCTTGAAAACGGAAGCAATCACTTGCAATCTTCCACACAGTGTTGTGAGGAGTAGTTTGAGCAGTCAGCAGGAAATTCTGATTGAAGAAGTGCTGTCTGTTTCCATCAAACTTCACAGTTCCACTGGTCACAACAAGAACTGTAGTCTGGGACTGAGTAGCTTGCTCTTTACACACACACACACACACACACACACACACACACACACACAAAAAAGAGATTAGTTTCTATATCTAAATAAGCAGATTTTCAGGCTTAAAAGACATTGCTCATAATTTAACACTTAAAAAGATTTCATAAACTTTCTTTACTTTCAGCATACTCTTAAGCATGTACACCCAAAGCCAAAAAACTAAATAATCATTTCAAAGATACTAAAATTATTTTCTGTTGAGAAAGATTCTGGGTACTCTAAAGTTTCAAAATAAAGAGCTTATATTTACTAATATTTCATTGGGTTTCTAACAGAGCTTTTTCGTGTTTTGCTTAAGCTACAGCTGTCTAACTGTAAAGGAAAAAGAAATCACCCTAACCTACTAAAGAAAATTAGGAACCACCTAGAGGTTAATCTTATAAATGGCATCAGCCTATCTTAAATCTAATTCTGTGTTGCCAAAAATCCTTTCACGTAACAGAGTAAAAAGTTTCTTCTGTGCCGAAACCGGTTTGGCTCAGTGGATAGAGCGTCAGCCTGCGGACTGAGAGGTCCCGGGTTCGATTCCGGTCAAGGGCATGTACCTGGGTTGCGGGCACATCCCCGGTGGGGGATGTGCAGGAGGCAGCTGATCGATGTTTCTCTCTCATCGATGTTTCTAACTCTTTCTGTCTCTCTCCCTTCCTCTCTGTGAAAAATCAATAAAATATATTAAAAAAAAAAAAGTTTCTTCTGTGAAATTTTAATAAATTGTAAGATAATAAACACAATAATTAGGGACATAATTTTTTAGAGACAGTTCAAGGCATAGAAGGCAACTATTTAGAGAAAATAGATTATTATTTCCCATAAATAAAAATCACATTTAGCTTCAATTTCTCACATAACTGTTAATAAACTATAATTACACAATCCACCAAAACATACTAATGATCTGTTGTAGTGAGATGGGTCTAAAAGGATACCAAAAGTTTAATTTGATAACTCAGTGCTCACTAAAATAAAACAAAATAAACACCTTGAAAGACCTTGCTCTTACCATGAACTGGTTGGCAATCTAACATATTAACCTGGAATTCACTAGAAGGCAACACCTCAAAAAAATTAGTTAAGGCGTCCAGCCCTGTAACAACATTTCCATTCCATATTAAAGTGGCCTTGTCCAGATACAGCCGGGTCAGTGCCTAAAAAAAAGATAAAAGAAAAGCGAAAATAGTTTTGTTTCTGGGAAGGCATTTTAACAGAAATGAACTGAAAGGTTACATACAGGTAATATACAAACATTTTCATAGTTCTCTCTCCATCTCTACTCCCCTGCCCCCTTGCACTGGAAAACATGAACAAGGCTTACTCTTAATAAACTAGGCAGCTAAATATACTTTTTTCATATTTTACTTTAGCCACAATGAGAAAACTTTGCATCCAAACTGGAAGAGTTTTAAAAATTTGCTTTCTATATTTAAATGAATTAAATGGTCGCAAGTTTCAAGCACCTACAACCCAAACCAGTTTTAGTCTCTCTTCTTTTTCTGAGAATTAACAAAGTTGTCTTCCATCAGGCCCTACCTGTACACTTTAATCCTAGTGTTCATATACATGGAGTCATTTCATGTCTGAGCCATTTAATGTTATGTTAGGAAGAATGGGTTGTTTTTACTACTCAAACAGCATATTTAATTCAAAAGAAGCACCAGTACTTGCTAAAGCAGTTTTTTATAAGTCAAATTAAAGCTTCACTAAGGCAAAATTCAGTAAACTCTTTAGTCACAGCAGTTTAGTATGTCACAGGACTCATTATTTGCTTAATTCTAAAATTTATCTTGGATTTAAAGGCCAACATATATCTCGACTCTGCCTTTTTTTTGCTACTTTATTTTTGAAAGCAGGAAGGCACAATAAACATCCATTGTCACATCCCTTGTCCCTGGTCTCATGTCATAAAAAATCAGTACCAGGGACTTCTTTTATCTTCTGCCTTAAAAAATAAATTTTTAGATATAAGATGTTAGCTTCTGTGCCTGCTAACTATTTTTGAGAAAGTTCTCTAAAATACAGTCCTATACTGATAAGAGACCTAGGCAAGCTTGAAGCACATACTGAAACAATTACTTAGAAGATATGGCTCAGGGACAAATTACAATGAAAAAAGCTGACAAAGTGATAAGTTGTTCTTTTGAAGACTAAAAGTATCCAAGTCATGTGGATTATGCTTGTGAGTGCCAGCTACAGCTGTGAGATTTAATTTAAAAATTATCTATTAATATATTCCATTAAAGGGACAAATCCGGGAACATTCCCTATAATGTCAGACTCCTTCACCAGCACTAATACTATTTTAACCAAACTGAAGTTAATTGGGACTGAGAAAATGTAACATATTTAAATAAATATATGTTGGGTCCTTTGTTAAGTGCAGTATTTAAATTCCCATTTATCACTTGGTTAAGAGAGGTTAGCAACTTGCCTAAGGTCAGAGATAGGTAAACACAAAGCTGATATATACACATATATGCATATGTATATACATATATATATATAATCTTTACTGTTGAAAGTATCACAGCTGTCCCTTTTTCCCCATTGACCCCCTCCACTCCACTCCCACCCCCTCCCCAGGCCTTCATGGCACTATTGTCTGTGTCCATGGGCTATGCATGTATGCATATAAATTCTTAGGTTAATCTCTTCCTACCACTCCTTCCCTCTGAAATATGTCAGTCTGCTCAATATCAGAGTTATCACTTATGCAAGTCAGATGAATGGCTGGATTGAAAAATAATGGTATTTAATAAAGAGTAATATAGCCTATAACACTCACCCGTCTTCTTTTGTCCATTGTCTCATAGTAAATATTGACAAATTCCTCAGCAGCTCTACATGCCTGGTCTACATAAGTTTTAAAATCCTACAAGAAAAATTTTAGAAGTGTACATTACCATCCTTCCAAACGCTCACAAACACAAAATCATCAACAGAAGCTGATTTATTTCAATCACTTTGCAGCTCTGTACACAGTCCACATTCTTCCATATAAATGTTGGCATTTTAAAGGCTTAGGGCTCAAAAGTTTCCAATTTTTAAAATTTTCACTATGTTTGGGTACATATATTTAGGACATACTCGTCTCTCATTAGTGCATTTGATACATTTTTTTCTCACTTCAAATATAAATTTATAATCTTAACTTGGAAACTAGTACTTCAGTACTTACTTTAGGCTTCCAATATTTTACAAAACATTCACCGTAATAAAAATGTTCCAGCCAGAAACTTTAAAAAAGTGGGGGTGGGAGAACTGCCACTGAATAAATTTGAAAAGTGCCGAGTTCTTTTTTCGAGAGAAGTTATAACCAAAATCGAGTTGTTGAATGAAAAAAAAATGTATAGTAACAATAAAGTTCAATGAACTACTTGAAAAATTAGGTCCTTAGGAAACTTCCTCACATTACATAAAAATTTACCATCATTTGTAAAGAATTGTAAAACCGAAAAAAAAAGAAATGTTGGGGTTTTCTCCTGCAGGAAAAAAAAACCACACCTTCCTCCCTAGCCATTTACCCAGCCCAGCCTACTATTTGAATTAAGAACTAGTTTCATTTCTAGCTCAGGTGATCAAAAGTTATATAGAGAGAGCGGGAGATAATCAAAAAAGGAGTTTGCAAGCCACAAACCACAGACCCCAACATGCCCGCCTCTCGCTAGTTCCCACCTCAGGGTCCTTTCTGGCATCTTAAAGAGATTGCACAGCCCCCGGGAATAGGGAGTCGGGAACTGGGGGGTCCCAGGCAGCGGGTGTAGGAATAGAGGGGGGTCTGCGGTGAGCGGGCCCCGCCTTGAGCCCGGCGGTCCAGCCCCTGATTCGCTACTTGAACACGTGGTCTGCAGCCACCCGGCCGGCGACCCTCCCCTCAGCCGCCCGACTGCAGCGCTCCGGCACCCTGCCCACGGTCCCGGCACTCACCACAGGCATGGCCATTGGGGAACCTGCAGCAGCCTGAGGCAGTGGCGGCGTCACTACTTCCTCACGTGTCCGGCTCCCTCTGCTGTAGGAGGACCAAATATTAAGGAAGATAGTGAAACCCGCCAAACATACGGAATTCTTTCTCCGCCCATTCTCTCCCGGAAGTTTTCGGTGCGTTCTTAAAAGAATCCCGAGGTTTCAACCTTAAGCCGCTTCCCTTCAGTTCCGACTGTACCCTCCCAATCGCCCAAGGTATTCACTTGTTTGATATTTACTTAGTTTGGAAGAAAAAAAGTCACTTTGCTTTTGTAAACTAGCCTCTAACGTTCCCACTTTTCCTACCGCAGGCGAGGAGGCAAGCAAAAAGAACTAAGATCCAACAGGGGGCACCTCTTTGCTTTAAGAGGCGGGACCAAGGCTAGCTGAAGACCAATGAGAAACCGAGGAAAGACATACAGGACCTGTAGCCTATAGGAAAAATGGGTGGAACTTGAAGCGCGCGCAATCATACTGCGCATGACTGGCACAGAAAGTTTTAGAGTTCTGGAACAATCTGGAAGAATCGATCCTCGTATTGAACCCCAACATCTCCGTAGTACTCCTATGATAACTCACTATTTGAATTTGCACTACTCAGTGGAAAAGGCTCATCCGGTTCTCCCATTCTTATAGACCTAAAGTGAAGATTAGTCAACTGCGCCATTCACCACCGTCCACAGCCGATTCGCTAACAGTTAAAATATATTGACTGGTGACAACGAGCAAGGTACTTTTCTAAGCATTTTAACCCATATTTATTTGTTCAGTTACAGTAACACTATGGCGTATTATCTCCATTTTATAGTTAAGACATTAATTAAGTAACCGGCTTCAGGTTATAAACTAGTTGGAATTAAAACTTAAGCTAATTTAACTTCCTCTGCTAACGTACTTTACTCCCCAGCATCCTTTATAACGGCATATGTCAAAGCTGCCAACAACTTCTGGGGATTCAAATCAATTAAGTATCTCTATATATAGTCTTACCTTGAGCAACTGGCTTGTGGCTGCTCATAATAACGATCATGGTCGCGGGAACGGTAATGGGTACGCTCACGCTCCCGCTCCTGCTCCCAGTCACGATCACGACCATAGTCGCGGCCACGGCCATAGTCTCGGCCACGACCATAGTCTCGGCCACGACCATAGTCACGGCCACGAGCAAAGTCATGGTCACTCCTTCCTCGGTGTCCTCCTCTGTCTCTTTGATACCAGCCTCTTCCAAATCGTCTCATATTTTTAACCTTTTTTCCCCCACCCTGTTTGTCTTTCCTTTTGCCTAGTTCTAACTGCCGCCGCTTTTCTCTACCTTCTCCGCTCAGAACTCCTCTCCAACGGCTCTTCTGGACGTGTCTCCTACTTAAAGCCGCAGTACTCTTACGTGATGTGGATCGTTACTTGTATGCGAATGAGTCTCAACTACACATCTCGAGCCCCCCCCCCCCACCTCCGTCCACTCTGAGCTCCGATTCCACATATGACTATGAACACCACAAGGCACTACAGGCTTCTCAAACTTGTAGAGTCCAGAATTTAAACTCATTATTTCCTCTGTACTAACAATCTTATGCATTTTTTCTGTCATTTATGCTTGTATTCTTGGGATATTTTTGATTCTCCCTCTCCCCCGCTCCCCCCCCCCCCCCGCCGTATAATGTTTCATTTATTATTTCAGTTGTAGAGTCCAGAATTTAAACTCATTATTTCCTCTGTACTAACAATCTTATGTATTTTTTCTGTCATTTATGCTTGTATTCTTGGGATATTTTTGATTCTCCCTCTCCCCCGCTCCCCCCCCCCCGCCTTATAATGTTTCATTTATTATTTCAGTGTATTAAGTGCATACTGTGGGCCAGGCGCTATGCAAGGTTCTAAATATAGAGTGGTGAACAAAATAGACTTGATCCATAGCTCATGAAGCTCAGAGTGCTAGACAATAAACAAGACATTAATGAATTACAAAGGAGTTCCAAGTAACTTGTCCATCTTTAAAGCAACCTCTCTGTCTCTCTCCTCTGTACACAAAGTTTGACTTTGCTCTATTCTAATTTTTCTAAAATTTTCCTAATTTTTAAAGACCTACCTTGGTCTGGGCTCAATTTACCTTTCCAAACTTTTCTCCCATTATTCACCAATATTGGCAAAGTTAACTACTATTGTTTGTAAAAAAAATGACTCATATTTATTGCTTTATAGTTGATTGTGTTGTTTTTTTATTATTGAAAGCTTAGACTGTGTCTGGTGCTTATTATGATTTCATTCAATCTTCCCAGCCCCTGGAGAGGGAATATTATTATCTAGATTTTTAAGAATTTAAACAGAAGTTCAAAGAGGTGTAAATTGGCTATGATGACACAACTAATTGAGAAGGGATTACAACCCACAACTGTCTTTGCTCTTAGATACTCTACTATTCATGCATTTGTTTGTACTATGCTTATTTTGGAATGTTTGTTCCCTCCATTTATATCTGCCCTTCAGGGACCAGAATAGGTAAAGTCTCTTCCAGGAAGCCTTCCTTCATTTCATGTCCCCAGAACCCTAAAGAATATTATCTCCCCCGTGGCAATGGAGGAGTGGCTTTTGGTATGGGGCAATAGTGCCAGGGACTATAGCATGTTGAGTACTGAAAAGGGGCAGCTGGCAGCTGTGCAGTGAGTTTTAGGGGCCTCAGGCTGTTGCAAGGTAGGGTTGCCCTCTCTCCCCCTAAACTACCCCAGCCCATGCAAAGCAGAAGCTGTGCTGGGGGTAGCTCCGTCTCAAAAAGGAAGTGAAGGCCCTTCCCAGACCCTCGTGCAGTGATGGCGAACCTTTTGAGCTCGGCGTGTCAGCATTTTGAAAAACCCTAACTTAACTCTGGTGCCGTGTCACATATAGAAATTTTTTGATATTTGCAACCATAGTAAAACAAAGACATATTTTTGATATTTATTTTATATATTTAAATGCCATTTAACAAAGAAAAATCAACCAAAAAAATGAGTTCGCGTGTCACCTCTGACACGCGTGTCATAGGTTCGCCATCACTATTCTAGTGGTTCAGGTTCCCTCCCCTTCCCCAGGCTTCTGCCAGCACCAGCACCATAGCTCATACAGCCTTTGTCTCTGGCTGAGGCAGTCTCTGGGACATTCTTCTCTCCAAACTAGTCTCCAAAGTGTGCCTTGGAAAACTTAGGTTTCATTGGAACCCTTCTTTGCTTAAAGCCCTTCGGTGGCTTCCCATTACCTTTTTCCTGTGTCGGGCCATTCAGGCCCTTTTCATTTCCTCGATCAGCTCAGCCCCTGAGCTACACAGGGCACTGTGCCAGGTACTCACAGTGCAGAAATCAGGAGAGGTCAAACAGTTACCATAGATGACACAAAAGGGACCCAAGGGTGCTTGAGACTTACTGTGGAGTGTGGTCCAGGTGCTTACAGTTTCTGCTTCTCAGAATGGTTCAGCATTGAGCACGACGGGCACATGCATATATGCAAAGGAAAGAAGGAGGTGCTTTCCTTTAGTTAAAAATATTATTTTAAAATGTAATTAAAGCCCTGGCTGGTGTGGCTCAGTTGGTTGGAGCATCCTCCCGTACACAGGGTGTATGGGTTGTAGGAAATAACTGATGTTTCTCTTCCCTTCCCTTCCCTTCCCTTCCCTTCCCTTCCCTTCCCTTCCCTTCCCTTCCCTTCCCTTCCCTTCCCTTCCCTTCCCTTTTCTCTCTCTCTCTCTCTCTCTCTCTCTCTCTCTCTCTCTCTCTCTCCTCCATTTCTTGCTCTAAAATAATACATATTTTTAAATGTACATAAAAACATTTGGTCACTTCATTCTGGAAGTGAAGGTTGTTTGCAGCTACATCCCCAGCCAGTCAATCATTCCCGTGCCCAAGAAGAGCTCTGGACAAATCCAGACTCTTTTAATCTTTTATACTTTACTTTTCTGTCTCTAAAAAAGCATTATGGCTCTTGACACTTTTTACAAGTTTTCAAATGCTTTTCAAGACACTTTATGTAATTAGCTTTGAACTCTCAACAGGGACTCTTGTCACTTCCGTCTGTATTTAATCACATATTCACCAGCATGTGTGAGTGAAGTAGGTGTCACTGCCCCCCCCCCCAGCCCCAGGTAAAGAAAATAAAAAGGACAGCTGAGCTAGAGGTAGAGGAAAAGCTCAGAGTTTTGCACTGAATGCTTGCACAAAATTTTGGACACTTCTATTAATGTGCTAGTAGGATGGGAGACTGGGTAAACTGGTAATGTAGAAAACAATCTTGGGCTCTGATTAGTCAGAAGAGTGAATCTGAACCTTAAGAAAACTATGTTTGGTGGAACAAATGGGAACCAGGTGAATAAGACACAAAATTGCTCTTTACTAGATAACTGCACATATGCAAAACATGGAGAGAGTGACTAGCAAGGGTGTGAAAGAGCTTTTCTTAGAAACATAGAATGGCATATTGGTTACGCACATTGTTGTCAGCATAAATCTGGGTTTAAATCCTTGCCATGCCACTGAGTAGCTCTGTGACCTTGGCCAAATTACCTAAACATCCCATGCCTCAGTCCAGGGGTCCTCAAACTACGGCCCGCGGGCCACATGCAAATACAAATATTGTATTTGTTCCCGTTTTGTTTTTTACTTCAAAATAAGATATGTGCAGTGTGCATAGGAATTTGTTCATAGTTTTTTTTAAACTATAGTCCGGCCCTCCAATGGTCTGAGGGACAGTGAACTGGCCCCCCGTTTAAAAAGTTTGAGGACCCCTGCCTCAGTCTCTCAATCTGTAAAATGGAAATGAAAATATTGCTACATATTTTTGTAATACTGTTGTAAGAATTAAACAAGTCCGTGCCTGGCATACAGTCCTTGCTTGAGGAATATTATAGTATTTTCTTACCCATGGAAGATGAGATTATACAGCCACCTATTTCAGAGTATGAAGTTGGGACAGATTAGATTAAGTTTTGGTGAATTCAGAGGCATTAGTACAGTTCAGGAGAGTGATAGGGACCCTGAGAGAGCAGATTGTAGGAGCAATAAAGTGGGTTGATTAGGATTACTTGTGGCTGTGCTGTGCAGCCATCTCTCCTGGTCAAGTATAAGCCTAAGGGAGTTAAAGCTGTTTGGTTACCAACATCCCTATCTGAATCTGTATCTTTCTCTGGACTTGATAAGGACTCTTTAGTAACAATCAGGGAAGTGATCTGAGCAGTCAGCCCCTTCCTCTCAGGTCTCTAATTGGCAACCAACCTCTTCACATTACTCTACTAAGTAAACTAGGTGCCTTTGGTCTGTTCACAATAGATAGGGCTTTAAACACAAGTTTATTGTGATATAATTCACATACCATTCAATTTATCCATTTAAGGTATACAATTCAGTGTTTTTTAGTGTATTTACAGAGTTATGCAAGCATCGCCATGAAATTTAGGAACATTGTCCTGAAAATAAACCCCTTTTCCATTAACAATCAGTTCCCATTTCTCTTTCACTCCAGCTCTTGGCACCACCAATCTACTTCCTACTTCTACACATTTGCCTATTCTGGACATTTCATATAAATGGAATCATAAAATATGTGGTTCCATCTTAGCATAATGTTTTCAAAGCTTATCCATATTGTACTCCACTCCTTTTAATTGCATAATATTCCATTGCATAGCTATAACAGATTTTATTTATACATCATCCATTGATAAACATTTTGGGTGGTTTTCATTATTTTTGGTGTTGTGAACAATGCTTCTATAAATATTCGTGTACAAGTTTTTGTGTGGACATATGTTTTCAGTTCTCTGGGGTGGATCCCTGGGAGTGGAATTGCTGAGTCATATGGTAACTTACTAGTATGTGTTAAAAAACAAAATTCAACTGAGTAAACTTTGAAGATCTTATTGGCTTTATTCAACAATTCATGAATTGGGCAGATCCAATCTAGCAGATAGAAAGGAGCTCTGAAGAGCTGTACAAAATGAAAGACTTTTATAGTCAGAAGGGAGTGGGAGTTAGTTATAGTTAGTAATGCCACTTTTCTTTAGGGCAGGGGTGGGGAACCTCTTTCTGACAAGGGCCATTTGAATATTTATAACATAATCCAAGAGCCATATAAAATTGTCAGCTTAAAAATTAGCCTGCTGTATTTGGTTAAACATTTAATTACCTCACCCCTAATGCCTTGGTGGGGCCAAATCAAATGATTTCCTAGGCTCGTGGTCTGCAAACTGCGGCTCGTGAGCCACATGCGGCTCTTTAGCCCCTTGAGTGTGGCTCTTCCTAAGCCTTAGGAGTACCCTAATTAAGTTAATAACAATGTACCTACCTCTATAGTTTAAGTTTAAAAAATTTGGCTCTCGCCGAAACCGGTTTGGCTCAGTGGATAGAGCATCGGCCTGCGGACTGAAGGGTCCCAGGTTCGATTCCGGTGAAGGGCATGTACCTGGGTTGCAGGCATATCCCCAGTAGGAGATGTGCAGGAGGCAGCTGATCGATGTTTCTCTCTCATCGATGTTTCTAACTCTCTATCTCTCTCCCTTCCTCTCTGTAAAAAAACAATAAAATATATTTAAAAAAAAAAATTTGGCTCTCAAACGAAATTTCAATCGTTGTACTATTGATATTTGGCTCTGTTGACTAATGAGTTTGCTGACCACTGTCGTAGGCCTGCGGGCTGGATGTTCCCTTCCCTGCTTAGGTAAAGGCAGTGGTCTATCAGATTATGTGACTAATGGTAATCAGGGGATTCTTCCTTGACTGTTTAAAGATTCCATTTCTGGGAGAGCTGAAACTGTAATTAAGTCTTAGTTTGATAACAAGAGGCTTAGGGTAAGCAACTCCATTTGGGGCCTATTGTCTTGTTTTACACATCTTTAATATTTTAAGGAACTACCAGACTCTTTTTCACAGTGGCTGTACCATTTTACATTCCCACCAGCAATGCATAAAGGTTCTGATTTCTTCACCTCTTCACCAATACTTGTTATTGTCTCTCTTTTTTATTATAGCCATTCTAGTGGGTGTAAAGTGGTATCTCACTGTGGTTTTAATTTGTATCCCTTTGAAACCTAATGATGTTGAGCATTTTCACATGGTCTTATTCACCATTTGTATATCTTCTTTGGAGAAATGGCCATTCAACTCCTTTGTCTTTTTTTAAAATTAGGTTTTCTTTTTATTATTGACTTTAAGCATTCATTATATATTCTAAATACAAGTCCCTGATCAGACATATGATTTTCAAATATTTTGCTTCATTCTATTGATTATTTTTTTTTTCACTACTGTGGAGCCATGGAAAGAGGTATGGAAATAAGTGAGTAGGTCAAGTTACAACATTACAAACCCTGCTGCCCTTATGGGTGTTCAGTAGTTTTCCTTGAATAAATGCTCCTTAGATTTTTGCAAGTGTTTGCTTAATTTCTACAGTTTTGAATAATTAATTTTTACAATTTTGTGAATATTTTCATTGCTTTTATGGAGGTATGAAATTATGGAGGTCCTCATTTTATCATTCTAGAATTATTGCCTAGATAATACTTTTTGTTAGTGTTTCTGAAGGAGAAATGCATGAGGCCAAAGTGGTAAGGGATTATAAATTTATTAGGTCATCTGGATACCAGATGGACTGAGCCCCAAATTGGCATCAGCACCCAAAGACGAGGAGTCAGAGGTTTTAAAGGACTCTAGGCGGGCTTTTTCTGGGTGGAGAATTCTCTGTGCAGGTCGGGATTCTGGGAAAGTCCAGAGGGGAGAGATAATAGTCTTAGCAAGTGGAATGTCCATTGTGAAGTGGCCTAAAGGTCAGTTCCCAGGGGAGGGGGTATTGATTCAATAATTTGATCAGACCTAACGCTTTTGTATATTTTTTTAAAGACATTTTTATAGTCTGCCTTTTATTATTTATATATTTATATTCATGACTAGATTTCAAATTCCTGGGGCTAACATTATGTGTTTTTCATATATTAAACACTTACTGGCCCTGAGTAAAACCCTTACACAATGTAGGTGGTTAAAAACGAATGACCAAATGAAATTTCCTCCTGTTTTTAGCTTGCCTTTATCCCCCTTCTGAATCCATTATAAAGGAAGGAAAAGTGTGAACTAATTTCTTATAAAGGGATCTTTTTCTTCATGTCATGATAGAATTGAGAGAATAATCCATTTTCACCTCATTACTTTTCAATTGCCTCCTCTATGGGTTATTCACAAGTCTTATCTTCAGGGGAGAGCAATTCTTTCAACTCTCTGCTGGAAACTTCTTTTTCTTCAAGTAATTATTTTCAGAAGCAAAATGTATAATAAAGCTTTTGTCTTGTTTGAGCTTATCTTGAGGTTTTGGGAAGTTTCACTAAAACTGGCTCACCAGTCTGAAAATTTCTTAGAAAAATGTGAACTATCATTGTCAAGACATCATATTGTAAGATTCAGACAGGAGCATGCATTTAAATAACAAGATGAGGAACTAAAATCTGCAGATTTTCTGGTCTTAGTTGGCTCAATCTGAGATATCTCCTTCACAGTAAACAACTATTTCTTTATAACTTTCTCCATTCAACCTAGTTCCAACGCTCTTCCTATGCCCATGAACTCAGTAATAATAATAAACAAAACAAAAAGTGCCCGCTCACTGTCCCCAAAGAAAATGTTATGGGCTTAATGTAGTCACTCAATTTTTATTTCTTCTTTTTATCTTTAAGTATATGTTTCCTGATATTAACATAGACCTACAAAAATATTTGTTAGTATTTGCCTGACAGAATTTTCCCTATTGTTTTATTTTGAACTTTTTGAGTCCTCATGTTGAGGTGTATCTTTTATAAATTGCATATAGCTGGATTTTGTTGGCCTGGTAATCTGTCTTTATTTAAATGATATGTAATTTACCTACAGTAATGTTCATAAAGTTTGTGTACTACTTAATGGATTTTTAAAAAGTAAACAACCATATAACCACTAACTACATCAAAACAATATTTTCAGTGTCCCAGAAGTCTCTTTACTGTCCCCTCCCAGTCAGTACTCCTCAAAAGTAATCACTATAACAACTTTTATGATTATAGAGAGTTTTTGTTAGTTATTTAACTTCAAACTGGAAATGACACCAATGTCAGTCAATGGGAGAATACACAAAAAAACTGATCTTAGAGGAAAATCCTCCTATCTAATAATAGAGAAACATGGTAATTAACCATAACTTCGCTACCCTTCCCATTGGCTAATCAGGGTGATATGCAAATTAACTGCCAACTAAGATGGTGGTTAATTTGCCTATGTAGGCACAATGCTGGGAGGCAAAAGGGAAAGGACGGAAGAAGCCCCCTACCACTGACGGTGATCAGAAACCCAGGGGGGAGCTAAGAGCCGGGGGGCAGGGCAAAGGTGGCCCAGGTCAGGGCTCATGCAGGAGGCAACCAATCAAAGTGATCCTCTCACTTTGATGTTTCTCTCTGTCTCTCCCTTTCTCTTTCACATTCTCTAAAAATCAATGGAAACATATCCTCAGGTGAGGATAAAAAAATAATAAAGAAATTATTATTATATGAAAGACACATCTTGAAAATGCCTAAAGAAAGTTGTCATTTTTTCATGGTGATGGGACTGGAGTCTGTGTTGATGAAAAAACCTTGCTGACTACGGTGACTGGTAGTAGCAGCAGCAGTGGGGTGATGGGGCTTGTTCCTTCCCCTGATCAGCCCGGTCACCTCCCACAAAGGGAGGCCAGACTGTGGCTTAGGCCTGCGCCCCAAGGGGAGCAGGGAGCGGGCCTAAGCCGTCAATAGGACATCCCCTGAGGGCTCCCAGTATATGAGAGCGGGCAGACTGGGCTGAGGGACACTCCTCCCCTACCCCGTACGAATTTCGTGCACCATGCCCCTAGTATATAATAAAAGGCTAATATACAAATTGACTGAACTGCAGAATGACCGGTTGCTATGACGCACACTGACCACCAGGGGGCAGACGCTCAATGCAGGAGCTGCCCCCTGGTGGTCAGTGTGCTCCCACAGGGGGAGCGCTGGTCAGCTAGAAGCCGGGCTCACTGTTGGTGAGCGCAGCGGTGGTGGCGGCAGGAGCCTCTCCCGCCTCCGCAGCAGTGCTAAGGACCCCTCGGGGGATGTTTGACTGCCAGCTTAGGCTTGCTCCCCACAGGCATCTCCTGAGGAGTCCTGGACTGCGAGAGGGCGCAGGCCGGGCTGCGGAACCCGCCCTCCACCCAGTGCACAAATGTCATGCACTGGGCCTCTAGTCATGCACTGGGCCTCTAGTAGTTTAATATTTCACCATTAAGTATGATGCTAGTTTTTAAAAACTACCTCTTATTAGAATAGAAAAGTTCCTTTCTATTTCTATTTTGGTGTGTATGTTTTTTAAAAAATTATGAACAGGTGTTAAATTTTGTCAAATGCCTTTCTGCATCTATTGGCAGTTTTCTCTTTTATTCAGCTAATATAATAAATTACATTGATTGACTTTCAAATATTTAAGCAAGATTCCATTACTGGGATAAACCTCACTTAGTCATGATTCATTTTATACATTACTGGATTCATTGTGTTAATATTTTGTTTAGGATCTTTGCATTTATGTTTATGACCTGTATTGGTCTTCAGTTTTCCTGTCTTGCTATATCCATGTTAGGTTTTGATATCAGGGTTCTGCTGGCCTTATTAAATATAACTACATTGACTTTCTTTTCTACTTTTTACATTTTATATATTCTCACCCTTTTTACTTTCAACTTTTCAATATCCTATTTTTTAATCTGAGTTTCTATTAAGCAGCATGCAGTTGCATTTTATTTTCTATAAAAGAAAAAAGTGGTCTGATAATCATTATATTGTAATTGAAGTTTTTAATCCATTTAAGTTTAAAGTAATTGTCAAATATTTTTGGGCTTATAGATACCATCTTGCTACTTATTCTTTTTTTATTGCTTAAAGTATTACAAAGAGTATTACATATGTCTCCTTTTTTTTCCCTTGACATTCCCCCGGCCTCCCCTACCCCCCAGTGTCTTGTGTCCATTGGTTATGCTTATATGCATGCATACAAGTCCTTCAGTTGATCTCTTACCCGCCGCCCCTCCAACCCTCCCCGGCCTTCTGGCTGTAGTTTGACAGTCTGTTTGATGCTGCTCTGCTTCTGTATCTATTTTTGTTCATCAGTTTATAATGGTCTTTATTATCCATAAATGAGTGAGATCATGTGGTATTTTTCTTTCATTGACTGGTTTATTTCACTTAGCATAATGCTCTCCAGTTCCATCTATGCTGTTGCAAATGGTAAGAATTCCTTCTTTTTTACAGCAGCATAGTATTCCATTATGTAGATGTACCACCGATTTCTAATACACTCATCTGCTGATGGGCACTTAAGCTGTTTCCAAATCTTAGCTATGCTAAATTGTGCTGCTATGAACATAGGGATGCATATATCCTTTCTGATTGGTGTTTCTGGTTTCTTGGGATATATTCCTAGAAGTGGGATCATTGGGTTAAATGGGAGTTCCATTTTTAACTTTTTTTTAATATATATTTTATTGAATTGTCACAGAGAGGAAAAGAGAGGGATAGAGAGTTAGAAACATCGATGAGAGAGAAACATCCATTAGCTGCCTCCTGCACTCTCCCTACTGGGGATGTGCTCGCAACAAAGGTACATGCCCTTGACCGGAATTGAACCTGGGACCCTTGAGTCCGCAGGCCAACACTCTATCCACCGAGCCAAACCGGCTAGGGCCCATTTTTAACTTTTTGAGGAAACTCCATACTGTCTTCCATAGTGGCTGCACCAGTCTGCATTCCCACCAGCAGTGCACGAGTGTTCCCTTTTCTCTGCATCCTCGCCAGCACTTGTCATCTGTTGATTTGTTGACGATAGCCAGTCTGACAGGTGTGAGATAGTACCTCATTGTTTTTTGATTTGCATCTCTCAGATGTTTAGTGACTTTGAGCATGTTTTCATATGTCTCTTGGCTTTCTGAATGTCCTCTTTTGAAAGGTGTCTATTTAGGTCCTTTGCCCACTTTTTGATTGGGTTGTTTATCTTCCTTTTGTTAAGTTGTATGAGTTCCCTATAAATGTTGGAGATTAAACCCTTATTGGTGATAACATTGGCAAATATGTTCTCCCATGCAGTGGGCTTTCTTGTTGTTTTGTTGATGGTTTCTTTTGCTGTGCAGAAGCTTTTTATTTTGATGTAGTCCCATTTGTTTATTTTCTCTTTAGTTTCCAATGCCCTAGGAGATGTATCAGTGAAGAAATTGCTTCGGCATATGTCTGAGATTTTGTTGCCTTTGGATTCCTCTAGTATTTTTATGGTTTCCCGTCTTATTTAAGTCCTTTATCCATTTTGAGTTTATTTTTGTGTATGGTGTAAGTTGGTGGTCTAGTCTCATTTTCTTGCATGTATCTGTCCAATTTTCCCAACACCATTTATTGAAGAGACTGTCTTGACTCCATTGTATGTTCTTGCCTCCTTTGTCAAATATTAATTGGGCATAGTGGTTTGGGTCAATTTCTGGGCACTCTGTTCTATTCCATTGGTCTATATGTCTGTACTTGTGCCAGTACCAGGCAGTTTTGAGAACAGTGGCTTTGTAATACAGCTTGATATCTGGTATTGAGATCCCACATTACTTATTCTTTATTTGGCCTATCCTTTGTTTATTTTTTCTTTCTTGCCTTCTTTTCATTATTCAAGTATTTTATCACACCATATTTTCATCTATTACTTTTTAGTGATATATTCTTTTATTTTTTCCTTTTGTAAAATAAATATCTATACAAATAAAAGGGTAATATGCTAATTAGGGCGGACATCTGTCTTCTGTATGTCCATCCAGACAAAGCCACAGTGGCTGCAAGGTCCAGGGCTCACGGCAGTCTTGGGCTCATGGTAGCCATGGGCTCAGGTAGCCGTAAGGTCCGGGGGCTGTGAGGCCCGGGGCTCAGGCCTCGCAGCCACCACCGCCAGCAGTGGCAACAGCAGCAGGGTGATGGGGTGGTGCCTTCCCCTGATCAGCCCGGTCGCCTTCTGCAGAGGGAGGCCAGACTGCAGCTTAGGCCCGCTCCCCTTGTACCTCCCCTGAGGGCTTCCAGACTGTGAGAGGGGGCAGGCCGGGCTGAGGGACACCCCCCACAGGCCTCTAGTTTTCAAATAAAAGTTAAATTATTTTTGCCAGCAGATTTACAGTACAAAAAATTTGAAAGTGGATACTTCAGGCTGAAGGAAAATGCATGGTGGTATAATAGGTCACCCTGGAGATTATAATATGTACCATGATTTATTTAGTCAATCTTAGATTAGTATTTTTACCACTTCCTGAACATGTAATCACTATATAATAGTGTTACTATTTACTGACCTCTCAACTTTTGTGTGGTTGTTAAATATTTTACTTCTATATATGTTTAAAACCCTAGGTGAATTAGTTTTTATGTCATATATTTTACCATGATAAAAACACTACAGGATATTATTATCATTGGTTTAAACAGTATTCTTTGTTCTCTCCTGCAGTTTTATGCTTCCATCTATGATCATTTTTCTTGTTTAATTTCTACATATTTATGAACTTTCCAGTTTTCCTTCTGTTATTTCTAGGTTTATGATATTATGGTTGATGTTACAAAATATATTAGTTTTTGTATCATTTGACATAGTTTTATAGCTTTATTTTTTAAATGCTATACCTAAATTAAAGGTGACTTATGGACTATGGCTACAGTATTATAGGCATCTCTATTTGTCTATTTATTTACATTTACCAGAGGGCTTTATATTATTGTATGCTTTCATGTTCTCCAGGGGGTGGATAAACCCTGATTTGTAGTATTTGCTGAGCTATATGTTGTAAATACTCCCACCATAGACAATGTCAAGTAATATAGAATATGAAGTAGGGAAGAGATGTGCACAATCACCTTTAATAAAATAGTGAGTTTTGACTTCAACATGCCACTTATTTCAATATACCACAGAGTTTCACCCTGCACACGTGTAGTTTAGGAATCTCCTAATGATTTGAGAGGAATTCATATGCAGATTTTGGAATTAATTTTTCTGTGATTCTCTTCTTTCTATAATTTTGCCCCCTGAATTTTTAGCTACTTTGGTAGCCCTGAACTGTACTTCCGTCTCTTTGTCCCAGAAATTCTGACACTTTCTGCTTGGTGTTTATCCCCCCCACCCCCATTCCACAAATTGGAAAAATGTCCTCTGAGAAATACCTGTATAAATATGAACTTTACCTCATGTGCATGTCATCTTTCAAGGAAAGTAGTATATAAAGTCCTGCCTGTGTTGGTTGCTTGTCAATATCTCTAAGTGCTTATATAAATTTTTATAATTATTTCCAGTGGAAGAGTTAGTCTGCTAAAAGCTACTCTCTTACAACTGGAATTGGAAGATTTCTTTTTTCTGTCCAGCCTTTGACTCAAATTGAAGATGTTAGTCTATTATATTTATTGTGGTTAATTATATATTTGGATGTTTCTACATTCTAACATCATATTTTGAGTTTTCTCATTGGCCTACTTCTCTTTTTTCTCTTTGTCTATTTCACTTCTTGCTTTCATTTGGATTTATATTGTAAAATATGTCTGGGGTTTTTTTTGTTGTTAGTTTGGTTGTTTTTTTTTTAGCTTTTTAAAAATATATATTTTTATTGATTTCAGAGAGGAAAGGAGAGAGAGATAGAGAGAGAGAAGCATCAGTGATCAGAGAGAACCACTGATCGCTGCCTCCTGCACACCCCACACTGGGGATCGAGCCTGCACCCCAGGCCTGTGCCTTGACTGGGACTCGAGCCCTGACCTCCTGGTCCACCGAGTTAAGCTGGCGGGCAGGATGCTTCTGTGTCAGAGAAAAGAAAGCAGGTCCTGCTTCTTCAAGGTAATTGGTCAGCGTTTCTGAGGGTGATGGGGCCCGGTGCCGGCTGGACTGCTGGAACTCCAGTAGCATTTGCATGCTTGCCCGGCGCCCAGGAAAAGCCTCTGAGGCCACCGCCTCCGCAGTGAGGGCGTGAGGAAGCCGGGCGAGCGTGCCCATTAAGCACAGTCCTCAGTCCCTGACAAATACGATGACAAAGGCCCTGGGTAAGCACATGGTCATTTCCTATTAAAAGTGAGGAAAAGGGACTCGGAATTTCAGAACACGCCGCCCATGTTCCTCTCGGGTCACATTATGAAATCTTCCAAAAATGCAACTAAAATTTCACCGCATTCGGGCAAATTCAGCGGAGGGAGCGCGCTACAGGCGTGTGGGTTTCTCCGGACGACGCCCGGCCTGAGCGAGGCCTGGCTGGAGCACCCGCGGTTGGCAAAGGGTCCGCGTCTGGCTCCGTAACTGGCCCATGTCCCAGTGCGAGCCAGGGAGGCGCGGCCGTGCCAGGGGCCCTTCTCTGCGGGAAAGACTGCAAGCAGCGCGGTAGAGCAGGGGGCCCCCATCTCTGAACTCTGTCTTCGTTAAGTTCCCTGGCGTGGATGCCTCTGATTCTCTCACCATTTAAACCCGAGAGCTCGCGCCCGTGGCGAAGGCGGCTCGTCCAGGTGCGAGTTCTCTGCCGCACACGTAGCAAGTGCGACAGGCAGAGATCAGAACCGCCCAGACTGAAACGGGCTCCACACGTAGGTGTGAAAACCCTGCCCCGAGACGCTGTGGGGAGCAGCTTAACACTCGCAAGACCCAAACTCGTCTTCAGACCGGCTTCCTTCGCCAAAGGCTGAGAGCTCACTGGGCTTCTTCGCGGTTAAAATGACGGCCTCCTCCCTGCTCTTCCTGGTCGCCGCGGCTTGTCTGACGCCTGCGTGTAAGTATCTCCCCTGCCCGCCCACGGGAGCAGGACGTGAATTGATGTAGCCACACCAGCGACTGTGCGGCTACATCATAAATGACCACGACTCCTCACACGTCTGGTCCACCCCAGCAGGTCCAGGGGTCCCCGAAGGTGTGGACGGAGTCGGTGAAGAAGGAATTAAACAGAGACAGCGTTCAGTTGATCAGCAGCCTAGCCAGAATCTCTAGCCAAGTTCTGGTTAGGATCTCCAGCCAGGTTCTGTGTCTATGTTCTCTTGCTAGGTTCTCCAGTCAGGTTCTCCAGCCAGGTTCTGTGTCCATGTTCTCTTGCTAGGTTCTCCAGCCAGGTTCTGTCCAGGTTCTCCAGCCAGGTTCAGTCACCAGGTTCTAGTCAGGTTCTCTTGCCATAGGTTCTGTCTCCAGGTTCTGTGGCCAGTTTCTGTCCAGGATCTTTTGCCATGTTCTCTCCAGTGAAGTTCTTCTGTCTCTAGGTTCTGTGTAGGTTCTGTGTCTAGGTTCTGTCAAAATATGTCTGTTTATCTCAATTGCTCTTTCCTTTTCTATTTGAAAGTTATATGCTATAAATCTATTCTTTTAGTGGTTAACTTAGAAGTGTTAACATGCATATTTAATAAAATTATAAAAGTAAATCTATATGTTTGCCATTCTTTTAAACAATACAGTGACTATATAGAACACTTTAACCCTGATCACTCTGTTCTGTGTTATATGGTCACTCTGAGTGGCTCTGAAAGACAGTGGGAAGGCAGTTTCTCCCAGTCACTGAACCTCAGTTGGGACATCTAGTTGTCAATTTGGTGTGGAAGTAGAAATGGCCTGATATATGTATACTAGTATGCTGGTCAGGGACTTGGAAAAAAACATAATTGGACAATTCCTGGCATAAGATCTAGGGAAAAGATATGTAGACGAACCTCTTGGATTGGGCAGAGTGTGAAGATAATTATGCCCTACATAAATGCCCACCTGAAGGTACCTAGTCCAGAGGAGATCTTTCGTGATCATGTGAGAAAAGTGACCAAGCCTGTGGATATCTCTTCTTAGACACCCCACTGCTTGCACAATTGACCCATGTGCAATAGAAGGGATTCAGCATGGACTTGGCAGCATAAGGCTTATTAAGGTTGATTCTGGCTACTATTCCTGCCAACAGCATAGGCCAGATCCTGTTAAGGCACCTTTACCTTGGAGGACCTGCTGGCTACCTGGTGGCAGGTTGATTACATCAGACTTTTCCCATTCTGAAAGGGCAGTACTTTGTCTTCATAGGAATAGACACATATCCTGGTATAGATTTGTTTTTCCTGTTCTCAGCTATTCTGCCTAGTCATCATCATAGATTTAGAGGATGATTTATTTGCACCAGAACCAGCACACTGCAGTGACTAATTGTATGTGTCAACTTGGCTATGCCCAGATATTTGGTCAAACATTTTTGTGTATATTTCTGTGAAAGTGTTTTTTGAATGAGATTAACATTTCAATTGGTGGAATTTGAGTAAAGCAGATTGCCCTCCATAACATGTGTAGGCCTCATGTAATCAGTGGAAGGCCTGAATAGAAAAAGAATGACTTGCCCAAACATAAAAGAAAAGACTGCCTTTGGACTTGGACTACAACTCTACCTGGGGTCTCTAGCCTGCCAGCCTGTCCTTCAGATTTTGGATGGCCCAGTGCACAAAATTTGTGCACAGGTGGGGTCCTTAGGCCTGGCTGTTGATCAGGGCCGATTGGAGCCAGGCCAATCAGGGTCAGGCTGGAGAGGAGGCAATGGTCACCAGGCCGGGTGCAGAAGGAATGGACGCCAGACGCTAATGCTGCCATTGTTTGCGCCCCGCCATTAGGAGGTTCCCCACCTCCCAACCTCCTCCTTCCCTCGCTGCTGCACCACGACCATGGTGGGCGGGCAGTGGGCCGATTGGGACCTGCCATCTGGGGGGAGGGACAGGACATGGAGGGTTAGCCACCAGCCCTGAGGAGGGAACTGGCCCTCGGTCCCCCTGGGAAAGGGGCCGTGTCCACCACCACCCAACCCTGGTTCCCTGTCCCAGCCCAGGGGCTGCAGGGAGTGACTGCGGGAGGTTGGCCAGCCTGGGGAGGTTGGCTGTGGGAGTGCACTGACCACCAGGGGGCAGCTCCTGCATTGAACATCTGCCCCCTGATGGCCAGTGTGTATCATAGTAACCGGTTGTTCTGGTCGTTCCAGTTGCTTAGGCGTGTGTGTGTGTGTGTGTGTGTGTGTATATACATATTACATATTAGATCAGTGGTCGCCAACCTCTTTCGGACCTCACGGACCACCAGTGGTCCACAGACCACCGGTTGGCAACCGCTATATTAGATAGATAGATATAGATATACAGGATGTCCCAAAAAGATGTATACACATTAACAGCGGATAGCTCAATTTGGAAAATGAAATGCAGTCAGACCTGCATTTGAATTCTGTATCTGGCACTTACTTGGATTAAGTTCATTCTCTTATTCAATAAATAGTTATTGAGCATCAAATTTGTGCCAGTTACTATCCTGAAGATTCAGCAATGAACAAGACTAAGTACCTGCCTTCATGAACCTTACATTCCAGTAGGGGAGACATATTAATAAATACATGAACAAAACAATAAATAAGATAATTTCAGATTGTGCCCTGTTGAAAACAAAATAGAGTAATGAGAAATAAGTGCCATGGAAGAAGGAAATTTTAGATAGAGACATAAGATGAATGTGGCTAGAGAAAAAAATGTTGGTCCTGGACCAAGTTCTGGGGCAAGTCAAGATTTAGAGGTTGGGAAATATACAGTAAGTCCTCATTTAATAAAGTCGATGGGTTCTTGGAAACTGACTTTAAGTGAAATGACATATAATGAAACCAACTTTACCCTAGGCCAGTGGTCGGAAAACTGCGGCTCGGCAAACTGCGGCTTGCAAGCTACATGCGGCTCTTTGGCCCCTTGAGTGTGGCTCTTCCACAAAATACTGGCTCTTCCACAAAATACCGATTTCTGCGCACGGGCCACAAAGTTTCAATCGCACTGTATGCGCGCCCGCACGGGTATTTTGTGGAAGAGCCACACTCAAGGGGCCAAAGAGCCGCATGTGGCTCGCGAGCCGCAGTTTGCCGACCCCGGCCCTAGGCTAATTGATAAAAACAAGAGTTAAGTTCCCATGGCGTATTTCTGGTCACAAAAACATTACCAAACTTCTAACTAAAGACCCCAAACACTTCTAATGAAATAAATATGAGCTATATGTACATTTGAGAAAAATGGATAAAAACAAGTAAGAATTTTTTTTCAGTCTGCTGATTCCAGTTCAGGGTCACAGGTAGCCAGAGCCTAGATGGGAAGCTCAGGGTACAAGGCAGGACCCAACCCTGGACAGGACGCCCTTTCATCACAGGGCCACTCACATCCACACCCACACTCACTCAGACTGGGACAACATAGAAATGCCAGTTTACCTAACATGCACATCTTTGGGATGTGGGAGTACCTAGAGGGAACCCACACAGACATGGGGACAACATGTACATTCCGCACATACAGTGTCCCCAGCTAGGAATCAATAATTTTTTCATATCCACAATATAAGAAATGGCATTGAGATGATCAAACGACTGAACAGCAGGCTTCATGGGGTGACCAGGCCTGCAGGGGGGTTAGTGAAGGACAACCAAATGACTAAACAGGCTGTGTGGGATGACCAGGCTGGCAGGGGGGCATTTGGGGGTGACCAGGCTGATGGGGGCAATTGGGGGCCTAGAGGCTGGCAGGGGAGGGCAGTTGGGGGAGACCAGGCCAGCAGGGGAGGGCAGTTGGGGGCGATCGGGTTGGCAGGGGAGCATTTAGGCATCAATAAGGCTGGAAGGGGCACAGTTAGAGGGCAATCAGGCTGGCAGGCAGACGTGGTTAGGGGCAATCAGGCAGGCAGGAGAGTGGTTAGGAGACAGCAGTCCCAGATTGTGAGAGGGATGTCCAGCAGTCGAACATCTCCCAAGGGGTCCCAGATTGGAGAACGTGCAGGCCAGGCGGAGGGACACTCCCCATGCACGAATTTCGTTCATCAGGCCTCTAGTTAAGAGATAAGTAACTCGCCCAAGGTAAAATAGAAAGCAATTTGAAAATTGGGGTTTAGAGTTAGTCTTGTTTTGGAATACCTGTTCTGAACTTCCTTGAAGAATACTGCCTTCTAAGAGAAAGAGGAGAAAAAGTCAGCAAAAGAAACTGCAAAGTAATATAACCTCTAAGAACTTCAGTTCTCTCGTCTGTGAAATGGAAATAAAATTAGTGGGTGATTAACAGGCCTGTTGTGAAGATTAAAATCTTATAATGCCTACCAAGTACACATCACAGTGCCTGTCAAGTAGCCACTTGATAGATGGTGCTACTATTATTACTTCTGACACTATTGTAATATGTTTCTAATGGCCTACTTGACACCTCACTCTCCAGCTGCACCATCCCCTCCCCTGAACCCAAACCAGACAACCAGCTCACATATTCCAGTTTATCTCTATGTAGTGGGGTCACTGTGATCTTACATACTACTCACCTTCAATGGCTCCCAATTGCTTACAGCAGGGGTAGGTCAATGGTTTATGTAAAATACCATATAGTAAATATTCTTAGACTTTGTGGAAGATATGTTCTATATTGCCACTACTTGTCCCTTCCATTGTATAGCAGAAGCATTCATAAAAATTTATCTTGTATGTATTCCAATAAAACTTATAAAATAAACCATGGGAAAGTTCAGATTTGGCCCACAGGCTATAGTTTGTCAACCTTGATCTACAGAATTAAGTTAGACATTCAGAGTCCTACATGCTTCTAAGAATCTTGCCTCCAACTGCTCTCAATTTTTAGTTTGCAAACTGGCCCCTGTACAGAGAGGGAAAGGAGAGACAGAAGAAAGGCAGGCTCTCCAGATTGGTAGGTGGTAAGTTTAACAAGCAAGGGAACTTATTTGTACAGTTGCAATACAAGTAGGTATCTGTATCTGCCTACCAGAATCTTAAAAGTTTCAATACAGACCTTGTCTGGGATCAGTCACATACACCATCTAGATCAGTGGTTCTCAACCTTGGCTGCACATTAGAATCACCTGGGAATCTTTTTAAAATCCTGGTTTCTGGGCCTCATCCTCCGGAAATTCTGTTTCTTTGTTACTAATGTTGTGGCCCCACCCCATAACAAAGAAACAGAATTTCCGGAGGATGAGGCCCAGAAATCAGGATTTTAAAAAGATTCCCAGGTGATTCTAATGTGCAGCCAAGGTTGAGAACCACTGATTTAGATGGTCTCAACAACACATTACTATTTCAAGGCTGTGTCCTTGGGGCGGCTTCTAGCATGGGAAAAGCAAGTGGAATGAACATTGCAATGATAGGGGAAGGGGTGAGGAGCCTCCAGTTGCCCAGGTCCAGCTTGTGGCTCAACTGGTGGTCACATCCTCCCATTACCTCCTCCAATGCCAATCATTCATTAAAAACTCCAGTCAAGCAAGATGATTTTCTGTTCTCTCTGTTTATACTAGTTCCTCTATCTGATTCCCCTCTTCTTCAAGCACTGTCTGTTTAAATCCTATGTACCTGTATTGATGAGGGTCCTTTGTTTGTAAGCAACAGAACTGACTTTTGACTGTGGTATAGACTGCAGGTGCTCATTAATATCAGTACTCTCTTCTTTTAGGATGTCCATTTATATTACATTTCCTAGCCTGCCTTACAGCTAAGTGCGGCCATGTAATTGAATTCTGGCCAATGGAATGTGAGCAGAAGTGATACTAGTATATATCATTTTCCACAAAAACCTCCCACATTTGATCCTTCCAGCTGATGCAGAGGATGCCTATCTTAGACAGCTCAAGCTGTGATAACAAAATACCATAAAATGAGAAAATTTATTTCTTACAGTTCTAGAGCTGGAAAGTTTAAGATCTAAGTACCAGCCTAGGACCTTCTTTCTGTCTGCAGAAGGACTCATTCTTGCTGTATTTCCACACATCTCTTCTCATTTCCCTTCTTTTAAGAGCACTAATCCAATTCATGTATGCTCCATCTTCATGATCTAATTACTTCATCAAAGGCCCAACTCCTAATACAATTACTTTGGAGGTTAGGGCTTCAGCACATGAATTTTGGGGAGACATAAGCATCCAGTCTGTAGCAACTCCTAAGACCTAGAAGAGAACAGAACCAAAGAATTGAAGGAGCCTGGATCCCTGAATAACTATGGAGCATAGTCTTCCTCCTGACCCACTTTGGATTGGACATGGATGAAAAATGGACATTTTTAAAAAGCCGCTAATATTTAAGAATTTGTTTATTACTTACCCAAACTAATACATTGACTAACCAAAGAATTTATTTGGGAGGCAATGGGTTAGCTCACAGAGGAAAAACTAAACAACCAGGTCTTGGGAACAAGGTATCTTCTTGGATCCAGATAAAGGGGTCACTCTTTCAGGGCACCACTGACACTATGAATCGGCTCCAAACGGTTTTCCATCTTTGCATTGCTCAGCTTAAGATTCAATTGCCTGGGAGAATCCAATGGACTGGGCTTGGATCTTGTGCCCACCTTTTGACCAGAGGAGCACAGGTAATATTTATTGGCACTCCTCAAAAGCTACACACGATGTGGGAGGGGAACCTTCCAAAAGAAATAACTTACCTGGCACTTGGCATGTCCTGAAAAGTAGCAGTGAACCTTAGGCTTTATGTGGCCCACCAGTTGAATTCTTAAATTTAGTTATTGTGTTTTTATTAAAATTTTATAATTTTCATTTGATTCTTTTTAAAAATAGATTCTAGCTTTCTAGTGAAAATCCCCATGTTGTTCTTTATTTTCTTAAATATTTATAGTCCATATCATATAACTGCCATAACTGGATCACTATGAATCTATTTCTATTGCTTGGGCTTTGTTTCTTCTTTTTTTTTCCAGTGTATTTTTTTTAATTTCAAGAAAAACGATTGTAAATATAATGTTATATGCAATAAACCTTAATATTTCAAGAAAAATTATCTTAAATATGATAATGTTACATGCAGTAAACATTAATATCTCAAGAAAAACGATTTTAAATATAATAATGTTACATGCAGTAAACACCAATTATTAAAGAAAAATGATCTTACATATAATAATATTACATGCAATAAACATTAATATTTCAAGAATAAAAGGATTTTAAGTATAATAATATTACCAAAACTGTACTAACATAGTATGATATCACAAAAGTTGTAGGAAATATTAGAAATCTACAAATAATAGGATTATTTCTAGTATATTCTAGTATTTTTCCCCCTCTGGCTCTATTTTTGTTCATCAGTTTATGTTTTTCATTATATTCCACAAATGAGTGAGATCATATGATATTTATCTTTCTCCAACTGGCTTATTTTGCTTAGCATGATGCTTTTAAAGTCTATTTTGTTGGATATGAGTATTGCTACTCCAGCTTTTTTTGTCTTTACCTTTTGCATGGAAAATTTTTTTCTATCCCTTCACTTTCATCCTGTGTGTGTCTTTTGTTTTGAGGTGGGTCCCTTGTAGACAGCATATAGTTGGGTCATGTTTTTGTGTCCATTCAGCTACCTTACACCTTTTGATTAGGACATTTAATCCATTTACATTTAAGGTTATTATTGAGAGGTACTTATTTATAGCCATTTTAATTCTGTATGGCTAGGTTCCTCTCTCTGTTTCTTCTCAGAAATCCCTTACAGCAGTGGTTCTCAATCTTCTGGCCCTTTAAATACAGTTCCTCATGTTGTGACCCAACCATAAAATTATTTTCACTGCTTCTTCATAACTGTAATGTTGCTACTGTTATGAATCGTAATGCATATGCAGGATGGTCTTAGGCAACCCTTGCCTTACAGCATTCCCTTTAGCATTTCTTATAATGCTGACTTGTTGGTGATAAACTCCTTTAACCTTTTTTTTTGGAGGGGGATGGGGGGAAGCTTTTTATTTGACGATCTATTTTGAATGATAGCTTTGCTGGATATAGTAATCTTGCTCTCAGATCCTTGCTTTCCATTACCTTGCGTACTTCATGCCATTCCCTTCTGGCCTGTAGAGTTTCTGATGAGAAATCAGGTGCCAGCCTATGGGAACTCCTTTGTAGGTAACAGGTTTCTTTTCTCTTGCTGCTTTTAAGATTCTCTCTTTGTCTTTAATTTTTGGCCTTTTAATTTAATTATGATGTGTCTGGGCATGGGTCTGTTTGGGTTCTTCTTGTTTGTGGTTCTCTGCCTCCTGAACTTGTGTGACTTTTTCCTTTAACAGGTTAGGGAAGTTTTCTACCATTATTTCTTCAAACACCTCTATTTCTTTCTTCCTTTCTGCCTCTTCTGGAACACCTACTATTCTAATATTGTTATGTTTCACTTTGTTCCACAGCTCCCTTAAGCTATCCTCCTGTTTTTTTTTTGTTGTTTTTTTTTTTAATTAAATTTTTTTTTTAATTGAGTTTTTACAGAGAGGAAAGGAGAGAGATAGAGAGTTAGAAACATCGATGAGAGAGAAACATCGACCAGCTGCCTCCTGCACACTCCCCACTGGGGATGTGCCCGCAACCAAGGTACATGCCCTTGACCGGAATCGAACCTGGGACCCTTCAGTCCGCAAGCCGACGCTCTATCCACTGAGCCAAACCGGTCTCGGCCCTCCTGTTTTTTAATTGTTTTTTTTTTTCTTTTTGGTTCTTTAATTGAGTGATATTTTCAACTCTGTCTTCTAATTCACTGATTTGATCCTCAGCTTTGATTAATCTGCTGTGTATTCCTTCCAATGTGTTCTTTATTTGTGTTATGTCATTCTTTATCTCAGACTGTTCTTTTTTTTCATAGTTACTATATCTTTTTTTCATACTGTTGAGCATTTTTAACATCATTACTCTGAACTCTGTTTCAGATAAATTTCTTTTTTTAAAAATTTTTTTTAATTAAATCTTTATTGTTCAGATTATTACATTAGTTACTCTTTTTTCCCACCATAACTCCCCTCCACCCAGTTCCCACCCCACCCTCCGCCCTCACTCCCCACCCACTCTCCTCATCCATAGGTGCACGATTATTGTCAAATCTCTCCCCTCACCCCACACTCCTTCCCCCCCAAGAATAGTCCATTCCCTTTCTATGTCCCTGATTCTATTACAATTGCCAGTTCATACTGTTCATCAGATTATTTATTCCCTTGATTTTTAGATTCACTTGTTAATAGATGTGTATTTGTTGTTCATAATTTGTATCTTTACCTTTTTCTTCTTCTTCCTCTTCTTAAAGGATACCTTTCAGCATTTCATATAATACTGGTTTGGTGGTGATGAACTCCTTTAGCTTTTTCTTATCTTGTGAAGCTCTTTATCTGGCCTTCAATTCTGAATGATAGTTTTGCTGGATAAAGTAATCTTGGTTATAGGTTCTTGGTATTCATCACTTTGAATATTTCTTGCCACTCCCTTCTGGCCTGCAAAGTTTCTGTTGAGAAATCAGCTGACAGTCGTATGGGTACTCCCTTGTAGGTAACTGATTTTCTTTCTCTTGCTGCTTTTAGGATTCTCTCTTTGTCTTTTGCTCTTGGCATTTTAATTATGATGTGTCTTGGTGTGGTCCTCTTTGGATTCCTTTTGTTTGGGGTTCTCTGCACTTCCTGGACTTGTGAGTCTATTTCTTTGACCAGATGGAGGAAGTTTTCTGTCATTATTTCTTCAAATAATTTTTCAATATCTTGCTTTCTCTCTTCTTCTGGCACCACTATAATTCTGAGGTTGGCACGCTTGAAGCTGTCCCAGAGGCTCCTTACACTATCTTCGTATTTTTGGATTCTTTTTTCATTTTGCTTTTCTGGTTGGGTGTTTTTTGTTTCTTCGTATTTCAAATCTTTGACTTGATTCTTACGATCCTCTGGTCTGTTGTTGGGAGTCTGTATAATGTTCTTTATTTCAGTCAGTGTATGCTTAATTTCTAGTTGGTCCTTTATCACAACATCGAGGGTCTCATTAGATTTCTTGAGGATCTCACTACATTTATCGGCTGTCTCACCAGTCTTCTTGAAGATCTCACTACATTTATCAGCGGTCTCACCAGTCTTTTCGAGGGCCTTATTAAGTTTATCGGCGGCTTCTAGACAGTTCTTTAAAGACCTTAAAAGTGTGGTTTTGAACTCTATATCCAGCAGTTTGCTTTCCTCCAATTCTGTCATTTGTGTCCTGTTTCTTTGTCTCGGCATTTTTTATGTTTCGCTGTGTCGATAGAGTTCCTTTCTGTGCTAAGTGTCCCAATTACCTGAGGTAGACACTCTTGGTGCACCCCTGTGTGGGCTTTGTGCACAGTCTTGCTGTAATTAAGCCTTGATTGTTGTAGTTATCACTGTGAGGAATTGACCTCCAGGCCAGATGGCTGTGAGAATCAGCTGTGTCTAAAGTGGGAGAACTGTGCTGGAGACACCCCTCTGGGGCTAGACTTGCTTCAATGGGGCTTTTGTGCTCACTGAGTCTTCCCCCTGAGTATATCTTTTATGGTTCCACAGAGCTGCAAACTGGATGGTCCCACTCTGACCTCTGGGCTTCCTGGCTCCTGGATCTCTAGGGAGGTGCTAATCTAGCCTTTGTCTGAGGCTATCCAGCAAAAGTCTCCCTGCAGGGCTTGGGCGGGGCAGGTCCCACGGGATCAACAGGGCAGGGTTAGCAATTATGGCTGCTCTCAGTCTTGCCCTCAGAGACTCTGCTTCTCTGTGTCCCACGGAGAGAAAGCTGCCCTAGGGTTCTGAGCGATGCCAGACAGTCCTGCTTCTCCCGTATGAGTCTGGGTCCCTAGAGACTCGCCCAGAGCTGGAGCTCAGAGTCTGAGACTCCCTCCCGATTGAAAACAACAACCACGCCCTCAGCCGCCAGCCCGCTCCACATGCACTCCGCACCTTAGTATTTTACTTCAGCACTGCGCCTCCTCTGAGTCTCGGTATGTTTTACTCTTTCCTCCTAGTTGTAGAACTTCCACTCAGCCAGCCTTCCTGTGGTTCTGGATGATGTCCCTTCCGTCTTTTAGTTGTATTTTTGAAGTGGTTGTTCGAGGCAGCAAACTCCGGTGTTTACCTATGCTGCCATCTTGGTTTCTCCTCAGATAAATTTCTTATCTCTGCTTCATTTATCTCTTCTGGAGAATTCGTTAGTACTTTCATTTGGAAGTTGTTTCTTTGTTTCCTCATTTTGGTTGTCTGGGTTTGTGACTATGTTTTAAGTAGATCCTCTATACCTCTCAATCTCTAGTGCAGGACAGTGTTAAGGATATTTGAAGCATGGTAAAAATTATTGGCTACAAAACATGAAGATAACTTCTGCTAAATAAATGTTTAAATAAAAAAAGTCAAAACTGTAATGAATTAATTTTATAATTATTTCTCTTTTATTCATAAAAATTGAATACATTGGAAAAATAGTTCATTTGCAAGAATTCCTGAATATATATAATCTCTGTTAAGAAGTCATAACCAATAATATATTTCAAAAGCAAAATTTAAAAATTACTTCAAAAAATTTTTTAAAAGTTAATGTAGGATGTGGGTACATGTTAAAGTATATATGTGCAGTAGGACCTCCAAAAGTAAGAGTGACTAGGATTTAGCATGGTCTTAAAATATTTTGGTTAAAAAAATGCCATGTTTTTACCATGTTATGTGTCAGATACATAATATGCATCATCTTTTTAAATCCCTACAGCAGTTCTGGGTTGTAGCTCTTTTTATCATCAACTAGCATGAGGTTGCATAGCTAAGAAAGTCAGTGCTGTAATTTGAAGGCAAGTCAGCTTGACTCCAAATCCTGAGCTGTGAATGAGATATTGCAATGTTATGGTATCAAATTGAAGCAGGGGATCCCTCGGGGGTGAGGACGACGGGGCCCCAATGCGCTAGGGCGTCTGCATGCATGACCCCGGGGACCAGGTTCATTGACGCAGATCCGTTTTACTGAGGAACTATAGGGGTATACATAGCATGAGGGGACCAATCAGAGGGAGACACGTTGCTATAGGCGACCAATCAGAGGGAGACACGTTGCTATAGGCGACCAATCAGAGGGAGACACATTGCTATAGGCGACCAATGGCTGAAAGGCTGGGGTACTGTGCACGTGGCTCTAGGAGTTAGTTCAGGCGGGCGTTGCTACTTCCTGGTGTGCCGAGGAAGCATGTCATGGTGGAGTGTGCTCACACCATTGCAACAGCCACAGCGCTGAGACATACTTCCCGAGCTCTACTACATCAAATAATAATAATTTTAAAAAGCTTACAAAATTGTATAAATGGTTTGATTATAATTTTAGGAAAAATACTGTATTCATTGAAAACAAAACATGCTTCTGATTTTTTACCATTCTATATCTTCTAAAATATCTTTACAATGGTCGTGCAACACATGTATTGATTTTTTTACCTTGAATTTATTGGGGTGATATTGGTTAATAAAATGATATAGGTTTTGGGTATACAATTCTATAGTACATCATCTGTATATTGTATTGTGTTCACAATCCTGTCACATCTCCTTCAATCTATTTACCACCCCTTTACCCTCTTCTACCTCCTTTCACTCTCCCCACCTTTTAAAAAAAATAAAAAAATAAATATATACTTTAAATGTACACATGTGTGTAACTGCACCCTAACCAAGATAAAAGGCATTTCCATTACCCCAGAAAAGTTCCCAGTGCTGTCTCTTCAAGACAGCCCACCACACCATCACAAAGCACTGTCCTGCTCCCATCACCACAGGTTCCTTTCTCTTCCTTCAGAGTTTCATGAGTTTCACCCTTTGTGAATGGGTTCTTCCACTCAGCATCAGGTTTTTAACATCCATGCATTTGGTTATTTACTTTTGTATTGCTGAGTAGTATTCCATTGTGTGAATGTCCAAAGCTGGTTCTTTAACTCTCCTGTTGATAGAAATTTGGTAAGTTTCAGTTTGGGATTAAGCTACCTTAAACATTGCACCACCCTTATTGTGAACATGTAGTTATCTTGGGTGACACGTAGGAGGGATGCTTGGATGACACCTAGGAGGGATGATGTAAGTATGTTTAACTTAATAAGAAATTGCCACAGTGTGTGGGTGATTGAGTTGTCCTACAGCCAGCCCAGCACCAAGCATCTCAGTGGTTTTAATTTGAGATGTTCAAGTAGGTATAGAATAATATTTAATTATGGTCTTAAATGTACATTTCTTTGTATAACAATGATTGTCCAGCATGATTTTGATGTGCTATTGACTACTTGAATATTCCACTTTGGGAAGTGTCTGTTGTAAATATTTTGCTCATTGTTTAAACTGGCTTGGATTGTCTTTTTATCACTGGGTTGTAGGAAATTCTGTATATTTTGGATGTATTTCATTCGTCAGATATGTTTGGCAAATGTGTTCCCCAAGTTGTGATGTGCCTTTTGCATTTTTTAAATGAACTTTTTATTGTTGATAGTATTACAGATATCCCCCTCCCCACCTTTTAAGAAGCGTTCAAGAATACTTGTATAATACTGTCATCTTGTGGTTTTATAGAATCATTACAGTCTCAGCTTTAATTTCACTTTGGGAGCTGATTACTAGAGGGCAGCACTGAGCTTTATTCTGGTCAAGTTTTCAGGCCTGAATGTGACAGAAAGCTAGGTCAGGATTCCACCTCTCCCTCAAAACTAAACAAACAAACAGCAAACAAAAAACACACACAAAAAACCACCCATTTATAATGCCATAAATAAATAGATAGATACTCAAAATACCTTCCCATAGCTCCTTTGCATCTTGAAGCAATATAGCAGAGTTATTAAGTATTGAGCCCTGCAGCCATGCTGCCTCAATTTGAGCCCTGACTCCACCACTTACTAGCTGTGTGACCTTGGCCAAATCACATAACCTCTCTGGATTTTATCTTTTTCTCCATCTCTATAGTGAGGATAAGAATTGTCCCCACTTCTTAGGGTTGTTGTGAAAAATAAATGAAAGAATACATTTACTAGTATAGTGCCAGTTAAGAGGGGTGCTCAATAATTAGTAATTATTACATTGCCTTCTGCCCAAAGCTATCCTTCTTTTAAGGATATATATATATATATATATATATATATATATATATATATATATGTTATTGAGCATTATAAGCAGAGAGAGAACTTTGTTATTACTGCTGAACTCCCCAAAGAAATTTCGGTGGGGTAGGGTTTATATTAAACACTTAAAGAGAGGTTGAAAATTGCAGTTCAGAGCCTGCACTGGAATCAGGCATATCTGGCTTGAATCTAGCCTGAGCCTGGGCAAGTTACCTGCTCTGCCTAAGCTCATTTGTTGAAAATAATATTACATGCATCATAGAATTTTTGTGGCAATTGAAATGAGAGTGTCTTTCATGCTTGTAGCATGCATAACTGGCATGTAGAACTCACAGAAACTTACATTTTGTTTTCCTCCTTATCCTCAGTGGGGTTTATGTGACACAGCAGCCCTTGTGGCAGAATATGGACATTTGTCTAATGTTCTTTCTTGTAGTTTTCCTCTCCCACTCTCGGTCTTCTTCCTCTACCTCCCTGGCTCCCCTGGTTCTCACGTGATGCCTGACTGCAAGGAGCTACATGTCCACGGCTCGTTCTGGATAATTAGGAACACAGCATTCTGGACCTAGTTCTATAGCACATGCCCACATCTTGTAGAGCTGTGCATTCTGTGTCTCAGTCTCAAAAGGAATACATAGATCCCAGGCTAATGTTATGGAAAGTCTTTACACTTTCACATGATAGATACAATTGAGGGTTCTCTGTAGTATTTAGCAGTAAAAAATATTAAATGTTAAGGGACTGTGTTTTTGCCTTTGCAATTAAAGTTGAGAGGGAAGTTAGAGAGATTTGTTTGGCTTCACAATCAGTTTTGTGTAGGGAGAGGCCATTTTGGATCCTTTTATTCAGTGGCTCCTTAGGAATTAAAGATCGTGCAGTGATGACCGAATTTTGTAAATTGTTAGGCTTTCATATTGGGAATGTAGGACAGGAACTGATATAAGTTTTAATAAAGTCCAGTAGAATCTCAT
Source organism: Myotis nattereri (assembly GCF_964212035.1). Lineage (NCBI taxonomy): Eukaryota > Metazoa > Chordata > Mammalia > Chiroptera > Vespertilionidae > Myotis > Myotis nattereri. The sequence continues at coordinate 100,050,715 of NC_138078.1, read as the reverse complement.
GAACATTCTGGTACTATAGGTCAACAAGACCCCCGAGGGACAATATTTAACCAGACAGTGTAACTGATGTTTCTGACACATGGTAAAGGTCTATAGGAATGATCCCTAAGATTGTACTCCAAATGGATTTTTCTATACTTTAGAGTCAAAAGGAACCTAAATAGTTTTAAATTTCTGTCTTAGCATCATCATTAATTATACTGCAACTGAAGTTAAGAGAATCAATGGGTATATTTGAACTTATGGATAAGTCCAATAGATCCATCCCCTGATTTCTTTTAAGAGACAGTGGTTAAGAGCCTTGGATTATAAAGCTACACCACTGATTTTCACAATCTGGCTCCACTACATGTTAGCTGTATGCCCTTGTAACTTTACTTAACCTCTTTGTGCCTCAGTTTCCTCATCTATTAAATGCGGATGATGATACCAACCCTATAAGACTGTTGTGATCGTTCAATGATTTGATACATAAAGTCCATAGAACACTATCTAGCACATAGTGAACCCTCAATGACCGTTAGCTACTATTATTAACATACAGGGTGGGCAAAAGTAGGTTCACAGTTGTTTGTATGGAAAATAATACAATAATTAATTGTGTTTCATGTACTCACAACTGCAAACCTATTCTTGCCCCACCCTGAGAGAGAGACAAGTGACAAGTGTTTGTGGAACTCTTTTTTTTTTTTTTAAAGAAAATCACTTTAGATATTTTATTTATATGCTAATTCAAAGCTAATCCTACCTATGAATTTGGAATCTCATGTCTATTCCGGATTTTGGGGCATTCCTTGAATGATAATCTTTTGAGCATCCTAGTCCTCATCAGAACTCTCCTGTGAAGTAGCTGCTGGGGCTTATATATGGCACTATAGGACTGATAGGTAGAGAAGAATAGAAGGCCTTCACTTAAACAAATATTTTGATTAGGTGAACCCAAGTTCTATAGTTAGGGATTGTTTTCTTTAGGTAGTCATGGTGTTTTCCTGGAGCCCCTGTTAAAATGCAAATATCCTTTGAGGGAATAGCACAAGAAATGCATTAGTGGAATGTAGTAAAGATAAGCATGGGCTTTGTTGTTGTCAAATGGTTTTGCCTTTAAATTCTGACTCTACCACCTATCCAGAATCAGACTGTCTGGGTTTAAATTCTGGCTCCACTGATTACTGACTATGTGACTTTGGTTAAATTACTTTAACCTCTCTGTACATCGGGAATTCAATTAGTATCTACCCCATGGGTCACTATGTAGATTAAATGAGATAGGGCTTCCAAGAATGCCTGACACATCATCAGTAGTCAATAAATTTTATTATTGTCTAATTTATCAGTCTTGGTATTCTGATTTACAAAATAGGGAAAATAAAATATACTTTCATGGTTGTTATGAATATAAAATGAGGAAATGTACATGTAAAAATGCCTACCGTAATAACAAACAAACAGATAATAATGAGTTTTGGCAAGAACCCTCATATATTGCTGGTGGGAATTTCAAATGTCCCAGACTCTTTGAAAAACAGTTTGGCAATTCCTCAAAAAGTTAAACATAGAGTTATCACATGACCCAGCCACTACAATTTTAGGTATATACTCAAAGGAATTGAAAAGATATGTCTACACAAAAAATTGTATACAATGTTCATAGAAGCATTATTCATAAGTCAAAAAGTAGAAAGCACCCAAATGTCCATCCATTGATAAATGAATGAATTAAATGAAAAATAGGTGATATTCATTAAGAGTGCATTATGACTCAGGCACTATTGTAAGTTTTTTTTTTTAATTTTGAGAGTGCATTTATTAAAGCTGGGACAGTGAAACAAGGAAGGGCTTAGGATAGAAGAAGTAACATCCAATAAAATGGGATATAATTCAGCCATAAAAAAAGAATGAAGTACTGACACATGCTACAACATGCATGAGCCTTAAAAACAGTATGCTAAGGAAAGAATCCAGTCACAAATGACCACATATTGTATGTTTACATTTATATGCAATGTCAAGAATAGGCAAATCCACAGAGACAGAAAGTCGATTAGTGGTTGACAGGGGCTAGGAGGAAAGGAAGAATGGGGAGTGACTACTAAATGGTTAGTTTTTCTTTGTGAGGGTAATGAAAATGTTTGGGAATTGAATAGTTATAGTTGTACAACTTTGTAAATATATTACAAAACACCAAATTCCACACTTTAAAAGAATTAACTTTATGATATGTGAATTGTGTCTCAATAAAATTTTTATTTTTGAAATGTCTGCCTCATTTAATAGAAGCCATTTTATTTTTAAAATGTAGTCCTCATTTAATAGAAGCCATTTTTAGCTACCAACACCTTAGTTCTTACTTTAGGAACCCAGAAGAGGACCCTGAATGAATGGTGTCCATGACAGAGAGGACTGCTAAGGAAAAAGGGATAGATCTAAAGTGTGGGGTAGGTGCAGAAGTGTGAGGGGAAGTTGGAAGTCTCTCTTAGAAGGAAAGGCAGTGAAGGCATTTAAGGGGAATAGGAGACAAACTTCACCTACTTTGAATTATGCAGAAAGCCAGCCTAGATCATCTTTCATATCCTGGCTGGAAATACAACTGATGAATGTTTTGGCATTTAAAGTTGTCCTAGAGAAAAAAATGATGTGTGTTTATTAGAAAAAGGGAAAAAGGAAGAACAGAGACAAAAATCCAAGGGTATGTGAGTCTGACTCTGAAAGACAGAAGAGAGCAGTAGTCTGTGGAGGATGCATTTATCCAGAGAGCTCTAATTGTTGTTAATCTCTGGGTCAATGCATTTAGGTCAATGCAATGTTAAGATCTGGGTCTGCCACAGGTGGGATCAATTTAAAGGATCAGAAGTGTTTAAACCAGTGGTTCTCAACCTTGGCTGCACATTAGAATCACCTGGGAATCTTTTTAAAATCCTGATTTCTGGGCCTCATCCTCCGGAAATTCTGTTTCTTTGTTATGGGGTGGGGCCACAACATTAGTAACAAATAAACAGAATTTCTGGAGGATAAGGCCCAGAAATCAGGATTTTGAAAAGATTCCCAGGTGATTCTAATGTGCAGCCAAGGTTGAGAACCACTGGTTTAAATCCTAATCCTGGTCTTGGTCTGGGGATGCTGAAGAGTGCTTCACAAAAGTGTTCGTATCCCTCTCAATTATTTGCCCCATCCGTGGAATTTATCAACAGACTGGAGTCCTTGGCAGTATTACGAATGCATAGCCTTCCCAGTGGTTCTCAACCTTCCTAATGCCACGACCCTATAATACAGTTCCTCATGTTGTGGTGACCCCCAACCATAAAATTATTTTCGTTGCTACTTCATAACTGTAATTTTGCTACTGTTATGAATTGTAATGTAAATATCTGATATGCAGGATGTATTTTCAGGGGTCGCGACCCACAGGTTGAGAACCGCTGGAGGATTCATTGAAATGTAAACACTGGGTAGCCATGCCAGAATTTTGCATGCCAGGAGGTAAACTGAAGACATTTGAGCACTGACTGACATGGTGAGTAGTTGACACCTCTTGTTTATTAGAAATATTGTAATGGGGGAAAACACAGCTCACTTGAGAGCTCAGACTTCTAACTGAGATACATTAATTTTACTGCAATATGTAGGAAAAGAAAATAAATAAAAGAAAGAATGAAAGAGAAAGAAAGGGGGCAAAAAGATCTTTCAAGACACTTTAAATCAAGATTTGGGCTCAAAGGTTCTCACCCAAGCTTTTATTTAGTTTTTCTCGTGATTCCTTTTTATTTCTTCCTGATGTTGTCTTAACACAAGCTGTTAACTTGATTCAGGCTGAAAAACAAAGATCAGTCATCCATACAAGTCCTTAGCTTGACAAGCTAGAGTGAGGAACCATTTTTCTCAGAGTTACTTGTCATAGTCTTTCTTTTTTTAATATATATTTTTATTGATTTCAGAGAGGAAGGGAGAGGGAGAGAGAGATAGAAACATCACTGATGAGAGACAATCATTAATTGACTGCCTCCTGCATACCCCCACTGGGGATTGAGCCTGAAACCTGGGTATGTGCTCTTGTCCAGATTCAAACCCAAGACCCTTCAATTCGCAGGCCAGTGCTCTATCCACTGTGCCAAACCAGCTAGGGCTGTCATAGTCTTTCTTTGCACATATTTAAAAAGTTTCCTTGTGAAATCAAGCTTCCTACCAGATTTTGAAAGCTACCTGCATTGAAATGATGCATCCCTATGCTGTAGTTATTTTGCATGAAAGCCTGATTCCATACAGGTGTTGGAACCTGAGTTACCCTGGCAACGACTCCAGAAGAGCTGTGGGTCAGTAATATCCTATTTCCAAAGTTTCATACCTTCAAAAATTTAGTTATGTCCACATGTCCCGTTAACCTTGGGGAAGGCTTTAACTGGCTTCTTTTGAGTACAGTGGCTTTTACTAGTCACAAGAGCTTTATAATCTGGTTTCAGCAGGTAAAGGCTTAGGGCATCTCCCTCCATCCCTCCCTTTCTTCCTTCCAACCTTCCCTGTCTTTCTACTTTTTTTCAGAATAAATTTTCTTTTGCAAAATCTTGATCGAGACTAAATCTTAGAGTGACATAGAACTTTCTGGTTCTCCAGTGAGTCCTAGCAGAGTTAGAAATACCACTTGAATTCGTGAAATAGAGACCAGGAATAATGGAGGGACAAACCTTCAGCTTGGGGGTTGTTTAACAAAGGGCAACAACCAAGAACAAATAGCAAGAGGTACTTTCAGACATATGGCTTGAGGAAGGATCCATGTTGTAAATGTGTAAACTTGGAAAATGCTATCAAAAAGCAAAATTTTATTTAATTTGTTATTATAGTAGGAACAATTAATTTTTAAAATTATTTATTGTTGAAAGTATTACATATGCCCCCCATTTTCCCCATTGACCTCTTCCATGCTGCCCCTGACCCTTCCCCAGGCCTTCACCACCCTATTGTCTGTACCCAGGGTCATACATATATGCATACAAGTTCTTTGGTTGATCTCTTCCTGCCCACCCACCCTCCCCTGCCTTCCCTCTGAGGTTTGACAGTTTGTTTTATGCTTCTATGTCTTTGGATCTATTTTTTTCATCAGTTTATTTTCTTCATTATATTTCACATATGAGTGAGATCATGTGATACTTGTCTTTCTCTGACTGTCTTATTTCACTTAGCATAATATTCTCCAGGTCCATCCATGCTGGTGCAAATGGTAAGAGTTCTTTCTTTTGTACAGTTGCATAGTTTTTCATTCTGTAAATGTACCACAGCTTCTTTATCCACTCATCTACTGATGGGTACTTGGGCTGTTTCCAAATCTTAGCTATTGTAAGTTGCGCTGCTATAAACATAGGGGTGTATATATTCTTACTGATTGGTGTTTCTGGTTTCTTAGGATATATTCCTAGAAGTGGGATCACTGGGTCAAATGGGAGTTCAATTTTTATTTTTTTAAGGAAACTCCATACTGTTTTCCACAGTGGCTGTACCAATCTGCATTCCCACATCCTCACCAACACTTGCCCTTTGTTGATTTGTTGATGATAGCCATTCTGACAGGTGTGAGGTGATACCTCATTGTCCTTTTGATTTGCATCTCTCAGATGATTAGTGACTTTGAGCATGTTTTCATATGTCTCTTGGCACTCTGTATGTCCACTTTGGAGAAGTGTCTATTTTTTAATTGGATTGTTTGTCTTCCTTTTGTTAAGTTGTGTGAGTTCCATATATAGTTTTAAAATTAACCCCTTATCAGCTGTATCATTGGCAAATATGTTCTCCCATGCAGTGGGCTCTCTTGTCATTTTGCTGATAGTTTCTTTTGCTGTGCAGATGCTTTTTATTTTGATATAGTCTCATTTGTTTATTTTTTCCTTAGTTTCTGTTTCCCTAGGAGATGTATCCATAAACATATTGCTAAGGGAGATGTCTGAGATTTTGCTGCCTCTGTTTCTTCTGAGATTTTTATGGCTTCACAACTTACATTTAAGTCTTTTTATCCATTTTGAGTTTATTCTTATGTGTGGTGTAAGTTGGTGGTCTAGTTTCATTTTTTTTTGCATGTACCTGTCCAATTTTCCCAACACCAATTATTGAAGAGACTGTCTTGCCTCCATTGAATGCTCTTGCCTCCTTTGTCAAATATTAATTGAGCATAGTGGTTCGGGTCAATATCTGGGCTCTTTGTTCTGTTCCATTGATCTATATGTCTGTTCTTGTGCCAGTACCAGGCTATTTTGAGTATAGTGGCTTTTTAGTATAACTTGATATCTGGTAATATGATTCCTCCAAATTTGTTCTTTTTTCTCAAGATTGCTGTGGCTATTCAGGATCTTTTTTGGTTCCATATAAATTTTTGGGATATTTGTTGTAGATCTGTGAAATATGTCCTTGGTGTTTTAATAGGGATTGCATTGAATCTGTAGATTACTTTAGGTAGTATGGACATTTTAATGATATTGATTCTACCAGTCTATGAACATGGTATATTCTTCCACTTGTTTATATCTTCCTCTATCTCTTTTTTCAAAATCCTATAGTTTTCTGAGTACAGGTCTTTTGCCTTCTTGATTAAGTTTATTCCTAAATATCTTAATTTTTTGTTGCAGTGGTAAATGGGATTGATTTTTAGTTTCTCTTTCTGTGAGTTCATTATTGGTGTATAAAAATGCCATAGATTTATTGGTGTTAATTTTGTATCTTGCTACGTTGCTGAATTCATTTATTAAATCTAGTAGGGTTTTTTTTGGTGGAATCTTTAGGGTTTTCTATGTACAATGTCATGTAATCTGTGAATAATGAGAGTTTTTCTTCCTTTGCAAATATTTTATGCCACTCTGTAGGTTGCCTTTTCACTGTGTTGTTTTCTTTGCTGTGCAAACCTTTATCGATTGATGTAGTGCCACTTGTCTATTTTTGCTTTTGTTGATTTGCTTTAACTGTTATATTCAAGAAATCATCGTCAAAACTAATGCCAAGAAGCCTCCATCCCTATTTTCTTCTAGGAATTTTATAGTTTTAGCTCTTGCACATTTAGATACTTGTTCCATTTTGAGTTGATGTTTTTATATAGTATAAAGTAAGGGTCCAACTTCATCCTTTTTTCATGTGGGTATCCAGTTTTTCCAGAACCATTTGTTGAAGAGACACCTCCTTTTCCTCATTGTCTATTCTTAAGTCTCTGGTTGAAGACCAATTAACTGTATATGAGTGGTTTTATTTCTATATTTGCTGTTCCACTGTCTATGTCTGTTGTTATTTCAGTACCATACTGTTTTGATTACTGTATCTTTGTAATATATCTTGATACCAGAAAGTGTGATGCCTTCAGCTTCTTTCTTTTCATGATTTCTTTGGCTATACATGGTCTTTTCTGATTCCATATGTATTTTCAGAATTTTTTTTCTCTTTCTGTAAAAAAAACAGTCATTGGGATTTTGTTGGAGAAAATACTAAACCTGTACATTGCTTTGGGTAGTATGGGTATTTTAATAATATTTAAGTCTTCCAAACCATAAGTTGGGGATGTCTTTCAATTTATTTGTGTCTTTTAAAAAATTATTTCATCAGCGTTTTGTAGTTTTCAGTGTACAGTGGGGCCTTGGCTTACGAGTTTAATTCATTCCAAGACCGAGCTCGTTAAGGAGCTCATTAAGGAGCTCGTTAACTCAAATTACTCTATCAACTCAATGCAAAAAATCCGCCAAGAGACAGCTGGTATCTCAAAAAACTCTTTAGTCGGGACACGCGTAAGTCAAGGCCCCACTGTACAAGTCTTTTACCTCCTTAGTTACATTTATTCCTAAGCATTTTATTATTTTTTATCTTATTGTCAATGGGGTTACTTTTTAAATTTCCTTTTGGATAGTTCCTTGTTCGTGTATAGAAATGCAACTGATTTTTGTATGTGTAGTTTGTTCCTGAAACTTTTTGAGTTCAATTATCAGTTCTAATAGGATTTAGTTTGTTTATTTGTGGAGTCTTTAGGGTTTTCTAGATATAAGGTCATAAAATCTAGAAATCAATATAATTTTACTTCTTCCTTTACAGTTTGGATGGCTTTTATTTCTCTTTCTTGCCTACTTGCTTTTGGCTAGAACTTTCAGTACTATATTGAATATGGGCAGTAAGAGCAGGCATTCCTGTCTTGTTCCTGATCTTAGGGGAAAAGCTTTCATTCTCTCATCTTTGAGTATGTTAGCTGTGGGTTGTCATATATGGTTTTTATTATGTTGAGGTACATTCTTTCTGTATCTAGTTATTTGAGAATTCTTATCAAGAAGGGTGTTAAATTTTGTCAGATGCCTTTTTTGCATATATGATCATGTGATTTTTATTATTCATTCTGTTAATGTGGTATGTCACATTTATTGATTTACATATTTTGAGCCATCCTTGCATCCCAGGGATAAATCCCACTTGATCATGGTTTATGATCATTTTTAGATAGTTATAGACATCTTTATTGCTGGTCTTGATAATCACTTCACTTCATGCATTACATAAAGGCTTATGCTTCCATTTATTCATATAACACTGTGCTGAATGCAGTTTGCAAGCACCATTGTTAGAAACATCTTTATCACAGCTGCTGTTATACCTAATTACACAAATTACAAGAAGGTTATGGCTTCCATTCACTGAAAGTACACTATGCTGAATGCACCTGCAAAGTAGCTTATTAGAAACATTTTTACTACAAGACTTGTTAAACAATTCACTACATACATTATAGAAAGGGTATCACTTTCATTTTCTGAAAGAATCCTGAAGGCAGCTTATAAGTACATTGTTAGAAATAGCTTTATTATTGGTCTTTTGAAATACTTTACTACAGGCATTACAGAATGGTTATTGAATTCATTAACTGAAAATGCATTATCTTGAAAGCTGTATGCAAGTAGCTAATTTGAAATATCTTCATCAAAAGTCTTGAAAAACTACTACATGCATTACTTCCATTCACTTCAAAAACCTGTACTGAATGCAGTTTGCAAGTAGTTTTGTTAAAAACATTTCTTTTTTATTATATAAATTTCAAGTGTTTAACATTATCATTCAAATTTGTGTACACTATAAATGATCACTCCCTAAAAGTCTAGTTACTATCCATCATGGTATATGATCCTTTTAATGTGCAGTTGAAAAGCAAACTTTTTTGAACTTGGTATGGGTAGGCATTGTGCTTAAGAGGAATAACCGGATTATAAGAATACCAGCCTTATACCTAGCATAGACAGTTGATCACTTTTATCTGAGGAACACAAAAAGTCTCTTAATTTTTCTAATTAAAAAGTGGTTCATCCTCCTTTGCCTACTTGCAAATGATGCTTGAAGTTTAAATATAGATTAATTACTCTGGCATAAACTTCTCATTCCCAGTTAGAAACAAACACCATTGGTTGGAGAGGAGTAGATGAAAATGTCAAATATGATTAATCTTTTACATAGCAGTGAAAATTATATAAATATTTTCTTTTTCCTAGAGTTGTTTTTCTCTCCAATAATAGAAAGAGCAGAGAGAGCTGGACTAGTAGTTTGAGACACACTTTACCTACTGGGTAATTTTGCCAAAGGTGGTTTCTGACCAAGGCCTAAAATAGAGCCATTTTTTAAAAAAAATATATTTTATTGATTTTTTACAGAGAGGAAGGGAGAGGGATAGAGAGCCAGAAACATCGATGAGAGAGAAACATCGATCAGCTGCCTCCTGCACGCCCCTCACTGGGGATGTGCCCGCAACCAAGGTATATGCCCTTGACCGGAATCAAACCCGGGACCCTTGAGTCTGCCGGCCGACGCTCTATCCACTGAGCCAAACCGGTTCTGGCAAGAGCCTTTTTAATAACAGTAATATAAAACATTTTTTTGTGCTCCATGTCTCTTCTTTACTACTTAATCAACAAATAATTGTTGAGTAGCTATTATGTGTTAGGCATTGTGTTGGACACTGGAGATTCAATGGTGAGCAAAAGCAAGTAGGGAACTTACATATTTAAACTTACACATGAGCCCTGCTGGTGAACATTATTGCCCTCTTCCTCCTGATATACATAGTTGCTTTACCTGGTAAGATTTCCTAGCCAGGCCCTATATGCCCCCACTTTTTTGTAGTTTCAGGCTAAGTACAAACCATGCTCTCAATATGTACTTGTTAATAATGATGATAAGATAGTGAATGGTTTTAGGAACCGATATTGTCAGTATAGCATAACTCCAGCATTAGGTGGGGGGTACTTCACATTGTAGGTACTTGGTAGAGGATTCTAGACCATATTTAAAATGATCAGGAACTGGATCTGTAATATAGAACTAAGTACAAATCCATTAGGGGAATCCAGTAAAAAAAGCTAATTAGAAGGGCAAAGGCTAGAGAATGTTGAATAAATTTAGAATGCAGTTTAACAGTTCAGAGGTTTAGAAAAATCATGGCCTGGAAGAAGTACAAATCTAAGGATAAATGTACATAAGAGAAGAAAGGGACTTACAGATTTTCTAATTCAGCTGGGGGGGCGGGGAGACTTAGAGAAGGGGAACAAATTCTTCAATGTTACATGGAGAGTCAGTGGCAGAAATGGATTCAGGACCCAGACCTTCTGATATCCAACAGTCTTCTTTCCAAACAGCAGGAAGAACTAGTATTTATTGAAAGACAGCTGCATACTCAGCATTCTATCTTATTTAATCCCTTACATCAAGGTATTACATTAAATTTATTTCCATTTTGCGGATGAGGAAATTGAGAATCAGAGCAAACATGTCAAAGGCTGTACTCCCAAGACTTCCATTCTCAAAGACTAGGATATAATATAGTTGGCAGTCACCCCTCCCCCCCAACACACACCAGTTGTGCAACACTGAACTCTGAGTAAGGTGTAAGTGGGTTGCCCCAAGTGCTCTTCAACACTAGTGGCAAATTCCTTCCAGATGGATAATAAATTTCTATTTGCTTCTCCAAGTTTATTCCATCTGTCCCACTCATTACCTAATTTTTTTTTTCATGAGAGACTAAGGGACTTTAACACACACACACACACACACACACACACACGAATCATTCAAATTCAATCTGAGTTGCATAAAAGGTATAATAATGATGGTTTCAGTGACTTCAATAAGTTTAGGGTAGTGATGGCGAACCTATGACACGTGTGTCAGAGGTGACATGCGAACTCATTTTTTTGGTTGATTTTTCTTTGTTAAATGGCATTTAAATATATAAAATAAATATCAAAAACATAAATCTTTGTTTTACTATGATTGCAAATATCAAAAAAATTCTATATGTGATACGGCACCAGAGTTAAGTTAGGGTTTTTCAAAATGCTTGCACGCCGAGCTCAAAAGGTTCGCCATCACTGGTTTAGGGTCTGCTGGCAGGCCATTTAGTACAGTGCTCAATCTACTGGGTTGCAAATCCCCATTCTACCAGTGTGTCCTTAGGCAAGTTACTTACCCTGTCTGAGCTTCAGTTTCATCATCTGTAAATGAGGGTGATTATAGTACTTACTTCAAAGGGCTGTGATTAGGGTTTTTTTTTTAAGTTTTATTGCTTAAAGTATTACAAAGGGTATTACATATGTGTCCTTTTTTTCCCCCCGCCCTTGACAATCCCCCATCCTCCCCTACCACCCAGTGTCTTATGTCCATTGGTTATGCTTATATGCATGCATACAAGTCCTTTGGTTGATCTCTTACCCCACTCCCTCCTGCCCCCCAACCCTTTCCGGCCTTCCCGCTGCAGTTTGACAATCTCTTTGAGGCAGCTCTGCCTCTGTATGTTTTTTAAATCAAGTTTTTAAAATAACATAATACATGCAACAAGATTAGCCCAGTCTTTGATACATAGCAAGAACTCAGTAATTACCATAACTTTTGTTATTTGAGTGCTAATTTCTGGCTCAAATGTACCACTTCTGGAAGAGAACCCTTCAAACTAGGTGTGTTTGGGGGAAAAGAGGCAATAGGTTGGCCTCCTTGCCCTGTTGCTATGAATAGGGCTCTATTCTTCATATGGAATTGCACTCACTGTTTCCTACTCCTAATGGTTGAAAGAGTGAAGTCCTATAAGGACGGAGATATCACACAGTTCAATATCCTTGTTATAATGCAGACCAAAAATAGGGACCCCTTCCATGCTATTCCAGAAAATGGGGTGTTCCTAGAGTGCCTTGGCTCCCAAATTTGCCATAACAGATAAAAGATTGGGGCTAGCCTTGGCCAGTTTGACTCAGTGGATGAAGCATTGACCGGAGGACTGAAGGGTTCCGTACCTCATACCTAGGTTCCAGGCTCAATCCCTGCCCCCAGGGCACATTTGGGAGGCAACCAATCATGTGTCTCTCTCATGTCAATATTTCTTTTTCTCTGTCTCCCCCCCCCCTTCCACTCTCTCTAAAAATCAATGGAAAAATAAGGACACATATGTAATAACAATACAAAAAATTGAAAAAAATATCCTCAGGTCAGGATTAACAACAACAATAACAACAACAACAACAAAAAGCTTGGGAGATTGGGGCTGGGGGAAGGTGAGAAGATAAGCATGTGGCTGTCAACTAGAGCTTAGCCTTAGATTATAGTGCCAGACTGGGGCTCTTTGAAGGCTGAGTCCACAACTCACACATCATCCATGGTGAATCTCAACATCATGCCTTCAGCCTCGCACATGGAATAAATCTATTTTGGGGGAGAGAAGTTGAACTGAATTATTTTTGAAGGTTTAGGAATAAATTTGTGCTCTTTTACATATAGTCAGTTCAGAACCACTTTTCCCACTCCCCCTCCCCCTCCCCAAGAAAAGTTGGAAGTTTTCCCTCTCCATCCTATACATTCCTCAGCCTCTGACTTCTACTGTTTTGTGAGATGTTTCCTGCTCAGTTCTTTTTTTCACCCTAGTTTTAACCAGTTTTCACTTATTTATAACTGTTGGGGCATACTATTGTGACAGATCTTTAAGATCCTGCCCTAGCTAGTTTGGCTCAGTGGATAGAGCATTGGCCTGCGAACTGAGGGGTCCCGAGTTTGATTCTGGTCAGGGGCACATGTCTGGGTCGTGGGCTCTATCCCCAGTGGGGGGTGTGCAGGAGGCAGTCGAACAATGATTCTCTCTCATCATTGATGTTTATATCTCTCTCTCTCCCTCTCCCTTACTGTCTGAAATCAATAAAAATATTAAAAAGAAAAGATCCATCAGGTGTGCCCCTAACTGGTCTCTTGAGAAGTCAGGCTTTCTTATAAAATTAATGGTGAGAGTCAAGTCAATAACTAATTGTCCTGGTACAGGCAGATTTTTTCTGACAATAAACAACTAGGCTGGGCTTGACCAGTACACACCAGTGCTGACTATCAGCCCGGAAGAGAGCCATGACACTACTTTTATCTTTGGTCAAAATTAACAATTTAGTATTTTCCTCACTAACATCTCCCTCAAGCAATTCTTTTGACTATGTCGAGTGTGGTTATTCCTGATCTTAGATCAACTTTAATGTTTATTAATTCCTTTCGCAGGCATTTATCTGGTACCTATACTATGTTGGGAACTTGGCCAGGCATTAGGGCTATGAAGAGGACCTCGAGTCTAGAAGCTTCCATTCCAGTGGGCTGTGTTCTGCATAGACAGCACCCTCATTGTTGCCCACTCCTTGTGGTTGAAAGTATGAAGTCCTGTAAATAAAGAGATATCAAACAATTCAGTATCTTTGCCACATTATATGCCAGAAATACAGATAGTGTATAAGTCAGAGTGATACTTTTCCTAATGGGTATAAGTATGAGACACATGTGGAAAAACAATGAACTCAACCTGGGGTGTTAACTAAGGCTGCAGAGTAGGGAACACTTCCATTGGGTATTGAAGGTGGAGTTCATCAGGATAATCTCGAAATGGAGTATGGGAGGAGAAGAGGACATTCAAGGCAGAAGAAATGGCATTTTCCAAATCCGATGCTTGACAGACTATAAAATATATGTCTGTAGAACTGCAAGAATTTTACTGTAGCATCAGCTGAGAACAGTGGGACATGGAAGTATACAGAAAGGCAAGGGCCAGATGGAGAAAGACTTAGCCTGCATCATCGTGAAAGAATCCTCTACGTTTGCTGATACCACTTCATTTATTCCTATTCATTTTCGACTCATTGTGGTCCCTCAAGTTATAACCTTACTCTCTGAATCCAAATCTATCAGACAGACACCTTTCCATCTTCAGCTTACCTGAATTCTCAACAGAATGTAAGATGTGACAGGCACTTTTCATCCAAAAGTTTTCATCTTCCTTGGATTGTAAGATACCACTGTCTCCTGGATTTTGCTGTTTCTCTGGACTTTTCATATAAGTTTTCATTATGATTTCTTTTCTTTCTGCCTGACCATTAAATGTAGGTTCTAGAGTTTTGTCCTCTGGCTTCTTTCTATACTCTACACTGTCTTTTCTCCAATTACCCTTTACCAATTTATTACAGTCAAATTTATATCTCTAGCTCAGCTTTCTATTATGAGATGCAATATATCAAACTGTCTACTGGATATTGCCACTTATACATTCTACAGGCATCACCAGTTCAACATGTCTAATAGAATGCATTATATCTCCCACTCCTCCCTTTAGTGTTATCTATCTTAGAGACTTGTATCATTTTTCAATCAGTTGCCTAGGCCTGAAAAGATCAAAATCATCTTGGAGTCTTCTTTTTTACTCCTTACCTTCTACATCTTGTCAGTGACCAAGTTGTTGTTGGTTCTACTATCTTAAACTCTGAAATTTTTTTTTTATCTTGGTGAAATTCATCTTCATTTTTTCTTCATCTTCATTACCTGTCTCTTGGCCTGTCATCATTTCTCATATGGATTACTACAACGACCTCCAAACTTGTCTCCTGGCCTCCAGTCTTGCCCCCTTCCAACCCATTCTCCACAGTGATACTTGAGTGATATTTTACAACTAAAAATCTGATACCACTTATCTACTTAAATCCATTGTCTACAGGATTAAATATAAAAAACTATGAATGGTATTTATGACTCTTGGTGATCTGATCCCCACGTTGGGTGATAATATAGACCCAAGCAGAACAAATGACTTGGAATTCTGAAAAATCTAACACATCCTTTTCTTTTTAAAATTCCGTGTTTTACTACATGCTGTTTCTTCATCTTGGAAGGCTCTTAATACCAATACCTCTTGCAACCCCATTCTACAGGCTAACTTTTCTTTCAATACTCGATTCAAAGAGATGTCCCTTCTCCCTCCTCTCCTCCCCTGAAATCTGGGTTTGGGTGATCTTATCTGTCTTCCTCTGTCTGGGCTACTTCAATCATAGCACTTTTTACCCTGTATTGCCATTATCTGTTTACATTTTTGTCTCTCTCCAAGAGAACAGTATGGTGGAGAAATGTGGACATATTTAAAACTATAATAATGATAATATCATTAATATAATGCTAATGGCATGCCAGACCCTGTTATAAGTGCTTGCTGTATGTTAACCCATGTAATCCTGACAATACTGTGGGCAGTTATTACTAAAGTTAAATCAACAGAACTTGGTGATGAATTGAATGTGGGGTCAGAGAAGAAGGAAGAGTCTCAGGTGACTCCCAGGTTTTTGACTGGAGCAAATGGGTGAACTGCGGATGGAAGTGCTATCCACTGATATAAGGAGCACAGGAAGAACAAGAAAAGGAGGAGTTTTGGTTGGAGGGAGCAGGGAAATATTTCCAGTTTTGGAACTACTATTCCTTTGCCATTTTTCATAACCAATATTTCCAGAAGCTTCAGGAATAATGTGAGTAACACATCTTTCCCTCTCATTGGCAGGCATTTGGAAACACCACTGTCCATCTCGGGAAAGCACACTAAGTTTCCAGTATATCTTTGTTAGCTTTCTGGAAACAGGAAGGATATATTCCTGGAACCTGGCCTTTCTCTCATCTCATGCTCTGGTTTAAGGCTCCCAGAAGACAGAGAGACACTATGATCTTGCATTGTACAAGTTCTTATGGTGATTGTGCCTCCGGGCCTTCACATCTCTCCCTAAGCAGGTGTGAGCAACCCCCCCCCCCCCACACACACACACAAGATAGGTGTTGTGGGCCCTTGGGCTCATGATCATTTGTTCTCAAAGGCCCTGTCTGAAGTTGCTGCTCAATTAGCCACTGAATGGATCAATAGAGACCCATTATTTGACCTGGGTTATTCTTTTGAATATGTGATTTTCAATGAAGACTGCCAGACTTCCAGGGCCCTTTCCAGTTTCATTTCTCACCACCAGGTGGCTTCAGGATTCATTGGACTTGTCAACACCGGCTACTGAGAGGCAGCCCTGCTGCTAGGAAACAGCTGAGACAAAGAGATTTTCTTTTGGGCTTGTGTAAATTATGAATTAGATTAAAAAAATAACGATCCGACCTTTTCTCAGACACTCCCTTCTTCCATCTGGTGATGGTAACTGTCATGGAATATTTCCAGTGGGCTCAGACTGGAGTAATTTCTTCAGATGAAGACATTTGGGTGCACACAGCCAATCAAGTTGCAAATGCTCTTCAGAGCCATGGCCTTCCTGTAGGGGTCGTTCTGAACACAGGATAAGACATTAGGGAACCTCTTCTGTAAATTTGCCTGGCAGACAGAATTCGCAGTAAGTGCTTTTCTCCTGGCTGAGGTTTAAATGTGGCTCAGAAAAAGATGCTACAATCTCCAACCTATTTCCTATCTTCACACCCTAGGGCCGTGGTCGGCAAAATGCGGCTTGTGAGCCACATGCGGCTCTTTGGCCCCTTGACTGTGGCTCTTCCACAAAATACCACAAAATACCATGTGCGGGCGCGCACGTACAGTGCGATTGAAACTTCGTGGCCCTTGCGCAGAAGTCGGTATTTTGTGGAAGAGCCATACTCAAGGGGCCAAAGAGCCGCATGTGGCTCACAAGCCGTAGTTTGCTGACCACTGCCCTAGGGTATCAAATTACACCCCAGTTCTTCATGCATTTGCCTCCTTCCACTCGCACACAGGCCCTGAGACTGTCCTTCAACAGAGCCTATTTTATGAACGGAAAAAAAGGTACAAAGAACTCTGCAGTTAAAGTGCCTTTAGGTGCCAATGCCTACTTTCAGCACCTGGGTGGGGAACAATAGGATCAAGAGCAATTATATCCATGTACCCTCTATGCCCTTAGAACCCTAGAGGTTTCAGATTAGCCAAAGAGGAGTGTTTTTATTGCTCCATTTTTGTCTGTTCTAGTCACTGAAGGGGGATTTTCCTTTCACTCCCTTCTGGGTACTTTCCCTCATAGGTGACCAAGGCCCTTGTGTTATTACATATCACTGTGTTATCTGGACTCTGAAATGCATGTCCCCCTTCTGTCCTCTACCCCCAAACCAGGGCTATTTTCTCTGCAGCACACAAGTAGCAGATACAGAACATCATTTCTGGCTAATAAATTAAAGCATATAAAAATAAGGCTGCCTACATTTTAATATTGCCCCTTTCAAGAAAAGTTATTTTTAATTATATTTTTATTGTTGATATTATTACAGACATCTCCCATTCCCCCCACCTCCAGAGAAGTTTTATGTTCAAAGATAATTTTTGCAAAGGCAGTGGACAAATTGTGAACACTTTGGATCGACACACTGAAGCTAGCATTAGCAGGGCGAGTTGGGTACATTTTGGGGAAGGGGGTTCTTCCTGATCCTTTTAAATCAAGTCTTTTACTTACACTATTGCAAACTCTCGTGACACTTGGTCTTGATTTTTTCTGTTCTAATTTTTAAAATATCCACTTTACCTTTTTTTCTAGAAAGTGGCAGTAATTTGTAGAAGCACTGCTCATTTCCTCATTGCAGCCACTCCACCACTTTGGGACAGATAGCTCAGACACTACTTTGTCAAACTGATTACTTCTAGGATTAGTCCTAGTCCCAGTAATTTCCTTAATATAACAATGGGTTTATTAGAGAATGGTCCAGCTAAGTCCTGGCCCATACCCAGAATCCCATTTTAGGTTTCAAGTGTCTCCAGTATTGGACCTTAATTATGATTATTATGGGAGGATGAGGGCAATAATTTTTAGTTCCAGGAACTACAGTAGTCTGCTTTCAGCTTCACTCTATACGATTCTATAATGTTAAGCAATCAGTGTGGCTCTGATTACTTCATAATAGAGCTGATATGCAGAGCTCAGAATTATTTTTAAAGATCTAAAACCGTTTCCAGGGAGGTGTGAGGCCAGAAACAGGCTAACATATGTAATAACATAACTTTATAATATGTTACAAATCTTCATGAATCCCAGTGTCTCTTGCAAGTTTACATTCCATGAGTGTTTCATATTCCACCCATTCTAAATAGTATACTCTTCTAAATGGCATTTTGAGCTCTACCATGAAATGTTAAATAAATCTAGGTCCTGAAGCAATTTGGACTGTCAGACTGAGAGAAGTTAGGGCTGAGTACTCACCACCCACAACTCCTTTGAGGTAGGGAAGTAGCAAATTTACACAATATTGCCCTACTATTAGAGATTTATTTCCTTAGGTCAGTGGTTCTCACTGCAGCTGCACACTGGAATAACCTAGACATCTTTTCAAAATGATTGATGCCATAGTGCCACCTCCAGAGATTCTCTGATGGTCTGATAGTAGGGTCCCAGAAAAGGTATTTTAAATAGCTGCACAGGTGCTTGTAAAATTAGAGTAAAGCCCTGGACAGTTTAGCTCAGTGGATAGAGCATCGGCCTGCCAACTGGGGGGGTCCCAGGTTTGATTCCGGTCAAGGGCATGTACCTTGGTTGTGGGCACATACCCAGTAGGGAGTGTGTAGGAGGCAGCTGATCAATGTTTCTCTCTCATTGATGTTTCTAACTCTCTATCCCTCTCTCTTCCTCTCTGTAAAAAATCAATGAAATATATTTTTTAAAAAAGAACCACTGCTTTAAGTTAATGCAAATGCAAATGAATGTTCCTTACTTTAAGGCGTTAGTCATTTTTGTTTTGTGACTTTGTGAAATCAAATTATTTTCTTTGTGACAGTATGGATCAGCCCACTAAGGGAATGAAACTTGAAAGATTAATCGGGGAAGCCAGAGAGGAAGGTATGTGATTATGGAACAAAGAAAAACCTTGGACAAAGAGGACAGCAACAAGAAGTGAAGTAGGGACTCAGAAAGGGAGATACAAGGTATTGAAGACAAAGCTGTGTACTCCAGGACTTTGCCCCCGGTTTCTGATAAAACATAGGCAGACTGAGATGAGGCATGCTGGGACCTCAGCAACATAAGTCATAATGTGGGCAGGTGGGTAGGGGGAAAGGGACAGGCAGGGAAAGTGAGCCATTGGTTAGGCTGTGCCCCAAGTATGACTTCTGGTAGATAAGTGTGCAAGTCTCCAAAAAGAGTGTGTGGTACAGTTGATACTGCCAGTTGTTGAGGACATGCCAAGTGGTAGGGGGATGTGACAGGAGTTGTGGAAGGGGAAATAGTCTTAAAGTAAGATAGACCCGTCATCCACTTTATCATCCATTGAGAGCAGTGCCCCAGGCACTGGGAGCATGAGAAGTAGAATCCAGAGTATGGACATAAATAGACGGAGTATTAGGACTTTAGCTGAGTGGCCTTTGGTTCAGGGCACATCTCCAGCCCCATTAGAAAATGGGAGATCTGGTGCAAAACTGATCCAAAAGCTAATGAGTATGGTTTGGACCAACAGAACAGTGAGGAAAGTTACAAAACACCAGGTACAGTGCAAACCAGATTAAATTTCTAGCTGATTTTCTAGCTCCTCTCAACTGGTAGGATTGAGACTGCTAAAGTGTTCCCAGTTATTATCTATCTTGACTGAAAAGGCACTGAGCTTTTTAAAAAAATTAGTTGTTAATTCTCCACTAACCATATATTTTATTTTCTTCACCAGAGGATATGCTTTTTATTGATTTTACAGAGAGGAAGGGAGGGAGGGAGGAAGAGAGGGGGGAGGAGGAGGAGGAGGAGGAGGAGGAGAAGTAGGAGGAGAGAGAAACATCAATGGGCTATCTCCTATATATGCACTGACTGAGGATAGAACCCGCAACCTTTTCGGTGTACTGGACAACACTCCAACCAATTGAGCCACACTGGCCAGGACAAAAGGCACTAAACTTTTTGTGTGACATCTGAGAAGAGCTGGGGAAGGCAGACCTTTCCTATTTGCTGGATATGAGGCTACTTCCCTGGCCTCTTCCCTATTCTGCTGGATATGAGGTTACTTCTTAACAATGTGGACCTCTAAACAAACCTTCAGAGAAAGACCCTTTGTGATATAAAAAAATACAGTGAAAAGGAATCCCTTCCTTTGGAGAGATCTGACAATATTTGGAAATAATAGAAATAGTTGGAAGATTGGTTTAGTCTGATTTGCTCACAGTAACAGCGATTATAGCAAGCATGTCAAACTCACGACCCGTGGGCCACATGCGAACCACAACGAATACTTTTGTGGCCCAGCCAATATAACGGTATGTAAGAAACATTTTAATAAAAATTTTATAACTTGATTTTTACAATCTCCTGTTATACATAATTATTAATAACAAACTACAACGTTCCCTAATGACTGATGACTATAATCGTGTTGCATTCATTTCTCTTAGGCACCTTACACGCAGGCACACCGTTTCTTTCCTCTAATATTACCCCCGAATAGTTTAGCAGCTGATTGCCACATCATTAGTCTTGTACTGACTTGTTTGGTGTGTGCAACAGGAAATATTGCGCTTTTGGAGAACAAGAAAAATAGGTTTATTTGTGTTATGCTTCTTAATTTGTGCAGTTATTCAGTGTCTGGTAAGTTAATATTCAAGAAAAATATTAATTTTTATTAAAAAGTTCTATTATTTTATGTTAACGATTACTCATTTATTTCAGCCCGTTGTATTCAGCATGTCTCTATCAAAATAAACCTACGTTTCTATGAAAATTGAAGCTTTTGATTTTTTGCGGCCTACATAAACTTAAACCTTGTTTATTTGGCCCGTGTTAGCCTTTGAGTTTGACGTGCTTGGATTACAGCTGCATGTGGTGACAGTAGTGAAAGATAATGGTGGGAGGAAGAGGAGAGAAAGCTAGCCTACTAATGGTTGGTATGTTGTTTCTCTCTCTTGTAAATTTATGTTTCAAATTAGGAAATAATGCTGGCACCTTTACAGGAGTCAGGAAGACTGCTTTTCTCAGAACTAGGTCTAAATTGTGCCTTTACAATACCAAGATAATGATAAAACTTTATAGTAAAGATGATAACAGTAACAATAATTATAGTTGTGGGCTTTTGGGAAACAACAGGGATGTTATTAGATGCTACTGTAGAGACAATGAAAGCAACCATAATACCACATTACATGTGAACAGCCCTCTACAATTTATAAGGTATTTGCATATAGATAATCTCATTTAATCCTCGGGATTAGGGAGGAGATAGGTATTTTTTCTTTCAAATTTTACACCTGTGAGTCTCACATAACAAGTAGGTAGGTGTAGGCAACTATTAACACCAAAGAATGGGGTAAATATAGTAGTTACAGAGAAGGGGGGATTCAGCCTCTCCCATATTATCAACTCATTTCCTTTAAACTTCAGGGGCAATTACTAATCATCTTTGTTTCTGACAAAGTCAAATAGAAAATATATTAATCAAAGGCAAAGGCCTCAATTTACAGTCAGGGCTTCTTGTGTGTGGTTATGTAGGTTGTGCCCTGCACAAGGGAATCTGACTGAGTAGGCATGAGGGCCAAAATTCAGTTCATTCTCTGCTTCTTTAACCATGAGCTCTGATGGAGGTTTTGATCCAATGGGACAAAAGAGCATCCATTCACCAGGCAGAGCACTTGTGGGATTGCAATTACCCTGAAAAGGTTCTTTTGCTAATTCTCACAAAGGCTAGCAGGAAGCCTCACTAAAAAAGCTCTTTAGAAAACTTTTCAAATGGCTATTTCAAGCCCTCCTCCTTTCTCCTCAACTTCTTGCCTATCAATGCTTGGCTGATTGTGAAATCCTTTCAATTTGGGCTTATCAGGTTGTTGAACTATTTGGGAATGCCTTTAAATCCCTCTAAATGGGGAATTCTTCATGACAATATGATGTTCAGTAAATAGGACAAAATCAAAATAGCCTTTTATTCTTCCAAAAATTAGATACCATATTACTATCTCATTGCCAGGAACCTGGCTTACCTCTTCCCATCTGTTGAAAATTTTGTGCATAGAAATAATAACAACAATAACAATAGCTAATATTTATTGAGAGTTTATTAAGTGCTAATCATCTTGCAAGGACTTTGTGTGGACCATTTCACTCAACTCTTGCAACATCGTTATAAAGTAAGGCTGATAATTATTTAATGCACTTTATGGAAGAGACTTCTGAGGCTGAGAGGTTAAATAACTTGCCCAATGTCACACAGCTAGTGAATGGGAAAGCCAGGATATATATTCAGGTGGGCGTAACGCAGCGACTCTCAAACCAAGGTGTGTACCAAAATTCCCTGCAGGACATGGTAAAACACAGATTGCTGGGTCTTTCTTTCGTAGTTTCTGATTCAGAAGGGATTGGGTAGGGCCCAGAATTTTCATTTCCAATCAGTTCATAGTGGTGTTGATGCTGTCCAGGGTCCACACTTTGAGAACCACTAGTATAATGAAACGTATGCTCTACTGCAAGCATGTCAAACTCAAAGGCTAACATGGGCCAAGTAAACAAGGTTTAAGTTTATGTGGGCTGCAAAAAATCAAAAGCTTCAATTTTCATAGAAACGTAGGTTTATTTTGACAGAGACATGCTGAATACAAAGGGCTGAAATAAATGAGTAATCATTAACATAAAATAATAGAACATTTTATTTTTTATTTTTTTATATTTTTTAATTAAATCTTTATTGTTCAGATTATTACATTTGTTCCTTTTTTCCCCCCCATAACTCCCTTCCTCCCAGTTCCCGCCACACCCTCCGCCCTCACTCCCCACCCACTGTCCTCATCCATAGGTGCACAATTTTTGTCCAGTCTCTTCCCACATCTCCCACACCCCTTTTCCTCCCAAGAATAGTCAGTCCATTCCCTTTCTATGTCCCTGATTCTATTATAATCACCAGTTCATTCTGTTCATGAGATTATTTATTCACTTGATTCTTAGATTCACTTGTTGATAGATGCATATTTGTTGTTCATAATTTGTATCTTTACCTTTTTCTTCCTCTTCCTCTTCTTAAAGGATACCTTTCAGCATTTCATCTAATACTGGTTTGGTGGTGATGAACTCCTTTAGCTTTTCCTTATCTGTGAAGCTCTTTATCTGACCTTCAATTCTGAATGATAGCTTTGCTGGATAAAGTAATCTTGGTTGTAGGTTCTTGATATTCATCACTTTGAATATTTCTTGCCACTCCCTTCTGGCCTGCAAAGTTTCTGTTGAGAAATCAGCTGACAGTCGTATGGGTATTCGCTTGTAGGTAACTGACTTTCTTTCTCTTGCTGCTTTTAAGATTCTCTCTTTGTCTTTTGCTCTTGACATATTAATTATGATGTGTCTTGGTGTGGTCCTCTTTGGATTCCTTTTGTTTGGGGTTCTCTGCGCTTCTTGGACCTGTAAGTCTATTTCTTTGACCAGGTGGGGGAAGTTTTCTGTCATTATTTCTTCAAATAGGTTTTCAATATCTTGCTCTCTCTCATCTTCTGGCACCCCTATAATTCTGATGTTGGTACGCTTGAAGCTGTCCCAGAGGCTCCTTACACTATCTTCGTATTTTCGGATTCTTTTTTCATTTTGCTTTTCCGGTTGGGTGTTTTTTGCTTCTTCACATTTCAATTCTTTGACTTGATTCTTGCGCTCCTCTCGTCTGCTGTTGGGAGTCTGTATATTATTCTTTATTTCAGTCAATGTATGCTTAATTTCTAGTTGGTTCTTTATCACAACATCGAGGGTCTCATTAGATTTCTTGAGGATCTCACTACATTTATCGGCAGTTTTTAGAGAATTATTGAAAGACCTTAAAAGTGTGGTTTTGAGCTCTATATCTTCCATTGCTGACATCTGCGTCCTGTTTCTTTGTCTCCGCATTTTTTAAGCTTTCTCGGTGCAACCCCTTGTGGTCTTTATGCACAGTCTTGTTGTAGTTAAGCCTAGATTGTTGTAGGTAATACTGGTGGAGATTTGACCTCCAGGCCAACTGGCTGTGAGAATCAGCTGTGTCTGCAGTGAGAGAACTTCTGTCCTCTAGAGAGGTGCTAATCTAGCCTTTGCCTGAGGCTATCTGGCAAATGCCTCTGTGCAGGGCTTGGGCAGGGCGGGTCTCACAGGATCAACAGGGTGGGCCGGAGCGAGCAGTTATGGCTGCTCTCAGTCCCGTCCCCAGGGGCTCTGCCTCTCTGAGTCCCAGCAACCGCTGCAAACCTCGGAGAGAAAGCTGCCTTCGAGTTCCGACCAAAGCCAGACAGTCCCGCTTCTCCCGTTTGAGTCTGGGTCCCTAAAGACTCGCCCGTATCTGGAGCTCAGAGTCTGCAACTCCCTCCCGATCGAAAACGCCAACCGCACCGTCAGCCACCAGCCCGCTCTGCATGCACTCCGCACCTTAGTATTTGACTTCAGCACTGTGCCTCCTCTGAGTCTCGGTATGCGTTTCTCTTTCCTCCTAGTTGTAGGACTTCCACTCAGCCAGCGTTCCTGTGGTTCTGGGTGATGTCCATTCCGTCTTTTAGTTGTTTTTTTTTGAAGTGGTTGTTCGAGGCAGCAAACTCTGGCATTAACCTATGCCGCCATCTTGGTTCTCTCTAGAACATTTTAATAAAAATTAATATTTTTCTTGAATATTAACTTACCAGACACTGAATAACTGCACAAATTAAGAAGCATAACACAAATAAACCTATTTTTCTTGTTCTCCAAAAGCGCAATATTTCCTGTTGCACACACCAAACAAGTCAGTACAAGACTAATGACGTGGTAATCAGCTGCTAAACTATTCGGGGATATTATTAGAGGAAAGAAACGGTGTGCCTGCGTGTAAGGTGCCTAAGAGAAACGAATGCAACACGATAACAGTGGGCCCTTGACTTACGAGTTTAATTCGTTCCGTGACGGAGCTCGTAACTCAAATTACTCGTATGTCAAATCAAAAAGTGAATGAGTGAGACACGTGATCCTGGGCTGATGTTGTGGCGTTCACTGTGACATTCGCTACGCCAACTAGCAGTGGGGTATCTGAAGCTGGCTTGTAACCCGAATTTTAGCTGGCAACTCAAAGCAAAAAATTGGCCGGGAGACGGCTCGTATCTCGAAAAACTCGTTAGTCGGGACACTCATAAGTCACGGCCCCACTGTATAGTAATCAGTCATTAGTGAACGTTGTAGTTTGTCATTAATAATTATGTATAACAGGATATTGTAAAAATCAAGTTGTGAAATTTTATTACAATGTCTCTTACATGCTGTTATATTGGCTGGGCTGCAAAAATATTCGTTGTGGGCCGCATGCGTCCATGCTTGCTCTGCTGTCTCCTGTCCACTTGAGGTATACCCCTAAAGCATACTCATTTGAGATCTTGTGTTCTGTGTAGGGTATATAATTCAGTCCTTCCATTTTTCTTTCTTAATTTTTTTGATCCACTGATGGAATTTTTTAAGTGCCTTAGGGTACCAGGCCCTGTTTTCCTAACGGTAATAACAATAACGATACTGATAAAGCTATTGTCAAAACCCTTAGTCCTGATAGGGAATAGGATTTGGTATAGATAAATGAAGGTGAATATAAATGGTGAAAGTAAAACTTGCACTCATAAATGGGCCCACTATCAGAAATGATAAACTTATTGAAGACCCAGCACTTCCTACATTTAACAGGCCTTATTTGTATAGCAGTTAGGAAAGTTGAAGAAAACATATCTTGCAAGATGTGAAGGAATAAAAATTTATCTCAAACTGGGCAGCAATGTGAATGCAAAAAATATGCTTGCACTACCGGTTTTATTGGGTATGAAAAAATACACGATCACATAGAATGGTCATTGATTGTAATATGTGTCTGATATCATGTTGAGCTACTTGGACCATCATAAGTGGCAGCTAAGTAAGTGGTGGTCTCAACACTTAAAGTGAAATGTGTGGGATGTCCTCAGCCAATAGAAACAGCCACACACTGCCTAGTGCAGTGTTCTTTTTGAAAAAAATTAAATCTTCAGATTATTACAGTTGTTTCTCTTTTTCCCCCCCCATAGCTCCCCTCCACCTGGTTCCCATCCCACCCTCTGCCCTTAAACCGCCCCCCCCACTGTCCTCATCCATAGGTGTATGATTTTTGTCCAGTCTCTTCCCGCACCCCCCACACCCCTTTCCCCGCCCTGAGAATAGTCAGTCCACTCCCTTTCTATGCCCCTAATTCTATTATATTCACCAGTTTATTCTGTTCATCAGATTATTTATTCACTTGATTTTTAGATTCACTTGTTGATAGATGTGTATTTGTTTTTCATAATTTGTATCTTTACCTTTTTCTTCTTCTTCCTCTTCTTAAAGGATACCTTTCAGCATTTCATCTAATACTGGTTTGGTGGTGATGAACTCCTTTAGCTTTTCCTTATCTGTGAAGCTCTTTATCTGACCTTCAATTCTGAATGATAGCTTTGCTGGGTAAAGTAATCTAGGTTGTAGGTTCTTGCTATTCATCACTCTGAATATTTCTTGCCACTCCCTTCTGGCCTGCAAAGTTTCTGTTGAGAAATCAGCTGACAGTCGTATAGGTACTCCCTTGTAGGTAACTGACTTTCTTTCTCTCGCTGCTTTTAAGATTCTCTCTTTGTCTTTTGCTCTTGGCATTTTAATTATGATGTGTCTTGGTGTGGTCCTCTTTGGATTCCTTTTCTTTGGGGTTCTCCGCGCTTCCTGGACTTGTAAGTCTATTTCTTTCACCAGGTAGGGGAAGTTTTCTGTCATTATTTCTTCAAAAAGGTTTTCTTGCTCTCTCTCTTCTTCTGGCACCCCCATAATTCAGATGTTGGTACGCTTGAAGTTGTCCCAGAGACTCCTTACACTATCTTCATATTTTTGGATTCTTTTTGTTTTTACGGTTGGGTGATTTTTGCTTCTTCGTATTTCAAATCTTTGACTTGATTCTTGTGATCCTCTAGTCTGCTGTTGGAACTCTGTATAATAATCTTTATTTCAGTCAGTGTATGCTTAATTTCTAGTTGGTCCTTGTTCATATCCTCGAGGGTCTCACTAGATTTCTTGAGGGTCTCACTAAATTTATTGGCGGTTTCTAGAAAATTCTTGATAAACCTTGTAAGTTTGGTTTTGAACTCTATATCCAGTAGTTTGCTTTCCTCCATTTGTTGTTTGTGACCTGTTTCTTTGTCTCCACATTTTTTTTTGTGCTTCCCTGTGTTGGTAGAGTGGCTTTCTGTGCTAGGTGTCCTATAGGGCCCAGTGGCTCAGCCTCCCCAATTACCTGGGGTGTACACTCTTGGTGCACCCCTTTGTGGGCTGTGTGCACAGTCTTGTTGTAGTTAAGCCTTGATTGTTATAGGTATCACTGGGAGGAATTGACCTGCAGGCCATTTTGGCTGTGAGAATCAGCTGTGTCTATAGTGGGAGAACTTCTGTGCTGGAGATACCCTTATGGGGCAAGACTTGCTTCAGTGGGGCTTTGGTGCTCACTGAGTCTGCCCCCTGAGTGTGTCCCCTATGGATCGGAGGAGTTGTAATCTGGATGGTCCCATTCTGACCACTGGGTACACTGGCTCTTGGATCTCTAAGGAGGTGCTACTTTAGCCTCTGCCTGAGGCCACCCAGCAGGAGCTACGGAGAGATCTGCAGATTCCTCTTCTTTGTTTGGGATTTGGAGATGCCCAGATGAGGTCCAGCTCTGAAGCAATGCAAGCTTCTGTGGGGCCTTGGGCCTTATTTTGGAAGTTCTGAGTCTCTCTGACCCAGTTGCAGTTTGTTAGGTAATTTTCAGATTGCAAAGGGCCAGGCCTTTCATATGCAAAAGCCTCTATACACAGCTTGGGTGGGGCGGGGTCTCAGGGAATCAACAGGGTGGAGCAAACAGCTATGGCATATCCTTCCCTACCCATAGAGGCCCCGCATCTCAGTGTCCCGGTAATCGCTGCAAGCACCTCTGAGAGAAAGCCGCCCTCGAGTTCCGACAGATGCCAGACAGTCCAGTTTCTCCTCGTATGAGTCTGGGTCCCCAGAGACTCGCCTGGAACTGGAGTTCAGAGCAGTCAGGAGTTTGAGACTCCCTCCCGATTGACAAAGACAACTGTGTCCTCAGTTGCCAGCCCTTTCCACGTGCACCTCCGTACCTCTGCACTTTACTTCTGCACCTCCTCTGAGTCTTGGTGTGTTTTTCTCTTTCCTTCTAGTTGTAGAATTTCCACTCAGCCAGCCTTCCTGTGATTCTGGATGATATCCGTTTTGTCGTTTAGTTGTATTTTGCAGTGGTTGTGCGAGGCAGCAATTTCCGGTGTTTACCTATGCCGCCATCTTGGTTTCTCCTCTGTGCTCTAGTGCAGCGTTCTTAAAGTATGCTTTGAGGGCCTCCTATACAGAATCATTCTGTGGGGTGTGGTTGAGAAACAAGCAGATTCTAGACCTTCCTACCCTCTTTTTTAAAAAAAATATATTTTATTGATTTTTTACAGAGAGAAAGCGAGAGGGATAGAGAGTTAGATACATCGATGAGAGAGAGACATCAATCAGCTGCCTCCTGCACACTCCCTACTGGGGATGTGCCTGCAACCAAGGTACATGCCCTTGACTGGAATTGAACCTGGGACCCTTGAGTCCTCAGGCCGATGCTCTATCCACTGAGCCAAACCGGTTAGGGCCCTACCCTCTTTTTATGTATCAATTTTATAGACTGGGTGGGGGAAAACTGAGAGGAACAGGATATGAATGTACTTCTTTCACAGTATGGCCAGATGGGATAAGTCCTGGAAAAATATGAGACTTGGGATAAATTACACTGCATGCCCCCCTCCTCCCATGACCTGACTCCCCTTCCTTCTCTCTCAAAATTTGTTCGAATAAAGTAGGTTAAAATAGATGTCAGTAGTAGAAAATGTCACAAAATGGTTAAAATGAAGAGCAAGGACAATAGAATGGGAGTTCCTGTGGGTTCAAAGCAATATTATAGGCTCACAATATAAATACGACTCTTAAGAGCTTTTTCAGCAAATGCTAGTGGAACCATTTGCATCTCACTAGGTGTGAGACTGGGCCCAGTTTCCTCCACTAAGGACTACATAATCAGTAATCTGCGAGAAATTTTAAAAAGCACACTTTGCCTTCTAAGAAACATAGTTCCTCTATCTCAAGGAATTATTAGACAGAGTATTGCAATATAGGAAGATAAGTAGGAGTTGATTGACTTGGTGATTGGCTTTTCCTAGTGTTTCATGATATTTCCTGTTACTAGTGTTGAGGGTGAAAGAGAGGGTCTTGGACAGCCTGCCATAGTGGGTACTAGTATAAACATGAAGAGCTGCTAGCTTGAGTTGAGCTTGGGTAACTCAGAGAACATGCTAATATTATATCTTGGTGAGATGGGATTTCAGGAAAATGTATCTCCTGGTCTTTATTTTGGTTATGGAGTGGTTTGACTATTAATAATCAAAATGGAAACTTACAAATTGGTATTATTCAACAAATACCTGCTGACCCAGGTATTGTCTAGGATTTAACATTTATGTCCACTAATCCTTTCCAGACAACAACTTACAGGTAAAAATCCCATTTTAATGAATGTAATTTTGAGATAATAAAACTATTTAGTAAAATCATCATGTAGACCAGATGTATCCACAAATCCCTGTTCATGAAGTACTCAATATATTAAATTAAGATGCTGTTGTTTGAATTCAGTATTTAAACTTTTTACTTTAATTATGTTCAATAGCAGGGTCTTGCCATGCAAAAAATAGAGAAACTTATGATCATTCCCTCTAGAGGCTGTCATTGCTTCATCTATAAAATAATGGGAGCGGGAGAAGAGCTAAATGGTCTTTTCAATTATAAAACTTCTGACTTTTTGTCTGAACTGTCCTAGTGTAGGTCAATGAAAGGAAAATGAAAAGGAGAGATTCAGGTTGAGGGTAAAGTCTTGAGCATATTTAATGATACTAAGCATTAAAGACAGCCATGGTAGTATCTACCTGCCCAGCAACTATCTCTTCAAATTGTTGCTCCATACTAACAATTCAAATAAACCATATCTTTTAAGGAACCAACAAAAGATACCCAAGTGTACAACCTCTCTTTCTGAAGTTTTCAAATATTCAAATGTTTATCCAGTGCATAATATGTACCAAAATAATATGTACAGGATAGATAGCACACAGTCCCAGGAGCTCACAGTTTCATAGAGGAATCTGGCATAAATAGGGACAAAACATCTTATATGTGCCATGACAGAGGTCAGTTCAGAGTACAATGGAGCTCTAAACCAGTGTCACAAGTTGGTGCCCTGGAAAAAAATCTGTAAAATGAAGATTTGTGTGCAGGAAGGTTATTGGAGATATGCTTTCAAATACATCACCTGTGAGAGAGAGAAAGCAGTAGAACTGGGCAGAAAGAAAAAATGAACCGGTCATACAGTTGCAACTAAGGCCTTAGCTAGTACCAACAGGAGCTCTAAAGCTGAAATGGCCCTTCAGAGTTGTCCAGAATTGAGGTAAGGATTCTTGGCCTTTATATCTCCATGTTGACTAGTCATTGGGTACAGACTGATGCAGAGAAAGGGGTGCAGTGTAATAATAATTGCTTAATAGTCAGCTCTTCCAGGGGTGGGAGTTGGGGAGGAAGCCCTGATTTTGTAGCATTTGCTTATTTCAGTGGTGTAATCACTGCCACCGTGCCTAATTTCATGTTACAAATATGACATTAACTAGCTCACAAAATCCCTGAAAATTTAACCATTAACTCTTATGAACCAGCACAAGATGACTCCAGCACACTAATGATGGGATGTGACCTTAGGAAATATGGCTTTTCTTGGCTGAGGGAAATTCACAGAGAGGCATCAGCTATCATCTCCTAACACATCCAGTAGTTAGGAGAATGAGTTCCATCTGGGTGGCACACCATAGCATGGATTACATGTAGTGTATGTTAAAATTATTTCATATTTTAACCAACACAAAGCACTTAGTTCTATTTAACATTTTCCATCCAGTGAAGTGATTTTAATATTTTGTTAAGTAAATTAAATGGAATTCTATTTCTATTGGGTAACATTGGTTGAGTCATCTAAACTCTGCTTTTGTAGAAGACAGTTCTCAATACTGAGATATTTGCCAAGGATACTGTTGGAAAAACTGTACAACTATCTGAAGCACTTGACTTGACTCAATTTTCCCCATCAATGGACCTGTTACTGGATGAATTTGACCAAACTGATTCATGTTTAGTAGTGTAGATAAGTATAGGGAGTTGGAAGCCTTTGGTTTTAGTTTCTTTTTCTAAATGCAACCCTTACCTTATCAAACCTCTTTGGCACTCCATTTTCTCATTATACTATACTAGAGGCCCAGTGCACGGATTTGTGCACTGGTGGGGGGCATGGCCTGAAGGGATTGGCCCACTGTGGGAGCGCTGCTCACCCTGGTCAGCCGAGCAGCTGTGGACCTGCCCTCTGAGCAGCTGCTGAATGAGGAAATTAGTCTGAGCTGATATTTTGGGGTAATGTCTTGAGTAAAGACGTGTTCTGTGTCCTGGAGGAACCTGGCAGAGAGCTTTGCACCCCAAAGCTACTTGGTGAATGTCCTTGATGTGTGATGCCAGATCCCTGACACCATCGGGGATGTTCAGGGCAGCTGTGCTCCAGGATCTTCAGCCATCAGGACAGCCTCCCGGGGGGGCGGGGAGGAGGTCCACAGTTATGTCCCCTCTTGCCATCCACCTATGCCAGCTCCCTGTGCTCTTTCTAGAACACACCTTAAAGGACCTGCATCAGCTGGTGGGGTCAGGCCAGAGTCTGGATTGTGTCAGGTATTTAATAGGTTCAGAGACTCGGCCTCACCCTGGGCCTGCTAGTGGCTGCTCCCACTGTGGGAGCACACTGACCACTAGGGGGCAGCTCCTGCGTTGAGTGTCTGCCACCTGGTGGTCAGTGTGCATCATAGCAACTGGTCAGCTGGTCGTTCTGATTATTCTGCCATTTGGTCACTGGGCTTTTATATATATAGATGTGATTTTGCACAAGGGAGACTGAATCCCTTTTATGGCTCATGAACTAGCTCCAAGGATATCCTGAGAGTGTTTGAAGGAAGATTTGAGCATCACAATACATGTGGAACCCCTTAGGATAATTATATTGAAGGAGTTAATGGTTCTTTGGAAACGGGTTACGGTGTGTGTGTGTGGTGTTTAAATCAACTTTATAACTTACTAGTTATACCTTAAAAAGTGAATATTATCAGCTTTAGCTCAAAGGGGAAACTTTCTGGGGGTATTTAACAAGTGCAAAGAAGGTTTTTGAAAATAGATAAAGCAATGTGTAAATGCAAAAGACCAGTCACTGAAATTAGTTAAACATAGTCACATCCTGGGATTAAAAGTTCCCATTTAAGCATGTGTACTTAATATTTACCAATGGCAATAGAACATTTTCCTTTCTTCAAGGAGTTCAGAATACTTTCCAGACATTGTCTAATTAAATTATTCAATGTATCTGTGAAATGCATTGGAATCTACATTTTAAAGATGTGGGTACTGAAGCACAAATGGGCTTACACTAAACCCATTTGGCATGCCAAAGGCAAAATTGGATATGACTTCCAGTCTTATGATCTGGTTGCCATTCTTCAACCATGCTCCCTCTATTCCATTTTATTTTAGCATAGCCTTGCTAATTAGCATAGTTTCATAAGTCTAGGAAGAATTAAATTGAGTGCAAAATAATTCCAATTATAGAAAAGTTAGGTTTTTAAAAGTTGAACTTACTCATAATATTAGTAGCACTTATAGGTGAGTGTACTAGTAAGTTAGTGCCATTCATTGTCTATAATGTCCTTGGTAAGGTTGAGAACAGTTGGTTACAATCTATTGGGACATATTTAGGAGTTTGGCAATGAAAAGCAACAGTGGCTAGTGCAATGTCTCTGTCCTCTCTTCTTAGCCTTCTTATCATAGGTATAATAATAGCTACTGCTTATTGAGTAGTATGTGCTAGCCCATTATATTAATTGCTCCTTTAATCATCACTATGACCTCATAAAGCACATATTTATTATCTCCATTTTGTGAATGAAACAGATAGAGATTAAGTAATTTACCTAAGGGTATACAGCTAATAACTGATGACGTTAGGATATAAACCTACGTCTTTCAACCCCAAAGCCTCTTCATTATTCTACTTCCTCTTTGTTATATTTATTGTTGTTCCTGTCTACTTTAGATTATGCAGCTATACACATATCTGTCTTGTCCCTATGCCTTATCCATAGTCCCTGAACATACCTCACCCTCAGATCTGGGCTTCTAATCTTGCTCATCTTGGAGGAATAAGATAGAAATCATTTACAAATTGATTATAACACATTTATTTACTTTTATCAATCTGTAGTTTTAGGTAATATATTTACTGACATATTGCTGCCATAACCTTCTTGCTTTGTTGGTTACAGTAATCATCATGTGTATGCATTTGGCCTTGATTGTGAGAGGGACTCAAACATATTCCTTGGAATGGGCTCATGATCTAAAAAATTACTGATGGAACCTATGTCTTTGTTCCCTATGATGCCCAACTCTACAATTTACCTTATAAGCATACCCCCTACCAGGTCCTGAAGAGTAACCCAAAACTCTGGGAAGCCTATGATGCTGTGTTCACCATTACAGTGGAGTACCCAAAAAAGACATTCTATCGAGCCTATACAGAGGCAGCAACTGGAGCTTGAAATTCTTGAGAAACTGGAGTCAGGTCAAGTAAGCACAGATTCACAAGTTATGAGCAAGAAATTAAAAAATCATGAAGGTAAATATTTTTCCTATCAAGAGCCTCTATTCTGTAGGAAACATAATCAGTAACAGACAATCACACATAAATGAAAAACATCTTTTTTTTTCCAGAAAGCATTTATAAAACAAATACATATTATATTGTTAGAGATCTTTTTTTACCTTCAAGCAACCCACAATGACAGCATAATGACAGCATACAGCCATGAAGATTAAATAAAATATATTTAAGAATGGGGCAATCTATATTATAAAAGGCCTGTGGCCCTAATGCGATAACGACCAAAGACCAGCGCGGGTGGGTAGGGCCACATGATTTCTCGTGCTGAGCTTCTAGTAAAACTATAATATAGACTAGTGCTGTTCAAAGAGGCCTAGTAAAAAGAAGTCTTGTTTCTGACCCAATTTCTGAACCAATTCAACAATAAGACAAGAGAGCTGGTATATAAGAAGACATTACCTTTATTATTGATAAAGCTTGTATTAGAGAGTTTGGCTTCTATCTGTAGGTATTTGACCTTCCCACTAATGTATCTGAGGATTAAATCAGACTTCTCCATCTAGTAATCAATATTACTAGACCACCATATTCCTGCCTTATGGCAGCATGCCCTTTGTAAAATATACAGCCTGGAGAAGCATAGAAGAGCATGTGTTCCCTATTGGTAGGTTACTCCCAAGAGAAAGATGTTAGGAGGGTCTGGGCTATATATGTTTACTTCTCTATCCAAACTAACCAGTCTAGTTAAATCACTTCTCCTTTGTAGGAAGAAATGAGTAAGGGAGAGAAGAAAGATCAGGTGTATTTTCCTAATAGAGTGAAATAAATTATTTGGAATTAGAAAGACTTCTTACCTTCTAATATATAAGAAACAATATTTAGATGAATGCATGTATAAATCACTGCCACTTAGGGCAGAGGAATGAAAAGGAATGGGGAGGGGGAAAACAGAGAAAAGAATGGAGAGTAAAGGCAAAAACAAAGAGGAAAAATACACACACACACACACACACACACACACAAAGATGAGGAATATAAGAAGAAGATGGGGAGGCCAAAGATGTCAGTTAGATTAGAAAAAATACAGAGGGAAGTTTTATAGGTTGGAGGCCAGATATAGAAGGCAGTAATTTTCAGGAGTATTTAAAATGACACGTAAATAAGTTTTAAGTGCTCTAGCATTTGCTAGCATACTGTATTAATTATAATGCTTCTGGCTGCAAGTAACAGACAGTTCAACACAAAGTGATCCAAGTGATTTTCATTTTCAAAATTTGAAGCTATGGGAGATCCAGTGTCACTTATTCATCAGCTCAATGATGTCTTCAATGAATCAGTTTTTTTCATCTTTCCACTTTACAAGTCATAGCATGCTAGCTTGACCTTATGACCTGGTTGCTCTCATGTGCCCAAGATGGCTGCTGCAGTTCCAGACATCACATACAGCTGGAAATGGGGAATTTTCCTCTCACAGAAGCTTTTAAAACAAACTTCTCCCCACATGGTCCTGGTCACAATCTTGTTCCATCCTCATACTTAAACCAATAATTTAGAAAGATGAATGAGACCACTGTGACTGACCCTATGACTATTGGAAAACTGAACAAAATTGGGATTTTGTTAGCAAGGAAGAAGGCTGTCATCTCACATTCTCCATGAGAGTCTCCTTTTTATCCACTCTTTATTTCTTTATCCTTTAGACTGCTTCTCTCTCTGAATAAGTGATTCAGATGACACTTAGGTTTACTTATCTCTTTCTCTCCTGAGTATTGATAGCAAAAATTTTACTGATTCTTGTTCTGATGAAAAAAGTGGCTAGCAGAGATATTAACAGTGCTGGACACACACACACACACACACACACACACACACACACACACATTTAACTGAAAACAATTAATCAATTTGGTCAAGAATTGCAAGGATCCCTCAAATTGCTAAGAATGGTTGTTCAGAACAGTTGTTTGGTGTACTTATAAGCAAGCCACAATATAGTGGATCCTTGTACTTTTAGACAATGATATGGCATCACATAGATATAGACTAGATTGTCTTTGTATTTTAATCATAGGATTTAGGGAAAGAGGAATGTGTGTGTGTGTGTGTGTGTGTGTGCATGTGCGCATGCCTGTGTATTATAAATATATATGAGCAGATATTTTGATACAAAAAATTCAGACCTTCTCTTAATATTTGATCCAATCTCTGAGCTTGTGGAAAAGGTAATTAAGGCAAAAAAAGAGAGATACCATTAGCTTGGTTGCTAGGCAGCCTGTACTCAGCTCTAGACAAGGAAATAGAGCTAAAAAAATACTCTAAAGCTTATAAAAAGCTTGTTTAGATGCACTTCCACCCTCACTTTGCAGGTGTCTAATCTTTACCTTCATAACCAAAGAATGATAAAGAGACAATTATCTTCACATTTGTGATAAACAAAGCTTCCCTACCCCCATTCCTAAATGATGTTGTTTTAAGGCATTTTTGAAGGCAGCTGGTATAGCAGAAAGAGCATATAGTAAGGAGTTAGATAAACCCTGGTAAATCTCAGCTCTCATTCTTACTAGTTGTGTGTCCTTGGGCAAGGTACTTAGACTTTTTTTTTCAATTACAATTTATGTTCAGTATTATTTTTATTAGTTTCAGGTGTACAGCATAGTGTTTATATTACTTAGACATTTTAAAATATGTTTTTTTATTGAATTTTAGAGACAGGGAGGAAGGGCGAGGGATAGAGAGATAGAAACATCGATGGGAAACATCATTATCAGCTGCCTCCTGCATGCCCCCTCCTGGGGATTGAGCCCATAACCTGGGCATGTGTTCTGACTGGGAATTAAATCTCTGACCTCTTGGTTCATGGGTTGACACTCAACCACTGAGCCATACCTGCCAGGCTACTTAGACGTTTTTGAGTCTCAGTTTTCCCATCTGTGAAATGGATTAGTGGTCTACATCTTCTAAGATTACTGTGAAGATTAAACAAAGTAATGGTGTGTAAAGTATCTAGCATAGTGCCTGGCTCATAGCTACCTTCCTTTCCATTTCCTCTCCTTTGGGCCAGAATGATCTTTTTGATGTGATTTAGCATTAAATTACAATCTGACTTCAGCTCCTACTCTCTTGTTTTCTAATTACTGGCAGAGACACTCAGTAGTTCCAGCTTTCAAAATTATTTTACTTTCAACATCCAAAATGGTATTTTCTCAGATCAAATTATGTTATTTAATGTTTGCTTATCTCTGGGCTCCTGTATTTTTTTCCCTAGTCAGTCAACAGATCAGCAACTATTTATTGAATATCTGCTATGTGCCACACACTATGTTGAACTCCAGATAGAATATTGAACAAGATAGGATTTTTGTCAGTTGTGTGTTAGAGTCAGTCCACAAAAGCCAATTGTGTGAAAATTGTTGGAGCAACACAGTTAGATTTTGTGGACTGGCTACAATGCACAACTGACAAAAATCTTGTGGTAGATACTGGAAATATTGGGGGGAACACACTGTAAACTATATGATTGTCTCTAACCAATATGCTATACACCCAAAACTAATACAAAATAATATTGAATGTAAACTGTAATTGAAAAATAAAAAAACACACACAAAAAGTCAATTGTGTGCATCTTTTCTCAACTCAGTGTCAGTGGCATCATGATGGTAGCTTGAAATTAGGCATTGAGAATATTTACACCACAGAAATTGATAAATGCTACAAGTAAGAGCTTTTTTCCTCCTCATGGAGATGTTAAACATTTGCTAGCACATCATTTGTCCCCACTCTTATGGGGCTTAAATTCTAGTGAGAGACATAGGTAGTAAATGATTCAATAAAATATGAAAAATATAGCTGTATTTTTGCTTTGCCCAATAACTTACAGTGGAATTGAAATGTCTGCACAAAGGCTATATTGCCTATAGCAATGGTTTGCAACCTCTTTTCTTTTATACCCTTGCTTCTTTAAAAAGTAAAACAAACAAAAAAATAAAACCATAAAAGTGATAAATACACATCAATATAAAAGTCAAGAAATGCTAAAAGTTTTGTAATACCAAAAAAGCAGTCCCTAGGCCTTCCCCCGGCCCTTCATCAGAAGCAATACTTTCATGTCTTTTAAGTCTATATTCTGGTATTTACTTCTACATTTACTCCTACTGGTCTCTTGATTTATCAATTTTGGGCATTATTCATGGATTTTCTTTTATAGTTGAGAATTGTTATTTCATATACTTCCTTATCTTTTTTTAAACCTTCAATATAGTTACATTACAATCTTTATACTTAGTATTTTTAACATTATACCTATGTAAATATAATTAATAGCTTATCAATGTGGTATATTATGGTAATAATTAATTTTACATATAACTTTTGATTTTTTACTGGATTTCATAATTGCTGTATTTTTAAATTTGTTTACTGTAATTTAAATTTCTAAGTCTTTAAGTACCTCTGATAAAGCTATAGAATCTTCTCAAAACAATTTTATATATGATAAAACCTGTTAAATCCCTTATCAATTTCATTTGTTTTTCTTGAGGTTCTCTGTTCTCTTTATATTCCAATCTAAACTTTTTGCACAACTATTGTGATAAGATCTCCCTTTTCATGTCTTTGGAAATTCCTTTCTTCTTTCTTATATGCTGGATCCACTGTTTCATGAATCTTTTTTTTTTAAATTAAATCTTTATTGTTCAGATTATTACATTTGTTTGTGTCATGAATCTTATGTCTCCCATTTTCTCAGTTTACTCATTCGGTGGAGTACATCCTCTAATAGTTTCTAAGAGAGGTATACAGAAGGTAAATTTTTGAGATTTTCCATGTCTGAAAGTCATTATTCTATCTTCACTTTGGATTATTTGAATATATAAATCTAGGTTAAAAATAATTTTCCCTCAGCAATTTGAAGACATGGCACATTGGCTTTTAGTTTCCACTGTTGGTGTTGAGAAATCCAATGTCATTCTTATTCCTGATCCTATGATGCAACCTGTTTCCACGCCTTATCTCCGCCAGAAGCTTTTAAGATTATCTCTTTATTCTTGATATTATGAAATTTCATGATGATGTCTGATATATATTATGCTGTAGATTTGGTGGAGACTTTCAATCTAGAAAATTATTCTGCATATAAATTTTTCTTGTTATTTATTTGATAACTTCCTTAACAACATTGTCTTTGTTATCTCTGGAAGTACTCTTCATTGGATATAAGATTGCCTGGGTTAATTTTCTTTTGTCTTATTATTTCTCTTGTGTTATCATAAATTTGTTACTAGTTTTTCTTTCTGGAAGAATTCCTCAATATTTGTTCAAACTCTTTAAAAACAAAATTTGCTATCACAGTTTTAATTCCAAGAATCAATTTTCATTGTTTGATTATTTTATTTTAATAACATTCTGCCTTTGTTTCATAAGTATAGTATTTTCTCTTATTTCTCTGAAGATGTACATTATAATGCCCTTGAAGTTATCTTCTCCTCTCTGTGTTTTCCTCAATTCCCAATTTTTCATGCTCCTTTGTTTTGGTGTTTCTATTTTATTTTTGGAGCTTTCCTTAAATGTTTGATGATTCTGCCTGTCTGTTTACACTTAAGAGTTAAGCTCTAAGTGAAACAAGTCAGTCAGAGAAAGACAAGTATCACACGGTCTCACTCATATGTGGAATCTAATTAACAAAATAAACTGATGAACAGAGTGGATTCAGAGACATGGAAGCATAGATCAGACTGTGGAATCTCGGAGGGAAGGCGGGGAGGGTGGGTGGTTGGGAGGTAATCAACCAAAGACCTTGTATGCATATATGCATAATCCATGGACATAGAGAATAGGGTGGTGAAGACCTGGGTAGGGCGGGCTGGAGGGGGTCAATGGGAGAAAAAGAGGGACATAGGCAATACTTTCAACAATAAGGATTTGTTTTTAAAAAGATGTTTAAAACAAAGAGTTAAGCTCTAAAAGGAAGATTTGAAGGTGTATGTACATTGTGGGTATGTTGACCAGTGGATTTCAGTATAGGGCAACTGGATAACAATTTTTTTTCTTTTTTTTTGACAATATCTGTAGGTCTTGCCTGTTGGGCTAGTCATTTTCTTCAAAGAAGAATGCTCCAATCTCCTTCTTGGAAATCATAATCCTGGCTGTCAGTATTCTAGGAACCATAATGGGGGAAGGAGACTGGGACTCTTCATCAGTAAGTATGAAGACTTTAAATCTATGTCTCTTTCTTTTGTGGCCCACCTAACTCCCACTTTCCTTTGGATCAAGTGTCCCAGATCTGGAGCTGCTCTGAATTAGTTTAACCTCTTTTCCATGGAGATCTGACTGTCCTTAGTAGAAGTGCGGGTGGCAATGTCTAACTGCTCTTTACACAGACACTCAAGCAGCCCTCCCTTTTTTAGAGCTCTGCCTCACAACAACTTCCATAGTAATTGGTGCCTCTAATTCCTAAGCCTTTCCGGGATTCTCAGGGGGCAATCTGCTTGTTGCTTACCAATATTCACCTCTTCAAGTACTTAGGTTTAATCACCCTCCACTCTGCTAAATTAGTTGCCACTCCTGTAGCAGCTTTTCATCTTCATTTTCTGTGGTTTAGAGTTACAGACGGCTGCTAACGCCATTAGATATGGAGGTTTTTGTTCCTTGTTTTCTTTGTTGTTTGGGAGTGATGTTTAAGAGAAGGAAGGGAGTGAAGAAAAAAAAAATTATTTCACTATCTTTAATCAGGAAGCCATGAAGGAAAAAAGAAGTTAGAAAAGGGTGTAACTTTTTTTTTGATGAGTTTACCACAATCCATTAATTAATTAAGCAAGTATTTATTAAGCTCAGATATAACATGGTAGTTACAGCATGGGCTTTGAAGGCGGACTAATGTAAATTTACTTAAGCTCTATAACTTTTTAAAAAATTGAGAATAATACTAGTAACTACCTCATACAGTTATGAGGATTAAATAAGTTAACACACATAAAGAGCTTGCCTGGCACTTTAAGCTCCTCAATAAATGTAAATTATTATTGCTATTAATGTTGTTATTATTTTAAATATATTTTTATTGATTTCAGAGAGTAAGGGAGAGGGAGAGAGAAATAGAAATATCAATGATGAGAGAGAATCATTGATCGGCTGCCTCCTGCACTCCTCACACTGGGGACTGAGCCCACAACCTGGGCATATGCCCTAACCAGGAATCAAACCATGACCTCCTGGTTCATAGCTCAATGGTTAACCACTGAGCAATGCTGACTGGGCAATGTTGTTATTTTTATTATTACTATGGGCTAGTCCCTGTGCAGGTAATATAATGTAGAACAAAGAGGGACAAGATCTTTCCCCAGTGAAGGGGAACAGTTTTGGTATTTCAGGACACTAAGACATTGGGTATAAAACTGGGACTTTATTACCTATTGGTCACAAATTCAAGACTGGAACAAAAGATTTGAACACTGCAATTCCAGGATGATATTACTAGAGTCCTGTTTCCTCTTCTGAAATGCAAACAGTAGTAGCTATTATGTATTCAGCGCTTACTTTGCACGATTATAGTTTATATAAATGATCCCACTGAGCCTACAGATTAGGTATTAAAAGCTCCATTTTATGGACAATGAAACTGAGGCTCAGGATAACTGGTCCAAGGCAATACAGCTTGCAATTGGCAGAGCGAGGATTCTAACCTAAGTCAGCTACCAAAATCTGACCATTTAACAACACAGTAGCCTTTAAAGCAATTACACTGTGTCCCATGTCTAGTGCTTTACTCAAAGTAACATTACTAAATGACTCATACTTTGATTGGAATGGGTTGGTTGGATTGTTTTCCTCCGATATAGGTGGTGATAGGGCTTTATGAGGACCCACGGAAAGAGAACAATAAATCAGAAAGAAGAGACTAGGGGAGTGGGACACCAGTGACAAATTTCCTAATTTGGTCTCAGGATGATTGGGCAGGTTTTATTACTTTGTACCTTTATATTTTGGCACAGAATAGACTTCTGAAATAAGGTTTTAGTGTCTGCATTCTTCTCTTTTATTGTATTCCTTTTTTTTTTTCCAGTGAAATTCCGTTGGCT
Organism: Myotis nattereri; assembly: GCF_964212035.1. Lineage (NCBI taxonomy): Eukaryota > Metazoa > Chordata > Mammalia > Chiroptera > Vespertilionidae > Myotis > Myotis nattereri. The sequence continues at coordinate 100,008,662 of NC_138078.1, read as the reverse complement.
ACAAATGCATATTTCTGGAACACATATTTGAATGTTTTTTCCAAATGTGGTCTTCTTTGGCTAAGCAAAGGAAGTCTGTATTTCTCAGCTAGCCTGGAGGACCTTAAGCTCCTTGCACCTATTGTTTTCCATCACTCTAAATATGGGTGCCTGGGATGCTAGGCTGAAGGGAATGTGGTTAGGACTGGAGCATTCCAGCATGGGGCCCACCACATAGGTTGTCGGAAAAGGTTGCCTGCAGCTCAAAGTGACTAAAACTGTCTTTGTACCTCATTCTTTATATAAAATAAGGGTATTGTATTCATGAGCATCATATCAAAGAGATTGGGTTATTAGCCATCTCTTGGCTAAGTCGAAGGGTTGAGATAATGTATTATTGGAGGTACCCCCTTTAATAACTGAAATTCAATTGCTCTTTGGTTTCATGATCTCTGCATGTGCCTAGCTTTCTGTTCAAAAGTGATGTTATCATTTTGTCCTTCAGGTGCTGCTTTCCAAGCCAGGTTTAATGCATGCTTCCAAGGACAAAACTTTTTGGAAGACATTTTTGTGTCTTTCAAGCACAATAACTCTAAACTGATGATAGTCAACTCAGTAAAAGCATGAACCATCGTAGTCAACAAATCCTATATGATAAAAGCCGAATATGCTAAGTGTCCAGTCACTGGTCGACTGTTCAACCAATCAAAGCGTAATATGCTATTGATATGCTAATGCCGCTCAACTGCTAGTATTATGATGTGCACTGACCACCAGGGGGCAGAGAGTTGTTATGACATGCACTGACCACCAGGGGGCAGACAGTTGCTATGATGTGCACTGACCACCAGGGGGCAGACATTCTGACTGGTAGATTAGCTTGCTGCCGGAACTGGCTGATTGGGACTGAGCAAGATTGGCCAGACGTGCCCTGGAGCCCTCCCATGGTCCCTCCCCGGCCTGGTCATGCACCAGTGGGGTCCCTTGGCCTGGCCTGCATCCTCTCACAATCCGGGACCCTTCAAGGGATGTCAGAGAGCCGGTTTCGGCTGATCCTGCAGGCCACTCCCCTCAGGAGGGCACCAGATGCAGGGCTCATGGCTGGTGAGCACTGCTATAGCAGCACAAGCCTCTCCCTATTGGGACTGATTGGGCACGAGCCCGCAGCAAGTGCAGTGAGGCCGGGATGAACAAGAGCGTCAGGTAGGAGCTGCAGGCAGCGTTGGACTGTGGGTTTTGGCCCGATGCCCACAGGCCACCCTGAGGGACCCCACCTGTGCATGAATTCGTGCACTGGGCCTCTAGTTCAAATATAATTGCTCGTGGCTGAGACCTTGTTCTCTCAGATGCAAGCTCCAAAATGCTGAGGGTAGGGCTAGCTAAAGTCAATGAATAACAAGTATGTTTTAATTATCATTCACTTATTAAAAATTCATTCAGGTTCAGGTCTACAAGCAGGTAAGTCATCAGTGGTTTCCCAATTCCGGGCTGTGATATCAAGAAGGTCATCTGTCTGATAGAAGTTCCTGCCAATTCTGTTTATCTTCTTTGGAGCTATAGTCAAAAGACAGGGCAGAGGGTTGTGGGGAGTGTTCCTGTTTCCCTGTCCTACTTTCTACCTCCTCCTCTTCTCATTATTTAGAGCAGTTGCAACTAGAGACCTTTGCTAACAAAGTGTGCCTTTTATTTATGGGAAGGGGCAATTCCCATTGCTGAAGGGCACAATGGGCAAAATAGGAACACAAACCAGCTACAACACAAATCCAAGCCCTTATAATAAGAGTGGGGCATTGTGACAGTCACTCTTTTGCAGCAGATTGCTGTTGCTACAGCTATGCTTTTCACCTTAGTTTCAAGGCCCTCTTCCATACCATACTTTTGTGGCTGTGCATGTGTATAAGTGTGTGTGTGTGCGTGTGCCTGTGTGTGTGTGTGTGTGTGTTATGTGGTGGAGGCCAGAGAATGCTGAATAAAAGGTTCAGATTTCAGTAATCTTGGAGAGCTGCTGTCAGTCAGCTCTAAAGGGGTCAATCTGAGAGCACAAAGGGGACTGTAGCCTGCCAGCTGAAAACCTTTTCAGATGGGTCAACTCAGAGGTGACGGTATTGTTAAGAGTTTCAATCTTTGCTTTTGGCTGTAGGTAGATGTAGTTTCTTTTCCAGAAAGCTCTGTGCCTTTCAAAATAGAATATTAACATTCTCTCTACTTTCAGGGGCTTACTGCCCTGTGGCTTTCTACTCATTCATTTTACTAGTATTGATTTTGTACTACACCTTCCAGCCTTCACATATTGTCATAACCTACCAAAGCCCCAGAAAACAGGCAGGCTTTTGCAGAAATCCTAAAGACAATTAAATGAAGCATCTGAGAATGTCAGGAGGGATAGTTAGTGAAACCCCTTAAGGGACTTCAGTGTGTGCTAGGCATCTAAGGGTAGATGTCTTGGTGGCTACATATGTCATCTATTCACCATACCTATTTGTATAGTGCATGTTAAGGCAGAGTGGTAAAGGGATGTCATTGAAATAAAGCTCACGAGACTGAGGTGTTGATTTCTGTGCTGATATTAGTTATTTCTGTTATCTGAGATAAGGTTTTTGGGTTGAATGACTAGAAGCATTGAGTAACTTTTAAAAATTGGGGAAGACTCATTGTAGATAGCAGAGTCATTTGTGATAAAGAATAGAATTTTGATTTTGGGTACATTAAAATTTAACATCCAAGTAGATATATCAAATTAGTCAGTTGACCATATCAGTCTGGAATTTAGGAAAGAGGCCTGAGCTGGAACTATAAATTGGAGATTTATGACAAAGATGTGGTATTTAAAGATATGAGACTAGAAGAGATTACCAATGGAAAGAGTATAGAGAAGAGGGTGAAGGACTGAGCTTTAGGGCATTCCAATGTTAAAAGATCAGAGAAATGAAGAATAACCCATATATAGGACAAAAAATGGTGTGCAAACTAAGTTGGATCCCTGGACTAGACTAAGAGTTTGAAAATTTCATAGAAGTTCAGAACTAGGAGGGACCACACGGAACATCTGTTTCAATCAAGAATGCTAAACTAAGAAATAGGAGACCTCAGTTCTAGTCCTGATTTTATACCTAGGTGAGTGACCTTGAAAAATCACTTAACTACTCTGGGTTTCCCTTTCGTGCCTCGAAAGAAAGGTTGCTAGACTAGATGATCTCTTCATTTTTGCAGAAAGAGGGGAAAAGTGATTTTACCAACATCCTGGCATTAGGCCAATGTGTCTTCTATGTTGTTAATTTTAAACCCTAAATGCATACTAAGCTTTCTGGGAAGCGTTTAGTAATACTGATTTACTGGGTTCCAAACCTACTGTGCCTTATTTTGTTGGTCTGGGTTGGAATGGAATTGGTATTGGTATTTTTTATATTCCCTGGATAATTTTAATGTACAGCCAGGACTGAAACCCTCTGCTCTACATTAGTAAGGCATGGCATGTCTTGTTAGCTGCTGCAACTCTCTGAATCTTGACTTGTATGTCCACCGCAAAAAATGATTCACTCGATATTAAATCTTTTAATTCAGATGAATATTGTTACAGGAGGAATAGCTTTCTAGACCTTGTGAAACCAACATATCAGTTTCCCTGAAGCTCAGTTAAATGGTCTGACCATAGTTTTCTTGAATTCCATCCTAGAAGTGAAATGTTATGAAAAACCATGAAGCCATAGCTGGTGTGGAGAAGGATGGAGAGATGGATTATGCCCTCTTCCTTCCTACCTTTATGGAAAAAAGACACAAGATTTGTTCCAAAAATAAACTTACAAGGTTAATGAAGAGTACATCAGACATAGTACACAAATACTTTTGCTTTACCATATTTATAAAGCAGGCAGAGTCATGCTGTCCACCGTAGCAGTCTTACAGCTTTATAGTGGCTTGTCACCAAGGCTTTGCACTTTGAATACCAATAAGATATAGTGTCTCTTGATAAAAACCACATTCTCCATATACTACATTTTGCTCTGTATTTGTGGGTGTATATATGTTAGTATGCATGCTTGCCTGTGTATGTGTGGGAATATGTGTTTAAAACTGTATTCTAGTGGTCACTTTCTCTGGGGTGCATGTGTCTAGGACAGGGGTTTGGCAAACCGCGGCTCATGAGCCACATGCAGCTCTTTGGCCCCTTGAGTGTGGCTCTTCCACAAAATGCCACGTGCGGGTGCGCACTTACAGTGCGATTGAAACTTCGTGGCCAATGTGCAGAAGTCGGTTTTCAGCCTGGGCGAGTCTATTTTGAAGAAGTGGCATTAGAAGAAGTGGGGGTGTCAGTCGGTCGGGCAACGGGAGACACGGCGCAGGCGGCCACGGGATATACATTGTTTTGAGGTACGTTCGCTGAGGTTGACCCCTTCCAACTCTCCCATCCACACTCGTCTATGTGAAACAAGTATACAAGATGAGTGTGGATGGGAGAGTTGGAAGGGGTCGACCTCAGCGAACGTACCTCAATCAGATTGAGGACGTTTTTAGCAAAGGCCAGCTTGGGAATACCCTAATTAAGTTAATAACAATGTACCTACCTATATAGTTTAAGTTTAAAAAATTTGGCTCTCAAAAGAAATTTCAATCGTTGTACTGTTGAGTTTGCCGACCACTGGTCTAGGAGAATAGCCATTTTGAACTAAGACAGGATAAGACATGGACTGTGGAAACATTATTTATAGTCTTAACACATATACTTACCACTCTAGTAGTGCCAGCAAAATGATTTTATCATACATAATGCACCAGTAATTAACCTGGTAAATTTCCGTTGAGTGCCTCTTTTCTATTCCATACATGTTTTTGTGGGGTTTTTAAAATATTTTTTATTGATTTCAGAGAGGAAGGGAGAGGGAGAGAGATAGAAACATCAATGATGAGAGATCATCATTGATTGGCTGCCTCCTGACACTCCATACTGGGGATCGAGCCCACAACCGGGGCATGTGCCCTTGACCAGAATCGAACCCAGGACCCTTCAGTCCGCAGCCGACGCTCTATCTACTGAGCCAAACCAGCTAGGGCCATACATGTTCTTTTTAGTGTCCTTTATAATTCTAAATCAGTTTCTTAGATTAGAGATATAAAAATATATTCTGTATGACTTAGCTTGCCCATAAAATTATCATATTTGTTATATTTAAAATTTTGAAGGCCTGGGGGAGAAAAACAGAAAAATTCAGGGGAGAAAACAAGCAGGTCCTCAGAAACAATTGTTTTTTCCCCTCTCGGTTTTCAGAGCTCTCTTCCACTCAGACGTGCAGCCCATTATAATGAACACAGGTTTGGCATATACTCGGAGATTGCTCTAGGCTAGGGGGACTAGGGCTGAAGATAATTGTAATTTTTAAAAATAGGTTTCACCATTGTTTGGTACCATCTACAATTCAATTTACCTTATCGCACAAGCCATGAATAATGCTGTGAAAGAAAATGGACGGGCTAGTGCTGCCAGCCTGGGTCAGCATTCCAGAAACATGCAGTTCTGTGGATTCAACCAGTTGATAAAAACAGGTTCAAATTGAAATGGAATTTCAGAATATGAAATCCTGGACACCAACTGGAAAAAATGGGAACTCCATGGAACTTACACTGTGGACATGGAAACAGAGCTGCTACAATTCATAGGGACTCCCATTCACTTCCCTCGTGGCAGGCCTCCTGGAGCAGATGCAAAATGTTGGTTTGCAGAAGGGAAGATCTACTGAGGAGGTAAGGAATGGAAAATCACTGGTAGTCAATTTGATTCAGCTTGATGTACAAGGGAACCTCTTTAGGGGAAGGCATATTTAAATATTAGAACACTCATAGAATCAATCATTTGCATTCAGATGACATAAATATCTTGGCATGCTGTGTAGTCAACTTAAAATAATAAGGACAATGAGAAGTACTTTACAGCCTTGAATAATCATCCACAATTTAAAAGCTTCCTCCACTTGTTACTTTTTTAATTTAAAATTTTATTTTTTCAATTATAGTTTACATTCAATATTATTTTGTATTAGTTTCAGGTTATAGTATAGTGGTTAGACAATGATATACTTTACAAAGTGATCCCTCTGATATTTCAAATACCCACCTGGTACCATACATAGTTAATACAGTATTATTGACTATATTCTCTATGCTGTACTTTACATCCCATGACTATTTTGTAGCTACCAATTTGTAGTTCTTAATCCCTCTAAATTTTTCACCCAGCAACTCAGCCCCTCTCCCATCTGGCAACCATGAGTCTGTTCTCTGTATCTCCTAGTTATTTTTAAAAGGATCCTATTCCCAGAGGGGTTATTCTAATAAGAGAAAGGCACGAGCCTTCTCCTCCATCTTTTGTAGGCTGCTGTTTCCACCCCCCTGCTAGAAAGATCACCTGTCCTTCCCTTGGTATATCCAAATCCTATGGATCAGGTTCCACTGAAGAAATACCATATCTAGCCCCTCTCCTCTCTGAACTCCCATTGAACTAAAAGTCTGTACCTCACAGATTAGCACAAAATTGCTTTTTAATTGTTTCCTGTATATTGATTGTGTCCCCCCTCCCAAATAGACTGCTCCTTGAGGGTAGGGGCTATAGCTAATAATTCTTATGCTCCCCCAACTGCCTGACATAGTCAGCATCCAATAAATATTTGCAGTTGGATTGACTGATGGAACTCTGGCCTGTGGAAGAGGGGAAACTCCACCAAATCTCTGAAAGTCAGAAGGGAGCTTTGGAAGGATCCATATTATTGATATGTAAATGTACACCACAACCTTCTAAAATGAAATGCATATATTTGAAATGGACTTTAATTTCTATTTTGCTTTAGTATGACATACCCAACCACCTTTTATTCACAACATCATATACTTTCCCTCTGAAATGTTAGTAATCCATCCAAATATTTAGATTTTCCAGAGACCAATTTATATGCTGATGAAAACACTAATTACCAAAACCAGACTCACCCTTGAAGGACAAATGCTATGTTTTTCATAAAAAACTCACAAGGTCTATGGGCACTGGTTGATTAAAACGGTCTTATATTTTATGAAGGCAACATAATACTTACCCTTCACAGGTGAGATAACATATTTATGCTGAAGACTCTATTGCTATCCAACATAAAATAAGGTTCTCAAAGTTTTCCATTCGTGGACTTTTTCTTCCAAAGAAACACCCAGGTCAGCCTTAATTCATGTGATTTGCTATTGTCAGAGTGGTTAGTGGTTTTGCTTCAGAACAGTGAAATTGCTTTATATGTCCATAAAGTCAACAAGACAGACTGTGCTGTAGAAAAATAGGATTAAGTTAGGTAGATGTGGCTTGATTTTAGAGTCACCAGAAAGCATGAAGAGTCTGTTTGTGGTGCCATTTATTTACAGCCTCTCTTTGATAATGCCATTCTTTCTCTTCCTCTTGCTCTCTGCAGGCATGGGCCCTGTCTTTGCTGTGATGGTCTGCCTTGCTTTGCTTATAACCCTGCTATCTATTAATGGATTTTCTTACTTTATAAGGTACATTTTTAATGTTTTTTATATAAAAAATATAAGCCCATAATAACCTTGTTAATATTGATTTCCAGGAAATCATGTTGCAGTACAATTGCCTCATTACATGACCCACTGATTTTCTTTTTTCCATAGTGATTTACCATTCCTACTAGCCTCATTTAGGGTGAAGTGGTTTTATGATGCCAAGAATAACCTCCTCAGTTGTGTTGTCAGTGTTGTTGCCTGTGAGTAGATATGGCTCTCAACACTATCATGAAATAAGAGAACTAGTACTTTAGGGCCTGTCTACTTCCTATCTGTCCTCTTTTTTTCCACTGGCAGAGTCTTTCCTTCCCTAAATGGTATAGATTTGTGGAGAATGGAGTTTGGGCATTTTAAAAGTTCTAAGAATTAGGCAGAATTGGCTAGAATCCAAGATTTAGTGTTTTTGATACTAACCCATAGGATTGTAGTGGGGGTTAAAGAAACCAAAGTAAAGTACCTAGAACAATACCTGACTTATAGTAGGTGCTCAACAAATGGTAAATCTTAACTCTTTCCCAGGCATATGAGACTTGCCTGTTGATAGTTGGGAGCCCAAAATTCCCACTTTGACATTCATGACTTTTGCCTAGGGTATCATATTCCAGAGTTTTACTGTCCTTCTTCCTTGGACCAAAGCTCTCCTAGCTATTCATTACCACCATCTTTGTCTTTCTCCTTCAAATCCCTTAATAGGTGACCAACTACTCTGATGAACTAATTCAGGATCAGGGATAAGTGGCTGAAGATGGCTTAATATGACACCCTTTTCTTATAATGGTTGCATTTTAACAATTGGGCCCTCCCCCATACTAGGATGATTTAGGAAGAGTGAAAAATTAAATCTATCACAACTCTCCTGCTTTAAGCTTTCCACCCGGCAAGCCACACCTTTGTTATCTCTTTGTAAAGGTGGTGCTGACAGCAATGTGATGCAAATTTGGTAGGAAATGGAATGAAGCTATTTTGGCTAGCTTCAAGAAAGAATGTCTAGAGCAGTGGTTCTCAACCTTCTGGCCCTTTACATACAATTCCTCATGTTGTGACTCAACCATAAAATTATTTTCGTTGCTACTTCATAACTGTAATGTTGCTACTGTTATGAATCGTAATGTAAATATCTGATATGCAGGACGGTCTTAGGCGACCCCTGTGAAAGGGTCCTTTGACCGCCAAAGGGGTCGCGACCCACAGGTTGAGAACCGCTGGTCTAGAGTGTATTAAGTAGCTATATAAATTTGGACCAGACACTAAACCTCTCTTGGCCAGAATTTTCTCATTTTAAAATAAAGAAATTGGATTAGATGATCTTCAAGAGTCCTTCCAACTATGATATTCTAATGACTGTGAGATCCTGGATTGAAACTATATAACAAATAGCTCTTAGTGTTTAATATATTGACATTGCTGTGAAAAAAAAACAAAACACAAAAAACCAGTGTGATCCATTCTCCCTGTGATTAGAAACTTGAGAAAGCCACACAGAGTAGTAGATAACTTATGAATTGGTAAAACACACTTGATAAATGTTAACAGTGGACTGCACACCAGATGTTACCAGTGGAGCTAGACCTCAGTCCTTGAGTTTGGCTAAGAAAGAATTCAGTGCCAAGAATTCCAGCATAAGAAGTTTATTTAGAAAGTCACAGAGGTAGAAGTGATCTGTAGAAGATTTAAGCCAGTTAAGCTGCATGGACCCAGGAAACACATTACAGAGGCAAAAGAAGGCCCTTGGAACTTAGGGAAAAGAAAGGCAAAGAAAACACACCTGGGGAACAGAAATGGGGAAAGGCATGTGTGTGCTCCAGAGAGTGGGTCCTTTGTCTTAAGGGGTTTTATCTGTTTTCCAAAGATGGGAATTTTAAGGGAGATCTTAGGGTACCATCTCAATAAAATATTCATTAGCTTTCCAGGTGTGTCCTTTTATGGTCGTGGTCGCTACTGATTGGTTGATGCTCGGGGTGGGAGATTATTAGTCATTGAAACTAGTCCTGATGTCAGCCATGGTGTCACTTCATCTGGTTTTGCTGCTTTTCTAAGCCTGGAGCTGAAACACAACTGAGGCTTAAATGCTATCTCTAGTTTGACCAAAACTCTGTCTCTGTGGTCAACAGAACTGAGGCTTTGTTCCTAAGATTATTTGATGCAAAACAGAGCCTCATTGTACTGGGGGCTTAAAGCTTAAGGGAGTGGTGATACAAGTGCTTGTGTGGGAGTAATATGGCCCCCTTGTTTCTCCTAGAAGGGGGTCTACCATATGACTAGTGACATGCCAAGGAAGAAAAGGCCAGGGGAAGGTCCAAACAACATGACCAGATATATGAAAGGTCATGAGGTCTAAATTACATGACTGGCAGTATGCTATGGGAGGAAAGGCAATCCTGGGGGCGAGGTCCCACCCTACAGTACTTGTTTTCCCATTGCTAGGCACCCCGGGCTTTCTGCCCTGATGACCTTCTGTACCTGGCTTATCATTCCTACTCTGCTCATGTCTGTTTAACTGCCCACTAAATCAATAAAAACATTACTTTACAAAAAGTTTTTCTTTTAATTTCTGTGACTGTTACATATCCCTGCTCACAGCAGAAATTTAATGTCTTTAATTTAGCTGCTTCCAAAGAACAAAGTATTTAAATAACATCATTACCTACTTAGTGAAAATAAATTTCATTCAATCAAAAAACTTCCCACTCCAGGGAGATTTGAGGACTAATGGGCTCTGACTACCCGGTGCCAAAACATCTCATGGTAAGGTGGAAAATGGAGTCACTCAGCTGTTTGTGTTATTTATCACCCAACCCCCACCCCCACCCCAAAGGACTGGTCTCACTGGTTTTTCCCATGGAACTCACTGGTTCTTTGGGCTTAGAGTGAGCCCAATTGCAATTCTTGGTAAAGGGGGGAAAAAAAGAAACAAAAATCATGGGGTTGGCGGATATTTGTTTGGAGCTTGTGGGCTGAAGGGCAAAGAAGACTGGAGAGGAAACTGATTGGAGAGGGACATGATTAGAGATTAAAATGATTGGAGAGGAAAATGAGTTTGAGACAATTGGTACTTGGAGTGGTCACAGAAAACTCAGAAAGGGGAGAAAAGCACATCATTTTCCAGAGTCACTTGGTTCTTGGTTTTTAGCTAACAAAACACAAAAGATGCCCTCTTTGCTACCTACCTCCCTCTCTCTGCCCACACGGCTGCAATCAGAGGAGCTGAGCGGCTGATGAGTTTCTGTAATAGATGGTGATTACTTGCAGGAGAGTGACTCTCTGTTCCTTCATTTTCTGTGTTTTGATTGTTTAAGTTTTTTTTTTTTTTCAGAATTAAGGACATACAAAGAACTCAACCACCCCAAAATAAAGGATTCTTTGAACCCCTCCTTTCTCTCTCATCCAAAACAGATTGCCTCTCCTTTCTATAGAGCTCTCCTGTGTTTTGTAATACTAATTATGATAATGATAATAATGAGGCCTTATACTTTCATAATGCTTCATGCTTTTCAAGGCACTTTCACATATCTTATCATTTGATTTTCAAAACAACTATATAAAAGCAGGTAAAGCAAGGGGAATTATCTCACTTAATAGATGAGGACATGAAGAGGTTAAATTATTTATCCAAGGTCATTTGGCTAATAAATGACAGAATCTACACTATACACCAGGTCTTTGGATTGGGAGTCCAGTTCTCTTTCTGCTTGAATATATTCTGCAGCATGATTATTTTGACAGGTGTGCCTGCTTTAAGACAATTCCCGACACATATGAAAGAGATAAGTTAGGGAGAGATGTTTTACTTTGCCAATAGATTAATGTGGTCTACCCAAGAATTCACTACAGGGCTCTTTTAATTTTCTCTGCAGGGCAGTACCTCCCACAATGATAAGGGACATATTTGTTGGCAGACAGTTAGAAACACATTAATTGTGTTTAAAAACCAGTGGAATCACTGGAAAAACTGACTGGGTTGCTGGTACTTAAAGCTACAGTGACATTGTAGATTTCTTAGAGCAAGTTGACAAAGCACTTTGATTCAGTTGTTTTCCCCACTCTGGCACTGAGCTTTAGTACATTCCACAGGGTAATCATTAAGGGGTACAGAAAAAGTAAAGCCAAACTGTAGCTGTCAGACACCCAAGACAGAACAAAAGCAAACAACCACATGGACTAATCCAAGATTTCTTCCAGGTCCTCAAGTTGTTCCATCAGCTCAACTGAGGTGACCTACCTGGCTATGTGGGTATAAATCATAAACTCCTATGTATCTAGTAATTGATTTTTAAGAAAGAATTACATTCAGTGCAAATTAATAGACATGTTTGCAGAGAATCACATTTAAGCCATGTCTATGTAATGTTCAGACAAGAGACCAATTCAGTAAAAGAAAACAACAATGGTAAAGCCCACTTATTTGGAATCAAGTAGATAAAGCAACCAACTGATTGAATTTTTCCACTTTTCAAACTGTTGCTTTGACAACACATAGATGCAACTTTGTAAAACAAGTGGTCTTGTGGGAAGAAAATTGGGCCCACAGCCAGGGACCAAGGATTCGAGTTCCAGCTCTGCCTCACACAATTTGCTCAATTTTTTTTGTTTCTTTAATGTGTTTTTGTGTCTATAAAATAAAAATTAATAATTATTTGCCCTGGTATTAGAAAATAAGCTATGGCTTATTTGAGAAAGGGTATTGGGTTCTTTAAAAGTATTCAGATGTTGTTTTTGAATGTGCCCTTGATGTGGGAACACCACTTTTTGATCTCAGATACCATACCTACAACACTCTCCCCCCTCCCTTTGATGTCTCTTCAATAGCATTTTTACTTTTCTCTTTCAGTCTTTGTAATTCTTCAAGTTGTGAGGACCAGGGTTGTTGCCTCTCTTTGCTGTGGGTACTATGAAATAGATTCATGTGTGGTTATTCTCTCAATTATTTTGTGTATTTTTAAACTTTTATCATAGACAAATTTACCCTGGGTTTGAAAAGCATCCAGCTCTCTATGCTGACATTATGCTTGTTTCAGGTGTCATATAAATAAAATCCAGTTGATTAAAGACCCAATAGAATTCTACTGACTTTGGAGAATGTGACATTTATCAATCCCCATTTTGGCAGTAAGGTAAGGAGCTTCTCTTTCTCTTGCTGTACTGTTCAGTATGGTATTCACAAGCCACAAGTGACTATTGAGGACTTGACATGTGGCTAGTCTGAATTGGGCTGTAAGAGTAAAATTTTCACTGGATTTAGAAGACAGTACAAAACCATGTAAAATATCTCATTACATTTTAAAAATATATTAATTACATGCCAAAATGATAACACATTGGATATATTGGGTTACAGTTTATTATTAGAGTTAATCTCACCTTTTTTCTTCTTATGTTTTTTAATGTGCCTACTAGATAACTTAAAATTACATATGTGGTTCATGTTGCATTTCTATTGGATAGTGCTGTTTTAGAACAGTTATGTGGAAGTGATGCATTGCACTTTGAGCGATGGTGTGGTTTTTTTACTTTATGTATCCCCTCTTTGTTCATTTAGACTCAACATTTGATTGCTAGTTCCTCAAGGGCAGGGGCACACCTTTTTTTTCTAATGTTATCCCAAAGCACCTGACATGGTGCTGATAATATAATAGGTGCTCATGAAAGTTTTGTTAATGAATCAACTAGTGAAAGATAGTTGAGTTTTACCAGGGGTTCTGTTCTGATTTTGATTGTGTTGTAATTCATGATCTTTATTGAGTGGCTGTTAATACGTCCTGGCCCTGTGCTAGAGATGGCATATAGTTTCTGCTGTTAATGAGATTAGAGTCAAGTCAGAGAGTCATATCATACTACACAAGAAAGATTATGGACATATTGCACAAAAGACACTGGACATATGGTAGTACATCAGATGAGACAGATCAGTGGATAAAGGCTTTCTAGAGACCCAACACTGAAGCTGTGTCTTAAAGAAGGAAGAATAGGATTTTTCTATATCACAAGTAAGAAACTGGTAACCACTTTTGTTTGACCTTTATGGTTACAAAAATTAGTAGCCAGATTTTTGACATTGTGAGATTAAATATAAAATTCTGGACTTCTGGGTATTTTTAAAAAGGTTGGAGAATCTATCAACCTTAAGTATCATTGTGACAATTCATTGGAACTCTATGTAGTAGGTGCCCTTTTTGCAGTTTGACACAGTTCCCATCACTCTCTGTTGTCATACTCAGTCCATTTCATCAATTTATATTACCCATCTGGCCCCTATAGGCGTCCTAGGTAGAGAAGACAGCATAAACAAAACTTTGAAAAGAGATGTGTGAAGAAGAGTTTTGTAAAATATAGCTAGTAATGGGAGAGTGTGCCTTTCTGTACCCAGTCTGTAACCAAAATAAAGACCGTAGTCTGCAAATTCTAGTATGGTGTTGGCAGGTGTAGGGAGAGGATACAAACACCTCATATTGTCCCCATATGCTATTTACTTTTGCTACATTCTTGTATAAGATCTGATAATTATCTTTGTGACCAAACTGATTATTTGCCTACATGTGGCACTGAAAGGTGTAATTTAACTAGTTGGCTAGATGAGATTGTATTTACAGGGCAGTAGCCTATACAGTTGGAATCAAATGAAAAAGTCAGGTGTTTGATTTAATTTTAATTACAATAATAAATCTTACTTGTTTAAATCATCAGATCTTGTTGTAAGGTTGATATCATGTTCCTGGAAATGTATTGTTGAATGCCAGAATTATCACTCTGACTAAAAGCCACATTCCACATTCATGTCATAAAAATATATTGATGATAGTATCTATTTTTGAAGCCACCAGAGAACCCTGAGTTGGTATAGGACAAACCCTTCTCTTCAAATGCTAGTTGTTCTTCATATACCTGTTATCCTCTGATATTATTGAAATAATAATTCTAAAAATTATTCATTTATTTTTTAAAGTATTCATATATTTCTTTTTTAGCCTGTACTGACTCTTGGAGTAACAGGTTACCGTCTGCTGTATAAAATAGAAATATTTTTTATTTCACTTAAGTTTCTGTCTTTTAAGCTTTAAGAGGCTACCTCTGACCCCTTGTTCTAAGATACAGGAATTTGGCAACCAGAACAAATCTTGCATCAGTTGGAGAGATGAACTGTTTCTTCTCAGCAGGAAGAGTTAAGCAGGGGGTAAAAGGGAAACTAGACTGCCTTTCTTTCCCTCCTAAGTGAGGCCTTCCCAGTGTGGTTTCCTTGTTTTGTTTGAAGGTACTCCCAAAAGCATCAAACATTCTCAACTTCAATAGTAACTACAAAGAAAGTCCAAAACAGGACAAAATGGGTTTTTAAATTGTCTACCACATTGGGTTTTCAAAGTGAATGCTCTCCTCCATTGGATAAATTATTGACAGGGCCCTAAAACACCAAAATTGGCATAGTATATATTTGCTCAGTGTAGCTAAATGCTTTGACTTAAATTTGTGGCAGTAAACCTCTGGATCGTGCCTTATACTTAATTTAATTTGCTTTAAGTATAAACTTGAGGCATTGGGGAATTGATAATCTTCTCTTTCAAAAACTACAGACAAGATAATAATTAGCTTTTGAATGTCAAATGGAATGGGCTGATGGTTTTATACATGTTTCCTTGTTTTGACACCTCCAATATTCTTTTTTTTTTAAATATATTTTATTGATTTTTTTTTTTTTTACAGAGAGGAAGGGAGAGAGATAGAGAGTCAGAAACATCGATGAGAGAGAAACATCGATCAGCTGCCTCCTGCACATCTCCCATCGGGGATGTGCCCGCAACCCAGGTACATGCCCTTGACCGGAATTGAACCCAGGACCTCTCAGTCCACAGGCCGACGCTCTATCCACCGAGCCAAACCGGCTTTGGCGACACCTCCAATATTCTGAAGTAAATCTCAGTTACCTAAGGCAGTTTCTTGGTTTTCCATCTGCAAAATGAGGGGTTGAACTAAATTCTTTATCTTGGTTGCTCACTAAAATCTCCAGATGAGCCCTAGCTGGTTTGGCTCAGTGGATAGAGTGTCAGCCTAAGGACTGAAGGGTCCCGGGTTCTATTCAGGTCAAGGGCACATGTCTGGGTTGCAGGTTCGATCCCCAGTGGGGGGTGTGCAGGAGCCGGTCGATGATTCTCTCTCATCATTGATGTTTCTATCTCTCTCTCCCTCTCCCTCCCTCTCTGAAATCAATAAAAATATATTTTAAAAATCTCCAGATGAAACTTAAAAAAATACCTATGCCCAGGCCAATAACTTTGATTCATTTGATATGGGATGGGCCTAGGCATTGGTAGTTTTAAAAATATCTTCTATATGTGCAGCCAGGGTTGAGAATTGCTAGATAAATAGATCTCTAAGGCCTCTTCTGACTCGTATATGCTATGATTCTCTGATTCTATGGAAGAATCTATGTGTTGAATTATGGTACATTTTATTGGGTGGAGTTGGAAGGTTATAGTGTAGAATTGAGAAGGGGGAAAAAATAAACATCTGTTTGTAACTGGCTTTTAATAATATGTCACATATTTCCTCATTTGGGAAGGAGGCAGAAAGTTCAATTAGTTCCTGTAATGACGGTTGGTCAGTCAGATGAGTATTTCTAAACTATATAGGCCAAAGGGGGCCTTCATCTGCCCAAAGGAGTGTGTTAGTGAGAATAATACTACACAATGAACTCAATATTAAGCTGATGATGGGGTGCAAAGAAAGACAACTGGAACTAGAAAACTGCCTAGCTAGGGCTGAGGAGGACTCTGGGAGAGAGCCTAAGTTAATTGAATCAACAGATTAAACAATGAGGTCCGATGTTCTTTCTGAGATTGTCCTCTATTAGGAGTGTTTTAAAGATTTATTATCTAGTTTCTGTTTAAAATAAATCAAAATTTCATGAGAATTACTATTGAAAAATCTGGAAGTTCCAGAAAGTGTGCCTAGAGCAGGGGTGGGCAAACTTTTTGACTCGAGGGCCACAGTGGGTTCTTAAACTGTACCGGAGGGCCGGAACAAAAGCATGGATGGAGTGTTTGTGTGAACTAATATAAATTCAAAGTAAACATCATTACATAAAAGGGTACGGTCTTTTTTTTTTTAGTTTTATTCATTTCAAACGGGCCGGATCCGGCCCGCGGGCCGTAGTTTGCCCATGGCTGGCGTAGAGTAACAGACACCTAATAGGAAAAGATAGACTTCTCTGAGGATATGCCATGCAATTGTACTACACTGACACAAATTCATACTTTGATTGTACACACAGATGCATACCCTTCATAACTGCACAGAAAAATCAACCTTTATTTCATATACTCTTGGAGATGTGAAAGGAAAGCCAGATGAGCAGACCTCTTGGGATAAAGAATTGTGAATGGCAGATGCAGTGGGAGCATGTCGTGACCCTGCTCTAGTAGCCACAATTTAGGGTAGAGGGTTGAGATGGGCATTAGTACAACCCTGGCACACACAGAGAGAACCCATTGAAATCATCATCCTTCTCCATTCTCTGACTCCACCTGTCTCTCAAGCCCTTTGTTTTCTTCTTTCTTATTTCACTCTCTCTCCCTTCACACCCTTCATTTTCAGCTCCCTTTCCCAGAGCCTTTTTTCCTATCTTCCCACCTTCCTCTATACTCTTTATAGCTCTCTCTCCTCCCCTCTCCTTACCACCAAACGTGTCTCTCTTCTCTCTCTCTCTCTCTCTCTCTCTCTCTCTCTCTCTCGCTCTCACTCTCGCTCTCTTTCTCTCTCTCTCATTATAGAATCAAGTCATCAAACCTGAAAAGGACCTAATAAATCATCTAAGTCATCCAGCTGTATTAGTGAGGAAACTGAGGCTTAGACCATTTAAGTGGCTGCCCTAAGGCCACCTCTAAATTTGAGGCAGAGTCAGGTCTAGGACCTAGTTCTCTTGACTCTTAGTACACCATGGCCTCAGTTCAAGACTAATGGACTTTAAATTACTTCTAAAAACTTTAGTGGATAGAGTTTGATGTTTTCTTCCTCTTAATTAAAAAGTGAATGATGAGTGAAGTATTTTATCATTCTTTCTTTTAAAAGGAAAAAAAAACACCTCAAAACAAATAGTGCATGTGTGGTAAAGATAAAACCTGCCCATTTCCTCCCTTTTCCTCATTATTTGTGAAGTAGGACACACACAGACTCAATAAAAATTTTCTTATAAAATTTGTGAGAATTATTTAAATCTTAAAACAAATACACACAAATCCCCTAAACCAGTGGTCTACAAACCACGGCTTGCAAGCCACATGCGGCTCTTTGGCCCCTTAAGTGTGGCTCTTCCACAAAATACCACATGCGGGAGTGCACATACAGTGTGATTGAAACTTCCTGGCCCATATGCGGAAGTCGGTTTTCGGCCTGGGCGAGTCTATTTTGAAGAAGTGGCATTAGAAGAAGTGGAGGGTGTCAGTCGGTCGGGCAATGGGAGACACGGTGCAGGCAGGCCGTGGGATATGCAGCACGGGGGAGGTGCATTGTTTTGAGGTACGTTCGCTGAGGTCGACCCCTTCCAACTCTCCCATCCACACTCGTCTATCTGAAACAAGTATACAAGACTAGTGTGGATGGGAGAGTTGGAAGGGGTCGACCTCAGCGAACGTACCTCAATCAGATTGAGGACATTTTTAGCAAAGGCCAGCTTAGGAGTACACTAATTAAGTTAATAACAATGTACCTACCTATATAGTTTAAGTTTAAAAAATTTGGCTCTCAAAAGAAATTTCAATCATTGTACTGTTGATATTTGGCTCTGTTGACTAATGAGTTTGCCAACCACTGCCCTAAACCAAAGAAAGACCAAGGAAGTAGAGCAACAAAGTGAGAAATGGAAGAACTTGGTTCTAATCCTACCTAGCTTTCTGACCTTGGGCAAGTCGTTTAATCTCTTTGGGATTCAGTTTCTTTATTATCATATGAAGGGATTGGCCTAGGGACACCTAAGACCCTTTCCAGCTCTCAAATTTAATGAATTGGCAGGAGAAAAAACAGCTGTGCTTACCTACCTGTAAAAGCTAATAAGCCAGAGTGAAGGCTAAACCATGTTTATAATAGGATTGACTTCAGGAAGCAGGTATCTGGTACTGGGTATAGGCAGAGTCAGGGCTATCAGTATTGATGTTCAGGTTGTGCCTTACACAAAGGCACCATATCTCAGATGGTACTATTTATGTTGTAGAAATATACTAACTTCTATGAGAGGGGTGCAGGTGTGGGCAGAGATTCTGGCCTTCTAGCCTAGTTTTGGAATGAGGTATCAGGGGCACCTTCTCATATCTACATTTATACCAGCACACCAGGCCATGCACATACATAGTCACTGGTAAACATGTGTGTACTTGGCTCTCTGCTATCTTGACTATACCCCAGGAGTTTCTTGAGGTTACTCCTTTCTCCTGCCTAATATTCTTGGAGATACAATTTTAGCTTCTCAACCCCACCTCAACAGCCTGATTCTAAATCTGACAAAGAGGCCTCACCTGGCAGGCAGGGTTTGGTGGTATACAGAGTATTCCTGCCACTAGTGGAAAGTATTCTCTGGTGTTCGGAAGATGTATGAGTAAATGAGAGTGTAGTATATCCATGTATGTTTATAATTGTGGCTGCTGCCCAACATCATAGGGCTGCCACAGGCTGTAAAAATAACTATTTTTTATTTTTACTTGAAGGAAAGCACCCTTTCCTAATTAGCACAAAGGTGCCATGATGGCTAGGAATGGCCATGAGTCGAGTAATATAGTTGAGTTGCAAAGATGTGATAACCCACGCCCCGCGTGGGTCAGGGTTCGGGCTCTGGAGAAGGGCAGTGCGCAAATGACAGAGACAAGGCAAGAAATAATAATTTGGAAATTGGGGGGCCAGGCGGGAGCCCCACGCAAGAGGAAGGACTCCACTTGTGCTCAGGCCTTGCCATCCTTTTATTCAGTTTGGGATACACCCATAGCCCTTAGGCAGGCAATTGCAGTAACAGACAGACTAAGGATTTACAGAACTATCTGGTTGGGAATTTGCTTCAGCTACCATTATTAAACAGTTGGTGCATAGCTCTGACCTTTGCCAGGGCTCAAGGTTCATCAGCATTCTGGGCTCCTTGTCTACACCTCTCTGCTAATGAAGACAATGGGCAGCTTCCAACACAAAGGCTCTAGGAAGGCTTTATTGCCCTATTGCCCACTGGCATATCCCACACATTGGCTGATTTTGTGAATTCTCATTTCAGTTTAAGCTTTGACCCCTCTAAAGGCTAAAGTCCTCAGAAGGCTAAAACTTCAAGCTCATGACTTCTATGATTAAGTAAGTGTGGGGTGGAGCCTGAGAATGGCCTTTCTAGCTAGTTCCCAGCTGACCATGATACAGCTGCACCGGGTCACACTTGAAGAATTGCTGGGCACAAGACCAGGAAGGCTGCCTTTGGTGTTTTGACTGTTCGGCTGCTGCCAGGCACTGATCCTGGACTACCTTTCTGAACTCTGTGGGCACTGAGCCTGACTGGCACAGTTTTGTTCAGCTGATGAAGGCCTCTAAGAGTCATTCCATAGTTAAAGAGTTTTGAATTCCTTGGCTAGAAGATGTCTTCTAACACAAAGTGTGGGTGAGAAACTCAGATGCCTGCAGCTCCCATTATTTAGCCTTTGCCTCTGGCAGGTCTCCAGGTGCAGTACCACAGCTGGATATTCCTTAATAAGAGAATGGTTACACTCTCATATTTTGCTTTATTATCTCTACTAATGACAAATTGGTACAGCCTGAAATGGAATCTCCAGGCTATAGGTAATAGATGTGAAAGCACTTTGAAGAGTAGCAAGCACTGTGTAAATGTAAGACATTTTTATTATTATGGAGAAGAATCTGTATTTGTATTCCTTTTTTTAAAATTTGGGTTGGACAGAAACTAAATAGGGTTTGATGACTGATGAATTCTTAAGGCTATGCATGTAGAAGAAAATTATCTATCAGGTACCAGTGTAAAAGTGAAGACAATAAAATAATTGTTGTTTTTTTACTTGACAGTAACCTTACAAATTGGTTTTTTTAATATATTTTATTGATTTTTTACAAATTGTTTTTTTTGTACTTAAAAAGTCATAAATAGACTTTTGAAAGTCTAAGTTGCTCATATTGCTATGGTAATACATTTGTGCATCCCAACAAAAAAATGTTTAATCTATATTTAAGCCAATCAGTTTATGATTAAAGCATAAGAAGCCCCTAAAATAGCCTGTCTCACAAGAGAAAAATGGATGAAGGTAAATGCAGGAAACATTTGCTGCACTATGTCTCCCATTACAGATGCCTCACGGCAATGAGAATTGCAACCACCAACCATCAGCATTCATCACAGGGAACCTGGTGCTACATCACTTAGCTATGAATAAGTGAAATGACCTAGCACTTTCTGCAGTTACTTAAGGGAGTTGTTGCAGAGAGTGGTATTGTACCTTTCTGGGGTCTGCATACGTTTGGTTGTTTTTCTGTCTCTAGTTAATGGGAACTTTTAAAAATAAATTTAGGGAGAGACAAAATGGCAGAATAGACGGACTTGTCCTGAGCCTTTTCCCAGAGCAGATAGAACGAGCAACTAAATTGAATAACATCCACCCCGAATTGGCGAAGTAGACACAGCTGGTGAGACAATTTGCAGCCAGGAAGGGCAGAGGACACCTGGAGAATGGTAAAATCAGGGATCTGGGCTGGGGAGAACTACAAGACCTCCGAGCCCAGAGGGTCAGAGGGAAACTGCACAGCACTGAGCCATGTCCCTTGGGACAGGCACAGCGTCTGACTGTGGAAAGGAGGTCCACAGGACTGCTAGTGGCA
The DNA here is from genome assembly GCF_964212035.1 of Myotis nattereri. Lineage (NCBI taxonomy): Eukaryota > Metazoa > Chordata > Mammalia > Chiroptera > Vespertilionidae > Myotis > Myotis nattereri. The sequence continues at coordinate 99,987,305 of NC_138078.1, read as the reverse complement.
GGGGGTTCTAGATCTGGGTCCACAGTCATGAAAGACTGAGCCCAGAGGGGGCATTCAGGACGGCTGCCCAGACCACGAGGTGCCGGGAGGAGAGGGGCTCACAGAGGTGCAGCTCTTTCCCCTCTTTGTGGTATTTGCTTTTCTTTGCTGAACCTAGTTCATAGGACCTTTCAGATATAGAGACTCATCCGTGGCTGAGGTGCAGGAGGAGGTGAGGACTTGTGGAGTCTAGGGAGAGCCTGGGGTGAGGAGAGGGTCAAGGAGAGGTGGCTGCGAGTCTGGTGCTGAGTCATACAGTAGGCACAGGACCTAGGTAGCCTTTTTCTCCTGAAGATATAGCTCCTCTCTGCAGTCCCCAGGCAACCAATACAGCCACACTCAGACTATGCCCTGAGTGGCACAAAGGGAAAAAAATCGGAATAGTCCCTTAGAGTACACAGGGACTGGCCTAAAGGGAGGCCTTCAGTCCCAGCAACAGGAAACTGAGAAGCCACAGACAGTACAGAAGAGTGGGATCTTAAACCAGCCAAAGGAAGGACACTTCACTGTTTCATTTTTATTTTATTTTATTATTATTATGTTATCTCTTTTTTCTTTATTTTCCTTTTTTTTGTTTGTTCCTTTATTTTCTATTTCTTTTCACATTATTTTTTCCATCATTCTAATTTATTTTATTTTATTATTTTTATCCTATTTTTATTTTTATTTTTTTGAGGATTTACTGCAGTTTATTTTTCATCTGAAAAGTAAAAGGCTCTTCTTAGACAATTTTAAGGTCCCATTTGTTTCTTTCTTGAATCTATATAAGTTATCGATCTGCCTTTCCTTTTACCTTTCTTTTTTTATTTTAAACAATAGGACCTAACTAGGTCATTTTTATATTTTTTTATTTTTTTATTTTTTTTTATTGCTTAAAGTATTACAAAGAGTATTACATATGTCTCCTTTTTTTCCCCCCGCCCTTGACAATCCCCTGGCCTCCCCTACCCCCCAGTGTCTTATGTCCATCGGTTATGCTTATATGCATGCATACAAGTCCTTCGGTTGATCTCTTACCCACCCCCCTCCTGCCCTCCCACCCTCCCCGGCCTTCCTGCTGTAGTTTGACAGTCTGTTCCAGGCAGCTCTGCCTCTGTATCTATTTTTGTTCATAAGTTTATAATGGTCTTTCTATCCAGAAATGAGTGCGATCATGTGGTATTTTTCCTTCATTGACTGGCTTATTTCACTTAGCATAATGCTCTCCAGTTCTATCCATGCTGTTGCAAATGGTAAGAGTTCCTTCTTTTTTACAGCAGCATAGTATTCCACCATGTAGATGTACCACAGTTTTCTAATCCATTCATCTACAGATGGACACTTAGGCTGTTTCCAGATCTTAGCTATGGTGAATTGTGCTGCTATGAACATAGGGGTGCATATATCCTTTCTGACTGGTGTTTCTGGTTTCTTGGGATATATTCCTAGAATTGGGATCACAGGGTCAAATGGGAGTTCCATTTTTAACTTTTTGAGGAAACTCCACACTGTATTCCACAGTGGCTGCAGCATTCTGCATTCCCACCAGCAGTGCACAAGTGTTCCTTTTTCTCCACATCCTCTCCAGCACTTGTCGTTTGTTGATTTGTTGATGATAGCCAGTCTGACAGGTGTGAGATGGTACCTCATTGTTGTTTTGCTTTGCATCTCTCGGATGATTAGTGACTTTGAACATGTTTTCATATGTCTCTTGGCTTTCTGAATGTCCTCTTTTGAAAGGTGTCTATTTAGATTCTTTGCCCATTTTTTGATTGGATTGTTTATCTTCCTTTTGTTAAGTTGTATGAGTTCCCTATAAATTTTGGAGATTAGGCCATTATCAGATATGACATTGGCAAATATGTTTTCCCACGCAGTGGGTTTTCTTGTTGTTTTGTTGATGGTTTCTTTTGCTGTGCAGAAGCTTTATATTTTGATGTAGTCCCATTTGTTTATTTTCTCTTTAGTTTCCAGTGCCCTAGGAGCTGTATCGGTGAAGAAATTGCTTCGGCATATGTCTGAGATTTTGTTGCCTTTGGATTCTTCTAGTATTTGTATGGTTTCCCGTCGTATATTTAAGTCCTTTATCCATTTTGAGTTTATTTTTGTGTATGGTGTAAGTTGGTGGTCTAGTTTCATTTTCTTGCATGTATCTGTCCAATTTTCCCAACACCATTTATTGAAGAGATTATCTTGGCTCCATTGTATGTTCTTGCCTCCTTTGTCAAATATTAATTGAGTGTATTGGTTGGTCCTGATTTCTGGGCTCTCTATTCTATTCCATTGATCTATATGTCTGTTCTTGTGCCAGTACCAGGCAGTTTTGAGAACAGTGGCTTTGTAATACAGCTTGATATCTAGCATTGAGATCCCACGTACTTTGTTCTTTCTCAGGATCGCTGCAGCTATTCGGGGTCATTTTTTATTCCAGATGAATTTTTGGAGAGTACGTTCTAGGTCTGTGAAATATGCCATTGGTATTTTAATGGGAAGTGCGTTGAATTTATAGATTGCTTTGGGCAGTATGGACATTTTAATGATGTTGATTCTACCAATCCATGAACATGGTATGTTCTTCCATCTCTTTATGTCTTCCTCTATCTCTTTTTTCAGTGTCCTGTAGTTTTCTGAGTAGAGGTCTTTTACCTCTTTAGTTAAGTTTATTCCAAGGTAGCTTAATTTTTTTGGTGCGATGGAAATGGGATTGCTTTTTTAGTCTCTCTTTCTGCACATTCACTATTGGTGTATAGAAATGCCATAGATTTCCTTTTTATTATTATTATTATTATTATTTTTTATTAGTTAAGGTATTACAAATGTGTCCTCATCCCCCCCCATTAACCCCCAACCTCCCCCCCACACACACACTCATGCTCCCATCCCCCTGTTGTCCATGTCCATTGGTTTGGCTTATATACATGTATACAAGTCCTTCGGTTGATCTCTTCCCCTTACCCCACCCTCCCCTACTTTCCTTCTGGGTATTGATAGCCTGATCGCTGTTTCTCAGTCTTTGGGTCTGTCCCTTTTCATAAGTCTATGTTGTTCTCTATAATCCACAAATGAGTGAGATCATGTGGTATTTATCTTTCTCTGACTGGCTTATTTCACTTAGCATAATGCTCTCTAGTTCCATCCATGCTGTTGCAAAAGGCAAGAGTTCCTTTTTTTTTTTTTTACCGCAGCATAGTATTCCATTGTGTATATGTACCACAGTTTTCTAATCCACTCATCTGCTGATGGGCACTTAGGCTGTTTCCAAATCTTAGCTATGGTGAATTGTGCTGCTATGAACATAGGGGTGCATATATCCTTTCTGATTGGCGTTTCTGGTTTCTTGGGATATATTCCTAGTAGTGGGATCACTGGGTCAAATGGGAGTTCCATTTTTAGTCTTCTGAGGTAGCTCCATACTGTTCTCCACAGTGGCTGCACCAGTCTGCATTCCCACCAGCAGTGCAGAAGGGTTCCTTTTTTTCCACATCCTCTGTAACACTGTTGTTTGTTGATTTGTTGATGATAGCCATTCTGACAGGTGTGAGATGATACCGCATTGTCGTTTTGATTTGCATCTCTCGTATAATTAGTGACTTTGAGCAGGTTTTCATATGTCTTTCGGCCTTCTGTATGTCCTCTTTCGAAAAGTGTCTATCTAGGTCCGTTGCCCATTTTTTGATTGGATTGTTTATCTTCCTTTTGTTAAGTTTCATGAGATCCCTGTAGATGTTGGAAATTAAACCCTTATCGGTGGTATCATTGGCAAATATGTTCTCCCATGTAGTGGGTCTTCTTGTTGTTTTTTTGATGGTTTCCTTTGCTGTGGAAAAGCTTTTTATTTTGATGTAGTCCCATTTGTTTATTTTCTCTTTAGTTTCCATTGCCCTAGGAGCATTATCAGAGAAGAAATTTCTTCGGCATATGTTTGCGATTTCGCTGCCTGTGGATTCCTCTAGTATTTTTATGGTTTCCCGTCTTACGTTTAAGTCTGTTACCATTTTGAGTTTATTTTTGTGTATGGTGTGAGTTGGTGATCTAGTTTCATCCTTTTGCATGTATCTGTCCAATTTTCCCAACACCATTTATTGAAGAGACTGTCTTGACTCCATTGTATGCTCTTGCCTCCTTTGTCGAATATTAATTGGGCATAGCCGTAGATTTCTTGGCGTTAATTTTGTATCCTGCTACATTGCCGAACTCTTTTATTAAGTCTAATAGTTTATTGATGGAGTCTTTAGGGTTTTTTAAGTATAATATCATGTCATCTGCAAATAAGGAGAGTTTTACTTCTTTTCCAATTTGGATGCCTTTTATTTCTTCTTCTTGTCTAATTGCAATGGCTAATACTTCCAGTACTATGTCGAACAGGAGTGGTGAGAGTGGGCATCCCTGTCTTGTTCCTGTTCTTAGGGCAAATGGTGTTAGTTTTTGTCCATTGAGTATGATGTTGGCTGTGGGTTTGTCATATATGGCTTTTATTATGTTGAGGTATGATCCTTCAATTCCCACTTTGCTGAGAGTTTTTATCAAAAATGGGTGTTGAATTTTGTCAAACACTTTTTCTGCATCAATTGATATGACTATGTGGTTTTTTTCTTTCAATTTGTTTATGTGGTGTATCACGCTTATTGATTTGCGGATATTGTACCATCCTTGCATCCCTGGGATGAATCCTACTTGGTCATGGTGTATGATCTTTCTGATGTACTGCTGGATCCGATTTGCTAAGATTTTGTTGAGGATTTTGGCATCTATGTTCATGAGGGATATTGGCCTGTAATTCTCTTTCATTGTGTTGTCTTTCCCTGGTTTTGGTATTAGGGTGATGCTGGCTTCATAGAATGAGCTTGGAAGTGTTCCTTCCTCTTGGATTTTTTGTAGTAGTCTGAGGAGGATAGGTTTTATTTCTTCCTTGAATGTTTGGTAAAACTCCCCTGTGAAGCCGTCTGGTCCTGGGCTTTTGTTTGATGGAAGCTTTTTGATGACTGCTTCAATTTCTTCCATAGTTATTGGCCTGTTGAGATTTTTAGATTCTTCCTGATTGAGTTTTGGAATGTTGTATTTTTCTAGGAATTTGTCCATTTCCTCCAGGTTGTCTAGTTTGTTGGAGTAGAGTTGTCCATAGTATTTTTAAACAATCATTTGTATTTCTGTGGGGTCTGTTGTTATTTCGCCTCTATCATTTCTGATTTTGTTGATTTGGGTCCTTTCTCTTTGCTTCTTTGTGAGCCTGGCTAGAGGTTTGTCATTCTTGTTTATCCTTTCAAAGAACCAGCTCTTGGTTTCATTGATTTTCTGTATTGTTTTTTTGTCTCTATGTCATTTATTTCTGCTCTAATCTTTATTATCTCCTTCCTTCTGCTCACTCTGGGCTTTCCTTATTGCTCTCTTTCTAATTCTTTGAGCTGTAGATCTAGATGATTTACTACCATTTTTTCTTGTTTGTTGAGATAGGCCTGTAGAGCTATAAACTTCCCTCTCAGGACTGCTTTCATTGCGTTCCAAAGGTTTTGGATTGTTGTGTTTTCATTGTCATTAGTTTCCAGGATGTTTTTAATTTCTTCTTTGATCTCATTGGTAACCCAATCAATATTTAATAACATGGTATTCAGCTTCCAAGTGTTTGAGTATTTTGAGTTGTTTTTGTTGTAGTTTATTTCTAATATTATGGCCTTGTGGTCTGAGTCAATTTTTAAAAATTTATTATTATTATTATTATTATTTTCTTCTCTTTTTGTTTCTTCTTATCCACTTATTCTCTTTCTGCTTCCTCTATACTGAATTGAGGTCCTCCCCATATTCGTCCAATTCTTAACCTTACTTTCTGTATATAAGATTCTGCCCCCACCCTCCTTACTGGGAATTTGGTTTGTATGTTTTGGTTTACCTGTTTGTTCTCTGTTGTTTTCTCCATATATATATATTTTTTTCCTTTTTCTTCTTTTCCTTTTCTCTCATACCATTTTTTCTCTCTTCTATATCATTTGTGCTCTCTTTTCTCTCCCCTAATTCTCTTTTCTCTGGTGGTCACTTATATTGGGGTTATCAAAACCACAATGAGGTACCATCTCACACCTGTCAGAATGGCTATCATCAACAAATCAACAAATAACAAGTGCTGGAGAGGATGCAGAGAAAAAGGAACCCTCATGCACTGCTGCTGGGAATGTAAACTGATGCAGCCACTGTGGAGAACAGTATGGAGTTTCCTCAAAAAACTATAAATGGAACTTCCATTTGACCCAGTGATTCCACTTCTAGGAATATATCCCAAGAAACTAGAAACACCAATCAGAAAGGATATATGCACCCCTATGTTCATAGCAGCACAATTTACCATAGCTAAGATTTGGAAACAGCTTAAGTGCCCATCAGCAGATGAGTGGATTAGAAATCTGTGGTACATCTATACAATGGAATACTATGCTGCGGTAAAAAAGAAGGAATTCTTTTTTTAAAAAAAATATATTTTATTGAGTTTTTACAGATAGGAAAGGAGAGAGATAGAGAGTTAGAAACATCGATGAGAGAGAAACATCAACCAGCTGCCTCCTGCACACTCCCCACTGGGGATGTGCCCGCAACCCAGGTACATGCCCTTGACCGGAATCGAACCTGGGACCTTTCAGTCCGCAGGCCGACACTCTATCCACTGAGCCAAACCGGTTTCGGCAAAAGAAGGAATTCTTACCATTTGCAACAGCATGGATGGAACTGGAGAGCATTATGCTAAGCTAAATAAGCTAGCCAGAGAAAGATAAATATCCCATGATCTCACTCATTTATGGAATATAATGAACAAGATAAACTGATGAACAAAATCAGATCCAGAGACAGAGAAGCATCGATCAGACCATCAAACCTCAGAGGAAAGGTAGGGGAGGTTGGGGCTAAGGGGGAGAGATCAACCAAAGGACTTGTATGCATGCATATAAGCCTAACCAATGGACACAGACAACAGGGGGGTGAGGGCATGAGTGGAGGGGTGGGGGGCAATGGGGCGATAAGGACACATATGTAATAGCTTAATCAATAAAGAAAAAAAATTAAAATAAATAAATAAATTTAGTCTGTTTTAATTTTTAAAATATATTTTTATTGATTTCAGAGAGGAAGGGAGAGGTAGAGAGAGATAGAAACATCAGTGATGCTCAACCACTGAGCAACACCGGCTGGGCTTAATTGGAATTTTTAATTTCTCTGTATAACCTCATTTTTAGCTCAGAATACAGAATGTCTATGGGCAGAGGATGAGAGAAGAAGAATAAAGCCTGTTTAGGTTGATGGTCTAATTATAAACCCTTCATGTGGATGAGACATTTGCTGTATACTCTAAAGCAACTTAGTCTTATTACCATTCTCTACCTTTTCATTTAGGGTAATTGGGGTGTGGCTGAAAAAGTTTCCCTCTGGAGATGTTAAGTCCATCAAATCAAGTGCAAGTGATAAAACCAATCTGTTCTCCAAAATAACTAACATTTTATATTTACATAAGAAAAATGATTTCCCCAATCGTACCAATTATGTTGAAAGTATCCTTGGGTGGTTTATTTAACAAAGCAGCCTGAAGATTTGGGTTGGACAGAAACTAAATAGGGTTAAGTTTAAAATCTTGACTCCTCCTTAAACATAAAAGATTTGTGAAACTTAAGTTATTGGGTGACAGGACACATTCAAATCTTGAACTTTTTTTTTTTTATGTGCCTCAGGCATGAAACAGCTCTGGCCACTGACACAGGCATCAAGCTAGGATGAACTAAGGACTGTACATCTGCTTTGCCCGTGACTGATATAAGAGCAACACCATCAATCATGTGTCTCCTTGCCCATTGCCAGGGGGTAAACCTTGAACTTTTGATGGTAACCAGCTAGGGCAGTGGTCGGCAAACCGTGGCTTGCGAGCCACATGCGGCTCTTTGGCCCCTTGAGTGTGGCTCTTCCACAAAATACCACGTGCAGGAGCGCATGTACAGTGCGATTGAAACTTACTGGCCCATGCGCAGAAGACGGTTTTCGGCCTGGGCAAGTCTATTTTGAAGAAGTGGCATTAGAAGAAGTGGGGGGTGGGTGTTGGTCAGTCGGGCGACGGGAGACATGGTGCAGGCAGGCCGTGGGATATGCAGCATGGGGGAGGTGCATTGTTTTGAGGTATGTTCCTGAGGTCGACCCCTTCCAACTCTCCCATCCACACTCGTCTATCTGAAACAAGTATACAAGACGAGTGTGGATGGGAGAGTTGGAAGGGGTCGACCTCAGCGAATGTACCTCAATCAGATTGAGGGCGTTTTTAGCAAAGGCCAGCTTAGGAGTACCCTAATTAAGTTAATAACAATGTACCTACCTATATAGTTTAAGTTTAAAAAATTTGGCTCTCAAAAGAAATTTCAATCGTTGTACTGTTGATATTTGGCTCTGTTGACGAATGAGTTTGCCGACCACTGAGCTAGGGAGATATGGCAGAGGTGAAGTACATGCCTACCCAGTAAATGTACAGATGACCATCTAGCTAGGACAGGTGCTCCAAATATTCTCTGCTTCCTGGGTTTGTCCAGAATATGAGTAGGGCATGACTGCATGTATAGAATCTCTATTGTAGCTGAGGACATATGACTGTAAAGATCTAGGGAAAATTTAGGCCTAAATTTTTCCATACTAGGGCTCTAAGGCTCTTAGTGTAAAGCTAGATGTTGTAACAAAACACCCTGAAATAACACAGCAGAAGTTTAATTTTCATCCAAAGATCAGTATAAGTTAGTTTTCATTAGTTGGCTGGTGACTCTTCTAATATGGTGATTCAGGGGCCCAAGATATGACCATTTTATGACTCTGCTCTCTTCTAGGGCCTTGTCATCATCTGTATTCATCTATAGAAGTAGGAAAATAGCATGGAAAGTTGTATAGTCACTTCTTAAAAACCTTAGACTAGAAATATCACTGATCACTTCCTCTCATATTCCATTGCTAAGAATTCAGTCATATGGCTACACTTAGCTCCAAGGGAGGCTAGAAAATGTGCACTAGTTGTTTTCCCAATAAGAAAAGGAAGTGGATTTGTATTGAACTTCTAGCAGTCTCTGACATAACCACTTTGTACTCTGTCTTTCAACAGTGGTTCAGAGCTCCATAGTTTTGGTTACTTGGTCCATAAAAGCTGCTACAATGAAACCTGAGAAACTATGTGTGGGCTGATTTTCCGTGTCCGCCTTAGCTGACTTAAGCTGGACTGTGATTTTATTTATTTTATTTCTGTATCTCTAGCATGAAGTCCAGTGTCTTGTACATTGTGGGCACGTAATAAAAGCTTCTCACATTAGTGAAAAAATGAATAGTTGCAAAGAGAAAATGTAGCCAAAATTATAGGTGTTTCTTCTGAAACATTTTATAGGCAATCTATTCCAGCTTTTAATGTATTAACCTTTTTTAATCCTCCTGGGTCACTGAGCTTCACTCCACAGAGTCCCCAAAGAATCTGGAAGAAGACCACAGTTCCAGTATTCATTTATGATATTCCCTCTTTGACCATTGCTTTCTTTTTCTACCACCGCCTGTGATATTGTGATTTATAAGAAATATATATTTGTCACAGACAACAGGGGGGTGAGGGCATGAGTGGTGGGGGGGATGAGGGTAATGTAGGAATAAAGACACATATGTAATAACTTAATAAAAAAAGAACAAAAAAATAAAAAATAAATAAAGAGCAACAGCCCTGAGACACAATAAAGACATTATTTAAAAAAAAAGAAATATATATTTGTCCTTTGTCCCCATTTCTGGCACAGAGCTCCTAAAACCCTTGAAATTTCCTAAGTGATGAGAATGATAAAGGTACCTTTTGTTATGTTAATGAGGTGACTATAGGAAAGCACCAAAGGATGAGAATGGTTGCCAGGAGAACCAGCAATGTGATTAGAGGGTTGGAAATTTCAGTCCCATCACCCTGACTGTGGGGGAGGGGAGTGGGATAGAGGTTGAATCAGTCACCAATGGCCAACGATTTAATCAATCATGCATATATAATGAAACCAATGGTCAACGATTTAATCAATCATGCATATGTAATGAAGCCTCCATAAAACCCCAAAAAGACAGTTTGGAGAGCTTCCAGGTTGCTAACACAAGGAAATTTAGAGAGAATGGCTTGGAGAGGGCATGAAAGCTCTGTGCCCTTTCCATCTACCTTGCACTACACATCTCTTTTATCTGGCTGTTCTTGAATTATATCCTTTTATAATAAACTGGTAATCTAGTAAGAAAAATGTTTCTGAGTTCTGTGAGCTGCTATAGCAAATTAAATAAACCCAAAGAGGGGTTCATTAAACTTGTAATCTATACAGCTGGTTGGTTAGAAACCCAGTTAACCTGGATTTATGACTGGTGTCTCAAGTGGATTGGAATAGTCTTATAGGATTGAACCCTTAACCTGTGGGATCTGACTCTATCTCTAGATATATAGTGCCAGAATCGAATTGAGTTATTGGACACCCAACTGGTGTCAGAGAATTGCTTGATTATGTGGAAAACCACTCCCCTCCCCCTCTCACACACAAAGTGAAATTGGTGATTAGAATCCTTATTGCCACTACAAAATAGCACAAGCATAGTGGCTTAAAACAGCACCCACTTATTATCTCAAAGTTCAGAATATCAGAAATCTAAGTGGGCTCAGTTGAGTCTTCCACTTAAGCATCACACAAATCTGAAGTGAAAGTGTCAGTCATGCTGGGCTCTTATCTGAAGTTTCTGAAGGGAAAACACTTATAGGCTCATTCAGGATGTCATCAGAATTTAGTTCCATACAGTTGATGGACTGAGAGCCCCATTTCTTTGATGGCTGTCAGCTGAGAGCCATTTCCAACTTCTAAAGTCTACCCATATTCCTCAGTTTGTAGCCTCCTTCCTCAGTCTACAAGCCAAGAATAGAGCATTGAGTCCTCACACTTTGAATCTCTGAATTCCTCTCACCCCTTCTCTTCTGATTTAAAGGGCTCATGTGATTAGATTAGGCCCACTTCTATACTCTCCCTTGTGTTACATAGCACAATCACAGGAGTAACACTAGGATTTGGAGATTATCGGGCCAAAATTCTGCTTACCACAACCAGCAATCATAAAAAGGATGAAGAAGGGTATGTGCCATAAATTCTGGTTCCTAATTGAGACAGGACAGCTGTGACTCTCCTCTCTCCCTCTGTTTTCCAGATAAAGGACCTATATCATGAAAATATTAACCCTTTGTTGGGCTTCTTCTATGATTCGGGAATGTTTGCCATTGTGACAGAAATCAGTTTCCGAAGGAGTCTAGAAGACATACTGATGAATGAAGATGTGAAACTAGACAGGATGTTTAAATCATCACTTTTGCTGGATCTCATTAAGTTTAATGGAAAAACTGAGGAAATCTTGAATTTTCCCTGTAGATTAGAACTTAAATATTTTCATATGTTTTGTTTTCCTTGGATCCTTGTGATGATTTCACTCTTCTACTTTCCTTCCCAGGGTATGCCTCCCACCCCTTCTCACAGTCTTTTTGCCCATATCTGTTATAAGGTACTAATATAGTGAAGTATGGTAGCAACCATTTCAGGTGGAAACTGTAGTTTAACTCTAACCCTGTTGTTTGGCTTAATAATATAAAAGTTACTTTGATTTTCTAAATTGTATAAGTCATCCCATTCGATTGAATGCCTTATCGATTGAATGACTATTCCATTGATTGTTATCATACTGGTCTTAGAGAGCACATTCTACTGTGCCTGGAAACAGGACAGCACAATTACCCTAAATTGTTTTAGTGGCCACAGGTGGTGCGTTCCAGCTGCCTCAGTGGTCCGGAGACCAGGACAGCACAATTACTCTAAATTGTCCTGACAACTCAGTGGTCGGGAGACCCGAGGGCTCCAGATAATGTGTTTCTATCAACTCAGTGATCCAGAGACCCACAACTGTAATTTAGATAACATGCCTAAGTTTAACCCAGGTTACCCAAGGACTCTAGATAATGTATTTCTGTCAATTCAGTGACCCCGAGATTCGAAACTGTAATTAACATGCTTAATTCTGCTTCTGTAATTTGCTTTTTTGTGAGCCAGGTGCCACATTCCAAACCCTGGGATTTAATCAATACCTTTGTGATTTTTGCCTATATAAGTGGTTTTGCCATCATCTTATGGCTATGAGATTTGGGAATGGCCCCTCATAGTCCCGGATTGCAATAAATGTGACTCTTTAATTCGACTTCTTGAGGCGTCCTTCTGTGATTCGCGGGGTACATTACAACAATAGGAAGGTTTTACTTGCCCTGCCCCTCACCCAAATATGAGGGTCAGATTTTTTTATTTTTTTTTAACTTCCTATTGGCATTGAGCACGCTTTACTTTCAGTAATCCTTTCTTCCATTCCACTTCTTTGCTTTCTGGATGTGGGAAAGTGCTCATTTCCAGATTATTTGATCTGCTTAGTCCAATCTCCTGGCTTTAGCTTTTTAACAAGTGGTTCAGCCTAGAACTGGATGATGGGTCTTTGCATACCATGGGTGTAGATATGGAACTCAGCATAACCAGTAAAACTAAAGACCATTGGGTCTATCAGGCAGCACGTTCATTTTCTGAGGCAAGAATTATTCACAGCCAAGACAGTTCATGGATGGGCTTCAAAGGAGTCCATGAACTCCCTGGAATAATATGCAAATTCTGTCTATGTGCATTTTTATGAGGCTGATCTGGATAATCAATGACTTGTTGAGCTTCTTGCATATTGATCATTGTCTTGACCTTTGTATTATGGCCTAACCTTTTTCAAGCTAGCTTTTATAGACATTATCTTGTTCCAATTCTTTATAAAATAAGTGTGATTGGCCTCCTTTTACAGAGGCTCAGAGAAACTAAATGAGGTGTACTTTCTTATGTAGTATCTGCCACACATAATAGGTGCTTAATAAATACAGGGGTGGGCAAAAGTAGGTTTACATTTGTGTGTACATGAAACATAGAGTATAGCAAGTAGACTACAAGAATGTATAAAAAATGAAGGCTAGCAATTTGAGCACTTATGAGATTGTACCTAAGTGCACTGTGCCATTGTGACATTCTTTTGAGTTAATAAAGCTATTGTAATAATTATAAACTGCATATCTTTTATATGAACAACTATAAACCTACTTTTGCCTTCACCTGTATTTACCAGCCAACTATTAAATGGCAGAGTTGATAATGTTACAAAATTTACCAGGTGACCGAAAAATACACAGGAGTACCCAGAGATACAGGAAACACCCATTTATTTCCAGTGTACTAGTACCATGACTCAGGGGAGCCTATTTCCAAATCCTGAGTGAACCAATATGGAGGAAGCTTTCTCTTTATACCCTTTGGTTTCTTTGTCCCCCAAATATGGATCATACTTCCGGAACTTTCATGGGCTTTTTAAAAAGCCCCATGTGTTGGGATAAGTGCTTTGAGACCACACCTAAAGGCCTGGCCTGGTGCCAGCACTGATAACCCCCTCTGGGGGGTTTGTATTGTTCATGGTTTATGGCCTCTGTAAAATGGGAGTACTTAGGTAAACAGGCTTTGCAAGACCAGATAATTAAGGAAGGGGCAGTGACTAGACTATAGGCCAGTGATGGCGAACCTATGAGACACGAACTCATTTTTTTGGTTGATTTTTCTTTGTTAAATGGCATTTAAATATACAAAATAAATATCAAAAATATAAATCTTTGTTTTATTATGGTTGCAAATATCAAAAAATTTCTATATGTGACACTGCAACAGAGTTAAGTTAGGGTTTTTCAAAATGCTGACAACGCCGAGCTCAAAAGGTTTGCCATCACTGCTATAGGCTAACAGGAATGTGTATTAGGGATACAGAGTCAGGCTGCTAACACCCCCCCCCCCCCCGCAAATGTCTTATTTTCCTCTCCAATAATAGAATCCAAATCTCCTAATTCCTATTTTAGTACTTTTCCACTTACCTTGTAAGCAAGGTCCCGTGAATTAAGGGAGGAACCTATAAATGACAGTACTCTCAGGCCCATGATGAATGAAACCTAAACATTAGACAACCTGGGGAAAATCTTACCCACTGCAGACTCTGTTAAGAAATATAGGGGACTGCAGATGTTTTGAGGGCATATGATATAAAGCATCCTATCTAATAATAGACAAACATGGTAATTAACCATACCTCTGACATGCTTCCCATTGGCTAATCAGGGTGATATGCAAATTAACTGCCAACCAAGATGGTGGCCGGCAGCCACGGACCTGAAGCGAACAGGAGGCTTGCTTGCTCCAGTGATGGAGGAAGCCAAGGTTCCCCGCCTGCCGCTGCCGGCCTCTGAGCTTCACTCTAAGAAACAATGTTGCAATTATAGAAGCTAAACAAACCCCAGAAACCTGTTTTCATCCAGCCAGGCCTCAGAGCTGGAGCTGCAACAGCGTTTCAATTATAGAAGCCAAACAAACCCAGATCCCTGCTTTCAGCAGCCGAGGTCTCAGAGCTGGAGCCAAGACTCAGAGCTAAAGCTGGCTCTCAGTTCCAGTGACAGCCATAGAAGGTAAATAAATCCCAGAATAAAAAAGAAAAAGAAAAAAAGGAGAGGTTGGGAGCTTCAGTCATCCGCTAGCCTGAAAACAGCCCTCAGCCCCTCACCCAGACTGGCCAGGCACCCCAGTGGGGCCCCCCACCCCGAAGGGGGTGTGACCAGCTGCAAACAGCCATCATCCCCTCATCCAGGCTGGCCAGGCACCCAAGCGGGACCCCCACCATGATCCGGGACACCCTTCAGGGCAAACCAGCCAGCCCCTACCCGTGCACCAAGCCTCTATCCTATATAGTAAAAGGGTAATATGCAAACTGACCCTAGCAGCAGAAGGACTGGGAATGACTGGTCACTATGACACACACTGACCACCAGGGGGCAGACGCTCAATGCAGGAGCTGCCCCCTGGTGGTCAGGGCGCTCTCACATGGGAGGAGCTCTGCTCAGCCACAAGCCAGGCTGATGGCTGCCAGTACAGCGGTGGTGGTGGGAGCCTCTCCTGCCTCCTCAGCAGCGCTAAGGATGTCTGACTGCAGTTTAGGCCTGCTCCCCGCTGGCAAGTGGACATCCCCTGAGGGCTGCCGGGCTGCCAGAGTGATGTCTGATTGCCATCTCAGGCCCAATCCCCCGGGGAGCGGGCCTAAGCCAGCAGGTGGTCATCCCCTGAGGAGTCCCAAACTGCGAGAGGGCCCAGGCCGGGCTGAGGGACCCTCCCCTCCCCAATGAGTGCACAAATTTTTGTCCACCAGGCCTCTAGTACAAATATAAAAGGGGTGTCAGGCTACAAAATAGAGCCAGATACTTAAAAAGGCTAGGCATAAAGAGTTCTGAAATGATTACATTAGTAGAATATGGATATATTTATATGTGAATGATTAAATCCATCTGAGAGTTCTGGTAGATCACATTTGAGTGTTATAAAGTTGCCAAGCAAGCTGCAAAGATCAGGAGTATTCAGCTTTCTTCTTTTTTATTGCCTATTTTACATTACAAAAATAATGTATTAAATTAAATTTAAAAATCCAATGATAAGAAAATATATTTATTCATTCTTTTTCATATCCTCCTCCAAAGTTAGCCACTGTTAACAATTTGGTGATTAGCCTTGGAATTAATGTCATGTGTATTGGTATACATTACAGATTTTGTTTGTTTTTTAAAATATATACTGTCATATAGTTCTGCAACTTACTATTTTTTACTTACTCTACAGCTTACAGATGTTTCCCTGTTGACACATATAAATATACCTGATTATTTTTGAATTGCTGCAGAACATTCTGTAGTTTGGATATACCACAATTTGAACAGTTCCTTCTTGATAGGTATTTATTGTATTTCCAATTATGCAATATTATAAAGCAGAGCTGCAATGAGAATTCTTGTATATGTCTTCTTGTACAGATGAGCAAGCATTTCTTTGGAGAAGAAGTAGAATCTATAAGTCAGTCTCTCTCTCTCTCTCTCTCTCTCTCTCTCTCTCTCTCTCTCTCTCTCTCCTCTCTTTCTGTAGCTATGGCCAATTTGCCCATCCAAATTGATGTACCAATTTTCATTCCTGCCAGTAGTAGATGAGAGTTGCACTATACCTTTGTGGGGGGGGGGGGGGGCAGAATCTTCAAATTCTTGGCAATTATATATATATGAATCCATCCTATGTTTGAAATGGCAGTAAATCCTCCAATAACACACAATTCTTGATACACTCAAGATATGATTCCTTATCAAAGCATACAATTTTAGAGTTAAAAGGGACCAGGAAACAATTCTTGTTGTCAGAGTTTGCTTTGCCTGGATATAAGAAAAAAAACGGCTGAATTCTGGATCATAATAACTCATGCCATTTATCTCAGAAAGTAGCTCTATAAGCGAAAAATAGTTAAATAAGTTGCTAGATAAATCCTGTTTGTATCATCTTCAGGGCATGAAGTACTTATACCATAGAGAGTTTGCTCATGGGAGGCTGAAATCTCAGGAACTATGTGGTAGATGGGCATTTTGTACTAAAAGTGACAGATTATGGCTTTAATGACATTTTGGAAACGCTAAGACTCTCCCAAGAGAAACCTCTGCTGAAGGTAAGCTATGTATTTTACCTTTCTGATGTTTATAAGGTAGCTCCAAAGTTCAAATGAGTATATGCACTGAATTAAAGCTTCAGGCTGATTCAACTCCTCACTTTTGCTGAAAATTCAGCCTCATTTCCAAGCCAAAGGAGTTGAATGAATTCTGTAGGCTGTAATCTTAGCAAAGCCTAACCTTAAGAACAAAGCCTGTGCAATAATGTTGAGTTCCTGCTGTGGCAGGATTAGGCTGTATTGTTTGGAGACCCCAGGAGTCCCTGGAGGGAAGTACTGAGCACTGGGCACACAGTAGGTGCTCAAAAATACTTGTCAGATTGAATGGAAGGTAATTTGGTAGCTGGACCCCTACAAAGCACATTCTGAAATGGGATGTCACTAGAGCCTACTCTCACTGTCTCTGTCAGAGAGATAGAAGCAAGTAGGGGGCCCCTAGCAAGTTAATTCTCTATGGGTTGTGTGGGAGGACTTCAGACAGAACTATGGCATTCTAGCAAATAAGTAGGTATGGCATTAAGGTCCATTTTGTGTTTTTATCTTCTGTTAGTGCACTAGTGGTAGCACCAAACAATGTCTGTAGGGATAATCACAGATCAAATAGAAATCTGCAGTGGGGAGTGGGAATGAGTGAATGAGAACTAGGAGGAAATGAACTGATGGAAAAGAGGGAGGAAGAAAGAGAAAAAGTAAGAAGGAGAAACAATGAATCAGGTAAAATACACATAAGAAAGTTTTAACCAGTATTGCAAGGGCAAAGAAGAGAGTGACACAGAAAACACAGCCCAAAAAGACAGGAGGAGAGAGATAAAATTACAAGCATATTCTCATATTCTTTAAAGGATCTTTGGCATTATAAGTTTTAAAACTGCTGACTGTATTACATAGAAAAAATGAAGAATGAAAGACAGAGGGACACATGCGCAGATAGAGATGGACAGTCTGGTCATCAGTGGTATCATCTTTGTGCTTTACAAAACTTGTGGGTTATTAAACTTTAGGGAATCATCTAGTCCAACTCTTATTTAACAGATAAGATAACGGAGGCTCAATATTTTCTCAAATAATGCAGCTACTTAGCAGCATTTCCAGGAATTCAATTTTGGTCTTCTGCAGTCTAGCCCTTTCATCCAACTAAATTAAAACATATACTAATTTCCTCTTTCTCTACCCATCCATGCTTTGGAGGATGAAGCTCCTGGTAATCACAATAAAAATCTTGTGATATTCTCTCTTCTCTCTCCTCTCTCTCTCTCTCTCTCTCTCTCTCTCTCTCTCTCTCTTCTCTCTCTCTCTCTCTCTCTCTCTCTCTCTCTCTCTCTCTCTCTCTCTCTCTCTCTCTCTCTCTCTCTCTCCTCCCTATTCTTATTGCAGACTAAGTCCTATGGTTATTTGGCTGATTCCAGTTTGAAAGCTCGGAGTGGTTTCCTGGTCTTAGAGCTAACATGTTGGGACAGCAGCTGCAGAGTGACAAGTACTTAGCTTCCTGTCAAAATTAGTTACCCACAAAAGATAAAACACAATGCCAAGCTTTCCAGAATTCCATTTAATTCACAGGTTGACAACTTTCAAACTGAAGAAACTCTGGTCTCAGAGTGAGGAAAGGATAGTTGCTGTGTGTGTGTGTGTGTGTTTGTGTGTGTGTGTGTGTGTGTGTGTGTACTGTGTCTGTCTTTTTCTCTACCTCTTGCTCTTTCTGTTTCATTTCACTCTCCAAATTGCTACGGCAGTGTGGATGCTCAATCCATTCTTCACACACTGCAGCCAGGAGTTTTCTAAACTGCAAATCTGATCATGTCACAGCTGTGCCAAAATTCATTCAATGGCTTCCCATGGTTTAGGATAAAGTTCAAATTCTTTTACATGGCTTATGAGCCTTGCATGGTCTGGGCCTTGCAAACCTCTTTCCATCTCTATGCTCCAGCAGTGCTGAACTCCTTCCAGTTGTTTATTTACACCAGGCCCTCTCTTACTTACAGATCTTAACACACACTGTGCACATTGCTTAGGATAGTCTTCCCTTCCCACTCTTAGATATACTTATCTGATTCTGGCTAAATTCTATGCCTTCTTTAGGGCTCAGCATAAATACCACTTATTCAAGAGGGTTCCCATGATTCCTTATGCTGGGCTAAGTTCTCTTAATGATTCTTAGGGCTTTGAACTTTGTTGTAATACTATATCTTTTTTTTGTATTATGTGTTTAATTAGCTGTCCTCTTTCCCTATTTAAACTATAAGCTCCATGAAGGCAAGAAACAGGTTTGCTTCCCTCAGAACCTTTCTCAACCAGACAGGATAAATGCTTGCTGCATCAATAAATGGATGAAGTAACTTGCTGCTCCCTGCCGTAGATGACAGGGCTAATTATCTTATAATTAAAAAGCTCTTAGAGGTCATCTGGCTCAATTTCCATCTTATAGTTGGAGAAACTGAGGTTCAGAAAGGTGAGCTAAGTAGTGACCAAGCTGAGATTTTAAACTCAGGTCTCTTTATTTCCATATCTATGCTATTTTTGTACTTTACCACACTGACTATTGAAAGGTGATTTTATCACCATAGCAAGGCTCAGAGTTAGTATTGCTTCCAGCAGATAAAAAAACAAGGTAAGGTAATTTTTCTAGTTTTCTTGAGAGTTTAAGTATGGCATGTAGTGCTCTTACTTGGCTCTGGAGTAGGGATGGGGAAATGGGGGTGGTTTGTAAGTGTATTTATTACTGTCTACTCTCAATTATATAAGTATAGTGCAGATAAAGCCGCATTTTAGCCATTAACAACATACATGTAAGTGCTCTCTGAAAATACTATCTGGTAATGATTGTATTTAATAATCCAGCTTTTACCACAGAGTTCTGTCCTCCTTTCGCTTTTTGTGCTTTTAAATTTGCACAGAGAGAGGATGCCAGGAAGAAGCAGTTACACTCCATTTTCTCTGCTCCCAAATATTCCTCCTGCCCTCCTGCTCAAAAGCATACGCCTGAAATCCCACAGGCATAAATATATTCTTTGTTTGAAGTATAATTTGATCTTTTCAGTTTTATTTGTAAATATCAGTCCACTTAGGTAAGGAGACATAAGGGTAAAATCACTATAGAGAGTGTATCAGAGACTTTCATGGGGGCAGGGGAGAGGGAAAAAAGACTGGGGATACCTAAAAAAGAAAGAGAAAAGATGAGTATATGATTGATGGTAAGGTGAGAATTCCCTGTTCTACCATTTTGATCAGGATTGGCTCAAAATAAGAATTTCCAGGGTGAGTTTCTCTTTCTGGGGTTTCACTAACAAACCAAAATAATCTCAGACCTTTCACTCTTCCTGCTTCATAGAAGCTTGTCCCCTGGACTCCCTTCCCAATACCCCAAATTTAACAAGATGAAAAGTAAGCCACCACTTTCCCCTGCACCCTCAGTGAACATTACTTCAGCATCTCTATCTGGCCATCAACCTGTTGTTTACTACAACTTTCACCCCTTCTCAGAGCACATAGACCTTATCCTCAGCCCTATCACTTCCTTCCCCATTGTAGCCTTCCTATGTATCTGGTTTCCGTCCTGCTGCTGCCACCCGCACCCCTATTAAGGCCCCTTTCACCTCGACTCTGGCTCTTCCAATAACAACTTCCAAGCTAGTCTCCTGGACTCCAGCCTCTCTGGTTCTTCAATCCAGCTTGTGCATTTTGCCAGATACATCTTCCTGCACACAGTTTTCATCAAATTCTTCTCCAGCTCCTGTACCCCTACTGCCTTTTGTATTCATTCCAAATGCCTTCATTTGGCTCTCAGGGCCTCTCACCTTCTGCCCTCATTCTTCCACATACCCTTCCTCTCCCACTTCATCAACCCCATTTTTCACTTATCATTATTTCTTAACAGAGTTGCTCATTTTAGCCAAGCTAATCTGCTTACCACCACCCCCATCCACAATTTGCTCCTTTCTACTTCTTATTCTTTTGCATGTACTGTTCTTTTGCCCTGCAAAGCCTTTACCCTCTCAGCTCTAGGAAACTGCACCTCAACAAGTTCCTTTAAGGTTTAACTTTTCCAGGAAGCCTTTCTGGATTAGGTTGATCAGTTCAGTTTTATATTTGTTTGCACTTTAAGAAATTGTCAATATTTAACCATTGTGACCTATGGAAACAGCAATTTCATATGATTCAATGTAAAAGACTCCCGCCAACTTTTGACTATTCTATTTATATTGTTAATGTGTATTTCTTCACATTTCTTCAGCATCTCTATCTGGTCATCAACCTGTTGTTTACTACAACTTTCATGTATTGCTTAAGGGGTTCTCCCCAAAAAATTTCTGAGTATCTAGCTGCCGTAACACTCTGAAAGCAGAAATAGTATATTTTTTACCTTGATGGGGCCTGAAATGATGCAGAGCACACTATGGGTGGTCAAATTTGGCTTTTAATGGATTCATTTTCTTGTACTATATAGTGGGCCTCATCACTATCTCTCTTGAATTGCAGTTAGGGGTACACATGTCTGTCTTATCCACTGGTCTGTGAACTGTGCAAGGGCAAATGCAAGGCCTAATTTATCTTTGGCACCTTGCCTGTACCTAGCACTGTGTCTAATACATAGTAGATCCTCAATAAATATTTGCAGAACTGGGTTGAAGGATTTGCTGTACCTTTTTGCTATTCAAGGAACAGAGGAGGCCTGAGGATCCTCTAATCCTTTTAGAGAAGACCTGGAGAAACCAACCTATGAATCCCTGAGCTCCAGCACAATCAAATTACTAGACACATATAGATTTTAGCAAACAGAAAATCCATGGCAACCAGTCTGGAAATGCACTGCCTTTCCCTGGAAGCCTGCCAACTGCTACTGGCAAGCTCAAGAGAGCAAGAAAGCAAGAGCCATCCGTGTTTTCTACTTTGAGCTTCTCTGTCCATCCCCACACATGTGTTGTGTATACCGGCATGTCCTGGGGTGGGGAAAGTAGTATACTTTTTCTGTGCATAATTCCTTAGGTTCATATATTCAGACCCTGGGAAGGCACTAGCATGCCAGTTTGTCTAATCTATATATATTAGAGGCCCAGTGCATGAAATTCGCGCACTGGGGGCGGGTGGTCCCTCAGTCCAGCCTGTGCCCTTTCGCAGTCTGGGACCTCTCAGGGGATGTAGCAGTGCGCCAAGCGGCAGGTGGCCAGGGTGGAGCCCGAATCAGGGCCGGGTGTCGCACCACTCGCACTCATCCTGGCTCACTGCACCTGCTGCCACAGTGCTGTAGCGCTGCCTCAGACTCAAGAGAGGCTCCTGCAGTGGCAGCTGCGCTCACCACCTGTGAGCCTGGCTTCTAGCTGAGTGGCACTCCCCCTGTGGGAGTGCACTGACCACCAGGGGGCAGCTCCTGTGTTGAGCGCCTGCCCCCTGGTGGTCAGTGCACATCATAGTAATCAGTCATTCTGGTCATTCCACTGTAATTGTCCCTTAGGCTTTTATTATATAGATAAAAGACTAATATGCAAAGTGTCCCCTCGGGAGTTCGACTGGGAGACTGGGAGTTTGATCACTCACTATGATGTGTGTTGACCACCAGGGGGCGATGTGGAACAAAGGAAGATCCTGGCCAGCACCTGACAGCCAGCAGCCAGGAAAGGGAGGCCCCAGCCGGCAGCTGGAAGGCCCTGATTGGCCCTTATCATTGGCCAGGCCTAGGGATCCTACCTGTGCACGGATTTTGTGCACCAGGCCTCTAGTAACAATATAAAGCAGTCAATGAAATAGCACACTTGGAGCCCTGGAGGACATACTGTCAGTTAATCCACCCTACATTTATTACACAATACTTTCTTTTTAGAATTGTTGTGGACAGCCCCAGAACTGCTGAGAACCCCCAGGGGAAGCAAGTTAGGTTCTTTTTCAGTAGATCTCTATAGCTTTGCCATCATCATGCATGAAGTGATGGTCCGGGGAACCCCATTCTGCATGATGGACCTGCCTGCTGAAGGTAAGCAAGAGGTGAGAAAAGCACACCAGGGCTCACCATGACCCAGATTATCAGGCCAACCCACAGACCAGGTCGAGGAACCCCACCTCTCAAAGGAATCGTGCTCACTCTGCAGACGCCCGCTGAGCCACAGCAGCACCCCAGGTGTGGCAGCTGGGGAGGGACTTTGGGAGGTTGGCTCCAGGGCATGTCCAGCCTGTCTAGCCCAGTCCGGCCCTGCCAGCCACCTTCTAATTAATTTCCTTTCAATGTACACAAATCCGTGCACTGGGTCACTAGTGGTAATATAAGTTACTAACATTAAGGGAAGCTGAGTGAAGGCCATATAGGCAATTGTATTATTTTTCACAACTTTTCTGGAAGTCTAAATTTATTTCAAAATAAAGGAATTTAAAAATGCAAACAAAACAAAACAAAAATTCCCAAATAGTCAGTTATCCTTTGCCCTACTTAGAGTCCAATATCATTTGTCTACTCAAAGCTCCCCAACTATTCTCCATCACTTGTTAAATGAAACATATGTTTCTCACATGACATACTAGTATAATGCTTTTCACAGTCTGGCTCCTAACCACTTCTCTAGGCTTATCTTCACTCTCCACACTCCACCTAAACCCCATGACTGGCAGTGCCCTGAAAGCCTTGTGGTCTCTCCCACCTCTGTGTATTCACACAGGCTGTTCATAGTACCTGGAATGACCTCACCTTTTCCCCACTTTGCCTCATCCAAATTGTGTCACCTCCTCTTGGAAAGCTTTTCTGAACTCTTCAGTGTGAGTCAGGTGCCCCCCTTTTGTTTACCTGCATGTTTGTCTGCTAGAGCACTTATATTGTTGGTCATTGTTTATTTTCTTAATTGGACTGTGAGCTCCTCAAGGGCGTGAATCATGCTTGACCTAAGTAGAGAAGTGACCCATTCAATTTGATAGTGTTCTGAGAAAGGAACAAAGACTCCCTCTGCTAGAGAGTGGATGGGGTAGTTGTATCCCAAGGAGTTGATTTACATAAACTCTATTGCACTGAGAGAGTAGGGTGAGAGTAGGGTGCTGTGATGGAGAAAACATTACTGGTATAAGCAAACCTGGGTTATTAGAGCAGAAGGTATGATGACACAAGAAGCTAAGAAGTCAGAGGCAACAACTGAAATTCTTTCATGGGGTAAGGGGACATTTATTATGGCCTGAAGCATCACTGTTGTGTGTTATAGCCAATGGGAAGAGCATACAGGTAGGGCAAGTAAGGTTTGGTTCATGATGAGGATGTTAGGGTTGGGGTTGTGGATAGCAGACTAAGGATAAGAAATGAGCTAAAAATAGAGGGTTTGGATTTTATCTTGTGGGTTATAAGAAGTATTAATGGGTTTTAGGCAAGAAAGTGACATGGCCAAATTCATGTTTTAGGAATGGTTTGGAGAAGGCTAGGCTGGAAGCAGAGACCAATATGAAACTAGTGCAGGTTGCTAGGGGGCAGCGAAGGCTAACCATTTTCTCCTACTTCTAGGGAGTTATTTCCCTTTGTAAAAACATCAGTTGGACTGATACAGACCTCTGGTCACTAATGGCTGTTGTGTCTGAATTGAGAGTTTAAAACTCCCAGTTGAGGTTTGAGTCATTTGCAAGAAGGACAATGTTATAGACTGAGATTACCTAGGATCAAATTTGAATTCTGTTCACTTATTATCCATGTTACTTTGAGTAAGTTACTCTCTGTGTGCCTCAGTTTTCCCTTTTTATTTATTTATTTATTTATTTATTTTCATCACTATTTTATTTAATTTTATGAGAACTCTAGCATCTACCAAGGAACATTTAAAGCAGATAGGAAGACATCCACATAAGATAAGCAGGGGAATCACTGAGCTGGTAAGAGAGAACATAGCCTAGCTGTAGTTCCTTTTTTTTTTTTAATTTATTGCTTAAAGTATTACAAAGGGTATTACATATGTGTCCATTTTATCCCCCCGCCCTAGACAGTCCCCTAGCCTCCCCTATCCCCCAATGTCTTATGTCCACTGGTTATGCTTATATGCATGCATACAAGTCCTTTAGTTGATCTCTTACCCCCCTACCTCCTGCCCCCCAACCCTCCCCGGCCTTCCCGCTGCAGTTTGACAATCTGTTTGAGGCAGCTCTGCCTCTGTATCTATTATTGTTCAAAAGTTTATAATGGTCTCTATTATCCATGAATGAGTGAGATCATGTGGTATTTTTCCTTCATTGACTGGCTTCTTTCACTTAGCATAATGCTCTCCAGTTCCATCCATGACGTTGCAAATGGTAAGAGTTCCTTCCTTTTTAGAGCAGCATAGTATTCCATCGTGTAGATGTACCACAGTTTTCTAATCCATTCATCTACTGATGGACACTTAGGCTGCTTCCAGATCTTAGCTATGGTGAATTGTGCTGCTATGAACATAGGGGTGCATATATCCTTTCTAATTGGCGTTTCTGGTTTCTTGGGATATATTCCTAGTAGTGGGATCACTGGGTCAAATGGGAGTTCCATTTTTAGTCTTCTGAGGTAACTCCATACTGTTCTCCACAGTGGCTGCACCAGTCTGCATTCCCACCAGCAGTGCAGAAGGGTTCCTTTTTCTCCACATCCTCTCCAACACTTGTTGTTTGTTGATTTGTTGATGATAGCCATTCTGACAGGTGTGAGATGATAATGCATTGTCGTTTTGATTTGCATCTCTCGGATGATTAGTGACTTTGAGCAGGTTTTCATATGTCTTTCTGCCTTCTGTATGTCCTCTTTCGAAAAGTGTCTATCTAGGTCCGTTGCCCATTTTTTGATTGGATTGTTTATCTTCCTTTTGTTAAGTTTCATGAGATCCCTGTAAATGTTGGAAATTAAACCCTTATCGGTGGTATCATTGGTAAATATGTTCTCCCATGTAGTGGGTCTTCTTGTTGTTTTTTTGATGGTTTCCTTTGCTGTGGAAAAGCTTTTTATTTTGATGTAGTCCCATTTGTTTATTTTCTCTTTAGTTTCCATTGCCGTAGGAGCATTATCAGAGAAGAAATTTCTTCGGCATATGTTTGCGATTTTGCTGCCTGTGGATTCCTCTAGTATTTTTATGGTTTCCCGTCTTACGTTTAAGTCTTTTATCCATTTTGAGTTTATTTTTGTGTATGGTGTGAGTTGGTGAACTAGTTTCATCCTTTTGCATGTATCTGTCCAATTTTCCCAACACCATTTATTGAAAAGACTGTCTTGACTCCATTGTATGCTCTTGCCTCCTTTGTCGAATATTAATTGGGCATAGTGGTTTGGGTCGATTTCTGGGGTCTCTATTCTATTCCATTGATCTATATGTCTGTTCTTGTGCCAGTACCAAGCTGTTTTAAGAACAGTGGCTTTGTAATACAGTTTGATATCTTGTATTGAGATCCCACCTACTTTGTTCTTTCTCAGGATTGCTGCAGCTATTCGGGGTCTTTTTTTATTCCAGATGAATTTTTGGAACGTTCATTCTAGATTTGTGAAATATGCCATTGGTAATTTAATGGGGATTGCATTGAATCTATAAATTGCTTTGGGTAGTATGGACATTTTGATGATGTTGATTCTACCAATCCATGAACACGGTATATTCTTCCATCTGTTTATGTCTTCCTCTATCTCTTTTTTCAGTGTCCTGTAGTTTTCAGCATATAAGTGTTTTACCTCCTTAGTTAAGTTTATTCCTAGGTATTTTAATTTTTTTGGTGCAATGGTAAATGTGATTGCTTCTGTAGTTTCACTTTCTGTAAGTTCACTATTGGTGTAAAGAAATGCCATGGATTTCTTAGCATTAATTTTGTATCCTGCTACATTGCCGAATTCATTTATTAAGTCTAATAATTTTTTGATGGAGTCTTTAGGGTTCTGTATGTACAGTATCATGTCATCTGCAAATAAGGACAGTTTTACTTCTTCTTTTCCAATCTGGATGCCTTTTATTTCTTCTTCGTGTCTGATCGCAATGGCTAGTACTTCCAGTACTATGTTGAACAGGAGTGGTGAGAGGGGGCATCCCTGTCTTGTTCCTGTTTTTAGGGGGAATGGTTTTAGTTTTTGCCCATTGATTATGATGTTGGCTGTGGGTTTGTCATATATGGCTTTTATTATGTTGGGGTATGATCCCTCAATTCCTATCTTGCTGAGAGTTTTTATCAAGAAAGGGTGTTAGATTTTGTCAAATGCTTTTTCCGCATCAATTGATATGACTATGTGGTTTTTTTCTCTCAATTTGTTTATGTGATGTATCACGTTTGTTGATTTGCGGATATTGTACCATCCTTGCATCCCTAGGATAAATCCTACTTGGTCATGGTGTATGATCTTTTTGATGTACTGCTGGATCTGATTTGCTAGGATTTTGTTGAGGATTTTGGCATCTATGTTCATGAGGGATATTGGCCTATAATTCTCTTTCATTGTATTGTCTTTATCTGGTTTTGGGATTAGGGTGATGTTGGCTTCATAGAATGAGCTGGGAAGTGTTCCTTCCTCTTGGATCTTTCGAGATAGTCTGAGGAGGATAGGTTTTAGGTCTTCCTTGAATGTTTGGTAAAACTCCCCTGTGAAGCCATCTGGCCCCGGGCTTTTGTTTGCTGAAAGCTTTTTGATTACTGCTTTGATTTCCTCCATAGTTATTGGCCTATTGAGATTTTTAGATTCTTCCTGGTTAAGTTTTGGAAGGTTGTATTTATCTAGGAATATGTCCATTTCCTCCAGGTTGTCTAGTGTGTTGGAGTAGAGTTGTTCATAGTATTTTCTAACAATCCTTTGTATTTCTATGGGGTCTGTTGTTATTTCTCCTCTTTCATTTCTGATTTTGTTTATTTGGGTCCTCTCTCTTTGTTTCTTGGTGAGCCTGGCTAGAGGTGTATCAATCTTGTTTATCCTTTCAAAGAACCAGCTCTTGGTTTTGTTGATCTTTTGTATTGTTTTTTTGTTCTCTATGTCGTTTATCTCCGCTCTGATCTTTGTTATTTCCTTCCTTCTGCTTACAGTGGGCTTTTTTTGTTGCTCTCTTTCTAATTCCTCGAGTTGTAGAGTTAGGTCATTCATTCTCATTGTTTCTTGTTTCTTGCAGTAGGCTTGTAGAGCTATGAACTTCCCTCTCAAGACTGCTTTTGCTGTGTCCCATAGGTTTTGGATTGTTATGTTTTCATTGTCATTTGTTGCCATGATGTTTTTTATTTCTTCTTTGATCTCACTGGTGACCCAGTCGTTGTTTAATAGCATGCTATTTAGTCTCCATGTGTTTGATTTTTTTGGATTGTTTTTGTTGTAGTTATTTTCCAGTTTTATGCCTTTGTGGTCTGAGAAGATACTTGATATGATTTCAATTTTCTTGAATTTGAAAAGACTTTGTCTGTGACCCAATATATGGTCTATCTTTGAAGATGACAAATGTGCACCTGAGGAGAATGTATATTCTGTGGCTTTGGGGTGAAATGTTCTGAAGATGTCAATTAATTCCATCTGATCTAGTGAGTCATTTAGGATTGATGTTTCTTTGCTGAGTTTCTGTTTAGAGGATTTGTCCAGTGGCGATAATGGGGTGTTAAGGTCCCCTACTATGATTGTATTGCTGTCAATCTCTCCCTTGATCTTCTCCAGAAGATTTCTTACGTATTTGGGTGCTCCTATATTGGGTGCATATATATTTACCAGAGTTATTTCATCTTGTTGGACTGCTCCCTTTAGTATTATGAAGTGGCCTTCTTGATCTCTTTTTATGTCCTTCACTTTGAGATCTAATTTGTCAGATATAAGTATTGCTACCCCGGCTTTTTTTCACTTCCATTGGCCTGAAAAACCTTTTTCCATCCCTTCACCATCCGTCTGTGTGCGTCTTTTTTTCTGAGGTGGGTTTCCTGTAGACAGCAGATATATGGGTCATGTTTTCTTATCCACTCATTTACCCTATGCCTTTTGACTGGGGAATTTAATCCATTTACATTTAAAGTTATTATTGATAGAAACTTGTTAGTCGCCATTTTCGTTCTTTACCGGTGCGTTCCTTCTTTGTTTCCTGTTTTTTCTATTCACAGCAGACCCTTTAGCATTTCTTGCATTGCTGGTTTGGTTGTAATAAACTCCCGTAGACCATTTTTGTCTGTGAAGCTCCTGATTTGACCCTCAATTTTGATTGATAGCCTCGCTGGGTATAGTATTCTTGGATTCAGACCCTTCCTTTGCATGACTTTGTATATTTCATTCCATTCCCTTCTTGCCTGATGTGTTTCTGTTGAGAAATCGGTCGCTAGTCTGATGGGGGATCCTTTGTAGGTAACTTTCTGTCTCTCTCTGGCTGCTTTTAAGATTCTTGCTTTGTCGTTGGTGTTTGCCAATTTAATTATTATGTGCCTTGGTGTCGGTCTTTTCGGGTTCATTTTGTTTGGGACTCTGTGAGCTTCTTGGATTTGTGTGAGTTTTTTCCTCCCTATATCAGGGAAATTTTCTGTTACTACTTTTTCAAACAGGTTTTCTATTCCTTGCTCAGTTTCCTCTCCTTCTGGCACCCCTATTATTCGGATGTTGTTTCGTTTAGCATTGTCCCAGAGTTCTCTTAGGCTCTCCTCCTGCTTTTTAATTTTTTTTTCTAGAAGCTGTTCTGTTTGGGTATTTTTTTCTGCGCCCCACAGAGTCCGCAGCCGTTGGGACCAGCGTGACCCGTGAGTGGGGAAGGGGCCCCACAGGGCTGCTGGCAGAAGGGAACGCGAAAAATGAGCCCATAGCTGGACTGGATGTAAAGGAGCAGCCTTGGACTTTGCCAATCTGCTGGCTGCTTGGTGCCAGGGGCGAGTGGGCGCGCGGAGACTGCGCGCGGAGACTGTGCGCAGACCTGGAAGGTGGAGGCTTGCAAATTCGCACAACTATCAGGCTCTTGTTACAGTCCCCCTTAGATCCGTGCATTTGATTATTAAACCCAGTGCATGGGATTCCCCAGTTGGGGTCATTCGCAGAGCCTGTAGGGGAAAGTTCTTTTTGGGGAGCCTGGGAAACAGCGGACAGTGGCAAGGAACCAGCTCTGGGCAGTGGTCTTTCCCGAATCAGTTCCAAATACCATAGAGGAAAAACAAAACAAAACAAAACCCTACTGATAGAGAGGACTTAGAGCCTTGGAGGTAAATCCAGACACACTGCCACCCAGAGGCAGAGCCACGAACTGTCTCTTTTGTGATCACAAATAAAGGCAGTCTGGTAAAAAAATACAACCTGCCTTAAAGTCAGGTCTGTGGTTTACTGCACGGAGGGTCAGTGTATCGCAGGGAAGGTCAACACTCCCCTGAATGCCTGGCAGGACTGAGGCGTGCCAAAAAGAAGAGTGGAAGATCTGAAGCACCTTCACTTCCGAATATTTTTATATATATATTTTTTTTAATTCTTTTTTCACCATTTCATTAAGAACCTATTTTATTTATTTTTTATTTTTTATTTTTTTCATCACCTGATTTTACCTTTTTAATTACTACATTTTTTAACCAGTATTATTGCTATCCTTTTACCATTTTTTCAAGTGTCATTTTATTTTTTATTATTTTTTTTATTTTTCTTTATTTTATTTTGGGATTAGTGTTCTACACTCTATTTTCATCGTTCCTTTAGCATCATTTCTCTCTATCTCACATTTACCCTTAAGCCAAAACTCTCTTCCTCACTTTTCCCCTTTTGTTGTCCTGTTTCTCTTACCCTATTCCTGCTTTGGATTTTACCTATTCCTACTTTCTACCCACTGTCTAAATTTCACCCTACTTATATATCTAATTTCCAATCCCTCGCTCTCCCCATACAAATAGCCTCTTCCCCACCTCTATTTCATTCTCTTACTTTTTTTTTTTTTGTCTTTGTGTTTTTTTCTTCTCTCCCTTTTCCCAATCTCATTTCGGCACTCCTTTTTGTTTTTTATTTTTCTCTTTAATCTTTTTCTCTTTTTTCTTCTTTATCCCCTAATTCTCTTCGCTCAGGGGGTCACCTTTATTTGGGGTTATTAATATCGTGAATGCATTTAGTTCGTTGCCTTGTACATTGTGCCTTGTTGTGTTGTATTTTGTGCCTTTGAATCAGCGCAGCAGAGAGAGAACTACATAACCAAACACCTTGAGAAGAGAAATCATGGTGAAACAAAGAACCAACCCAAATATGAAAGAAAAATAGGCATCATCAGAAAAGGAAGTAAACGAAATGGAGGCAATGGAGGCAAGCAACCTGTCAGAGAAAGAATTCAGAGTAATGGCCATGAGGTGGATGAAAAGAATGGAAGACCAATTCAACAATATGTGTAGGAACCAAGAGGAAATGAAGAAGAACCAAGAGGAAATGAAGAGAAACCAAGAAGAAATGAAAAACGACATCACTGCCATAAAGAACTCAATAGAAAGCATCAACAGTAGACTAGAAGAAGCAGAGGACCGCATCAGCGAGCTAGAAGACAAGGTAGAAAAAAATAGTATGGACATTTTAATGATGTTGATTCTACCAATCCATGAACACGGTATGTTCTTCCATCTGTTTATGTCTTCCTCTATATCTTTTTTCAACGTCCTGTAGTTTTCTGAGTAGAGGTCTTTTACCTCTTTAGTTAAGTTTATTCCTAGGTAGCTTAATTTTTTTGGTGCGATGGTAAACGGGATTGTTTTTATAATCTCTCTTTCTGAAAGTTCACTATTGGTGTATAGAAATGCCTCGGATTTCTTGGGGTTAATTTTGTATCCTGCTACATTGCCAAATTCATGTATTAAGTCTAGTAGCTTTTTCATTGAGTCTCTAGGGTTTTGTATGTATAATATCATGTCGTCTGCAAAGAAGGACAGTTTTACTTCCTCTTTTCCAATTTGGATGCCTTTCATTTCTTCTTCTTGCCGCATTGCAATGGCTAACACTTCCAGTACTATGTTGAACAGGAGTGGTGAGAGGGGGCATCCCTGTCTTGTTCCTGTTCTTAGGGCAAATGGTGTTAGTTTTTGTCCATTGAGTATGATGTTGGCTGTGGGCCTGTCATATATGGCTTTTATTATGTTGAGGTATGATCCTTCTACTCCCACCTTGCTGAGAGCTTTTATCAAAAATGGGTGTTGAATTTTGTCAAATGCTTTTTCTGCATCAATTGATATGACCATGTGGTTTTTTTCTTTCAGTTTGTTTATGTGATGTATCACGTTTATTGATTTGTGGATATTGTACCATCCTTGCATCCCTGGGATAAATCCTACTTGGTCATGGTGTATGATCTTTCTGATGTACTGCTGGATCCGATTTGCTAAGATTTTGTTGAGGATTTTGGCATCTATGTTCATGAGGGATATTGGCCTGTAATTCTCTTTCATTGTGTTGTCTTTACCTGGTTTTGGTATTAGGGTGATGCTGGCTTCATAGAATGAGCTTGGAAGTGTTCCTTCCTCTTGGATTTTTTGTAGTAGTCTGAGGAGGATAGGTTTTAGTTCTTCCTTGAATGTTTGGTAAAACTCCCCTGTGAAGCCGTCTGGTCCTGGGCTTTTGTTTGCTGGAAGCTTTTTGATGACTGCTTCAATTTCTTCCATAGTTATTGGCCTGTTGAGATTTTTAGATTCTTCCTGATTGAGTTTTGGAATGTTGTATTTTTCTAGGAATTTGTCCATTTCCTCCAGGTTGTCTAGTTTGTTTGAGTAGAGATGTCTATAGTATTTTTTAACAATCATTTGTATTTCTGTGGGGTCTGTTGTTATTTCACCTCTATCGTTTCTGATTTTGTTTATTTGGGTCCTCTCTCTTTGCTTCTTGGTGAGTCTGGCTAGAGGTTTGTCAATCTTGTTTATCCTTTCAAAGAACCAGCTCTTGGTTTCATTGATTTTCTGTATTGTTTTTTTGTCTCTATGTCATTTATTTCTGCTCTAATCTTCATTATCTCCTTCCTTCTGCTCACTCTGGGGTTTTCTTGTTGCTCTCTTTCTAATTCTTTGAGTTGTAGAGTTAGCTGATTTACTACCATTTTTTCTTGTTTGTTGAGATAGGCCTGTGGAGCTATAAACTTCCCTCTCAGGACTACTTTCATTGTGTCCCATAGGTTTTGGATTGTTGTGTTTTCATTGTCATTAGTTTCCAGGATGTTTCGAATTTTTTCTTTGATTTCATTGGTAACCCAATCAATATTTAATAGCATGCTATTCAGCTTCCAGGTGTTTGAGTATTTTGGTTTGTTTTTATTGTAGTTTATTTCTAATATTATGCCATCGTGGTCTGCGAAGACGCTTTTTATGATTTCAATCTTCTTGAATTTGGGGATACTTTGCTTGTGACCCAATATATGGTCTATTTTTGAATATGTCTTATGAGCATTTGAGTAGAATGTATATTCCCTGGCTTTGGGGTGAAGTGTTCTGAAGATGTCTATTAAGTCCATCTGATCTAGTGAGTCATTTAGGATTGCTGTATCTTTGCTGATTGTTTGTCTAGAGGGCTTATCCAGTGTTGTCAGTGGTGTATTAAAGTCCCCTACTATGATTGTATTGTTGTCGATCTCTCCTTTGATATCTTCCAGGAGTTTTTTTATGAATTTGGGTGCTCCTGCATTGGGTGCATATATGTTTACCAGAGTTATATCTTCTTGTTGTATTGATCCCTTTAGTATTATGAAGTGGCCTTCCTTATCTCTTGTTATGGCCTTCACTTTGAGGTCTATTTTGTCCGATATAAGTATTGCTACCCCAGCTTTCTTTTCCTTTCCATTTGCCTGAAAGATATTTTTCCATCCTTTCACTTTCAGTCTGTGTGAGTCCCTTCTAATGAGGTGGGTTTCTTTTAGACAGCAGATATATGGGTAATGTTTTTTTATCCATTCAGCCACTCGATGTCTTTTGTTTGGAGCATTTAGTTCGTTTACGTTTAAAGTTATTATTTAAAGGTACTTGTTTGTAGCCATTTCTGTTTTTGTGTGGCTGTTTTCTTCCTGAGCTTTTTATTTCTTATTTTTATACCAGTCCCTTTAGCATTCCTTGCATTGCTGGCTTGGTGGTGATAAACTCCCTTAGCCTTTTTTTGTCTGTGAAGCTTCTTATTTCCCCTTCAAGTTTGAATGATAGCCTTGCTGGATAGAGTAGTCTTGGATTCAGTCCTTTGCTTTGCATCACTTTGTAAATTTCTGTCCATTCTTTTCTGGCCTGATGTGTTTCTGTTGAGAAATCATTTGACAATCTAATGGGAGATCCCTTGTATGTAACTTTCCGTCTCTCTCTTGCAGCCTGTAAGATTCTCTATTTGTCCTGAACATTTGCCATGGTAATTATGATGTGTCTTGGTGTGGGTGTTTTCGGGTTCACCTTGTTTGGGACTCTCTGGGCTTGTGTGACTTTTTTCTTCCCCACCTCAGGGAAGTTTTCTGATATTATTTCTTCTAATAGGTTTTCTAATCCTTGTTCATCCTTCTGTTGTTCTGGTACCCCTATTATTCGTATGTTGTTTCGTTTCATGTTGTCCCAAAGCTCCCTTAGGCTCTCCTCCTGTCCTTTAATTTTTTTCTCCAATTGCAGTACATTTTGGGTGTGTTTTGCTTCCTTGTCTTCTAATTCACTAATTCGATCCTCCGCTTCTCCTAGTCTACTGTTGATACTTTCAATGGAGTTTTTCATTGCAGCTATATCACTCTTCATTTCTTCTTGGGTCTTACTTAAGTTGTTGATTTTTTCATCTGTTCCTTCTAGCTTCTTCCATATGTTATCGATTTTTTCATCTGTTTCTTCTTGCTTCTTGAAGAGGTTGTCGATTTTTTCCTCCATCCGGTTTATGCACTCTAGGACCCTTATTCTGAATTCTTTTTCTGTCATGTTGCATGCCTCTGTATTACTTAGCTGCTTTTCTGGAGAGTCCTCCTTCTCTTTCCTTTGGGGTTTTCTTTGTCTACCCATGTTTGATCTCACTGACATATCTAGACGTTGAGTCATTCAGTGGTGCTCCCTTGGTGGCAGTGACTCCTTGGTCTGTGGTTGCTCTTCGGGCGGTTGCGGTAGCAGCTGCTCTTCAGTTGGCAGCAGCTCCTCTGGTGGGTGCTGTTCACAGCTGTGGTGGCTCTTCTGGCTGGTGGGGTGAGGTTTCACGTACAGCTGCTGTTCCTCAGCAGAGGGTGTTGGTGCTCAGGAGGTTGCTGTTACTTGGATCTGCTGCGTTGATTTAAAGGCACAAAATACAACACAACAAGGCACCACGTACCAGGCACTATACACAAATATATTCACGATATTAATAACCCCAAATAAAGGTGACCACCTGAATTAAGAGAATTAGGGGACAAGGAAGAAGGAAGAGAAAAAGATAAAAGAGAAAAAAGAAAAGAAATGTAGGGACTAAAAAAAGGAGTGCAAAAATGAAATTGGGAAAAAGGAGGGGGGAAAATAAAAGCGATAAAAGAAAAGAAAAGAGAAAAAAAAAGAGTGAAAAGAGAGAATGAAGTGGAAGAGGGGAAGAGAGTTTTTTATATGAGGAGAATACTCCTTTCGAACAGCCATTAATCCCAACAAATTCCAGCAACAGCTCCCTGGAGATGAATGCAAACTAGAATCAACCAATAATATAACGATGAAAATAGAACGGAGAACACTAATCCCAAAATAAAATAAAGAGAAAATAAAATGGCACTTTAAAGAAAAATGGTAAAATGGTAGCAGTAATAATACTGGTTAAAAATAAGAAGGTAGTAATTAAAAGGGTAAAATCAGGTGATGGAAAAAAAGAAGAAAAAAAAAGAAGAAAAGAAACAAAAAAGAAAAAAAAATGGTTTCTTAGTTAAAAGGTGAAAAAAGAAAAAAAAAATTGCAGTAGTGAAGGTCCTTTGGTTCTTCTGTTCTTCAGTGTGGCTCGCCTTAAACCTGCCAGCTATTCAGGAGAGTGTTGAGTTTCCCTGCAATACACTGTTCCTCTGTGTTGTAAACCACAGTCCTTATTTTAAAGCAATCCGCATTTGTTTCCCAGACTGCCTTATTTTGTGTTTAGCAAAGAGTCAGTTTGTGGGTCAGCCTCTGGGTGGCAGTGTTCTGGGGTTGGCCTCTGAGGCTATAGGGCCTCTCTGTCCAGTGGAGGTTCACTGCCCAGAGCTGGCTGCGTAATAGTTAGTTACTGGCGCTGTGTTGTTGCTGGGATTGAAAATCCCTCTATAGGCCTGACCCTGTTAACTCCCAGGGACTGATCAGGTTATTTTAATCCTTGATCTCATACAGGGTGGAATCTGGGTGTGGCTGTGCTCCTTGCCTGGGGGCTGGGGGGAGGGGTCTCACTCTCTGGATAGAATGGCTGCCCCAGCCCTGGGCTCAGGGGTGTCTCAGCACTCAATTCGCTGCCACCTCTCCCGGCCCCCCTTCTCTCCTCAGTCTCTCCCCAGATTCCACTCCTCCGCACACTCTCCCTCTCTTCAGCACAGGTGAGTGTCTGTATCCGAAATGTCCCATGAACAGGATTCAGTAAAAACAAACAAACAAATGCCGGCCGCGGAAACGGGAAAGGCTTGGTTTCTGTAAGCTTCTTCTCTTACCGGGACTGCATGGTCTGGTCAGCTCTTCAGGCTGCCCCCTTTAGGCTCAGTCCTCTGTGATCACAGAACCCAGCTCTCAATTCCCTCCGCGGCGCCAGGAATTCCGCGGTTCTCCTTTCCCCTGTCAGGGGCTGTGCCTGTCCCAAGGGACGCGGCTGTCTGCCACGCGGTCTCCCTCTGACTCTCTGGGCTCAGAGGTCTGGCAAACTTTCCTGCCCAAATCCCTGGGGTTTTTTTTACCTTTCCAGGGGACTTCTGCTCTTCCCGGCTGCAAAGTGTCTCACCAGCTGAGCAATTTCGCCAATTCGGGGTGGATGTTACTAGTTTCAGCTGCTCACTCCATTTGCTCCGGGACATGACCTGGGACGCGTCTGCCTATACCGCTGCCTTCTTGCTCCTCCCAGTTTTCCCTTTTTAGAAATGAAGAGTTCCTACTTCATCTGTCTGTAATGAGAAGCAAGTGAAACAATGCATGCAAAGTACTTACTCAGGCCATAGTCTGATAAATGTTCCTCCAAAATGGAGCTCAAGGACAAACAGCCAGGAGGATACCAATGAGGTTCTGAACTATCTACTGGATTTTTAAATCACCTTTCTCTAGGAGCCTGTCAGGGCCCATAACCTGGACCTGAGTTGGTCTTAGGCCTTATGGGGGTGAGGTGGTAATTGTGTCTTCTATGGGGATTAGAAAACTTAGATAATTTGTGGATGAGTGAAGGGAGTCAGATAATTGGAGTTATAGTTTTATAATTGGCATCTGGTAAGCCTCATCTAAAACCTAGCAGAAGCAGAATAAAGCTGTGCCTAAATGATACAAGTAGTTCAATTGATTAATTTTTTACCCCATCCCCAACTGACCATTTTTTTACCTTCAATTGATGTAATATTTGCTCAGATACAATTTATATTCATGTCACCAAAGCAGAAAGCATGGAGATGGGCTTTCTGTGATTTCTGCTGACCAACAACTTTTTTTTTTTTTGGCTGAAACTCACTTATTTTTGCTAAGTCTTGGTGCTTTTCCCATGATTTGTACACCTTTCTCTTCTTGCTTTTGGGTAGAAATCATAGACAGACTTAAGAAGCCTCCTCCTGTGTATAGACCAGTAGCTCCTCCTGAGTGTGCCCCTCCAGAATGTCTCCAGCTGATGAAGAAGTGCTGGGCTGAGGCTGCAGAACAACGACCAACTTTTGATTAAATACATTTAATCAGGTAAGGACTCTGTGAATCTTAGCACTGCCAGCAGCCATTTTGAACCCAGCCTATCCCATAGTCACTCCTTGGATTTTTGTCCTATCGTGGAAGGAAACTCTAAAGAGAAAAAAAGGCACTTCTTTAGGCAAAGAAGCATGGAGGTGGCTACTTGGAGGCTTTTCTATGCCTGAGTATCCCAGCACATCCTCAAAGAGCATGAGCATTGATTTTTGTGCTCTTCTGTATGTGAACCTCTGTTCCAGACATTCCACAATCTGACCTAACCAACTTTTCAGTGGTGGAATTGAACCATCAAGCATTTTCGAGGCATTAGTATTAAGACTGTTTCAAGATGAGTATCATGGAATAGATGGAGATCTTCATATAGTCATGATTGCTTTGAAGATCACAGAGAATTATGATGACTATACTATTTAAGCAATGCGGGTTGTTTTGGAGGGCCAGGAAAAATATGGGTGTTTTAAAGGGTGTTCAAGATGGAAGAAAGTGCAAATGTGGAGTACAAAAGCAGAAGATTCCTTAGATTCCTAGGGAATGACTTGAGCAAGAGTACCTGTAAAGTGATAAACTCTCTCGTTAAAATATGAAATTTCTAAAAAGGCTGATTCTTTATTCAATGTGGGGAACTAAAAGGGGGAAATGAGAAAAGGACAGAGAGAGTCCTATTAAGGGATCTTATGGTTCCTATGCTGGAGCCAGCAGTTTAGCGCTTTGTTGAAACTACAGGATACTGGAACTCAGGGTGCTCTCTATGAGTGCTGTGTTAGCTTTGGTGAAGAGGCTTTTGAGCCTGGCTGGAGTACAGCACTGAGATGCTTTCTGAATGGCAGGTATCTGAGGAAGAAAAAGGAAAGTTGGATTGAAAGCCTGACAGACCCTGCATATGAACTCATCTGTGTCCCCAGTTAACAATGCATCATTAGCCTAGCTGGCTTTCTTGAAGACACTCAAACAGGTGTTTAATAGTATGTAAAAGACAAAAAAAAAAAAAAAACAACACCCATGAAGGTCATATTACTAAAAATTTCCCATAAATCAAGAGAAAGAGCATTTGCCCTTGTGTTGATGCTAGATATGTTATTTCAGAAGACAGCAGAGAAGCCGGTGATAGAAGGAGTTGTACATCATGGTACCTTCAAAAAAGACATTGCTGGAGCTGCCCTCATTGAAATGCTTCAGTGGGCGTTTAGACTGTCTGAAAGACAAGGGTAGCCTCCCAACTCCCTATAGCTAATAAAACTTAAATGGAAAGAGGACTGTGAGGCTCCCTGGATTAGGCAATAGGGGGAGCCCAAAGCATCTGATCTGGCTACTGAGATTATCAGCAGGACTTTGGTGGACTGTACATGTGGACCAGGCTCAGAAGAAAACTACTAGTGTTGGCCTTGGCATACTGAGTATCGGATGTGTGGCCCAGCCATATAGGAGGGTTCATTGGGACAGATTCCTAGATGTCTGCCCAGCAAAACTTTTTGTTGTGAACACAGCCTTGTGCATGCTAAATACCACAGCAAGGAGGGACTACCTCATCATGATTCCAATGCTATGCCAGGCTGCCCATTTCTGTAGATGGAAAGGGTCCTAGGAAGGCATATTGAAAATTTGTAGTATGCAATCACTTCTAAAGGATCAGGGCATAGAATGGGACAAGACCAGTTGAATTTCTACATTGCCCTGACTAACATGAAGGCCAGGTGATAGGGAACAAAATTCTTCCTGGATTCTATGGGAAAAAAATAGGGTTAGATCTTACCATGTAGATCTTGGGTCATATTTAAGAGGTCAAGAAACCTTCCACTTCCCAAGAATTGGCAATACAGCAGCATTAGAAGATAAGGATAATTTAGTAGGTTGGTGATCCAGAAGGGTAAAACAGCACTCCCTGCTCTCTTTCCCCTTATACCACTCACAACTGGACTGGGCTCAAGAACAAATCCTGTTGCCTTAGAAGTGGCTACTATTCATGTGTTTGTATCTCAGAGCTGAAGGGTCCTGCCCAGAACACTTTTGCTCAGACTTGAAAGAAACAGAATGGTAGGGGAACTACTACTCAAAGAAAATGAGCCCAGCCCTGACCGGTTTGGCTCAGTGGATAGAGCATCAGCTTGTAGACTCAAGGGTCCCAGGTTCGATTCCGGTCAAGGGCATGTACCTTGGTTGCGGGCACATCCCCAGTGGGGAGTGTGCAGGAGGCAGCTGATCGATGTTTCTCTCTCATCGATGTATCTAACTCTCTATCCCTCTCCCTTCCTCTCTGTAAAAAATCAATAAAATATATTAAAAAAAAGAATTAAAATGAGCCCTGTGAATGGACCAGGGTGACAATGAGGGTGAGTGGTGACTTTTGCTACTTTTACCTGGGTTTACCTCCCTAACCTGGCATTTTAAAAGAAGGGGTTTTTTATAAGGGGTCCTGTTCCATTATCACTGAGTTTGGGAAGTAATAATTCCCTGGCTCCTCCAGTTTTACTTCCAGTTTAAAACTTTCAATAAAGAGAAAAAACCAATATCATTGATTCTGTACTTTGGATGTTGGAACTATATTCTAGCAACTTGGAAGAGCTGATCCAGGAATGGACTGAAGAGCTGGAAATTGAAAAACAGAAAACAGAAAAACTTCACACAGATGCTACCACCATATGTGTGAACCCCCGAGGAGTGTGAATCCTGTAACTATGTGTTCTATTAAAAATAGAAAAAAACCCATCAACTAACTTCTCTCTCTCTCTCTCTCTCTCTCTCTCTCTCTCTCTCTCTCTCTCTCTCTCTTTCTCTTTCTCTCTCTCTCTCTTTCTCCTGCACCCTCTCCACTCCCAGTAGGTTTGAGTCACACCTTCAAATCAAAGAAGAATTGGAAATCAAGGGAGCAGAGCACACTTCCTAATTTTCCACTACCTGTGCATCATGCTGGTCATTTAAGTTTTGGTACCTTGTTTTTTCTGTCATTTCATGACTTTGCCTGTAGTTGATCAATTAAAAGGAAGCAGTTCTTTGAACTCCTAGAGGAAAGTAGTAAGGTTGTATTTCTGAGATTTTCATTCCTTAGTTGAAAGTCTTATCTGTTACTATAATTTCCAAAATTTACCAGGCACCTTATTCTGTTGTAACATGATCTTCTAGGAGATAATTGGGTAAACTAGTCTCTTGCAAAGGCAACCACCTGAGAACATTCCCTAAGGGCATGAGGAGCTGAGGAAGAAGGATAGAAAGCCGAAAATACTCTACAAAGGCACAGACTAGGTTTGTCTGTTCAGTGCTGTATTCCAGCGCCTAGCACAATACTTG
Organism: Myotis nattereri; assembly: GCF_964212035.1. NCBI lineage: Eukaryota > Metazoa > Chordata > Mammalia > Chiroptera > Vespertilionidae > Myotis > Myotis nattereri. The sequence continues at coordinate 99,946,712 of NC_138078.1, read as the reverse complement.
GCACATTGTAAGCACTTGATATATATTTGTAGAATAAATGAAAGAATTATTGTTTTCATCTAGGTGATGTTTTCTTCCTCCTCATTTACTTGACAGTGATTTTTGGAGAAATTGTGTTCTAGCACCTTGGTTGGCATACTGCGGCTCGCGAGCCACATGTGGCTCTTTGGCCCCTTGAGTGTGGCTCTTCCTAAGCCTTATGAGTACCCTAATTAAGTTAATAACAGTGTACCTACCTATATAGTTTAAGTTTAAAAAATTTAGCTCTCAAAAGAAATTTCAGTCGTTGTACTGTTGATAATTGGCTCTGTTGACTAATGAGTTTGCCGACCACTGTTCTAGCCGATCTGTGTGTGACATAGTGGGAGGCATCTTTCCTCTGAGGAATAGCTGTGTCTGCTTTTCAGATAAGTTGCTGAATCCCTCAAAAAGGGCTGCACGGTTGAACCTGAGGGCTTTGACTTGATCACCTTGTACTTCAGTGACATTGTGTGCTTCACCACCATCTCAGCCATGAGTGAGCCCATTGAGGTGGTGGATCTTCTCAATGACCTGTACATACTCTTTGATGCCATCATTGGCAGTCATGATGTCTAAATAGTAAGTTAATTAGCACAGAAATATATTTCATTGAGAAATGTTTATATAAGGCTCATCTATGTGTATTTCAAAATAAGAGGATGCTATTTTATTAAATGTTGTTATTTAGGAATTAAAATAGTAAATTAAAAGTTTTTTGCACTGATATCTCATTGAAAATGAAAGCCATAGATTGCTGTTCACATTTCTTTTGAGCTGTTTTCTAGAACTGGGACTAAGAAGAGGTTGGGTCCAAAAGTGTTATTACTCTTCAGTGGCTGACTACCTACAGTGTAGGCAGTATCATGCTAGGCACTGAAGGGATATAGAAGTATTGGTGTTTTGCCTGTAGTTGGTAACTGCTACAGAGTTCATCTTGGTAAAGTTTGTGTAGAAATACATGCTGATAAAAGTTGGTTTCCCCTTTAGGTACAAGTTTTATACAGAAGAGAATTCTAGCATTACTCATGTTGAAGAGCTATTAAATCTGAGGCTCTTAGGGATTGCTACAGGGTAACCAAAAGCCCACCTATTGGTCTGAGGTCTGGGAAGTGGTTAATTGTGAGGTTGCAATCCCCTGTTCCCACCTTTCCCTACCCCTCCAGCCTTTCAGTTTCTACTCTTCCTATCAAAGTTTGCAGAAGATAAGTAGAGAATAGATGACTTCATAAACTCACTTTGGTGTGATGCTTCCTTACACTTGATTTTATTTGTTATCTTGTTTTTAGGCAGAAACTTGCTAAAATTTTCATAGCTGTGCATGGATGTTTCCACATTCTCTTCAACATGGATACTTGTCTTATTGGTATAGAAAGATGCCACAGGCATCCCAAACTTTAGACAACTCCTCTGTCCCAGGAACCAAGGCATTGCTGGAGAATGAGTAGCTCCATTCATTGGATCCTTCGCAGGAGTCTGAAATGTTCCAACTCTTAAATCACACACAGGGTAGTGTGTTTATCTCATATTAGACAGGGCCCTTTCAGGTCAGGTAGAGAGCCTCAGGGCTAGGCAAAGCCATCTAAATAGGACTCACAAATAGACATCATACCTGCCAATTAGCAGGAGCTGCAAATTAATCAAGAAGCACACATAGAGACTATGAAGGAGGAAAAATCTATGGAATCAGACTACCTGTCTCAACTTGTTGAATTCAAGCAGCCTGAAGAGAAAAACAAATCACCAAAAGCTAATTCTGTTGAAAATAAAATAAACGGTGATTCAGCATGAACAGTAACACAGTCACCAGTTTAATCAGTCCAGCTGATATTGTTCAGACAATTGTTGGTGATCTAAGGTATGAGGCTTTTAGATATTTTGGTACTTTATGGTTACAGTAGGGAGTTAGTTGGCTGTTTCCCAGGACAGAGCATGACTATGTGAATCCAAAATTGGAATCTGATTTTTAGTCCAGTTTATTAAAAATAAACAGTGCAAAGGAAAAATATTGAACCAGCAGTGATTCATCAAACCTGTTTGTGTTTTCTTTCTCCCCACCCCTGTAAAATTAGAATCACTTCCTCTTTCACTTGATAAACTGAAATGGAAATGAGAAGGCTACTGCAGAATTAAGAAGTGCGTGATTTGTTTTTAATTTCAATTCTCCTGCTACTACCTCATCTCAACCAGACCCTTTTCCATACCTCCTCTTCCCTTTCTCTGTCCTTTTGCTGACTTATGCAACCCACAGTTTTTCACTGCAGTCCCACACCAAGGCTAGGCAATGCCTATGCTCCCTGCCCTTCTAATCTTTTTATCCATATCCTTGGGAACTCCTGTGTGACTGACTCGAAGCTGAATGGTCAACCACCAGTCTCTGATAATGGCCAGCCAGTGAGTTTCCCTCTCCCATATAGCATTTGCACGGTACCCATTGCCTCCCTCTGTGCAGATAGGCATGCTTGGGCAGAGATCCTTTTCTCAAAGTCCACCAGGTAAGGGAGGCCCTGATTGGAAACATGCTGAGGTACAAAGTCTCATAAGTGCAAAAGATCATTTTTTATTGGCTATATAGAAAATCATGATGAAAGGCCTATTGCTGATTACTACTGATTACTTTCTCTGGAATTGAGTCCTAAGGCTCATTTCAAGACATCAGTTTGGTGATGATGCCAATTATGATGAGGAGGAGATATCTTGCACTTATACATCAGGAAGACTTTAAGTGCTTTGATATGTATTAAGTTTTTAGTTCTTAGAAAACTCTATGAGGTAGATACTGTCATAATCCCTATTTTACAGATAAGGATACTGAGGCACAGAGAGGTTAAGTGACTTGCCCAAGGCCACACAGTTTATAAATGATAGATCTTGGATTCTAACCAAGATAGCATGACTTAACAGTTTCACAGTCTTAACCCTTGCAGTCATAAGTATTGCTCTCTAGGAGAACATGGATTTAAACTGCATCCAAACTTGTACTAGCAGAGTCAGATTGGCAGATTTCACAGAAGTCCTTGCAGCTTATTTATCTTTTGGATTTACTTGAAAAGCTCCAACTTACTGGTCACCTAAAAATGTGAGCATATTTCTGTGGGGAAGATGAGGAGCACAGATTTTCCTTTATTTACAAGTTTCCAGCTCTAACTGTCCCCTCCAAAGCAGTTGAGGCTTAATAGTGCTGCCCCTTAAGTGGTAGCACTATGAGAAGAGGACGTAGCTGGTGGTAAAAAACCCAGTTCTCATATCCAATGAGACTGCCAAACTAATTTTATCATATTAGCAAGGCAAAGCGAAAAGAATGAATTCTTCCACCTCCTTTGTTTCCCTTTTCCTATACTTGCATTAAGGCTGCCCTAGCTCATTTATCTGAAATTATCTAGGGAAATGTTTGATTGAGGAGTACCATGTGCATCTTTTCCTAGGGTGCTTCCCCATGGACACCCACAGACAGTCTCAGAAATCTGCCCTTTTCCTTTTCCCAGGAATTGTATGGAGCCTAATAGTGCTCTAAGGCCCGCCAGAAGTCTGCAAAGTTGTACTTATTTCAGAATTTATTGATGTGGGACCTGACATCAGTATTTTCTAATAAAGTTTCTTTTTTAAAAAATTTATTTCTTGTCTACAATTTTACATATGTCTCCTTTTTCCCCGTTTAGTAAAGTTTCTTAAGTGATTCTAATGTGCAGCCAGGCTTGTGAACCACTGACAATCTCCCTTTCCTTCTCACTTTACAAAAAGTACACCTGGTTCCCATCATACCACTTAAACTCTGTGAAAACACACACACACACACACACACACACACACACACACACACACACCAGAAGTTATTTGCTTACTAAATCTATTTTTCCCCATTTCCCAGATAGAGACCATTGGTGATTGGTGATGCTTACATGGTGGCATCAGGCCTCCCAAAGAGGAATAGCAGTAGGCATGCAGCTGAGATTGCAAGCATCCCTCGGTATCCTGAGCTCCGTGAGTATTTTCAAGATGCGGCACATGCCAGAGGTGCCAGTCTAGATTGAAATAGGCCTGCACTCAAGTAACAATGACCAGCTAAAACAAGAGAGGACAATCCCATGTGCCTCAAGGAATAACTAGAAAAGGAGGGAGAGGATATATTTTCACTGATTACTGGCAGCTGGATTATTCAGCTGTTTAGTGCTGCATGATTCTTTTAAGCCCACTCAAATTTATTCTCTTCCCAGTGGTCAGCATCCTTGTTCAAGATACCAAACCCTTTCAGTCTACCTTTCTTGTTAAAACCAACATTTCAGTGTTTGACTATATAATACAAGATCGACATGTATATGTTGTATTTAGGATAATTCACTTAATTATTTAAAATCTCAACTCCTGAAGTATTTGTCTCCCACACTACTCCCCACTTGTTTGAATATATTCAGGATCTCCCCTTCATCTACTTTAACAAATTCACAGTTATCTTGACAGATATCTCACTTGATGTCACAGATATCTGGCCTAGTAGTCTTTCTTGCTCCCATCTCCACTTACCTCCTCTTTATCATTGCTTTGCTCTTTTAGGCTCCTTTTCTTCCCCCATTCTTTTCATCACTTTCCTATCATATTTCTTAAAAGAGTGATTGATAATCACTATGCCATTTCATCACTATCTACTCCCTCTTTAGCTCCTTTGTAATCTGGCTTCAGCCTTCAACACTATCCCCAGTTCTATTCTCTTATCTCTGTAGCATTCGATATTCTTAAAAATTCTCCCTAAAAATCTGCCCTCAATTGGCTTTTCTGACATGCTTCTCCCTTGCCAAATGATTCTTCTCCATTTCATTTCCTACCTCTCTTAGTAAGTCCTGCTCTCTAACTGTGGCTGCTCCCATATTTTCTGCAAAGCTCTGAGTTATGGTCTCCTTGTTCTCTGCCCATTCTAACTTCTAATTCATTCTCAATGCACTGCAGCCTGCCTTTCATTTTCTACCATTGTCTGAAAGTCGCTTCTGTCTCTGTCTTTCCCTTAGATCAGCGGTTCTCAACCTGTGGGTCACGACCATCAGAAAACACATATAGCATATCAGATATTTACAATACGATTCATAACAGTAGCAAAATTACAGTTATGAAGTAGCAACGAAAATAATTTTATGGTTGGGGGTCACCACAACATGAGGAACTGTTTTTAGATATTGATATTGCTCAGGGTTCTATCCTTCATTCACTGTTTTCCATTCCTTATATACTCTTCTGGGTGATCTCATTCATGTCTATTATTTAACTGCCACTTGTATGCTGATGACTTCCAACTGCACAACATCAGCACATGTCTTCTTCCTTAAGCTTTAGTCTTGTATACCAAATTTGAAAGAAGCTGACATTTCTACCCGAATGTTCTACATGGACCTCAGCCTCAACACATTCAAAACATAATTATTTTCTTCACACATGAACTTCCTCTTCTTTCTGTTTTTTTTTTCTTTTCATTTTATTGATTTTTTACAGAGAGGAAGAGAGCGGGATAGAGAGTTAGAAACATCGATGAGAGAGAAACATCGATCAGCCGCCTCCTGCACTCCTCCCACTGAGGATGTGCCCACAACCAAGGTACATGCCCTTGACCGGAATTGAACCCAGGACCCTTCAGTCCGCAGGCCGACGCTCTATCCACTGAGCCAAACCGGTTAGGGCTTCTTTCTGTTTTTATTCTCTATTTCAATTGGTGTTATCACCAATCATCTTGTTATTCCACTTAGTCTTGGGAGTCATTATCCTCAACTCCTTCCTCACCCTGGCCTTCACCATTCAACAAACTATTAAGTCTTGAATATTTTACCTTTTAAATATTTCTTGAATATTTATCTCCTTGACTCTCACTACTCAAGGCTAGGTCACCAGCATCTCTTGCCTGGATCATTGCTATTGCATTTTTTTGGTTCCACTCTTACTTTTTTCTACCCATCCTTCTCATAGTCATTAGCATAATCTACACTTGTTTATCTGTCCTTCCATTAGACTATACACTCCTTGATGGTTGGAACCATATCTTACTCATTTTTGTATCCTGAATGCTTAGCACATTGTAGGTGTTCAGGATTTTTCTTTTAAAAAAAGCTCTCATCTTTCATGTGTACTTCAGTTCCACATTTCCAAACCCCCTTAGCACATCTTTTCTTGGATAATTCACCATTACTTTGAATTCAACATACCTAAAACTTCAAGTCATCTTTTCCCACAAACCAGCATAAGTTCATAAGCTCATGCCAACTTCCTCATGGTTGTCAGTCAGACAGCCAACAAGTCTGTTGGTTCTCCTTTCACAATGTCTCTCTTTTATTAACTCTTTGCCCTCCTCCTCCTCCATCAGCACCTCCTTTCCAGTACTCACAACATTATAATTAGATTACTGCAACTGCCATTGAACAGTTTTCCTCGGTTATACTTTCTCTACTTTCAATGCATTCTATATACTGAGGTGAGAAAAAGAAAAGAAAAATCATTTTCATCCTATAATTCCTGCTCAAAGTTACCTAGTAGTTCAACATCCTATAGCTTGTACAAACTAATATCCAACCTTGTCTATAGTTTCTTCCTAGCCACCCGAACTACACAGACTGTTTTCCCTATGAGCTTCCCAAAATTCCATGCTTCATCCCAACCACAAACCTTTGATTCATGTTCCTTTGTCCTACTTAAATCCTACCCACCACCAAAATTCAGATCAAATTCTGCTTTCTCCACTGGACCCTTCTTAACAGAATCAGGTCCTAATAACTACCCCCTCCCAAAACTAGTATAGCACTTCTGCCTGTAGCATTTATCTTGACTCAACCATTGTTCTGGGTTGTTAGTTAATTGCTTCCTGTTTGGTTGTCTCTTCTCTTCAATTAGACTATAATCTCCTGGAGAACTGAGACTATGTGTTACATTTCTTTTTTATTCCCCTAGGTGCCTAGCTCAGGGCTCAGTGAATGCTTCTGAATGGTTGAGAAATGAATTAAGATGAGAAACATAGGTTTTGTAATTATTATTTTTATTCTTAAAAATTAAAGTTTAGAAAGGAATTTTTGAAGCAGAAAGACTAATTACTTTTTCTAACTCAGGAAACAGCAAAAAGATAATGCTGAACAAATTTAATAGAAACACAGTGGAAATCAGAAAGGTAAAGGTGGAGAACTTCCTAGTTACTCCTAGAACTAGGTTTTAAGTATGGTTGTTGAAGTTTTTCAAGTAATGTTCACTCTATGAATACCTAACACAGCCATATTAAAATATAAGAACAAAAAACATTCTAAGGACAAATAGAAAATATTTGTGGATTATCTATATACACTGTTCTTCCATGCTCCTAATACAAATAATTGAAAGTCAACACTACTTCTTTTTGGATTTTAAAACTGTCTTAGTAATAATTGTCTTGATAGACATAGTTTGAGACATATAGCCCTATGGCATTCCTACTTCCAATCCTAAGGCACAAGAGAGTATCCCATTTTTTCCTTGCAACAAATATGTTTGGATCCTGAGTCCCTGCCCATTCTGTCTAGTTTGATGCGTATTTGTCCTGTTGACAGATATAAGCATCTTGGGTATAACTGTTGCTTGGAACAAAGGTATAAATCAGAAAGGTAGTCATGTCTGCATCATATAAACTTACCTCTCTTAGGTCAAAGAATTCATTACTCATTGTAAGACTTCCTTCAGATTCCCAGAGCTATTTGGTGGCAACTTTATTCTTTTATGAAGCATTGAATACATACCTGTTAACTGTAATCCCAACTGCCTGCTACTCTGTAGGGCCAGTTGTTGCTGGAGTGATGGGCCTCACCATGCCCAGATACTGCTTATTCAGAGATACTGTGAACACAGCTTCTCGGATGGAATCAACAGGGTTACGTGAGTACCTATAGTAAGATGGATGGGATAGTAATCTCTTGCTTTTGAGAAAGTAATTCTTCCTCAACAGAGGAGGAAAAGAGCAGGGTACTTGATGCTTTGAAGAAAAATAAAACGCAATTGGAGAAGATTAAGAAGATTGAACACATTTTGCCTAGTCTGTAATGGCAAAACAGTAGGGGGTGATGTTGGATTGAACATGTAACTTTCTTGTTCTAGAAATGAAACTGTAGCTAAGTGGCACTGAAACAGCAGCAAGTATTTGATCAAAACAAGTAAAAAAAATTCTTTGGGTAAAGTGAAAAATTTGCCAACCTGATGTGTTTAGGGGAATCATGTTGAAAAAAGAAATAACTAAGGAACTGACATTTTTAGTTTTTCAACTAGTTTGTGGAGACATACCCAAAGCCAGTTGCTGTTTGCTGCTCTAGTCCTCTTTTTGAACTAGTTAGGACCCCAGGAGTTCTGTCTTCATCAAATACCTCCCTTGAATTTAGCTACCAATAATCCCCCAACCTAAGGAGTTTGGGATTCTGAAATAATTAAATCCAACTTGCCTGTATATAAAACCATTAGCTTCTATCAAAATATCCACTGTGTCCATGATAACACTCCTTCTTTGAGAAGGAAACTGTACAAACCATTATAATATCTGTCTGTTGCCAGCAACTCTTTCTTGGTTATGTACTGCTACTACTAACGCAGTGTCTGAATCACAATATGCCTTTACATATATCCTGGTTGAGCAGAGATTTGTTCATGCTAGTATAGGAAAATCATAAATTTTATATATAGTTTCTATGGTTTCTATATTTAAAAAACACTTAGGCTCTTAGCAGCCCTGGCTTTGGCAGTTACCAGGTAACACAGCTCTTCTTTAATTTCAGCAATATATGTAAACTAGTCCCTGATGATATGGTGGCCTATATCACAGTGGGTGGTGTTCTGTCTGACCCCACTCCTCATCACTCATGTGCAGAAATAGGCTTGCACAATGGGTCCAGTCTTAGTCAATCTAGCCTATGCAGCCATGATTAAGGAGGCAGCATGGAATTTAGAAACTGTTGTCAGAATAAATTTTCTGACATCTGGGAAAGTCTTCAAACTCTATAGACATGGCTAAGGCCATGGAAATAGCCTTACAAGAACTGCTATAAGCATATGACTTTGCTTCTGAAATGCATCTCAATATGAAGTGAAATTGATCATGGAACTGCAATGCAGATTTGGCACAATTTACTGGGCTGATGTAAGCTTGTAGAAGACTAAAGTCCTATTCTGGTTTGTATCAAGGAAACTCCACACATTACATTGAATATATAGAGCTGAGAGCAGAAATTGAATTTTCAGATTTAGGCAGCATCTTGTTTAGTGATAAGCTAGGAAGAAGAAAATGGAATGAATCATATACAGCAGGTGTTTAACACTGATTATGCAAGGAAGGCATTAGGAGGGATACAAAGAAGTATACACACGTGATCTTTGCACTAAAAGAGCTGATTAATATGCTTTTCTGGAAGCTAATAACTAACTGAAATATGGCATTAAACTCTATACCTGACTGACTGTCTGTAAAGAGGTACCTCTAACCTCATATTGGATATGAGACTGGGGCATGTCACAGGTCTATTAAAAAATCAATGTCATCAATACTTCCTTTGTGCCCAGTTGTATCGATTGATTCTGGAATGGAAGTGACTAGTGACATAGCCCTGGAGTGATCCTCCTTGCCACACAAGTAGATGGTGTTCTCTCTCTTATGAGCTGTGTGTTCCTCACCAGTGGGATTACTCTAGTGAAAGACTCCCTGAAAACCAGATGCCAGTGAAATGGCACACATAGGGCTGGCTAGATGATTATATGACTTTTAGGAATATTACAACCCTTTTGAACAATTTTTTTGGGTGGCATGAGTTAGTGAGGAAGACACCAACAACAGTACTAACATGTCAAAAAAGGAAAGTAATTTAGAGTAAACATACCATAAATTTCTTCCAGTACTTTTCAGCCATGCCTTCCTACTTAGATTATACTAAGCTTGTAAAAGAATTACCTTCTCAAATGTGTGTGAGAATAAATCTTGGACTTTTATTTAAGACTCAACTTGAACAAGGTTTTACTTTATAGGGCAACAGTTTTCAGAAAGGCCAAGGAATCTGCTTCAGTTAATAAATGAGTTTTCTTTACCAGGTAATTTCACCTAGTTTCCAACAAAATTTTTAGTTATAGTTCCCCATATAAAGCTCTTACCCCAGGTTAGGATCCTTAGTTGAAAAATGATACATTCATATGTGTACACATACTCAAAGGTCAACTATAAATATGTAGTAGGCACAAAATGTTATGAGAGTTCTTGGGTCACTTCTCATTGATTTTTAAAATTTTATGTGCAGAAATTTTGAAAGATGGCTGAATGGATGTATATGGGAAAGTCACTCTTTTGTCTCTTAAGTAGGATATGTAAACCTTGGAAGTTCAACCTTGGCAGCAGCCTGTGAGAGACTCCTTAAGCTCACTTCCTTCAGAGGAGATCAGATATCAGCTGAGAGCACAGCAGTGTTTTCTGATTTCTCCACCTCAACCCTCAAGTTAATTTAACACCTTTCTATTGCATGGTCTTTCATCTGAGGTGGTATCTAGGAGCTAATAGGTGCTACAACCTTATTTGGGCCCGGTGAGGAACACCATAATTCCCCCCTCCTCCTATGAAATACTAACTAATGCTCTCTCTCAGGCCCCAGCTTGTGTGGCTCAGTGGTTGAGGGTTGACCCATGCACCAGGAGGTCACTGGTTTGATTCCTCGTCAAGGCACATGCACAGATTGCAGGCTTGATACCAAGTAGGGAGTGTGCAGGAGGCAGCTGATCAATGTTTCTCTCTCATTATTGACATTTCTCTCTCTCTCTCACTCTCCCTCCCTTTCTAAAAATCAATAAAAACACATTTAAAAAGTATAAAGCTCTCTCTCAGGGGCTTTGTTTACGGTCTAGTTCATTTAGATGTGGTTGTATTTATTATATTAATATTTTCTCATTGATTTTATCTGAAAGGATCCAAAGTCATCTCTCTCTCTCTCTCTCTCTCTCTCTCTCTCTCTCTCTCTCTCTTTCTTAAATATATTTTATTTATTTTTTACAAAGAGGAAGGGAGAGAGATAGAGAGTCAGAAACATCGTGAGAGAGAAACACCAATCAGCCGCCTCCTGCACCCCCCCCCCCCACTGGGGATGTGCCCGCAACCAAGGTACATGCCCTTGACCGGAATTGAACCTGGGACCTTTCAGTCCACGGGCCGACGCTCTATCCACTGAGCCAAACCAGCTCTCTCTCTCTCTCTCTCTCTCTCTTTTTTTTTTTTTTTACAGTTTATCACATTCATGTCATTCATAGCACTAAGACAATTCTTCAAGCTCTGAGTGAGGGCTATGAAGTGGAGCTTTGAGGAAGGTACAATGTCCTTTTGTTTTGTAAGTCAAACCCTAGGACACACCTGCTTCTGGAGAAGTCATGGTCTGCTGAAAAAGTTTACCTGGCTATCTAAGACTCAGAGCTATAATTTTGGCAGAATTTTCAGCCCCATTTGATGTTCCCAAAATATTGCTGCCTTTTGCCTCAGTTTTCTTTTCTTTTAAATACTAGTGGCCCAGCACACAGATCCATGCACATTGAAAGGAAATTAATTAAAAGAAATATTTTAATATTGTCATTTGCCCTTTCTCTATAATAGAAGTGTCAACCAAATTCACAATCTACAACAGATCGAAACACACACGTGTGATTGGTGCCAGTGAGAACTTTATATGTATCGCGCATGTGCAAGTCAACTTAGCCATATATATATATATACACACACTAAAGGTCCAATGCATGAAATTTGTGCATGGAGGGGGGATTCCCTCAGCCCAGCCTGCACCCTCTCCAATTGGGGTCCCCATGGGGGAATGGGCCTAAACTGGCAGTCGGACATCCCTCTCGCAATCTAGGACCGCTGGTTCCTAACTGCCTTTGCCTGCCTGCCTGATTGCCCCTAACTGCCCTCCCCTGCTGGCCTGATCTCAACCACAACTGCCCTCCTCTGCTGGCCAATTTGGTTCTGATTGGTCGGTTTCTATGCCAGTCAGTGTCAAAAGCTCTGCCTCCTAAGCAGCTATTGGCTCTCCACAGCACCCACATTTGGTTTTGATTGGTTGGTTTCAATGCCAGTCAGCATCAAAAGCTCCGCCTGCTAGGCAGCCATTGGCTCCCCACAGCACCCAGATTTGGTTCTGATTGGTCGGTTTCTATGCCAGTCAGCATCAAAAGCTCTGCCTCCTAGGCAGCCATTGACTCCGCATAGCACCCAGATTTGGTTCTGTTTGGTCAGTTTCTATGTCAGTCAGCGTCAGAAGCTCCGCCTGCTAGGCAGTCATTGCCTCCCCACAGCACCCACATTTGGTTCTGATTGGTTGGTCCCTATGCCAGTCAGCATCTCTGGGCCTATCAACAGGGCCTGATCAGAAAGGCGGGGCTGATCAGCAGCCCTGGTGGAGACCTGTAGAGAAATGGAGGCGCAGCGGCTGGCCAGACTGGGAGAGAATGAGAGAAGCAAGTGCTAATCAGAAGCTGCCACAGAGGCAACAAATCAGTCCCTACTTCTCTCTTCAGGCCTCTCTCTGGACCTGATTTTCAGCCCCCTCAGCAGTCAGCACTGATGGCAGGACTGACTTCCAGTTGGTCGAGCCTCCGGTCGTGATGGACCCAGGGTTTTTATATATTAGGATAGAATAAACTTGCTTTCTGATTTAGCTAAACTTTTTCCAGCCCAGTGAAGCACCCCAGCTTCTCTTTCAGGTAATTGTCAGCAACACAACAGTAAATATCAACACGAAGCAGATTATTATTCTACATAACGCAGGGAGAACAAAGGGTAACATATTTAACTGCAGCAGTGCTTGCATATACTCTGTGCAGTGAGAAAACCATTTCTTCTTTTCAGTTGGGTTAAGTTTCTAAACTTTCTAAATCTCCATTTTCCTGCTAATGAAAAGAAAATAAGATTCCGGGCATTGTGCGCCCACCAGCAGCCCGGCCCAGGAGGAGCAGGACGCGCTGGGGCCGCCTCCTCCCACACGGACCCATGAACCAGCCGGGCGGCGCGGCGGCTCCACAGTGTGCTGAGGAGAACCAAGACGGCAGCATAGGTTAACGCCGGAGTTTGCTGCTTTGAACAACTACTTCAAAAGTGAAACTAAAAGACGGAAGGGACATCACCCAGAACCACAGGAACGCTGGCTGAGTGGAAGTCCTACAACTAGGAGGAAAGAGAAACGCATACGGACACTCAGAGGAGGCGCAGTGCTGAAGTCAAAGTCTGAGGTGTGGAGTGCGGGGAGCGGGCTGGCGGCGGAGGGCGAGGTTGGCGTTTTCAATCGGGAGGGAGTCGCAGACTCTGAGCTCCAGATACAGGGACTCTTTAGGGACCCAGACTCAAACGGGAGAAGCGGGACTGTCTGGCTTCGGTCAGAGCAAGTGCAGCTTTCTCTCCGAGGTTTGCAGCCATTGCTGGGACTCAGAGAGGCAGAGCCCCTGGGGACAGGACTGAGAGCGGCCATAACTGCTCTCTCCGGCCCACCCTGTTGATCCTGTGTGACCCGCCCTGCCCAAGCCCTGCACAGAGGCATTTGCCGGATAGCCTCAGGCAAAGGCTAGATTAGCACCTCCCTAGAGGACAGAAGTTCTCTCACTGCTGACACAGCTGATTCTCATAGCCACTTGGCCTGGAGGTCAAACCCTCCCTGGAATTAGCTACAACAATCAAGGTTTAACTATATGACTGCGCACAAAGACCACTAGGGGGTGCACCAAGGAAGCATAACAAAATGCGGAGACAAAGAAACAGGACAAAATTGTCAATGGAAGATATAGAGTTCAGAACCACACTTTTAAGGTCTCTCAAGAACTGCTTAGAAGCCACCGATAAACTTAATGAGATCTACAAGAAAACTAATGAGACCCTCGATGTTATATTGGGGAACCAACTAAAAATTAAGCATACATGGACTGAAATAATGAATATTATACAGACTCCCGACAGCAGACCAGAGGAGCGCAAGAATCAAGTCAATGATTTGAAATGCGAGGAAGCAAAAAACACCCAACCGGAGAAGCAAAATGAAAAAAGAATCCAAAAATGCGAGGATAGTGTAAGGAGCCTCTGGGACAGCTTCAAGGGTACCAACATCAGAATTATAGGGGTGCCAGAAGATGAGAGAGAGCAAGATATTGAAAACCTATTTGAAGAAATAATGACAGAAAACTTCCCTCACCTGGTGAAAGAAATGGACTTACAGGTCCAAGAAGCGCGGAGAACCCCAAACAAAAGGAATCCAAAGAGGACCACACCAAGACACATCATAATTAAAATGCCAAGAGCAAAAGATAAAGAGAGAATCTTAAAAACAGCAAGAGAAAGAAACTCAGTTACCTACAAGGGAATACCCATACGACTGTCAGCTGATTTCTCAACAGAAACTTTGCAGGCCAGAAGGGAGTGGCAAGAAATATTCAAAGTGATGAATATCAAGAACCTACAACCAAGATTACTTTATCCAGCAAAGCTATCATTCAGAATTGAAGGTCAGATAAAGAGCTTCACAGATAAGGAAAAGCTAAAGGAGTTCATCACCACCAAACCAGGATTATATGAAATGCTGAAAGGTATCCTTTAAGAAGAGGAAGAAGAAGAAAAAGGTAAAGATACAAATTATGAACAACAAATATGCATCTATCAACAAGTGAATCTAAGAATCAAGTGAATAAATAATCCGATGAACAGAATGAACTGGTGATTATAATAGAATCAGGGACATAGAAAGGGAATGGACTGACTATTCTTGGGGGGAAAAGGGGTGTGGGAGATGCGGGAAGAGACTGGACAAAAATCGTGCACCTATGGATGAGGACAGTGGGAGGGGAGTGAGGGCGGAGGGTGGGGCGGGAACTGGGAGGAGGGGAGTTAAGGGGGGGAAAAAAGAGGAACAAATGTAATAATCTGAACAATAAAGATTTAATTAAAAAAAAAGATATAACTAAAAAAAAAAAAAAGAAAGAAAATAAGATTCCACCAAATCTCTTATCTACCTACTCCAGGACTTCTATGAGTATCAAATGAGATGAGGCACTGGAAAATGCTTCACAGACATTTGGTTAAAGTGTAAAATGTTTCCACCTGGCTATAAAGCAAGTCGTGTTCCTGGGATGAAGAAACTCCAAGGACGCTAGTCGCTAGGGAGAGGAAGCCGGGCGTTGCTACATGATGTCATTACCCAGTGCCCACAGCGACCGTTTCTGGGCTGGGCTGGGCTGGGTTGTGGGCCAAATTTTGCACCATGGTGTCTCACCAGTGTTGGCTGTGATTTGGTGGGCTGTCACTCTGGGTGGTTGTGGGGCCTGTGTCCCACTTGGGGCAAGCTGAGTTTTGCTTTGTTGGCACCATGTCTGCAGTGCCGTTGCTTTGTAAATGGCCAATGCGTGTCATGGCAGCTCTTGCATTGAGTGTCTGCCCCCTGGTGGTCAGTGCATGTCATAGCAAATGGTCGGATGGTTAGACACTTAGGATATTAGCCTTTTATATATATAGAAGGCTACCCTAAGATTGTTAAAACTCATACATTTTTTCACACTATGAGTTGCATCTTTCTTAAATTATTGCTCAGAATTTGGCTTTCCTATGAGGTGCACTATTGTTTACATTTTAAAAATTGATTTTACTAGAGGCCCAGTGCATGAAAATTCATGCACTCAGGGTGATCCCTCAGCCTGCACCCTCTTATGGTCCGGGACCCTTCAATGGATGTACCACTGACCGGGAGCGGGCCTAAGCCACAGTCTGCCCTCCCTCTGCGGGGAGGCCATCGGGAGGGCCAATCAGGGAGTGGCGCCAGCCAGTGAACGGCCGGCCCCACCCCACTGATTGCCTCTGTGCCACTGCTGTTGACCGTCGCCACCCCCCATTGCCGTACCCTCCCTCTGCCTGTTGTCATGTACCTTTGCTGGCTTGGCACCGCCTGCTCACTGGCCCTGTCTCCTGCTGACCAGTCATTCCACCGTTCAATCGATTTGCATATTACTCTTTTACTATATAGGATTTTATTTTATTCTTTTCCATTATTTTAAATTTTATTGGGGTGACATTAGTCTACATGAACATATAGGTTATATGTGTGGATTACTTATTTACAAAATCTGTATATAGGACCATGTGCTCACCACCCAAAGTCAGATCTTCTCCTGTCACCTCATATTAGGACCCCTTTCTTCCCCCACCCCCCTCCCTCTGGCAACCACGACACTGATGTTTGTGTACATAAGTTTCTGTTTTAAATTCCACATATGAGTCAACTCACATAGTTCTTAGCTTTCTCTGTTTGACTTATTTCACTTCGCATAATGTTCTCAAGGTCCATCCATGTTGTTGTAAATGATGCTATTTAATCATTTCTTATGGCCGTGTAGTACTCCATTGTGTATATATACCATATCTTTTTGATCTGATCCTCTATTATAGGGCACTTTGGCTGTTTCCAACTCTTGGCCACTATGAATAATGCTGCAATGAACATAGGGGTGCATATATCTTTGCGTATAAATGATTTCGAGTTTTTCAGATATATACCCAGGAGTAGGATTGTTGGATCATATGGTAGCTCTTTTTTTAATTTTTTGAAGCATCGCCAGACTGCTTTCCATAGTGGTTGTACCAGTCTATATTCCCACCAGCAGTGAATGAGGGTTCCCTTTTTTTCACAACCTCTCCAACACTTGTTGTTGCTTGTCTTGATGATAAAGGCCACTGTAACTGGTGTAAGGTGATATCTTATTGTAGGTTTAATTTGAATTTCCCTGATTGCCAGTGAGGTTGAACATCTTTTCATATATCTGTTGGCTGTTTGTATGTCTTCTTGGGGGAGGTGCATGTTCAGGTCCTCTGCCCACTTTTTGATTGGGTTGTTTATTTCTTTGGTGTTGAATTTTATGAGTTCTTTATATATTTTGGAAATTAAACCTTTGTTAGAGCTACTGTTTACAAATATCATCACCCATCTGGTTGGCTGTCTGTTTGTTTTGTTGTCCGTTTCTTTTGCTGTGCAGAAGCTCTTCAGTTTGATATAGTCCCATTCATTTATTTTTGCCTTTACCTCCCTTGCCTTTGGGGTCAAGTACATAAAATGTTCTCTGCCACCAGGTCCATAAAAGTTTGGTACCTATATTTTTTTCTATGTGACCTATAGTTTTGGGTCTTATGTCTAAGTCTTTGATCCATTTTGAATTAATTTCTGTACATGGGGACAAATTGCAATCCAATTTCATTCATTTGCATGTGGCTTTCCAGTTTTCTCAGCACCATTTATTGAAGAGACTATCTTTACTCCAATGTACATTTCTGGCCCCTTTGTCAAAAATTATCTGTCCATATATGTTTGGTTTTATAGATGGGCTCTCTATTCTTTCATTCGTCTGTGTGTCTGTTTATCTGCCAATACCATGCTGTTTTGATTATCATAGCTTTGTCGTATATTTTGAAATCAGGTAGCATGATACCTCCAGCCTTGTTCTTTTCTTTTTCTTTTTTTTTTCTTTCCAGGATTGCTTTTGCTATTCTGTGTCTTTTGTGCTTCCATACAAATCTGATGATTTCTTGTTCTATTTTTTTTAAATAAATCTTTATTGTTCAGATTATTACAGTTGTTCCTTGTTTTCCCCCCCATAGCTCCCCTCCACCCAGTTCCCACCCCACCCTCTACCCTTACCCCCCCCACTGTCCTCATCCATAGGTGTACGATTTTTGTCCAGTGTCTTCCCACACCCCCTCACACCCCTCCCCTCCTCCCCCCCGAGAATTGTCAGTCCACTCCCTTTCTATGCCCCTGATTCTATTATATTCACCAGTTTACTCTGTTCATCAGATTTTTTATTCACTTGATTTTTAGATTCACTTGTTGATAGATATGTATTTGTTGTTCATAATTTTTATCTTTACCTTTTTCTTCTGAGTAGAGGTCTTTTACCTCTTTAGTTAAGTTTATTCCTAGGTAGCTTAATTTTTTTGGTGCGATGGTAAATGTGATTTTTTTAAATCTCTCTTTCTGAAAGTTCACTATTGGTGTATAGAAATGCCTCAGATTTCTTGGGGTTAATTTTGTATCCTGCTACATTGCCAAATTCATGTATTAAGTCTAGTAGTTTTTTGATGGAGTCTTTAGGGTTTGGTATGTATAATATCATGTCGTCTGCAAATAAGGACAGTTTTACTTCCTCTTTTCCAATTTGGATGCCTTTTATTTCTTCTTCTTGTCTAATTGCAATGGCTAATACTTCCAGTACTATGTTGAACAGGAGTGGTGAGAGTGGGCATCCCTGTCTTGTTCCTGTTCTTAGGGGAAATGGTGTTAGTTTTTGTCCATTGAGTATGATGTTGGCTGTGGGCTTGTCATATATGGCTTTTATTATGTTGAGGTATGATCCTTCTACTCCCACCTTCCTGAGAGTTTTTATCAAAAATGGGTGTTGGAGGCGGAGGCAAGCACAATGTGGACGCACAAATGAAAGCTCAGAAAAGTCACTCTGTTGGGGTCCTGTGGCACATCCAGGTAGAGACAAACTGATCACCAAAAGCCAAGCACCAGACTCTGTCCCTTCCTCTTTCCAGACAGGCACCCCCCGTAGTAGGCTATAAGGAGAGCCCCGTCTCGAATCTTCACAGAGATGGGAATGCTCAGGAGGCCAAGATAATAGAAAACCGAAGGATGCAAATGCTGGGGCCCATGCTGCCAGGGCCCACTCAGCACAAGGCCAAGGGGAGCTTGGACCAAGTTCTGGTCCAATTCCTAACCCGATTGCGACCTGCCACCCCGGGTCTTTGTGTGCGCTGGAGTGTGTAATTGCAGGGGGTGCTCTGGGGGTGGAGGGCTCACCCCAACCTCTGGGCCCCAGGGGCTCTCCACCTGTGCACCCTTCCCTCAGGTGCTCAGCCACAGCTGTGCCAGCAAAGCCCTTTTACTGGGGCGGGATTGCAGGGGGAAGGCCAGGGGAGGGGTGGCCGGCCAGGGGCCTCCACTATGGCTGTTTGCACACATACAATTATCTCTAATTATCCTGAGCTTTCCCTTCACGGACTCCAGGCCTGGGAGCTGCACCTGGGGTGAACGCATCCATGGAGCCGCTGTTCTGCCCACAGAATGAGCCCTCTCACTGGGCCGGGAAGCTCTATCCCCATCCACAGCACCCTGTGCTGTGTATCTGTGTTTGCCCAACTGTCTACACAGCCACCATGTGCTAGCTTGGGGCTATCTTTGTGTGTCCAGGGTTGGATGCCTACACTGGCTGCTGGGAAGGTTCGAGAATACCAGGCAACAAGAGGAGAGGAGGGGTGGCAGGGCTGGGGGAGGGGGAGGATGAACTGGTTCTCAGCTGCAAAGGAAGGAAGTGCTAGCATCCAGCGCTCCTGTCTGTGCAAGTCCTACATAAACGTGAGCCGGGACAGTAGCCAAGGCCAAAAATCCCTGGGATTTTTGCTCACCCCCTGAGCCATTTTGAACCCTAGCCACCAGAGCTCCTGTCCTGAAGGTGACATAGCCAGGGCTCAGAGAGGTTAGGGAACTCACCCTAGGCGGCACAGCAAGCCAGGACCGCCACTCTCCAGAGCCAGGGCACAGGATTCAGACTTCCCTCAAAAACAGAAGGTGTGCGGGGACCTGGGAGGGAATGCCTCCAGGTCCTCCTCTCTCAGTCTGGTCTGGGATCCCTAGCCCTCGGTGACCCTGGCCCTATGTACTCAGTCCATTGCGTGCCACATCCTTCCAGCCCTTTCCCTGAGGCCAGTTCAGCCATGTCTACACTGAATGGAACCAGAGCACAGAGGAGAGCAAGCTCAGCCCCAGGGGCCTTAGTTGGAGGAAGGGATCAGGCTTCCCGAAGCAGGATTTCTCAGCACACTCACTCTGCCCTTAGGGCTGAGTCCCTCCCTTAGCCTTCCTGGATTCTCCCTGTGTGTCTGTCTCACCCTGTGCATCTCTCTCCCTGTTCCTTGCTCTCTGATCCTGTTTACTCATTCCCCATGTCTCGCTGGGCCTTTTGTCTCTGTCTCTCATCAGATCTCTGCCTGTGGAGAACACCCCTGCTGCTCCCACAAAGGAACACACACCAGCAGAATCTGCCTTTTCAATAAAAAATGACAAGTGGGAAACAGTGAATTAAAAAGCATTTACTTAAAAACAATCCATGTGTCTGCAAATGCGTTCCAAATGGCAGCACTTTGGCAGGGGTGGCAGGGGCGAGGCATGTTGGCCACATGTTCTGGAACCTCAGACACAAAGTGTAGGGGGTTTAGTGCCCCCCTATGGGCCCCTCCCACTAGCCACCTGAGACAGCAGGGACTGGGAAAGGGACTTAGTCTATACTCACCCACACGGAACCCCACCTGATTCCATAGACCCTTTTCCCTGTTCTGGCATCTGCTGGTTTGTCTTACTCCCCCAGTACCTCCAAACCTTCCTATGCTGACCCCAACTCTCCTTCTGCACCAGCCCCCTCACACACACGCAGATTTCACCCTCTCCCTCCCCCAACCCCAGTCTTCTACCCCATACTTCTTCCTGCCCTGCCCTGCCCTGCCCCACCTCCATTCTGTCCTCCTACCCCAGACCACCCAGCATCCCTGGCTCTGGGAGAAACGGTTAGAACAAAGTTTTCCTTGGCCAGAAGAGACTCTCCAGGGAACTGCATGCAGAAAGGCGCTCCCAGTCCTGTACCTGCAACTGCTCTGTCCTGCCAGATGCCAATCAGAAATTTTGTTTCTGGAGACAGAGGGTAGCAGAAGTAGGCTGCTGTCCTCTGAAGCCCTCATCAGGAGGAAACTCTCCCCCCCACCAAAAAAAAGTTCACCCTGCTGCCTCCCTTATCACTTTCAGCAACCCTCTTTTGCCCCTTTCCCTAGAAGTGGAAGGATTGGAGCATATCTATATATATAAAAGAGTAATATGCAAATTGACGGAACAGCGGAATGACCAAACGACCACTCGACCAGTTGCTATGAGGCACACTGACCACCTCTTGGTCCTTCCCCCTGGCTAGAAGGCTCCAATTGCATGATGGCAAACAGGGAACCAGGGGTGGGTTGCAGTGGGGGGCAGAGCTGGCTGCCGGCAGCCAGAGAAGATGGCCCTGATCACAGGCCAGGCCTAGGTACCATACCCACGCACGAATTTCAAGCGCAGGGCCTCTAGTGTTGAATAAGAGTGGTGAGAGAGGACATCTTTGTCTTGTTCCTGAACTTAGGGGAAAAGCTTTCAGTTTTTCACCATTGAGTATGATATTGGCTGAGGGTTTATCATATATGGCCTTTATTAAGTTGAGGTACTTTCCTTCTATTCCTATTTTATTGAACATTTTAGTCATAAATGGATGTTGTATCTAATCAAATGCTTTTTCTGCATCTGTTGACAAGTTCATATGATTTTTATCCTTTCTGTTGTTAATGTGGTGTGTTATGTTGATTGATTTGCAAATGTTGAACCATCCGTGTGACCCTAGAATGAATCCCACTTGATCATGATGTATTATTTTTTGGATGTACTGTTGTATTAGATTAGCTAGTACTTTGGCTAGGATTTTTGCATCTGTACTCACCAAGGATATTTGTCTGTAGTTTTCTTTTTTTGTGTTACCTTTGCTAGGTTTTGGTATTAGGGTTATATTGGCCTCATAGAAAGTGTTAGGAAGTATTGCTTCTTCAATTTTTTGGAAGAGTTTGCAAAGAATTGGCTTCAATTTTTCCTTGAACATTTGGTAGAATTCACCGGTGAAGCCATCTGGTCCTGGACTTCCGTTTTTTGGGAGGTTTTTGATGGTTGTTTCAATTTCCTCACTGCTGATCTGTCTATTAGATTTTCTAGTTCTTCATGATTTAGTCTAGGAAGGTTATATGTTTCTAGAAACTTATCCATTTATTCTAGGTTATTGAATTTGGTGGCATAAAGGCATTCATAATATTCTAGTATGATCCTTTGTATATCTGTGATGTCTGTGGTGATTTCTCCTCTCTCAATTCTGATTTTGTTTATATGGGTCTTTTCCCTTTTTTCCTTAGTGAGTCTAGCCTGGGGTTTGTCAATTTTATTAATCTTTTCAAAATACCAGCTCTTTGTTTTATTAATTTTTCTACAGTCTTTTTGTTCTCTATTTCATTTAATTCTGCTCTGATTTTTATTATTTCCTTTCTTCTGCTAACTTTGGGTTACTTTTG
Organism: Myotis nattereri; assembly: GCF_964212035.1. Lineage (NCBI taxonomy): Eukaryota > Metazoa > Chordata > Mammalia > Chiroptera > Vespertilionidae > Myotis > Myotis nattereri. The sequence continues at coordinate 99,924,544 of NC_138078.1, read as the reverse complement.
TTCTTTCTCTAGTCTTTTTAGGTGTGATGTTAGGTTGTTTACTTGGAATTTCTCTTGTTTCTTGAGATAGGCCTGTAGTAGTGATATAAACTTCCCTCTTATTATAGCTTTTGCTGCATCCCAGAAGTTTTAATATGTTGTGTTATCATTCTCTTTTATATCTATACTAGAGGCCCAATGAACAAAAATTTGTGCACTCGGAGGGGCGGGGGGGTCGCTCAGCCCTGCTTGTGCCCTCTCGCAGTCTGGGACCCCCTCGGGAGATAACGACCTGCTGGCTTAGGCCTGCTCCCGGGTGGCAGAGGGCAGGCCCAATCCCTAGGTGCAGCCCCTGGTTGGGCTCAGAGCAGGGCCGATTGGGGAGTTGGGGCACCGCCCCCTGTTATGCACAGAGCAGGGCAGATCAGGAGGTTGTGATGCCACCCTCAGTCACACTCAGGGTAGGGCCGATTGGGGGGTTGGGGCACCGTCCCCTGTCACACTCAAGGCAGAGTCAATGGGGAGGTTGTGGCGCCACCCCCTGTCACGGACAGAGCAGGGCCAATCAGGGGGTTGGGGCACTGCCCCCTGTCACCCACAGAGCAGGGCCGATCAGGGGATTGGGGCGCCACCACTCTCACACTCAGGGCAGGGCCAATGGGGAGGTTATGGCTCTACCCCGTCACACACAGAGCAGGGCCGATCAGGGGGTTTGGGCGCCGCCCCCTGTCACGCTGATCCCGGTGCCGGGAGACATTTTACCCTTATACTCTATAGGGTAGAGGCCTGGTGCACGGGTGGGGTCCGGCTGGTTTGCCCTGAAGGGTGTCCTGGATCAGGGTGGGGGTCCCCACTGGGGTGCCTGGCCAGCCTGGGTGAGGGGATGATGGCTGTTTGCAGCTGGTCACACATCCTTCAGGGTGAGGATCCCCACTGGGGTGCCTGGCCAGTCTGGGTGAGGGGCTGAGGGCTGTTTTTAGGCTGGGGGTGACTGAAGCTCCCAACCGCTCCTTTTTTTCTTTATTTTTTTTTTTTTATTCTGGGCCAGCTTTAGCTTTGAGGCTTGGCTCCAGCTCTTAGGCCTCCGCTGCTGAAAGTAGGTTTCTGGCCTTTGCTTACAATGTTGCGATCCTGCTGGCTGAACCCCGGCCGGCCGACTAAAACAGGTTTCTGGGGTTTTGTTTAGCTTCTATATTTGTTACATAGTTGCTTAGAGTGCAGCTCAGAGGCCTGCAGCCGCAGGCGGGGAACATTGGAGTCCTCCGTCACTGAAGCAAGCAAGCCTCATGTTAGTTTCAAGCTGCCTGGCTGCCGGCTGCAATCTTAGCTGGCAGTTAATTTGCATATCTCGCTGATTAGCCAATGGGAAGGGTAGCGGTTGTACGCCAATTACCATGTTTCTCTTTTATTAGATAGGATATATTTTGATCTTATCTTTTATTTCTTCTTTGACCCAGCCATTTTTTAGTAGTATGTTGTTTAATCTCCACATATTTGTAGGGTTTTTTTTTTTTTACTTCCTTTTTATAGTTGATATCTAATTTCATGGCATCGTGGTCAGAATATTTACTTGAAATAATTTCAATCTTGTTGAATTCATTGATGCTTGTTCTGTGACCCAATATATGGTCTATCCTTGAGAATGTTCCATGTGCACTGGAGAAGAATGTATAATCTGATGTTCTGGGATGAAATGTTCTGTAAATGTCAATTATATCCATTTGGTCTAGTGCTTCATTTAAGGCTGATATTTCTTTATTGATTTTTTGTTTGGTTGATCTGTCTAGAGCTGTCAATGGGGTATTAAGGTCTCCAACTATAATTGTGTTTTGATGTTTCTCCCTTTAATTCTGTGAGTAGCTGTTTAATATATATTGGTGCTCCCTGGTTGGGCACATATATATTAAGATTTGTTATGTTTTTCTTTTTTTTAAGTTTTTTTTTTATTTCAAGAAAAATGATTTTAAATATTATAATGTTACATGCAATAAACCTTAATATTTCAAGAAAGACAGACTTAAATATAATAGTGTTACATGCAATAAAGATTGATATCTCAAGAAAAATGACTTTAAATATGATAATGTTACATGCACAAATACTAATGATTCAAGAATAATTATCTTACATATAATAATATTACATGCAATAACATTAATATTTCCAGAATAAAAGAATTTTAAGTATAATAATATTACCAAAACTGTACTAACATAGTATGATATCACAAAAGTTGTAGGAAATATTAAAAATCTGCAAATAATAGGATTACTTCTAGTATATTCTAGTATTTTTTCCCCTCTGGCTCTGTTTTTGTTCATAAGTTTATATTGTTCATTATATTCCACAAATGAGTGAAATCATATATTTATCTTTCTCTGACTGGTTTATTTTGCTTAGCATGATGCTTTTAAAGTCTTTTTTGTTGGATATGAGTATTGCTACTCCAGCTTTTTTTTTCTTTTCCATTTGCATGGAAAATTTTTTTCCATCCCTTTACTTTCATTCTATGTGTGTCTTTTGTTTTGAGGTGGGTCTCTTGTAGACAGCATATAGTTGGGTCATGTTTTTGTATCCATTTAGCTACCCTACACCTTTTGATTGGAGCATTTAATCCATTTGCATTTAGGGTTATTATTGAGAGGTACGTATTTATAGCCATTTTAATTCTGTATGGCTAGGTTCCTCTCTCTGTTTCTTCTTCTCAGAAATCCCTTACAGCATTCCCTTTAGCATTTCTTGTAATGCTGGCTTGGTGGTGATGAACTCCTTTAGCCTTTTTTTTTTTTTTTAAATCTGGGAAGCTCTTTATTTGACCATTTATTTTGAATGATAGTCTTGCTGGATATAATAATCTTGCTCTCAGATCCTTGCTTTCCATTACCCTGCAGACTTCATGCCATTCCCTTCTGGCCTGTAGAGTTTCTGATGAGAAATCAGGTGTCAGCCTTATGGGAAGTCCTTTGTAGGTAACAGTTTTCTTTTCTCTTGCCGCCTTTAAGATTCTCTCTTTGTCTTTAATTTTTGGCATTTTAATTATGATGTGTCTGGGCATGGGTCTGTTTGGGTTCTTCTTGTTTGTGGTTCTCTGCCTCCTGAACTTGTGTGACTTTTTCCTTTACCATGTTAGGGAAGTTTTCTACCATTATTTCTTCAAACACTTTCTCTATTTCTTTCTTCCTTTCTGCCTCTTCTGTAACACCTACTACTCTAATATTGTTCTGTTTCACATTTTCCCATAGCTCCCTTAAGCTTTCCTCCTGTTTTTTAATTGTTTTTTTGTTTGTTTGTTTTGTTTTTGGTTCTCTAATTGAATGATATTTTTCAACTCTGTCTTCTAATTCACTGATTCAATCCTCAGCTTTGATTAATCTGCTGTGTATTCCTTCCAATGTGTTCTTTATTTGTGTTATGTCATTCTTTATCCCAGACTGTTCTTTTTTGATAGTTACTATATCTTTTTTCATATTGTTGGGCATTTTTAACATCATTACTCTGAACTCTGTTTCAGACAAATTACTTATCTCTGTTTCATTTATCTCTTCTTCTGGGGAATTCGCTAATGCTTTCATTTGGGGGTTGTTTCTTTGTTTCCTCATTTTGGTTGTCTGTTTCGGTTTGTGACTATGTTTTAGGTAGATCCTCTATACCTCTCAATCTCTAGTGCAGGACAGTGTTGAAGGATGTTTCTGATTAATTGGATCAGGTAAAGACTCAAAGCCTCCAGATACTGCCTCTGTCTATAGCAGTGGTTCTCAACCTTCCTAATGCCGTGACCCTTTAATACAGTTCCTCATGTTGTGGTGACCCCCAACCATAAAATTATTTTTGTTGCTACTTCACAACTGTAATTTTGCTACAATTATGAATCATAATGTAAATATCTGATATACAGGATGTATTTTCATTGTTACAAATTGAACATAATTAAAGCATAGTGATTAATCACAAAACAATATGTAATTATATATTGTGAAATATTTATTTCTAATTACAAATAAATGAAATTTTGTCTTGAAGCATGGTGTAGTATGGGTAACAGTCTTAATATAACAACAGTAAACTACATTGCTACATTTTGTGACAGTATGTGTAAAAAGCCAACATCAGTGCGAAGGTTGAGATTGCTTCTTTCTCACCAGAGCAGAAATTCTTGGGGCAGTCTTTGCAAGAGCACAATGAAGATCATCTTCCACAACAAGTCTACTTCTGTTTTTAGACTTGATAACCAACAAGCTGGAAAGCCCTGTTTCACAAAGATATGTTGTTGGAAATGGAAGAAGAAGGCGCAACACAGTCTCAGACAGAACAGGATATGACTGCAAACACTTGATCCAGAATTTTGTAACTGGCATTGTAGAGAAATCAGTTCTCGCTGCATCGTTGTTAATAAGTTCAATGAACTCCTCTTGTGCTGTCTCAGGAACGTCTTCAACGTTGACTGTGAATGGGCTTCTGGCAAGTGCAAATGGGGTGTCAGGTAGTTTTGGAAAGTACGATGACATTTCGACTGCAAGCATGTGCAAGTGTTCTTTCACAGAAATTATCATCATAATCCTTTTGTCTGGTTCAATGTCATGTTCCTCAAAGAAAGCAGATAAGGTAGGCAACATGTAAATTTTATTTTCATCCAATTTTTTTTGCCAAAGCTGAAGTTTCATTTGGAATGATTGGATCTTTTCAGACAAATCGAGGCATGTTGCATTTGGTCCTTGAAGTGATAAATTTAACTCATTCAAGATGGCAAAGATGTCAACCAAGTAAGCTATTTTCTGCAGTTCACTTTTATCACTGAAAAGTGCTTAGAACTGCGGTCTTGCTTTCTGATTAAAAAACATTTTGAGTTCATCATGAAGCTTAAAAACATTTTAAAATTTTTCCTCTCGACAACCATCTCACTTCTGTGTGAAATAGCAGAGCATTGTTTGGCGCATCGAACTCGTTGTACAGTTGCGAAAACAGTTGACTGTTTAAAGTGCTCGCCTTTAAAAAATTGACACAACTTATGATGCTTTTCATTACTTCTTGTAACTCTTGTGGCAGCGTCTCCATTGTTAATATTTGCCGATGAATCATACAGTGAGTTCTGATGACTCTTGGTGACTCATTCAGCACCAAACATTGAAATCCAGATCGACATCCTAGCATAGCTGGAGCACCATCTGTGCAAACACCACAAACCTTTTCCCAAGAGATCTTATGCTCTTTCAGAAATGAACCAACTGTGTCAAATACATCACGTGCAGTAGTTGTCGTTTCAAGAGGTTTGCAAAAAAGAAACTCATCTTTAAAGTCGCCATCATTAATATACCTCACGTAAACCAGTAACTGTGAACAGTTTCAAACATCTGTAAATTCATCAAGCTGGATATGAAATATTGGAAGTGGAGCAGATTTAATTTCCTGGATTACCTGATCAAGAATATCAGCAGACATGTCATCTATCCTTCTGTGGACAGTGTCGTTAGATAAGGAGATTGCACTCAATTTCGTAACAAATTCGTCTCTGATCATAACTTGAACAATGTCTTTGGCTGCTGGCAACAGTAAATCCTCAGCAATGGTGTGAGGTTTCATAGCTCTGGCGATTCTGAGTGCCACCAAATATGAAGCTTCAACAGCTTCTACGTTTTGTTTGTGGTACTTGCCACCAGTGTCAAGTCTGGCTTTCTTGAGTCCATCAGCTTTGCTTCTAAAATAGTTGGTATCCTTGCTGGCAAAGCTCGAATGCTTGCTATCAAAATGGCGTTTTAGTTTGTTCAGCTTCATAGATTCGGCTGATAGAACTTCACAACAAATAACACATTGTGGTTTCTCAATTCCTGCTGTAATTATTGAGGTAAAACCATACTGTAAAAAATCCTCTCTATATTTTCTTAACGTTCTTCTCTACACGGTCCATTGTCATGGGATGGTTTGCTAATGAAAATAATATAACAATAGCTTTAATAATACAAAAGATGATACATGGCATAGTTCAGTCAATACAGTTCATTAAAGTTTCCTATGATTTACCATTCTCTGTGTTGTTTTTTTACATGCCTGTTACTATCACAAGGGGGCAGTATTCACATCAACCACAGCTGAATATAAAAAAGACTGATCAGCGTCCAGATTAAGTTCCCATGGTACAGATTTTTTTTTTTTGCAGTAGTTGATGATTTTACAGTACATGATTTTACATTTACCCTGTAATTATAATTCATGAAGTGTCATTTTACCTCCAATACTGCTGCTTTCAACACAGTAGCTGCTTTTAACAGAATAGCTGCTTTCAACACAGCAGCTGCTTTCTACACAGTCGCCGCTCTCTACACATGTGTGACTGGTCCGCATAAGTACATTATGGCGCCAACCCTGTCACATACACCTGTATTTGTACAGAGTGTATGTGATGGGGTTGGCGCGATGATGTCATCACGCTGAGTACTCGTATGTGGGTGTATCTGCATGTGGGCAGACCCTCCTGGAGACAGAGGAGCGGTGTCTTAGTTCCTAAGATCATCAAAAATATGTGTTTTCCAATGGTCTTAGGCGAACCCTGTGAAAGGTTCGTTCAACCCCCAAAGGGGTCACGACCCACAGGTTGAGAAGCGCTGGTCTATAGACTAATAAGACTCTGACTTGAATTGCCCCCAGGCAATCGTCCTCAGGTGTGGGGAGAGTTTTTTCAACAGGGTGGAGCAGTTGCTTCTGTCTGGAGCAGCCATTTGAAATGAGTAAAACTAAAAAAAAGACCGTACCCTTTTATGTAATGATGTTTACTTTGAATTTATATTAGTTCACACAAACACTCCATCCATGCTTTTGTTCCGGCCCTCCGGTCCAGTTTAAGAACCCATTGTGGCCCTTGAGTCAAAAAGTTTGCCCACCCCTGATCTGGAGGCTAATTGTTACTTTTAATCTCTTAAGTGGCCTCAGGGCAAGGTGTTTTCCAATAGGGTGCGTTGACTGTCTTCCCCCTAGGCAAGGCAGATGTCTATGTGGGAAAGATGTCCTCTGCTGTGTGAGGGAATGACAGCCCAGGAAACTTGGTGTGTCTGCCCCCTGAGTTCTATCCCCTGAGTCCTGAGTCCTGGGTTCTGCTCTCACAGCTCTAATCTACTTCACCCTCCCTCTGCCAGAGCTCAAGGTGGGTGGCTCCACAGGCAATTTTTGTACATTGGCCCTTTAAGAGGGTGACGAACTTTCAGCTGCCACTCCCTGGCAGACAGCACCCCACTGCTTTTCACAGCTAGATGTTATGTGGGTTTCCTCCTCAGTTTGGTGCTCTCTGTTGGGGAGCCCAGCTTTGGGATTAGATCCCAGAGTACTCAGTGGCACCCCTCTCACCTCCACCCCATAGGTGAGATATCTCTCCAGGACTTCAGTTGCTGTTTGTGGGTGCCTACCCAGCCCTTTTGCACCTCAGCCTCTCCTACCAGTCTCTATGCTGTCTCCACCTTCGGTCCTTGGGTATCAGTGTTCTCACCTGTGAGTTTTCCATTGATTATTCAGGAAGCCTTTCTGTATTTCAGTTGTAATTCCAGCTTGTTCCTGGGAGCATATCCATGTAGCATCCTCCTACTCTGCCCCCCATTTTTTTCATCATCAGGAGAAGTGTTATGTTTTCTTGATATAGTGCTCTCTTTATCATAAAGTGTCCATCTTTGTCTCTTGTTATCTTGAGATTTATTTTATCAAATATAAGTATGGCTACAACTGCTTTTTTCGTGGATGTTATTTTCTTAGAGAACCATTTTCCACCCTTTTACTTTGAATCTACCTTTGTCTCTGCTGTTTAGATGTGTTTCTTGTAGGCAGCATATGTTTGGGTTTTGTTTTTTGATCTACTCTGCTACTCTGTGCCTCTTTACTGGTGAATTTAGACCATTTATATTTAGGGTAATTATTGATATATGAGGATTTCCTTTGGCCACTTTAATTTTTGTTTTCTTTTAATTCTGTGCCTCCATTGGTTCTTTTCCTTTATGCTTTTATCTGTTGTTTTTGTTTGGTGGGACTCCATACATCTTACCTCTGTTTCCTCTTTTTTTTAAGGCTGTATGTCTTATTTGGGAAATTTCTGTGTGTGGTTGCCATTAGTTTTATAAAAAGTGAAGTTGCATATATACCATAGGTGGTTTGTTTTTTTTTTCCCTTTTAAGTACATCTGATCTTCATCTTCCTTTTCCTGTCCATACCTGTCCCTCTTCCTCTTGTATGTTTTTTTGTCACAAAATGAGCATAAACAGCTGCAAGTTTTTGGCAATCTTACTGGTAATGTTATGACTTTATATGCTTTGTTTCAGGTGGAATAACTCCCTTGATTATTTCCTGCAATTGAGGTTTTCTAGTGATAAAATCCCTCAGTTTCTGTATGTCCTGGAATATTCTTATTTCTCCTTCATATTAAAAGGATAGTTTTGCTGGATACAATATGTGTGGCTGGTAATTTCTCTCTTTCAGGTGTTTGAATATTTGATTCCACTCTCTTCTTGCTTGTAGAGTTTCTTCTGAGAAGTTGGGTGAAATTCTGATGGGTTTTCCTTTGTAGGTCACTTCCTTCTTTTTCCTGGATACTTCGAGGATTTTTTCTCTGTCACTAATTTTTGACAGCTTCATTACCAAGTGCCTTGGAGAGGGCCTCTTTGGATTGAGGTAACTAGGTATTCTGTTTGGTTCTTAAATTCGTGGATCTAATTCTTTCCATAGATTCGGGATGTTCTCAGCCACTATTTGTTTTAATAGACACTCTATTCCATACTCTCTCTTTTCTTCCTCTGCTATGCCTATGATTCTGATGTGTTTTTTTTTTAATGGACTCAGAGAGGTCTTGTAGGGCTATTTCATATTTCTTTATTCTCATGTCTTTCTCTTCTTCCCTCTGCATCATTTCTGTTTTTTTTTTATTACTTAAATCTTTATTGTTCAGATTATTACATTTGTTCCTCTTTTTTCCCCCATAACTCACCTTCACCCAGTTCCCACCCCACCCTCTTCCCTCACTCCCCACACACTGTCCTCATCCATAGGTGCACGATTTTAGTCCAGTCTCTTCCCGCATCCCCCTCACTCCTTCCCCCTCCAAGAATAGTCAGTCCATTCCGTTTCTACGCCCCTGATTCTATTATAATCACCAGTTCATTCTGTTCATCAGATTATTCACTTGATTTTCAGATTCACTTGTTGATAGATATGTATTTGTTGTTCATGATTTGTATATTTACCTTTTTCTTCTTCTTCCTCTTCTTAAAGGATACCTTTCAGCATTTCATATAATACTGGTTTGGTGGTGATGAACTCCTTTATCTTTTTCTTATCTGTGAAGTTCTTTATCTGACCTTTAATTCTGAATGATAGCTTTGCTGGATAAAGTAATCTCGGTTGTAGGTTCTTGGCATTCATCACTTTGAATATTTCTTTGCCACTCCCTTCTGGCCTGCAAAGTTTCTGTTGAGAAATCAGCTGACAGTCATATGGGTACTCCCTTGTAGGTAACTGACTTTCTTTCTCTTGCTGCTTTTAAGATTCTCTCTTTGTCTTTTGCTCTTGGCATTTTAATTATGATGTGTCTTGGTGTGGTCCTCTTTGGATTCCTTTTGTTTGGGGTTCTCTGCGCTTCCTGGACTTGTAAATCTATTTCATTCACCAGGTAGGGGAAGTTTTCTGTCATTATTTCTTCAAATAGGTTTTCAATATCTTGCTCTCTCTCTTCTTCTGGCACCCTTATAATTCGGATGTTGGTACACTTGAAGCTGTCCCAGAGGCTCTTTACACGCTCTTCATATTTTTGGATTCTTTTTTCATTTTGCTTTTCCTGTTGGGTGTTTTTTGCTTCTTTGTATTTCAAATCTTTGACTTGATTCTTACGATCCTCTAGTCTGCTGTTGGGAGTCTGTATAATATTCTTTATTTCAGTCAGTGTATGCTTAATTTCTAGTTGATCCTTTATCACAACCTCAAGGGTCTCACTAGATTTCTTGAGGGTCTCATTAAGTTTATCGGTGGTTTCTAGAAAATTCTTGAAAAACCTTAAAAGTGTGGTTTTGAACTCTATATCTAATAGTTTGCTTTCCTCCATTTCTGTCATCTGTGTCCTTTTTCTTTGTCTCTGCATTTTTTATGCTTCCCTGTGTTAATAAAGTGGTTTTCTGTGCTAAGTGTCCTCTAGGGCCCAGTGGTTCAGCCTCCCCAGTTACCTGATGAGGACACTCTTGGGTGCACCCCCTTGTGGTCTTTGTGCACAGTCTTGTTGTAGTTAAGCCTTGATTGTTGTAGATATCACTGGGAGGAATTGACCTCCAGGCCAATTGGCTGTGAGAATCAGCTGTGTCTGCAGTGGGAGAACTTCTGTGCTGGAGACACCCTTCTGGGGCAAGACTTGCTTCCATGGGGCTTTGATGCTCACTGAGTCTGCCCCATGAGTGTGTCCTTTATGGTTCCTTGGAGCTGCAAACTGGATGGTCCCACTCTGACCTCTGGGTACCCTGGCTTCTGGATCTCTAGGGAGGTGCTAACCTAGCCTCTGCCTGAGGCTATCCAGCAAAAGCCTCCCTGCAGGGCTTGGGCAGGGCGGGTCCCACGGGATCAACAGGGCAGGGCTAGCAGTTATGGCTGCTCTCAGAGGCCCTGCTTCTCAGTGTCTCAGCAATCACTGCAAGCCCCTCTGAGAGAAAGCTGCCCTCAAGTTCCGACCGATGCCAGACAGTCCCGCTTCTCCCATATGAGTCTGGCTCCCAAGAGACTTGCCTGGAACTGGAGCTCAGAGCCTGAGACTCCCTCCCAATTGAAAACGACAACTGCACCCTCAGCCGCCAGCCTGCTCCGTGTGCGCCTCTGTACCTTAGTATTTTACTTCCGCATTGCGCCTCCTCTGAATCTCGGTATGCTTTTCTCTTTCTTTCTAGTTGTAGAATTTCCACTCAGCCAGACTTCCTGTGGTTCTGGATGATGTCCGTTCCATCTTTTAGTTGTATTTTTGAAGTGGTTGTTAGAGGCAGCAAACTCCAGTGTTTACCTATGCCGCCATCTTGGTTTCTCCTGCATCATTTCTTGATTCCTATCCTCAATATCACTAGTTCTTTCCTCTGACTGTTTGGTTCTGTTTTCTATGCTCATCAGTTCACTTTTTTTTTTTTTTTGGCATGAATACCGTTACCTTTATTTCAAGCAGCACCCCACATACACACCTGTTTCCATGGCATACCCACAACTATGCCGCAGTCCCTCACGTTAGTACAGCGCTTGCACTTCATACACCTTTCGACACTTCATCTTTCAACCTCAGGGCAGCCCTGGAACGTCACTGCTAACACATTTTGCAGCTGAGCGAGTGCCCCAGGGCCCAGGACCTCGCGTGGGGCCCACACTGACCAGGCGCGCTCGGGCCGCCAGAGCCTCGCAGCGGCCAGGTACACTCCACAGCCATGGCACCTGGACCCGCGGCCACCGCTCTCCATCCGCAACCTAACCCAGGAGCGGCTTCCGGTGCTGCTTGCGTCATCCCAGTTCACTCTTAATTTCTTTAATTGCCTGTTTCATTTCCAGGATTTCTGCTATATTCTTTTTTAACAATTCAATTTCTTTGGAGAGATGCTCATTTTATTCATTGATTTGTTTTCTGAGTTAGCTGAATTGCCTGTCATTATTTTCTCACATCTCATTGAGTATTTTCAGAACTGCAACTTGAAATCACTGTCATTCAACTCTTATAATTCCGTGTGTTCCAGCCTGTTTTCTGAGGTCATTTTTCATTTTCTTTCTGGTCATCACTGTTGTTGTGGTTGTTCATGGCATTTGTTGTTCTCTTTTGTTTTGCCATTTATCTTTGAGGAAGTCTTTCTATTCTGTTCCAGTAGATGGCACTGAATTGCGAGATTTTTTTTCCTCTGTGGCCTCACAGTTTTGAGTCTCTGTGGCTTCCGTAGGGCTTACTGCCTCTGCTGGTTGTGGGTGAAGTTTGTTTTTCCCTCACAGTAATGGCGGTCCCTGACCTCCAAGGGTCTACTCTAGCGGCTAGTAGCCCAAGCACCCCTCCTGGGGTTCAGTCACAGAGGGAAACTGTTTCTACTGCAACAGCTCTTGGCCTACAGATAATACACTCTTGGAAACAGTCCAAGGGCAACAGGAGGTGAGACCTGGAGGTCTAATCTCTGCAATCTACTTTCTGTGCCTGAAAGCTGCAACCAGGCCCTGCAGTGGGGAGCGACTCTGTAGGGAGGGTGTCTACTGAGTTTACACATGAAACTCAGATCGCATTCACAACACTCCTCCACTGCAGTGGAGAGTTCAGATACCCTCTCACTGTTTGTGTGCCTGACCACAATGCTGCCACTCCAGTGGCTATTCAGACAGCAAGCCACTTGCTAGGTTAGCTTTGTTGGTGTAGACCGGCTGAGGAAGATGCCCAGGACTGTTGCAGTCAGTTTATTGCTGCGCTGTTCAGCTTCCTCGCCTCTCCGCTTATTCCAAGGAGCCCACCTTAGTTGTTCCAGTCTCTCAGGCATGCATCTGTGTTGAGCAGGGACTTCTTTGTTGAATTATAGGTGGTTATTTTGTTGAAATGTTAGGGGAAGAGGATAGACACACCCTTACACCGCCATTCCTCTGATGTCACTCCCCCAAAAATATTATTTACATTTTTAATTTTATTTTTTACTTTTTGGCAGTTTCAGACATTGTTCTATAAGCTACAGTATTGGTGAGTTTGGGTTTTCTATTTGACTGATCAGTGGCCAACCTTTCTGTCTTTTCATCCCCACCATTGATCCCCTGTTATGTTTTTATCCAAGGGCCAGGAGAAATAAAGTAAGTTCTTATGAACGACAAACCTTTTGTGCCACCTTTTCTCTCTGTTAGGATTATCCCTTGATCTAGGATTCAGGATTAGAATAATTTTCCTCTTTTTATTGCTATTTCCACTGAACTTTTTCCATCATCTTCTGGATGACTCCAGGACCCCTGGATGACCAGCTGTAAGAGACTCTAGAGATCTCATCATCTAACTCCTTCATTTTCAGATCAAGAACCAAAGCTCAGAAAGGTGAAGTAATTTGATTAGGTTCACACAGTCAATTGATGGAAGAATCAGGCCAAAACTCAGGAAGCCTGACTTCCCATTCAGTACCCTTTCTATGATACCATTGTGCATGAAAATTATTTCTTCAGTAATTATTCTTGGACAAAGAAAAACCTGGTCACTGAGTAATTTGTTTCTGTCATTTGCATGCCTCCCTCAAATGGTGGAAATTTAAATGTAAACATATTTCAGAAGTTAAAAGTTGTAAGGCCTGATTCAGTTAATTTAATTTCTGGCTAGTTCTAGTTTGTCCCTTCCAATAGATCCTTAATATCTTCTAGCAGGTGGGATGAGTCCCTTATGAGGGGACAGAGGTTCTTTTCCATCACTGCAGAGAACTCAGTGAGATGATGGGAATGGGGATATTACCTGGGCGGTGAATCAAGTCACCCAAGGCTTTTGTGATCCATCTATATAGTCTCAGCAGAGGAGGACAAAGGCACCTTGGTTTCCTGAAGCACCTTTATCTCTGTATTGCTTGAAATAAATACAATTATTTAAAAGCTGAAGAGGTGCCACTTTGAAACTGAAAAGGAAAAATATACCCTTATACGCATGGTTTTTATTGCCCCCCAAATTCCAGTCAGAAGCAATCACATCTTTGGGTGTTTCAAGTACAAAAGCAGGACTACTTCAAAAGGGCCCTTTGCAGCATCACAATTTCCCCCACCCAGGGAATTTGGGAATGTGCTATACAGCAAATTTGAGAAAGAGGCAAGGAGATGCTTCCCCTAAGGCCACTTTCAGGTCTTGGTTATTGAGGTGGTGGGGGACTCCTGAGGAAGAGAGACTGAAAGGAAGATACAAAGACAGAAGAATAGAGGGGCTCCAGGGAAATGGAAGAGGCAATGAGAAGAAGGAAAATGATAGAAATTAAGACACCCCCCCAAACAAAAGGAAGGGAGAGAAGGTGAGATCCTTTCTATCTCTGTGTCCCCCACCTCCACAGCAGAGGACAGGTACTCGACATTACATAGTAGGGACTGGAGGATTCCTTACCAATAAAACAATATCATCAGCACACTTCAGAAATTCTGATTCAGTATTTCCACTCCTCATCCACTTCTCACTGCTGAAAACAAGAATTGCTCTAGTAACATGGGTCAGAAAGACCACATTTGATGGCCAGCCAGGTGTAATTTCAAAGCTAAAAATATTATTTCCTTCCAACTGGCTGGTATTTGAAATCCTCCATTAGAGTCTCTTCTCTTGGCCTCAAGGCTTGGATCTAGTAATACTCTTCACCCCCCCCCCCCCACCCCCATCCCATCTCTTTCATTGGAGTGCTGGCGCTGGAAGATGTTTCCCTTAGTGGAGTCAAAGATGTAGATTGTATTAGGTAAGAGGAGAGAACATAGAGAAGTTGAGTAATTGGGTGGGTACAAAGAAAGAGACCAAAAAAGGGAAGCTGAGGTAGCTTGGGGGAGGACCCATTTAGAGATGTGAAACTCAGCCTCTCTGGGGAATTGTCCAACCCCCACTTTACTATACTGATAACACATCATAAGTGGTTAACTGGTGAATTCTGCATTTTTCAATATTTCTTTCCTGATGGCCTGGTGATAAGTCATCATATTACTTCTTTTCTTAAATTATTCCCTGATAAGTTTTAAGCTCCTTGCTGAAATTTGTATATTACTTGGCTTATCATTTGTATTTACCAGGGCCTAAGAAGAAGTAGCTCTACATTCTGAAAAGACTTACCCAAATGATTGTTCTCAACCAGTTTATGTTGTCCTTGCCAGGGGTGGACACTTTCTGACCTTTGTCTGAATTCTGGGGCTAAGCAGTATTTGATTCTCAGGCCCCTAAGCAGTAGTCCTGTTTTACTTATGATATCTCTTTTCTCTCAACCTTTTTCACTCCCACCCTCAATTCTTAACAAATAAACATGAGCATGCATACATGTAAGAATGTGCGCGCACATACACACACACACACACACACACACACACACACACCAGCAATTGAGCTAAGAAGTATTGTTTGTATTGACAGAGTCCTGAGGGTCAGAAGAGCTGGTCTGTATTTTTTGTCTCATCAGTGACTCATGTGTGGAAATGGACAAGTAACTACATCCTCTCTGTGCTTTCATTTCTCCACATAAAAGCCTCTTTTGACCTGTGATTATCAGGAAACTCATTTATTACAAACTTTAAGACTCCCAACAGTTGTTTTTTGGCCTCTAAACCTGCCCCTTAATTCCAGTCTGTTAGAAAATCTATATAGTATGGAGGTAAGAGCAATAAAAATTTGGAATTTAAGATGTTAACTAGAATTATTGTGATGATCATTTCACAATATATACAAATATTGAATCATTATGTTGTACTCCTGAAAGTAATATAACATTGCATGTCAATTATACTATAAAATTAGCAAAGTCATAGTAAAAAAATAATTTGGGCTCTAGTAGAATTAGGTCCAAGTGCCAGCTATGCCTGCTTATTATTGACAAGACATTTAATCTCCATGAACCTTAGTGAACCCATTTGCAGAATGAGGTTAATAATAAACCTATTTCTCAGAGGTTTAGTGAGGATTAAAGACAGGAGATGCCAAACTGTCTTAAAAGTGTCAGACAAAAGTAAGATAATATTATTAAGGGGGTGTCTCTGGGACTGCTTAGATATTGATTTTTGAGTAAAAGAGTTTGCTTTAGGTTTTAGTTGTTATATGCTTGTTTCCTCCCTCTTTCTCCCTTCAGCAGAATTTTGAAAGTAGGGTGGGTAAAGAGAGAACTAGGATTCTAAGAAGTCTTCTGGATGGGCTCCAAAACCTCAGAGAGCCCCTAGAACTCCCCTTAATACTCTTTTTTTTCCAATTGAAGTTATTGGGGTGACATTGGTTAATAAAATTATATAGTTTCAGGTATATAATTCTATAATACATCATCTGCATATTGCATTGTGTATTCACCACCCCAATTCAAGTCTCCTTCCATCACCATTTATCTCTCCTTTACCATATTCTACCCCGACCCCCTCACTGTTCTTTCCCTCTGGTAATCACCATGCTGTTGTCTGTGTCTATGAGTTTGGTTTCTTTCTTTACTTAATCCCTTCACTTTTTTCACCCAGTCCCCCACCCACCTCCCCTTTGACAGCTGTCAGTTTGCCCTCTGTATCTATAAATCTGTTTCTACTTTGTCCATAGATTCCACATATAAGTGAAATCATAAGGTACTTGACTATCATTGACTGGCTTATTTAACTTAGCATAATACTCTCCAGGTCCATCCATGCTATCGCAAAGGGTAAGATTTCCTTTTTTTTTTTTTTTCACAGCCAAGTAGTACCCCACTGTGTAAATGTACCAGGCTTTTTTTTAAAACTTTTTTTTTTATTGTTTACACTATTACAGATATCCCCATTTCCCCTCTTTTGCACACCTCCCCTTTGCCCATACCCCGCCTCTGGCCATCACCACACTGTTGTCTGTGTCTATGGGCTATGCATACATATTCTTTAGTTAATTCCTTCACCTTCTTTCATCCAGTCCTCCCTCCCCTCCCCTCTGACAGCTGTCAGTCTGTTCCATGTATTCATGCCTCTGTTTCTATTTTGTTCATCAGCTATTTTATTCATTACATTCTTCATAAAAGTGAGATCATATGATATTTGTCCTTCACTGACTGGCTTTTTATCCACTCATCTACTGATGCTCACTTGGGATGCTTCCAGATCTTGGCTACTGTAAATCACACTGCAGTGAACATAGGAGTGCATGCAATTTTTTGAATTAGTGCTTCATATTTCTTTGGATATATTCCCAGAAGTGGAATCACTGGGTCATAAGGTAGTTCCATTTTTAATTTTTTGAGGAAACTCCATACTGCTCTCCACAGTGGCTGCACCAATTTGCATTCCCACCAACAGTGCATAAGGGTTCCCTTTTCTCTACATCCTTGTTGTTTGTTGATTTATTTATGATAGCCATTATGGCAGGTGTGATGTGACATCTTATTGTGGTTTTAATTTACATTTCTTTGATTATTAGTGATGTGGAGCATCTTTTCATATGTCTACTGGCCATCTGTATATCCTCTTTGGAGAAGCGTCTATTCAGGCCCATTGCCCATTTTTTTTATATTGGATTGCTTGTTTTTGGTGTTGAGATTTATGAGTTCTTTATAAATTTTAACTATTTACCCCTTATTAGGTGTATCATTGTTGAATATGTTCTCTCATTCAGTGGATTGTTTTTTCACTTTGTTGATGGTTTCCTTTGCTGTGCAAAAACATTTCAATTTGATGTAGTCCCATTTGTTTATTTTTTCTTGTTTCCCTGGCCTGAGGAGATATGTCAGAAAAAAATATTGCTACAAGAAACGTTTGAGATTTTGCTGCCTATGTTTTCTTCTGTTTTTTTAATGAGTTTGAGTCTAAATTTAAGTCTTTAGTCCATTTTGAGTTTTCCTGTGTATAGTGTAAGAAGGTAGTCTAGTTTTATTTGTTTGCCTGTATCTATACAATTATCCCAACACCATTTATTGATTAAACTATTTTTGCCCCATTGTATCTTCTTGCCTCCTTTGTCAAATATTAATTGACCATAAAGTCATGAGTTTATTTCTGGGCTCTCTATTTCATTCCATTAATCTGTATTTTCATTTTATATGGCAGTACCATTCTCTTTTGATTACTATGGGCTTGTAGTATAGTTTGATATCTGGTAGTATGACTTCCCCAACTTTGTTCTGGTTCCTCAAGATTGATGTGACTACTCGGGATCTGTGTTTTCATATATATTTTTTGGAATATTTGTTCTAATTCTGTGAAATATGCCATTGGTAACTTGATAGGAATTGCACTAAATGTATAGATTGTTTTGGGTAATATGGACATATTTATGATGTTAATTTATTCTATTCATGAACACAGTATGTGCTTCCACTTATTTGTGTCTTCTTCAGTTTCTTTCTTTGGTGTCTTATAATTTCCTGAGTACAGGTCATTTGTATCCCTGGTTAAATGTATTCCTAGGTATTTTTATCCAATTGTAACCGGGACTGTTTTCTTAATTTCCCTTTCTGATAGTTCATTATTGGTGCATAAAAATGCAACTGATTTCTAGAAATTTATGTTGTATCTTGTTGCTTTACTGAATTCACTAATCAGTTCTGGTGGTGTTTTGGTCGGATCTTTAGAGTTCTATACATACATTCTCAAGTCATCTGCAAATAATGACAGTTTTACTTCTGCCTTTTCAATTTGGATGCCTTTTATTTATTCTTTTCTGATTGTTATGGCTAGGACTTCCAGTACTATGTTAATAAGAGTGGTAAAAGTGGACATCCCTGTCTTGTGCCCACTGAGTTGGCTGTGGGTTTATCATATATGGCCTTTATTATGTTGGGATATGTTCCCTCTACTCCCACTTTGCTAAGAATTTTTATCATACATGGGTGCTGAATGTTATCAAATGCTTTTTCTGCATCTATAGATATGATCATATGATTTTTTATCCTTCATTTTATTTATTTGATGTTTCACATACTGATTTGCGGATATTGTACCAACCTTGCATCCTCAGAATAATAATCATGGTGTATAATATTTTCATTGTATTGCTGGATCTGGTTTGCTAATATTTTCTTGAGGATTTTAGCATCTATATCAATCAGAGACATTGGCCTATAATCTCCTTTCCTTGTAGTGTCTTTTCTGGTTTTGGAATTAGGATAATGCTGTCCTTGTAAAATAAGCTTCAGAGTCTTCTTTCTCTTGAATTTTTTGGGAGAGTTGGAAAAAGATAGGTGTTAATTGTTCTCTGAATGTTTGGTAAAATTCCTGTGAAGCCATTAGATCCTAGAATTTTGTTTGTTGCAAGTGTTTTGATTACTGCTTCAAATTCATTAGTTGTAATCTTTCTATTCCTATTTTCTGATTCTTAACAATTCAATTTTGGAAGATTGTGAGTTTCTAGGAATGTATCCATTTTGCCCAGATTGTCCAATATGTTGGCATACAGTTGTTTGTAATATTTTCTTACAATCTTTTGTATTTCTTTGGTGTCAGTTTTAGTTTTTCTCTTTCATTTCTGATTTCTTTTATTTGGGTCCTCTCCTTTTTTTTCTTGATGAGTCTGGTTAAAATTTTGTAAATCTTATCTTTGCAAATAACAAGCTCTCAGTTTCATTGAGCTTTCTGTAGTTGTTTTTTAGACTTTTTTTTTAAATTTTTGCTCTGATCTTTATTATTTCCTTCTACTCACATTGGGTTTTGTTTGTTGTTTTACCTCTAATTCCAGTAAGTATAAAGTTAGATTGTTTATTTGAAAATTTTCTTTTTTCTTTTTTTAAAAAATATATTTTTATTGATTTTTTACAGAGAGGAAGGGAGAGGTATAGAGAGTTAGAAACATCAATGAGAGAGAAACATTGATCAGCTGCCTCCTGCACACTCCCTACTGGGGATGTGCCCGCAACCAGGATACATGCCCTTGACCGGAATCGAACCTGGGACCCTTCAGTCTTCAGGCTGATGCTCTATCCACTGAGCCAAACCAGTCAGGGCAATTTTCTTGTTTCTTGAGGTAGCCTGGTAATGCTATGAATTTCCCTCTTAGGACTGCTTTCACTGTGCCCCATAGATTTTGGGTTGTTGTGTCCTCATTTTCATTTATTTCAAGATATTTTTTGATTTCTTTTGATCTCATTGTTAACACATTCATTGTTTAGTAGCATATTATTTAGCCTCCATGTCTTTGTGTGTTTTTCTGGTGTTTTTTTTTTTCTTTTTTTCCTGTGACTGATTTCTAATTTCACACCATTGTGGTCAGAGAAGATGCTTGATATGATTTTAATCTTAAATTTATTGAGACTTATTTTTTGACTGAACATGCAGTCTATCCTAGAAAATGGTCTGCATGCACTTGGAAAGAATGTATATTCTGCTGCTTTGTGGTAGAATGCTCTGAAGATATCAATTAATTCCATGTGATCTAATATGTCATTTAAAACCACTGTTTTCTTGTTGATTTTCTGTCTGGAAGATATATCTATTTATGTTAATGGAGTGTTAAAATCCCCTACTATGACTGTAGTACTGTTGATATCTCCCTTTATGTCCATCAGGATTTGCTTTATACTAGTATATTTAGGTGCTCTTATGTTGGTTGCATAAATGTTTACAAGGGTTATATCCTCTTGTTGGATTGTTCCCTTTATCATATATAATGAATGTCCTTCTTTGTCTCTTAGTATAGCCTTTGTTTTGATGTCTATTTTGCCTGATATAATTATTGCTACTTCAGCCTTTTTTCCCTTTCCATTTGCATGAAATATCTTTTTCCATCTGTGTGTCTTTTATTCTGAGGTGGGTCTCTTCTAGATAGCATATATATGGGTCTTGTTTCTTTAATTTTTTCAGCTACCCTATTTCTTCTTATCCGAACATTTATTATTATTATTATTATTATTATTATTATTATTATTGATTGATTGGAGCATTTAAGCCACTTACATTTGAATTGATTGTTGATAGGTATGTATTTATTGCCATTTTATTCTTTTAACTATGCTCCTCTTTTATTTTTCTCTTAATCTTCTTTTTAAAGGAGACCCTTTAACATTTCTTATAACACTGGTGGTAATGAACTCCTTTAGCTTTTCCTTGTCTGGAGAGCTCTTTATTTCTCCTTCAATTTTAAATGCTAGCCTTGCTGGATAAAGTAGTCTTGGTTGTGGGTCCTTGTTTTCATCCCTTTGACTATTTCATGCCAATCCATTTTGCCCTGAAATGTTTCTGTTGAGAAATCAGGTGAGAGTCTTATGGGAGCTCCCTTGTAGGTAACTAACTTTCTTTTTCTTGCTGCATTTAATATTCCCTCCTTGTCTTTAACTTTTGCCATTTTAATTATGATGTGTCTTGGTGTGGGCCTCTTTGGGTTCATCTTGTTTAGGACTCTGCATTTTCTAGACTTGTGTGTCTTTTTCCTTCACCATGTTAAGAAATTTTTCAGTCATTGTTTCTTCAAATAGGTTCTCAGTCTTTCACTCTCTCTTTTATTCTTCTTGTAAGCCTATGATGTGGATGTTGTTTGCTTTATGTTGTCCCAAAGGTCCCTTAAACTATCCTCATTTAAAAAAAGATATTTTTTTTTTCTTTTTACTGCTCTGCGTGGGTGTTTCTTGCCACCTTTTCCAAATTGCTGATGCAATCCTCTGCTTCATCAAAAATACTTTTTTGAAGTGTATTTTTCATTTCAGGTATTGTATTCTTCAGTTCTGAATGGTTCTTTTCTATGACTTCTATGTTCTTTTACATGCTGTTGAAGTTTCCACAAGTTTCTTGAGCAACCTTATAACCACTTTTTGAACTCTGTATCTTATAAATGGCTTTCCTACATTATGTTTAGCTCTTTATCTGGAGATTTCTCCTGTTCTTTCATTTGGAGCATTTTTCTTTGTGTCTCCACTTTAGCTGACTTTTTGTGTTTGTGTTTGTTTTTATGTATTAGATTGATGTGCTATGAGTCCCAGTCTTGGTTGGGTGGTCTTATGCAGTAGGTGGCCTAGGGGACCCAGTGGTGCAGTCTCCTTTATCCCCTGAGCTGGGTGCTCCAGAAATGATCCTTGGTGTGTTATGTGGGTCCTCCTGTTGCAATTCTTCATTGCTATTGGCCCATTTGTGCATGACATTGACCCTCAGTTTGGCTGACTGTGTGTGTGATTCCTGACCACCTGCTGTTCAGGTGCTGATCACAAGAAATAGATTTTGCCTCTGCAGGGTCTTGTTCCTGCTAAAATCTTCCTTTGGTTTTTGCTGTTGGTTCTGAAGCCTCTTGGGAGGTAACTCTGGTGTACGCCAACTCAGATGCTTCCTGTGACTGGCCCTAGGCAACTTGTTTGGAGCTACAAAGCAATCTGCAGTTTGTGGATGCCTCTGCTGGGCCTGGGTCTGAGTAGGAAGGATCATGCTGCACACTTAGGCCAGTTTTTACCAGTACTAAGCCTGGGGGGCTTGTCAGCAAAAGGCCCAAGGCACCCCAAGATCTGCCTCCCCATGCTTCCGGCTACCAGCTGCCTATTAGACTCAGTCACCAAAAGAGCCTTTGGTAGTACTTGAGTTGCATGAGTTAGGTTCTCATTTAGTCACCAGGTAGGGATATGCGGTGTTCACCAGATTGATACAGGTCTAAACTCAGTGCAATTCTGTGTCTGAGGTCACTCAGCAAATGTCCCTGGGTATACCAAGTCTAGCTGCTGCATGCTTGCACACTTTTGTGGTTGGTCAGAGTCTCAGAGAGCTGTCAGGGTAAGGCCATCAGAATTCATCACGCTCAAACAGACCAAGATGTTTGAAGGGAGGGCTCTGCACTGGTAGGGTATGTGAGCGAAAAAATGGCCCATGGCCCACATCCTTGAGCTACACAACTCAGGCTGTCCCAGATTTTGCCAGGAGCTGGATCTCAGCTGGGTAGGGCCACTGGGAGTTAGGAGGATGGAGCTCACAGATCTACCTTGTGTGGGAGGTACTAGTCAGGCTTGGGGGAAAGTGTGTGTGGGGTGGCTCCTGCCCCAGAATCACACAACTCAGTCTGTCCCTAATTCTGCCCAGACCTTGGCAGAGTGGAGCTACCAGGAGGCAGGAGGGTGGGACTTCCAGGAGCCTGAAGAGTAAGGCTAGCAGATCTCATGTGTGGGGGAAGTGCCAGTCAGGTTCGTGGGAAAATGGTGGTAATGGTCCAAAACCACACAACTCAGTCATTAACACTTCCTGAACCTTCCCAGACCTCTACACCTTGACCAAGCCAGCTGACTCCTCAGCAGGTCATAAGATCCACTGTTTGGGGTGGCAGGGATCCCAGAGGGTTGGGTTATTGCATTTCTATGGGCTGATGGTGTATGGAGGGGCATGCTAAGAAAGATGGCATCTGTGGTGTGGGAGAATAACTCAGTTCATGGATCCTGGCAGCTGTCCCTTTAGCTCTCTCTCTACAGCCATAGACACCAGTCTCTCCTCATGTGACTCTTATCTGTTCCACCCTACCCCCCACCAGAGCCCAGAGTGAGTGGCTACAAATGGCTACAAATAAGTTAAATAATTTAGTACTGTTCCAAATGAGATCTGCTGAAAGTAAGACCAATTTTTGTGTTGGCTCTCTTAGAGTGTTCCTGTGTCTCTAGAGGACTCCTACCTCTACCTGGCAAATAGAAACCTTGCTGCTTTTTATAGCCAGATATTATTGGGTGTCTCTTCCCAGCTCTGGTGCTCTGGGCTGGGGAGTTGGGTTTGGGATTGAGACCCCATGCTTTTCAGGGGGAACCCCCTGCAGCTGAGATATCTCTTTCAAATCTCAGCCACTACCTGTAGGAGTGGAGCCAGCCCTTTTCACATTACTGCCCTTTCTACCAGTTTTAATGTGGCTTCTCCTGTAAATCCTTAGTTATAAGTCTTCTTTTCAGCTAATCTTCAGTTGATTGCTCTATATTTTTTTTATTTGTAATTCCAGGTTGGTCCTGGAAGGAGGTGAGTGAAACTTCTACCAACTCTGCCACCATCTTGGAACCTTTGCCTCTCCCCTGCATACTCTTTGATTTGTAAACTTGCCTGAATCTATAACATTCCTATCCTTTTTTGCAACTAGTAGTTTTGGCATCCCAGTGTGTCCCAGGACTCACTTAAATTTCTGGACCATCCTGGAACCTGCAAAGCTTCCTTGGAGATTGGCATGTTGTCCTAATAGCTTCTGGATCTTTTTTTTTTTAATATATTTTATTGATTTTTTACAGAGAGGAAGGGAGAGAGATAGAGAGCTAGAAACATCGATGGGAGAGAAACATTGATCAGCCGCCTCCTGCACATCTCCTACTGGGGATGTGCCCGCAACCAAGGTACATGCCCTTGACCGGAATCAAACCTGGGACCTTTCAGTCCGCAGGCGGACGCTCTATCCACTGAGCCAAACCGGTTTCGGCGTTTCTGGATCTTATGACAGTCAAATATGGCTGATGATTGGGGTTCTCAAGTTTGGGCTTTAAGAGCATGTTTTACCAAATTGAGGTCCAATTATACCTTGAGTGTTCCAAATGCTCAAGGATTGATAACTCCAGTTAATAAAACAATCTGATTATTTATGGAGCAACTGTTTTGTTCAGAACACTGTACTAGATACTGTGAAGAAAAGAAAGAGCTTAAGAGCAGACGAGTTGGGCTTGTGTTTAGAGCCTAAGACATCACCTGATAGTTGTTTTTATCTAACTACACTGAGCCCTTTATGGAAAGAGCCATATCTATATTTCCAGCCCTGATACAGTGAGCTTGGGTTAAATGTAAGAATGAATGATGTGAGAATATTTTCAAGTTGTTCACCTCTTCTGAAAAGAGTGGCCCAAACAGTCTAATTATATGGGGTTTAGGTGAGTTGGTTGCCAGTTAATGGCAGTTGTGGTATTCTCTTCCTACTTGCTTTATGGAGGGCTTGTTCAGAGCCTTGAAGCAAATTTTTGAAAAATGCTTTCAGATTCTCCAATTCAATGTGTTAATTATTATTATAGTTGTTATTATTATTGTTAAGGGATGAATATATGTGATATAAAATAGAGAGCAATGAATTTTATACTTAAATGAGGCAAGCCTAATTTAAATTTATAAGTTAAATAATTTAGAACTGTTCCAAATGAGATCTGCTGAAAGTAAGACCATATTTCAAATTAATGAGTTAGAAACACATCCCATTACTTTCCTCAGATTTAGTAAACACATTTGTTTATTATGGATTGAAGGAAAGGAGAGAACAGGCAAAAGAGTTTTGAAAGGAGAAAGAAACTCATTGAAAGGAGGATTTATTGAAAAAAAGGGAGGCCAGAGCAGAGGCTGAAGATTTGACCCCTCGACAGCCAACTATAGATGAAGGTCTCCCTGGGGTCTCCCTACCTGTAAGAATCCCCTGGCAGGATGAAAACACTGCAGATGTATAGACTTCTCAAAGCAGCCACGATGCCCTGGGCATAAAAACAAAGTTGCACAGCCTCTTTCCATTTCTTTTCCTTTTTTAGGTTTTGTGAGCATTGTTGGATGGTGGGGTGTTGTGGGGAAGTATGTATTCTAGATACAAAAAATAATGAGTTGCCTAATGCCAAAAGATCATGGTAAAAATAATGAACAAAATCTTAAATTGAGCATCCAGGTGTTTACTTGCTATGAAGCTAAACAGCCACACATTCCCAAAGATGGAGCTGCATGACAACAGGTAGATAAAACATCTGGATGACACTTGAAATGGTGTTCACTTTTCATCTGACTGCTTTGGCAGCTTATGGAGCTTGCTTGCCTGAACCTCAGGTATATATAGCAAGCAAGCCATGCAGGAAGGAAGGTTCCAGGGAGTGATGACAAAAGGAAAGCAGAGGAAATTTCTGAGCCAAAATAAATGCTTGTACCCTATCGATCAGAAGGACGTCTTTAGGTTTATAGCATGTCTACATTTTTCCATATTTTCTATAGTAAGGGCAAAGGCACAGAAGAGACCTTCTGGCTGGTTGGGAAAAAGGGTTTCACAAAGCCCCTTCTTGTGCCCCCACCAGTGGGCAAAGTGGGTAAGTGAAGTTCACACTTTATTAGAGTCTTGCTATGTCCTACTCTGCCACACTCTCTTCTTCACTATTTTTGTTGCTCTCCTACACTGCAGTCAAGTGGGGCATGGCCTGCAACTGGTGGTTATTACAGCCTTCCAAAGAAGAAAAACAGAAAGGCAGCTGGTAAGAAACAAGCCATAAGATAATGACCAGCCGGAAAACAGAGCATAAGAGCTTGCCAGATTTTCAAAGCTAGGGCTACCTTTGGCATGAGTGCATTCTCAACCTACGCTCTGTTGGCAGAGTGTGTTGGAGTTGGTGAATTTCCAAGCTCTGCTGAATTATGCCAAAAACCTTATGGAGAAGCCTGTTGGCAGAGCAAGCTGCATCTGAGGGAGGTCAGCTGCCCTGGCCTGAGAGAGACCCTTGCCTCCTGCACTAACACATTTGAACATTAACAAGGCTGGCCTTGTTATTCAGTTACCAGGCAGGTGCACCTGCCTATTTCATTGTTGTGAACCTGGGCCACATAGTGAGTCACCTCAAGATTTGAGAGACTCACATCTACCTAAGCAATACAGCAATATTGCGTTAATCCCCCTTTCCTGGGATCTATTGGCAAGACCATCTTTGAGGGGATGCTTATATCATTTCCTCTGGAGGCACTACCTAATTCCTTCCAAGGTTGGCATTGCCAACTAAACTAATACTGGCTACTCTTACTGCTTGGCTTGAATTCAGGATAATTCCCCCATTCCTCCTCCTCTACTAGAAATATATGATTATGAAGCAGCAACAACCTAATTATTGAGAATTCTTCCCATGTATTTATCTCTAAGGAATCCATTGCTTTCTTGGGCTTCTATCAGTATCTCTCCTCTTCTTTTTTAATTCTTGATTTCATGGGGACTTTGACCCCAGAAGCTATTGCTCCCTCTACATATCCTTGAAAATCACAAAATTCTAAAGTAAGCATTAGAGCATCTCCATTAACTCCTATTCACTTCTTTTTAACATGTTCTACAATAATCACAATTCTAGAAGCAACTACCAAAGGCATCCACATGCTTCCAATTTTTCTACTAGCCTTGGTTGACTTTATTAACTCTGTGATTCTTTCTTTCCTAGGGAAACCCAGTGCATCTTCATTATTGTGACTATCACAAGTACTCTCTATAAGTCATAACATTTATACTTCAGAAAGGCTTTTGTACTGAGCATGTGGCTCCACTGTCACCCTGCCACCTGGGTCCTGGCTCTGTTCTTTCCTATGGAGTAATACAAGCATATAAGCAGCTGGGACACACACACATCCAATTTCCAGAAACATTCTTTCCTGTGGGAAAGGAAACATACTGACACACAATCAGTCTCGGCCTCGTCAGTCTCAGTTTCTGTCTCTCTGTCTTGCTCTCACCCAGCAGGAAAGGGTTTGGAAACTCTTGAAGCGTTTTCCTTTTGGGAGGGTAGTGCAGGCTTTGGAGGCACTGTAGAAAAATAACTATCCATTCTTAAAAATGTGTGGGAGTTTGCAGCAAAGACACTGAAGCAGACTCACTATCATTGGCTGTGCTTGGTAGTGCTTTCCCAGCATTACAGGTGGAAGTGGCTAGGCCATTTACACTCACTCTTTTGGACCACCTTGACAGAAGGCAGGCTTCTGTGGGCTGTGGACATATGGAATAGATTGAAGCCAATTGGGTCAAAAGTATATTTGACTTCTGATCTTGGCATCATTAGCATTTGTGCTTTAATCAGAATTTTAATGAACCACAGTGGCCTTGGAAGGGCGTGCAAATCACAAAAATCCTCAAGAAGAGCACTCTTAAAAATTTTCAGAAGGCTTGTTCTAAATCCAAGAGCTCCCAGATATCTCACTTATCTCATTAAATAACCTATGTTGATGTCACCCAGTAATGCCATCTATTCCAGAATGTTTCAGCCTTACTTTTAGTGAGATAGATCCAACTTACAAAAGACCCACAGTATCTATGAATGATTCTCATCCACTGCCACAATCATGGGAGCTGTTAGGGGAAATCTTAAGATCCAGTGGAGTCATGGAGGAAGGAAACATGCTGTGGAAGTGACTACAGGGTCTGTCTCTCAGGCAGGGCCCTGTTGTCTACCTAGTAGCTCCTTTGGCATGTTTCCAAATATCCACCACTCACCAAAACTTCCTCAAAGTTACCACTTTATCTGATTACTTTCCCTAAAGTTTCACCAACTGTGGTTCATTTGGGGTTGACAAACCTCCTCTTTCAATCATAAATGTACCTTTTGGAGGGTAAGGGACAATTAATCAGTCATATAATGAAGATGAGCTAAGCTAGATGTCCAGGAGGACAAAGAAGTTTCATTTTGATTGGAACAAGGAGAAATGACAAAGTTGGCAGTTTTTAGGAATGGAGGCTCATATTGGTTAGATTCTACCACTTAAAACATTTGCTTCGGGTTTTCCTTAGACCCCAAAATGGGAAGAAAGAATCCCTTTTCTTCTACTCTCAGGACCCAGGACCCCTGCTAGAGCTCTAATATAACTCTGCTCCATGTGGGTTAAATTAGCCTATGTGGACTGGCCTAGAAATCTGGCCACCACATATATAGCACTCTTTCTCTGAAGCAATGCATTCCAATTTCCAAATCAGTAACTTATAAATGTTTTGGACATATATCATTAGTATGTTGAGGACTACCTGTATATTAACATGTCTCCCTTTTCATGAAATTTGTAAGAACTCTTGTAAATAGCAACATCTAATTATGTAAAACTGACAAATATAATAATGTTTATTTGTCCAGTGATTCAGGAAACTTTAGCAATTTGCAAGCTGTTTGTGCAATAGAATGGTGTTGAGGGGCTTGGAAACATTTCATATTGAAATTCTGTGAATGGCCTAAAATGGAGAAAATATACTTACTGTGTTTTCTTTTTCCCACCCAGTAGCAAAGGGACCCAAGATTGAAATCTTCTCTTGGTGAGTAATGGAAAAGTTCACTCTAGTTCAACAAATTGTTATGCCTGGGCAAGAAATTAGTGAATGACTATACCTATGAGGATGACCAATCTCCAGGGTTATTCAAGTCTAATTACAGTGTAAGGGCCTCTGGGAAATAATTTATTATTGTTATTTTATTTTTAATTAAATTTATTTTGGTGACATTGTTTAATCTTGGAAGTAACTTTAATAAGCTTTTTTCATTACATAGCCATCATGCAAAAAGCTGTTTGAATGTAAAGGGTAATGAATGTGAACCCTAAGGAATGTGAAAGAACTACCTCCAAGTTGGGTTATTTCAAAATAGCAGGCACAATTAGGACTAAGATAAGGTCTATAGCTTCACAGAAAAAAGTAGGAGGTACTTTGTTTTCTTTTTCATTTTGTTTGAATTTCTAGAAAGTATTTAATGAGCATAATTTATAACTCAGATACTATGAGATTAGTGCCCAGAAAAAAATCTTCCAGCAAACATACATCTGAATTTCAGTCCACTTTGACCTCAGTTGGCTGGAATGCATAGGAGATAGGGGGAGGAAGAGTCTGGTTAATTGTGTTGTTTGGATAACTGAGAGCTAAGAAGTTTGTTTTCTTATTACTTATTATTCAAAATCTTTCCAAAACTGTATGGCCTCTTTTCTTGTCTAAGTAAGGAAAATCTAGGCAACATAATTGATTTTCCTTGCTAGATAGGTGAGTATATCAGTGGACCTCACAGTCATGTTCAGAGATGTAAAAGATATTACCAAGGTATAAGATATAGAAGTAGTGGATTGAATTGGGAAATTCCCTTAAAGTGTTTTTTTAATTGCCCTGCCTTCCCCCCTGCCCACTGGCTTTTCAACTCCCTACCCCATCCCTAATATAAATCCATTTGAACATTTGTTTTTACTTAATTATGCTTTTAGTTTTCCAGATTCTACTTTCAAGGGGTTATTGGCAGTGGTTTAAGTCACTGGCATGTTTAAAATAGTTAAGAAAGCTTTCTTCCCTTTTATTATAAAAACTAGAGGCCCATTGCACAAAAATTTGTGCACTCAGGGGGGTCCCTCAGCCCAGCCTGTGCCCTCTTGCAGTCTGGGACCCCTTGGGGGATGACCACCTGTGGACTTAGGCCCGCTCCCCAGGGGGATTGGACCTAAGCTGGCAGTCAGACATCCCTCTGGCAGCCCAGGAGCCCTTGGGGGATGTCCACTTGCCAGCGGGGAGCAGGCCTAAGCTGCAGTTGGACATCCTTAGCGCTACTGAGGAAGTGGGAGAGGCTCCCACCACTACCGCTGTACTGGCAGCAGTCAGCCTGGCCTGTGGCTGAGCAGAGCTCCCCCTGTGGGAGCGCACTGACCACCAGGGGCAGCTCCTGCATTGAGTATCTAACCCCTGGTGGTCAGTGTGTGTCATAGTGACCAGTCATTCCCAGTCGTTCTGCCATTAGGGTCAATATCACATATTACCCTTTTATTATATAGGAGTGCCTGGCCAGCCTGGGTGAGGGGCTGAAGGCCGTTTTCAGGCTGGCCACACCCCCTCAGGGTGGAGGGTCCTGCTGGGGTGCCTGGCCAGTCTGCGTGAGGGGCTGATGGCTGTTTGCAGGCTGGCCACAACCCCCAGCCACCCAAGCTCCCAGTGGAGGCTGGCTGGAAGCAGGTATCTGGGATTTATTTGTCTTCTATAATTGAAACTTTGTTGCCATGAGCGGAGGCCACAGCGGGCTCAGGGCCGGCGGGAAGCTTGGCTTCCTCCATCGCCTGGGCAACCAAGCCTCCTGCTTGCTCCAGCTCCATGGCTGCAGGCCACCATCTTGGTTGGGTTAATTTGCATACAGTTGCTCTGATTGGCTGATGGGCATGGCTTAGGGCATAGCGAAGGTATGGTCAATTAGCATCTTTGTCTTTTATTAGTGTAGATAATCTCTTTTTTAAAACAACTGAACTCAAACACATTAGCCAGTAATGCAGTTAATTCCTTTAGAACAAGCCTTTTTAAAGAAAGAAATATTTAAGGTATAATTTGATATTTTCCTCACTAATATTTAATTTTTTCATTATTATCTCACCTAAATCGGAGCTTCAAATCCAAAGCTCTTCCCAGCAGTTTTCCCTATACCTTCAGTCAAAGCACACTGGGACTCTACAGAAGCTAACTTCCCTCAGCCTCAGGTGGTCTATTTACTATGCTAAAACTGTTCAAGAGAGTACAGAAAAGTCAGAAGTTGCTTTTCAAACTCCTTGATCTGAGTTTCTAATTCTCTTGTCTAGACATGGCAGAGAAGACTGAAAATCATCTCTACTTACAGCAAGATCTCAGTCAAAAGCTAAGCTTTTAAGAATTTTAGAGAGAAGCAAGGTCTAAGTGAATTTTCCAGTAAAGTTACTAACTCAAAACAGACTTTACTTCTCCTAGAGGAAATGATACTGCACTCTAGTAGGAATGGGGAAGGACTGCTGGGGGCAAGGAAATGGAGCTGCAGGTACAGGCTCATAGATCAGAATTTTCCCAAACATGGTCTAGTCCTTTATACCCAGGAACTGTAGCCCCAGGGCTAGGCCTGCAGAATAAGGACTGGCAGCCAGTCTTTCATTGAATAACAAGATCCTCGAAGGTGATACTTAGCTCGTGCCTGATCCTATCCCTTATTTTCCTCTTTGGTATTTCTCTAGTTAAGCATGTCAACCAACCCTACCTCATGTAGCCTACTAATCCTGTCTTGTTCATGATCACATCTTGACTTGATTCTGTCATGAACCTTTATCTAAAACCACTCTATCCTTTCTTGGATTTTTTTATTTTTTAAATTTTCCCTTTATTGATTAAGATATTACAAATATGTCCTTATCCCCCCAATGTCCTCTCATCCCCCCAATCCTGCCCTCACCCTCACCCCCTGTTGTCCACATCCATTGCTTATGCTTATATGCATGCATACAAGTCCTTAGGTTGATCTCTCCCCCTGACCCCCACCCTCCTCTACCTTCCCTCTGAGTTTTGAGCATCTGATCGATGCTTCTCTGTCTCTACATCTGTTTTTGTTCATCGGTTTATGTTGTTCATTATAATCCACAAATGAGTGAGAGCATGTGATATTTATCTTTCTCTGACTGACTTATTTCACTTAGCATAATGCTCTCCAGCTCCATCCATGCTGTTGCAAATGGTAGGAGTTCCTTCCTTTTTACAGCAGCATAGTATTCCATTGTGTAGATGTGCCAAAGTTTTTTAATCCATTCATCTGCTGATGGGCACTTGCCTTCTGCATTGACCCAAAGTAAGCTTTCTTCCATTTGCCTTAGTATTTTAATTATTTGTGGGGAAGCAAAACACTCGCTACTCCCATGTACCATTTCACTTACCTAGTGGAGTATAGCCTTATTCTTACATATAAACCAATATTTTTATTCACCCAATGCTACTAGCATGTTGGCTTGAGTTGGTGGTTAAGAGAGACAAACGTGATTTTTTTCCACAGTTGTTTTTCTAAGTAGCTTATATTCCTCATCCAAAACAAAATATTTAGAAAACAACATAAAGTTTTCAAACAAAGTCAAATGTTATCACATCACTTGTTTTCTTGTGATTTATTTCTCAAAATAGATTATTGGAAAAAGAAAGCTAATGCTAATGAATTACAAGCGAGGTTCTGTTTATTGAAGTTTTACTTTACAAATTAACTTAACAAAATGGTCATCCCATGGAGGATTGTTTAAGTCCTGTTAGATTTTTTTCTCACCTGTCTCAACAGCAATACACTTTCATTATAGAAAATTTAGAAAACACAGAAAGGCACCTAGGAAATTAAAATTGTTCAAAATCCCTTTTGATCCTTTATTTTACTTTATCCTTCCTGTTTGGACTCATTTCATAGATGACTGCATGTCATTATAACATATACCCAGACAAAGAATACTTTAAATCAGCTGATTCTCATATTGCTGGCAGTGTTGCTGATATTTTTCATGGTAGAGGATGGATCTGTTTAGATTGTAGACTGCTTTCTATGATGCATTTGTTTCTTATTTTATTTGGGGTTGCTAAGCAGAAGGAGATAACAAGTGGCTATCTACCTCATCAGAGGGCTGTAACTTGGTTTACTACAAAAAGCTACTCTACCAAAAAATGTTATTCTAAGGACTCCCATTCTACCTTGTATTAAACTTAGTGTATAAATAACTTTATTACCAAGCTACTCATTTCATCACATTCTTGTCCTTAATCCAAGTGGAATCAATTTGCAAGGAGTAGAAGGTGGCAAGCAGCCAAATACTTCAAGCACTGGGTGGTCACGTCTGTGTGACATCAAGCAATGGGATGTAACTTAAGAACTCAGTTGAATCAAGTAAGCGTTAATTAGACAAAAGGCCACAATTGATTGATCATCTTATTTTAACCTTTTCTCTAGTCAAAGCTAGTTGACCTAATGAAGCACATTTCCTATTGGCTGGTTGCTTGTAGCCCATTTGAAACAATGGAATCTGTTCAATAGAATCCTTTCTCACCTCTTCTCTGATCCATGCCATCTTCTTGGGTCAAGATGATTGATAAGTGGACCACAGACATAGACACTAGCTATCTTTTAAAAAACATAATAGGTTTTTTTTTTTTTTTTGGTATCTTGTTTGGGTTTCTCTGAACTGGTTTGTAAAAACCCTGCTACCTTATTTTTTCCTTCCAGTTTGGATTTGCTGCAGGCCAAGCAACAGTGAATCTCTTTCAAGTAGGCACCGAGAGCAGTGGTGACTATATTCTCACTTTGGCTCACTGCAGATTAGAGTGGTTCCAGATGCCACTCAAGATTTTTCAAAGGTGACCTAATCCCAAGCAAATGAATATGCACATAGAATCATAGAGCTAGCAGGGCCTTGGAGACTATCAACCCTGCTGAAATGTAGAAAAGGATATTGGGGTCCAGAAAGGAGAAACCATCTTCCTAAAGTCACTATCTAGTTAGTAGAAGTGGAACTGCTCTTACCAAGGTCAAAAGGATATCTGAGGTATCAAGAAAATCCCTGACCATTGGTTATGCTTATATGCATGCATACAAGTCCTTCGGTTGATCTCCTACCCACCCCCCACAACCCTCCCCGGCCTTCCTGCTGTAGTTTGACAATCTGTTCGATGTTGCTCTGCCTCTGTATCTATTTTTGTTCATCAGTTTATAATTATCCATAAATTATGGTCTTAATTATCCATAAATGAGTGATACCATGTGGTATTTTTCTTTCATTGACTGGCTTATTTCACTTAGCATAATGCTCTCCAGTTCCATCCATGCCGTTGCAAATGGTAAGAATTCCTTCGTTTTTACAGCAGCATAGTATTCCACTGTGTAGCTGTACCACAGTTTTCTAATCCATTCATATAAGCATAACCAATGGACACAAGACACTGGGGGGGATGGGAGGCTAGGGGAAGGTCAAGGGGAGAAAAAAAGGAGACATATATAATACTCTTTGTAATATTTTAAGCAATAAAACAATTAAGAAAAAAAAGAAAGTGAGCAATACAGTAATCTATTGTTGAATAACATATTCTTAGCAAGTATTAAGATCTGTGCCTCCCCCCCCCCATGGATAGGACAGTATCAGACACACAGAAACATTTTCTTAATAAAGTGAAAAACGCATTTATGATTTCCTGATCTAAACTGAATTACATCTTGCGTATGAACACACCTTAGTTTACCCGATTTTCCAGGACAACACAAACCATGAAATGGAAGGCTGTACTATATGTTTTGTATTACTGGAGAAAAAAAAAAGAAAAGAAAATCCCCGACCCTTAGGAACACTTCTTGTTAGAGATCCTGGAGTAAGTAAGACCCCTAACTGTATGTGTAGGCACAAGCTTGGCAGGAAAATTTTGGTTTGGAGTATTTTGATCTAGGTGACTGTACTGACATCACAGGAGAGAGAGGAGAGAGAGAGAGAGAGAGAGAGAGAGAGAGAGAGAGAGAGAGAGAGAGAGAGATTATAGATTTCTTGGTCACTAAATCACCTTTACCATGCAGAAAAGATCTCATTCAGAGCCATACATGTTCCTAAAGTGATATGGCTTAAGTGGATGGAAAGCAAACCTCTATTGCTGCCCAGCCCAATGGATTTATTTGTAGTTTATAGCACATGGCCTTTTTTTTTTCTATTTGGAAAAGTAAAATCCTAGATATATCTGAAAAGAGGCCTGACTTCAGAGAGCATCTTAGGTATGTTTTCACTGTGCACATCATCCAAATAAGAACTCCAGTATGTAGTGAGGGAGGTCAGAACAGATCCAAGCCTGCAAACTTCATACAAAATTGGATAAGAACTAATTTCAATTACTATTGTTGACAATGTCTCTCTCCTCCAAAGCCTTGAAATTTGAGCTGTGGGTAAAGTAGTGCACCCAGTAGGTAGAAGCTAGCCAGAGAGGGACTTTGCCCCTGTACTCACTGACTCCAGATGCTTCAGGGATGACTGAGCCAGGTGAACTTCCTATGAGGATGCGTTCTGAGAATGAGAGATCAAAGGAAAAACAATTGCTTGGAGCCCACAAGGGGACTAGATCATGGCTAGACTCTTTATAAGTGGTATGTTAACTTCATTGTGACATATTTGGTGTAATTAAGAAGCAGGGCATGCTTGTTCTTTTGGGTATACCTTGGACCAGGAGCAATATAAGGTCAGAGTAAATTTATTGGGTTAGTTTTGAGTCTTTAGAACCTGACCCTTGGGTCAGATTTGGGGTGGCTTAGTCACTAACACCACAGGACAAATATTAATATGAAGTATCCCCATTTATGCCTATAATTTGAAAGTGTAACACTACATTAATGGTTGAAATGATAGTATTCCAAAAGAGTATCTTAAGATTATGTTAAAAATTGTTATATTATTTTAGAGAAGTAATCTCCCCCCCCCCCCCCCCCGGCTGGCCCCGGTGTGTATAACTCTGTTTTGAAGTGTATTTTTCTGGGATGAAAGTTCAGATCTTCTAATTTTCCTATTCTAAAAATTTCAATATTTCTCTATTTTTATAAATTCCTTATTATGTTACAACCTAAAATTTCATCCCTGTCTCCATCCACCACAGATCCAATTTTACCCATCCTTCAAAGTCTAGTCAAATATCACTTTCTTCAGAAAGCCTTCCTTAATCACTCTAGTGATATGTCCCTATTTCTGAATTCCAATAATAAATTTACCTATACTTCTTTAATGGTTATGTAATATTAACTTGTTTTATAGCTATTTGTTCACTTGTTTCTATTATATTTTGATATAGAGAAAAAAATAAATGTTACAAGCTTCTTGAGGGTAGGAACCATGTTTGACTAATCTTTGCACTCTGTATTGTACCTGGCAAATATAAAAGGCACACAATAAGTATTTATTGAATGAATAAATGTGTGTTTCTATGCCTCTCTGTGTATGTAGCTTTCCTCTGTGCATTTCATCTCTTCCTTTTTTGCTTAATGTTTTTCCTGTGTTCCTGTTCCTCAATCTCCCACCCTTCTTCTCTTCTTCACCCGACCTCATCTCTCACTATGTGTGTATGTGTGTGTGTGTGTGTGTGTGTGTGTGTGTGTGTGTGTGTACAGGGTACAGGGTATGGACAAAAGTAGGTTTGTAGTTGTTCATATGCAAAGTAATACAATAGTTAATCAATAATAATATAAGAATAAACTCCAGGTTTTGCATATTCATAATTATAAACCTACCTTTGCCTCACCCTGTATATACATATAGATAGATAGAGACATAGAGATAAATATAGATATACATATATGAAATAAAATATATAATTAACCATTATAAAAGCAAAGTATATTTTTAATTTGTTGTGTTTATTAAATTTAGGCTAAATGCCTTGTTTTATTCTGAAAAACAGTAATGCTTTTATATTCCTCTCATAAAGTTCTAAACAGATAAATAAAGCATATTTTTATTATGACATTGTTGGTTAACTTTTTTGTCTTGATGGGACGTGACCTTGATAGCAAAATGTTTCCCATTCATGCATTGATTATTGAATTCAGTCATTGTTTACTATGGTTTTCTCTTGAGGCATTGAGAGGTGCCCATTTTAGGTATTGTAACACTTAGCCAAGTGAAGTGGTAACTAAAGGACTAAGGGGGGTCATGATAGCTCTGTTGATATAAGTGAAAGGATACCAGGGTGACCAGGTTTTCAGTTTGTTTTATGTAGCCTCAGTAAATAGAATCTGTCCAAAATGAATGTTTTGGCGTCAAAGATAGTGAGTTCTCGGATATTATGGGTATTCAAACAGAGCCTGAATGGTCATGTGGTGGGGAGAGAGTAGATGATACTCTTAGCATTGTATGGGGTGTTGGGCTAAATTTTTTTTGTTGTTATAAATGATCCTTTCCCACTCTGAGATTCTATGGTTCCATGATTCCTTAAAATAGACGTAAGCAGTTTCCAAATGTTTCCAAATAAGGTAGGTTTCTTTCTGCTAACCTGGCTTAATACAGAGAACTGGCACAAAGAACCCAGAAGAATGGACAGTTAAAGTGAACCTTTTCTGCTTTCAAGTATCTCCTGTATCAAGTGATCCTTTGGATCACAGACAATTCATTTTTGAATTCTCTAAGGGGTATCTCAAGGAGGATTGAGATTCAGAGCCTAAGGATTTGTGGTCTCTGCCAATTACTTGCTGGTAAAGAACAGTAGAGATATACATCCCAGTCCTATCTACCTCAGAGGGATGCTGAGAAGATGGAAGAAGAGTATGTTGATGTCAAAGTACTGGAGAAAGTTACAATTTCTAACCAAATGTCAGGGATGAGAGATAGTTTTATTGCCACCAGACTGCATCTCACCAGGGAGTAGGCCCCAGGAGGGCTTTGGTGGTTAGCTATTGAGAAAAGCCAATTTGTCAGGTCTGCTATGAAGTGTCATTGCATATCTACAGGGGCAAGGCATTCAACCTCAGAGAAAGATGATTTCATGAACTTAATGAATCTTTTATGAAGTAAGGACCATCATTGACCAGTGTCAGAGTAGTGTCATAGTCAAAGACATGGTCTAGCAACCAAAAGGAATTTCAAAATAATTTAAATTCTAACACTAATAAAACACCATGAAGGAGATTTAAGACAACTCATTAAAATCTCCCTTTCTCTACAGTGGTGTTTATTTTCTTGTATCATATTTTATAGGTGTTAAGTTTCTCTCTCTTTATTTCATCACTCTCCCGCTAACTTTTCCTGGACCTCGAGGAAAAACAATTCTTTTACCTCAATATTTCCCTCTCTCCAAGCACTTTATGTGTGCAGCCTAAATCCTTCTCCCCTGCCTCCCATGTGTTCTTGCTCTCTCTTCTTGATTATGCATCACAAAAGGCCAAAGATCATTTCACAAAATATAGGGAGGAGAGGCTGGAATGGTGAGGATCTGAGAAAAGGAAAAACAACCTCACCTTGATGCACTGGGAGAAGGTTGTTAGCATATATACATTAATAATTTTCACACCATTACATCATGACATGGACACTTGGATTACCAGAATCACCCAATTTCATACCTTTTTTGTTATTGATCCAATTTCTCTTCTTTTTCACTCTAAGTCATAGACTAGGTTTTTCTACAACAGTTGGTAACAAAGATCATTGGAAACAATACCTAATTATAGCAAAACCTTCTGGTGTACATGTTCAGAAAAGGTAACAAGCAAGGTGAAAGGTTTGGGGCTCCTCTTGGACTGGTTCTATACATCAATCTGAGAGATGCTATCTTCAGCATGCAGAGGGAACATGGTGGGACTTTTTAAACTTCCCAGTGCTTCTTACATCTGAACTTCAACATTAGGATTGTGGTATAAAAACTCTAAGCATTACTCTTCAAATAAAAACCCAACCAAAAATTCTGAAGCCAAATGTAAGTATTTTGGTAATTGATCACACCATTCTTTTCTGTTGGAAAAAATTCTAAGCACTTTAAAGATGTGGAAAAAAACATATTCATCCTCTCATTCATGGTCCTAAAACACTAGCTGTATATTTAAAGAAATACCAGCTTCTGTGCATTTTAGAAAAAAAAATGGAGGTATATACTATGTTTAAATTTTTAAATCTCTTCAAGAATTCTCCTAGATTAACAAAGTCAGTTTAGTGGCTGTCTAACCCAGTGATGGCGAACCTTTGGATTTCGGCGTGTCAGCATTTTGAAAAACCCTGACTTAACTCTGGTGCCGTGTCACATATAGAAATTTTTTGATATTTGCAACCATAGTAAAACAAAGATTTATGTTTTTGATATTTAGTTTATATATTTAAATGCCATTTAACAAAGAAAAATCAACCAAAAAAATGAGTTCGCGTGTCACCTCTGACACGAGTGTCATAGGTTCGCCATCACTGCTCTAACCTTACTATTTCATTTAAGTCATGGGATGCTGATACCAGATGGGATATGCATTCTGGTTATAGATATGGAGAGTAGTAGTTGGCATAAATGCAGCAATGAGCAAAACTCAATGATTCATAGCCATATTGGCCCTTTGTCTCCATCACTCAGCAAAGACTCTGGCATGTAATAAAAAAATCTGTTCAAGCTTAATGGTTGATGACAGGGATATATCTTTAATCACCTACCCAATATCCCACCTCCAGGCATCCAAATATGTAGTTGTTGCACATTTTATGATCCCAGTAAACAGATTAAGAGAATTTCAAAGCTGTAAGGGACCTCAGAGTTCATTTGGTTTAAATTTTTTATTTCACAGACTGGGAAGACAGTACACCTTCTCAAAGTTTTCACAGCCAGTTATTGGCAGAGTCGGGACTAGAACTTCCTTTCTCCCTGTTTCAGGTGAATAGTTACTGTTAAAGTGAAACGCTGGCTTTCAGCAGAGTATCCACTATTGAAAAGGCACCAGGTGTGGTTAATAACTTCTGAACTTCATTTCAATATGTTCTGACCCCTTTCCTTTATGAAGCCAATGGATAGTGATTAATTAGGTCTTCATTGGGCATTAAAATTTCTAGTCTGCTCCATGATCTTATATTTTTCCCCTTCCTCTTTGGCACCAATTGAAAAAGCTATACAAACTGGTTTTTGGAAAAGCGCAATTGGTTAGTTATATCATATCAGTAGAAAGGAAAAGTCTTAGCTTTTGATTATTTAGTCTATACTCTTAAGAATTTCCTGACTTATACTTTCTAAATAGACTTAGTCTTTAGACCTTACAGGGAAGCAAATCATGCTTATGTGAATAATATATGTATTCAGCTTTCTCCTCCCCCATGGGAGAGAAGTTTGAAATTACCAATCTATGGATCAGTTTATGATCACCTATTGACCATTTAGTTTCCAAACCCCCTGTCTCAAATTTTCTGGCTGTGAAAAGTTACAACTAGAACAAGAATCTACTAAGAGCTGCCGGATCTAGATAAACGTTTTTCAGACTGCTTAAAATAATGCTTTAAAATATTACATTAAGCAATTTTAAAATTCCATCTTATATTTATGCCAGTGAATGCTAACTCACTTAATTATGACACAAGAGTGATATTCTTTTTCTTGGGAAAGAGATAGAGAATTGAATTTATTAAAAATCAGTTGTGGGCAATGGTGACATTAATTTCAGTGAAACTGCAGTTCTGACATGTCTTCCCTCTGCCCCTCTCTGGTCAGTTAGCTAGAGATAAGCTTGGCGTCCAGAAGGACAATTTAATATATTGAATGTTAACCAGTAAAACAGAATATTGCCCAGATGTTTAATATACCATCCACCTACCTGACTATAATATATTAATTTTGAATAGGCTGTTTTCTAGATTATGTCCAAGGTGTTATTCATTAAATTATCTCATTGGTTAACCTGCATCCTATGAGATCAGCTGTGTATTCATACAGTCTGGCAATCCTGGCAATGTGCTTAAAAGTTTCTCCTGTCATTTTTTTTTTATCATTATCATAGTGCCAAAGAGGTAGTACTAGATGTGCAATAGTTGGAGTTTATTTTCTGCTCCTCTTCCAATCCCAGCTCTGAGCTAAGGAATCAAGGCAAGGTTGACACATATGCTGAGAGATTTGGCAAATACCCTGATATTCAGATCTACAAAAGCAGCCAAACCGGATAAGTGATCTCCAAAATGGATTTTTGTTTGTGGTAGGAGTGCTGAAATGATTTGGTTGTCTATCTATGATAAATTGAGTAACTATGGAAATTCCAAAACTTATTTCCTTTTAAGCTCATTATCCTTGGAGTAAACATTAACTGGGGCTATTAACTCCAGGCACCATTAGTTTTCTGAAGAGCCACTTAACATGTCATTTCCAAATCAGAAAATTACTAATCTATTTCCTTTAACAGAAAATTTCATCATCATCTTTAGCACTATTACTGTGTACCTACTATGTGGAGGACACTGTATACATATAGTCTCTTCTGATACTCACAACAAGTCCCAGGAGGCAGGTATTATTATTAACTCCAATCCTATATAATAAAAGCATAGTATGAAAGTTGTCCCCTCAACCAAGAGTTCGTCTGGGAGATCAACCAGGGGGTAGGGCCAGCCGGGGGAAGGGAAAGAGGCCCCGGCCGGCAGCCAGCAGCTACTAGGGACCCTACCAGTGCACATGCACTGGGCCTCTAGTTTACAAATAAAGGAACTGAGTCTCAGAGGGGTTAAGCAAATTTCTCAAGGCCACAAAGGTAATAAGTGGTAAGCCTATGGGAAACCAGGTTCATTTTGATTACAAAGTCCATTCACATTCTACCATACTCACATGATGTTATTAATGTAAAAAACATTCAAACCTGTAAAGAATTTTTGTGAGTTTATTTGAGCCAAACTGTCAACAATTGCCAGGAAGCAGTATCTCAATGGATTGGGAGGTTTCACATCTATTTTTATACATTACAATCAAAGGAAGGAATGTAGGTGGGTTACATGAAATCCATTGGTGATAGATTAGAGAGGTGGGAGAAAGCAAAGCTGGGGGAGGAGGGGAAACCCTGGCATTGGATAAAAAAGTAAAATGATAGACACATACTTAGGTGGGTGCAGGAATAATTAACATGATAACAATGAAGAAATTTGTGGTATCTGTCTTGGTGCCCAGGCATATTAGGTTGTGTCCCAAGGGGTCTGGAGAAAGGGAAGTTACGAGTTACCCAGACATTTCAAGAATGTGTTATTATAGATGCAAAAAGACATATAGGCTCAGTTAAGGTAAAGGTTGGCCTTGTCAGTGAAGATACTGGCCTAGGATGTAACTACCCACCATAACTGCTTTTAGTTAAAGTTTAATTTCAGACCATCCTTTGTGGTTACTTTAGGTTTCTGAGTTTGCAAGACCACCATGCAGGCCTTCCCTGAGCTTGTCAGGTTAGCATGTGGCCCCTTTTAGTCCACAACTATTATTTGTGGTATCACATTGGTTTTGTCACCTTTTAAAAATGCTTTGCAAATTCCAGTGTTTGTGTGAGAGTTAACTGTTCTATCTTGGGTTGAAGCTTTTATTGTTTTACTGGAGGCCCGGTGCATGAAAATTCATGTACTGGAAGGGGAGTCCCTCAGCCTAGCCTGCTCCCTCTCACAGTCCTGGAACCCTCAGGGGCAGGAGGCGACCCAGTGATCAGGGGAAGGCAATGCCCCATCACACCTCTGCTGCTGCCACTGCCGGCAGTGCAAGCCTCAGCCTGCCCTGGTTACCTGAGCCTTGGGTGGCACTGGGCAGCTGGGCAGCCACCATCCAAGGCTTGCCTGTGCCTCGGGCCAGCCCTGAGCAGCTGGGAAGCTGCCATCTGAGGCTTGCCTGTGTCTTGGGCCGGACCTGGGTGCCTGGGGGGCTGAGGGGACTGGAGGACTCCGGAGGCAGGCTCACGGAGCAGGCAGGTGCCTTGCTGTGTGCCTGCCGCCCCAGTGGGACTGAGGGGACTGGGTGCCACCATCTTTGAGGGCAGGGCAGTCAATTAGCATATTCCCTCCTTATTGGTTGTGGGTGCCGCCATCTCTGAGGGCAGGGCAGTCAATTAGCATATCCCCTCCTTACTGGCTGGGGGTGCGACCTTCTTTGAGGGCGGGGCAGTCAATTAGCATATTTCCTTCTTATTGACTGTAGGCACCACCATCTTTGAGGGCGGGTCAGTCAATTAGCACATTTCCTCCTTACTGGCTGTGGGCACCACCATCTTTGCAATGGTGTGATGGCCAATTAGCATATTCCCTCTTTATTAGATAGGATAAGTTTAAAAAGATATTAACTTGCCTGGCTGGTTTTGCTCAGTGTTTGCGCATTGACTTATGAACCCACCATAGACTCCTCTTTAATTAAAAAGTTTAATTTCAGACCATTCTTTGTGGTTACTTTAGGTCTCTGAGTTTGCAAGACTGCCATGTAGGCCTTCCCGGAACTTCTCAGGTTAGCATGTGGCCCCTTTCATCCACAATGTGAAATTATCAAAGAAGATAAAAATAACATTTTTACTGAATTCTGAAATCTGGTAATTTACTTCCCACTTGAGGGAACAGTTTCTTTGGTTCAACAGATCCTTGATGTATGAGGAAGCTATTGGACAGTAAGCATATACAGCAACCAGACGTGTGTGTGTTCCCTGGGTTTGTCTGGCTGTGTAGGAAGGAATAAGTCCCTTCAACATGTGAAATAAAATAAGCAAACATAAACCATTAAATCACATTGCTGTTAACTGAAGTTTCAGCCTCTAAAAAGGTTTTGTTTCAAAACAGTTGACAGAGGGAAACCTATCTACTGAACCAATTAAGAAATTATCTTTATTGTTGAAAGTACTAAGATGTCCCTTTTGTTTGTTTGTGTTTTTTTTTTCCCATTGACCCTCTCCACCCATACCCGCCCCTCCCAGGCCTTCAGCACTCTATTGTGTGAGTCCATGGGCTATGCATTTATGCATATAAGTTCCAATGTTAATCACTCCCCACCCACCCACCCCACCCTGGCTTTCCCTCTGAGATTCCACAATCTGTTCCATAGTCTCTGGTTCTATTTTGTTCATTAGATTCCACATGTGAATGAGATCATGTGATATTTATCTTTCTCTGACTGGCTTATTTCAGTTAGCATAATACTCTCCAGGTCCATCCACGCTGTTGCAAATGGTAAGAGTTCATTCTTTTTTACAGCAGCATAGTATTCCATTGTGTAAATGTACCACAGCTTTTTTATCCACTCATCTGCTGTGGATAAAACTAGGACTGTTTCCAAAT
The DNA here is from genome assembly GCF_964212035.1 of Myotis nattereri. Taxonomy (NCBI): domain Eukaryota; kingdom Metazoa; phylum Chordata; class Mammalia; order Chiroptera; family Vespertilionidae; genus Myotis; species Myotis nattereri. The sequence continues at coordinate 99,880,795 of NC_138078.1, read as the reverse complement.
CTTAGCTCTTATAAATTGCACTTCTATGAACATAAGTGTGCATATATTCTTTCTGATTGGTGTTTCTGGTTTCTTAGGATATATTCTTAGAAGTGGGATCACTGGGTCAAATGGGAATCCCATTTTTTTATATATACTTTTATTGATTTAAGGAAGAGAGAGGGAGAGAGAGAAACATCAATGATGAGAGAGAATCACCAATTGGCAACCTCCTGCATGTCCCCCACTGGGGATTGAGCCTGCAACCCAGGCATGTGCCCTGACCAAGGATCAAACCATGAACCTCCTGGTTCACAAGTGGATGCTCAACCACTGAGCCATGCTGGATGGGCATGGAAGTTCCATTTTTAATTTTTTGAGGAAACTCCACACTGTTTTCCACAATGGCTGCACCAGTCTGCATTCCCAGCAGCAGTGTACTAGGGTTCCCTTTTCTCCACATCCTCACCAACACTTGTCCTTTGTTGATTTGTTGATCATAGCTATTCTGACAGGTGTGAGGTGATACCTCATTGTCATCTTAATTTGACAGAGGAAATCTCTTGGATGATTAGTGACTTTGAGCATTTTTTCATATGCCTCTTGGCCTTCTGTACGTCCACTTTGGAGAAGTGTCTATTTAGGTCCTTTGCCCATTTTATTTTATTTTTTTTTATTTTTATTTTTTTTAGTATTTTTTTTATTGCTTAAAGTATTACAAAGGGTATTACATATGTGTCCATTTTATCCCCCTCCCTAGACAGTCCCCCAGCCTCCCCTATCCCCCAGTGTCTTATATCCATTGGTTATGCTTATATGCATGCATACAAGTCCTTTAGTTGATCTCTTACCCCCCCCTACCTCCTGCCCCCCAACCCTCCCCGGCCTTCCCGCTGCAGTTTGACAATCTGTTTCAGGCAGCTCTGCCTCTGTATCTATTATTGTTCAAAAGTTTATAATGGTCTCTATTATCCATGAATGAGTGAGATCATGTGGTATGTTTCCTTCATTGACTGGCTTATTTCACTTAGCATAATGCTCTCCAGTTCCATCCATGACGTTGCAAATGGTAAGAGTTCCTTCCTTTTTAGAGCAGCATAGTATTCCATCGTGTAGATGTACCACAGTTTTCTAATCCATTCATCTACTGATGGACACTTAGGCTGTTTCCAGATCTTAGCTATGGTGAATTGTGCTGCTATGAACATAGGGGTGCATATATCTTTTCTGATTGGTGTTTCTGGTTTCTTGGGATATATTCCTAGAAGTGGGATCACAGGGTCAAATGGGAGTTCCATTTTCAGTTTTTTAAGGAAACTCCATAATGTCTTCCATAGTGGCTGCACCAGTCTGCATTCCCACCAGCAGTGCACAAGTGTTCCTTTTTCTCCACATCCTCTCCAGCACTTGTCGTTTGTTGATTTGTTGATGATAGCCAGTCTGACAGGTGTGAGATGGTACCTCATTGTTGTTTTGATTTGCATCTCTCGGATGATTAGTGACTTTGAGCATGTTTTCATATGTCTCTTGGCTTTCTGAATGTCCTCTTTTGAAAGGTGTCTATTTAGGTCCTTTGCCCATTTTTTGATTGGATTGTGTATCTTCCTTTTGTTAAGTTGTATGAGTTCCCTATAGATTTTGGAGATTAGGCCCTTATCTGATATGACATTGGCAAATATGTTTTCCCACACAGTGGGTTTTCTCGTTGTTTTGTTGATGGTTTCTTTTGCTGTGCAGAAGCTTTTTATTTTGATGTAGTCCCATTTGTTCATTTTCTCTTTAGTGTCAAGTGCCCTAGGAGATGTATCAGTGAAGAAATTGCTTCAGCATATGTCTGAGATTTTGTTGCCTTTGGATTCTTCTAGAATTTTTATGGTTTCCTGTCGTACATTTAAGTCCTTTATCCAGTTTGAGTTTATTTTTGTGTATGTTGTAAGTTGGTGGTCTAGTTTCATTTTCTTGCATATATCTGTCCAATTTTCCCAACACCATTTATTGAAGAGACTATCTTGGCTCCATTGTATGTTCTTGCCTCCTTTGTCAAATATTAATTGAGCATATTGGTTCGGGCCGATTTCTGGGCTCTCTATTCTATTCCATTGATCTATATGCCTATTCTTGTGCCAGTACCAGGCAGTTTTGAGAACAGTGGCTTTGTAATACAACTTGATATCTGGTATTGAGATCCCACCTACTTTGTTCTTTTTCAGGATTGCTGCAGCTATTCGGGGTCTTTTTTTATTCCAGATGAATTTTTGGAGAGTTCGTTCTAGATCTCTGAAGTATACCGTTGGTATTTTATTGGGAAGTGCGTTGAATTTATAGATTGCTTTGGGTAGTATGGACATTTTAATGATGTTGATTCTACCAATCCATGAACACGGTATGTTCTTCCATCTGTTTATGTCTTCCTCTATATCTTTTTTCAACGTTCTGTAGTTTTCTGAGTAGAGGTCTTTTACCTCTTTAGTTAAGATTATTCCTAGGTAGCTTAGTTTTTTTGGTGCGATGGTAAACGGGATTGTTTTTATAATCTCTCTTTCTGAAAGTTCACTATTGGTGTATAGAAATGCCTCAGATTTCTTGGGGTTAATTTTGTATCCTGCTACATTGCCAAATTCATGTATTAAGTCTAGTAGCTTTTTGATGGAGTCTCTAGGGTTTTGTATGTATAATATCATGTCTTCTGCAAATAAGGACAGTTTTACTTCCTCTTTTCCAATTTGGATGCCTTTTATTTCTTCTTCTTGCCGAATTGCAATGGCTAACACTTCCAGTACTATGTTGAACAGGAGTGGTGAGAGGGGGCATCCCTGTCTTGTTCCTGTTCTTAGGGGAAATGGTGTAAGTTTTTGTCCATTGAGTATGATGTTGGCTGTGGGCCTGTCATATATGGCTTTTATTATGTTGAGGTATGATCCTTCTACTCCCACCTTGCTGAGAGCTTTTATCAAAAATGGGTGTTGAATTTTGTCAAATGCTTTTTCTGCATCAATTGATATGACCATGTGGTTTTTTTCTTTCAGTTTGTTTATGTGATGTATCACGTTTATTGATTTGTGGATATTGTACCATCCTTGCATCCCTGGGATAAATCCTACTTGGTCATGGTGTATGATCTTTCTGATGTACTGCTGGATCCGATTTGCTAAGATTTTGTTGAGGATTTTGGCATCTATGTTCATGAGGGATATTGGCCTGTAATTCTCTTTCATTGTGTTGTCTTTCCCTGGTTTTGGTATTAGGGTGATGCTGGCTTCATAGAATGAGCTTGGAAGTGTTCCTTCCTCTTCAATTTTTTGTAGTAGTCTGAGGAGGATAGGTTTTAGTTCTTCCTTGAATGTTTGGTAGAACTCCCCTGTGAAGCCGTCTGGTCCTGGGCTTTTGTTTGCTGGAAGCTTTTTGATGACTGCTTCAATTTCTTCCATAGTTATTGGCCTGTTGAGATTTTTAGATTCTTCCTGATTGAGTTTTGGAATGTTGTATTTTTCAAGGAATTTGTCCATTTCCTCCAGGTTGTCTAGTTTGTTGGAGTAGAGCTGTCCATAGTATTTTTTAACAATCATTTGTATTTCTGTGGGGTCTGTTGTTATTTCGCCTCTATCATTTCTGATTTTGTTTATTTGGGTCCTCTCTCTTTGCTTCTTGGTGAGTCTGGCTAGAGGTTTGTCAATCTTGTTTATCCTTTCTTAGAACCAGCTCTTGGTTTCATTGATTTTCTGTATTATTTTTTTGGTCTCTATGTTATTTATTTCTGCTCTAATCTTTATTATCTCCTTCCTTCTGCTCACTCTGGGGTTTTCTTGTTGCTCTCTTTCTAATTCTTTGAGTTGTAGGATTAGCTGATTTACTACCATTTTTTCTTGTTTTTTGAGATAGGCCTGTAGAGCTATAAACTTCCCTCTCAGGACTGCTTTCATTGTGTCCCATAGGTTTTGGATTGTTGTGTTTTCATTGTCATTAGTTTCCAGGATGTTTTGAATTTCTTCTTTGATTTCATTGGTAACCCATTCAATATTTAATAGCATGCTATTCAGCTTCCAGGTGTTTGAGTATTTTGGGTTGTTTTTATTGTAGTTTATTTCTAATATTATGCCATCGTGGTCTGCGAAGATGCTTTTTATGATTTCAATCTTCTTGAATTTGGGGATACTTTGCTTGTGACCCAATATATGGTCTATTTTTGAATATGTGTCATGAGCACTGGAGTAGAATGTATATTCCGTGGCACTGGGGTGAAGTGTTCTGAAGATGTCTATTAAGTCCATCTGATCTAGTGAGTCATTTAGGATTGCTGTATCTTTGCTGATTGTTTGTCTAGAGGACTTATCCAGTGATGACAGTGGTGTATTAAAGTCCCCTACTATGATTGTATTGTTGTCGATCTCTCCTTTGATATCTTCCAGAAGATTTTTTATGTATTTGGGTGCTCCTGCATTGGGTGCATATATGTTTATCAGGGTTATATCTTCTTGTTGTATTGATCCTTTTAGTATTATGAAGTGGCCTTCCGTATCTCTTGTTATGGCCTTCACTTTGAGGTCTATTTTGTCCGATATAGGTATTGCTACCCCAGCTTTCTTTTCTTTTCCATTAGCCTGAAAGATATTTTTCCATCCCTTCACTTTCAGTCTGTGTGAGTCCTTTCTAATGAGGTGGGTCTCTTGTAGACAGCAAATGTATGGGTCATGATTTTTTATCCATTCAGCCACTCGATATCTTTTGGTTGAAGCATTTAGCCCGTTTACATTTAAAGTTATTATTGAAAGGTACTTGTTTGTAGCCATTTCTTTTTTTTGTGTGGCTGTTTTCTTTCTGGGATTTTTATTTCTTCTTTTTACACCAGTCCCTTTAGCATTTCTTGCATTGCTGGCTTGGTGGTGATAAACTCCCTTAGCCTTTTTTTGTCTGTGAAGCTTCTTATTTCCCCTTCAATTTTGAATGATAGCCTTGCTGGATAGAGTATTCTTGGATTCAGTCCTTTGCTTTGCATCACTTTGTAAATTTCCGTCCATTCTCTTCTGGCCTGATGTGTTTCTGTTGAGAAATCATTTGATAATCTAATGGGAGATCCCTTGTATGTAACTTTCCGTCTCTCTCTTGCAGCCTGTAAGATTCTCTCTTTGTCCTGAATATTTGCCATGGTAATTATGATATGTCTTGGTGTGGGTCTTTTCGGGTTCACCTTGCTTGGGACTCTCTGGGCTTGTGTGACTTTTTTCTTCCCCACCTCAGGGAAGTTTTCTGATATTATTTCTTCCAATAGGTTTTCTAATCCTTGTTCCTCTTTCTGTTGTTCTGGCACCCCTATTATTCGTATGTTGTTTCGTTTCATGTTGTACCAAAGCTCCCTTAGGCTCTCCTCCTGTCTTTTAATTTTTTTCTCCAACTGAAGTACAGTTTGGGTGTGTTTTGCTTCCCTGTCTTCTAATTCACTAATTCGGTCTTCCGCTTCTCCTAGTCTACTGTTGATACTTTCAATGGTGTTCTTTATTGCAGCTATATCGCACTTCATTTCTTCTTGGGTCTTACTTAAGTTGTCGATTTTTTCATCTGTTTCTTCTTGCTTCTTGGATAAGTTGTCGATTTTTTCCTCTATCCGGTGTATGCACTCTAGGACCATTATTCTGAATTCTTTTTCTGTCATGTTGTATGCCTCTGTATCACTTAGCTGCTTTTCTGGTGAGTCCTCCTTGTCTTTCCTTTGGGGATTTCTTTGTCTACCCATGTTTGATCTCACTGACGTATATAGATATTGAGTCGTTCAGTGGCTGCTCCCTAGGTGGCAGTGGCTCCTCGGGCTGTGGTTGCTCCTTGGGCAGTTGTGGTAGCAGCTGCTCCTCTGTTGTTAGCGGGTCTTCTGATGTGTGCTGTTCACAGCTGTTGTGGCTCTTCTGGCTGGTGGAGGGAGGCTTCACCCACAGCAGCTGTTCCTCAGACAGAGCATGTGGAGATCAGGAGGCCGCTGTTGCTTGGATCTGCTGCGTTGATTTAAAGGCACAAAATACAACACAACAAGGCACAACGTACCAGGCACTGAACACAAATGAATTATGGTATTAATAACCCCAAATAAAGATGGCCACCCGAGCTAAGAGAGTTGGGGGGTAAGGAAGAAAGAAGAGAAAAAGATAGAGAGAAAAACAGAAAAAAAGAGAAAAAAAAGAAGAAAAAGAAAAAAAAAGAAAAATAGAATGAAGTAGAAGAGGGGAGGAGACTATTCATATGAGGAGAAAACTCCGATAGAACCGCCACTAATCCCAACAAATTCCAGCAACGGATCCCTGGAGTGAATACAAACTACAAACAGCCAATAATTTCAAGTGGGGCAAGGGAAAGAGAAGCACAAAAATAACTGGCCGGGGGGGGGGGGGGAATGGGAGACAGAAAAAGAAAAAGCAGAACAACCTCACATACAATCCTTAAAGAAAAGAAAAGAAAAAAAAACCCAATATACTCAACAATCGAGCAAGCAACAACAGAACAATAGAGAAAAGGAGAGAATAAAAAATTTGGATAGTGAAGAAAGATAAGGGAGAGGTGGATAAGGATTTAGAGCAGGTGATTGGAAAAGGGATATATAAGTAGGGTGAAATTTAGACAGGGCGTATGAAGAATAGGGAAAATCTAAAGCAGGAATAGGGTAAGAGAAACAGGACAGCAAAAGGGGAAAAGTGGGGAAGAGAGTTTTAGCACAGCAGCACAATTGAGGTAGAGGAAAATGATGCTAAAGGAATGATGAAAATAGAATGGAGAACCTTAGTCCCAAAATAAAATAGAGAGAAAATAAAATGACACTTTAAAAAAAATGGTAAAATGGCAGCAGTAATAATACTGGTTAAAAATAAAAATGTAGTAATTAAAAGGGTAAAATCAGGTGATGAAAAAAGAAAATAAATGGTTTCTTAGTTAAAAGGTGAAACAATAATTAAAAAAAAAATTAAAAAAAATGGGCTGTAATGAAGGTGCTTCAGATCTTCTGCTCCTCTTTTTGGCACACCAGGTATTCAGGAGAATGTTGAATTTCCCTCTGATACACTGTTCCTCCGTGTTGTAAGCCACAGTCCTGATTTTAAGGCAGGCTACATTGGTTTCCCAGACAGCCCTTATCTGTATTTACAGAAGAGTCAGTTCGTGGCTCTGCCTCTGGGTGGCAGTGCGTCAGGATTGACCTCTGAGGGTATAGGACCTCTCTGACCAGGTGTTCTCTATTGTACCAGAAGCTGGTTTGGAATGTCCTCCGCCCAGAGCTGGTTTTCCAGTAGTCACTCCCCGCTCTGTTTCCCAGGCTCCCCCAAAACAGCCTTCCCTTACAAGATCTGTGACTGACCCCAACTGGGTAGTCCCTTGCACTGGGTTCAACAATCAAACGCACAGATTTAAGAGCCTGGGAAGTTGTGCGAACTCGAAACGCTTTACCTTCCAAATCTGCGCGAAGTCTCTGCGCGCGCTCTGGCTCCTGGCACTGAGTAGCCGGCAAACTGGCGTAATCTGAGGTTGCCCGTTTGTGTCCCGTCCAAGTGTGGGCTTATTTATAGCGTTCCCTTCTGCCAGCAGCCCTGGGGGTGCCCTTCCACACTCGTGGGTCACGCTGGCTCCAACGGCCGCGGTCTTTGTGGGGCGCAGAGCCCCCACCCCCCTGCGCGCGTTCCACTCTCCAACCTAAACTGCAAACCACACCTTTGGGGAAAGTCTAACCTTTCTGTGGGGAGAAGCAGAGTTCCCTTTGCCCATTTTAAAATTGAATTGTTTATCTCATTTTGTTAGGTTGTATGAGTTCCTTATATATTTTTGAAATTAACCCCTTATCAGCTGTATCATTGGCAAATATGTTCTCTCATATAGTGGGTTCTCTTGTCATTTTGTTGATGGTTTATTTTGCTGTGCAGAAGCTTTTTATTTTGATGTAGTCCCATTTGTTTATTTTCTCCTTAGTTTCCTTTGCCCTAGGAGATGTATCCATAAACATATTGCTAAGGGAGATGTCTGAGATTTTGCTGCCTCTGTTTCTTCTAAGATTTTTATGGCTCCACAACTTACATTTAAGTCTTTTATCCATTTTGAGTTTATTCTTGTGTGTGGTACAAATTGGTGGTCTAGTTTCATTTTTTTTGCATGTACCTGTCCAATTTTCTCAACACCAGTTATTGAAGAGATTGTCTTGCCTCCATTGGATGCTCTTGCCTCCTTTGTCAAATATTAATTGAGCATAGTGATTTGGGTCAATTTCTGGATTCTTTGTTCTGTTCCATTGATCTATATGAATTTCGTGCACTGGGCCAGTACCAGGCTGTTTTGAGAATAGTGGCTTTTTAGTATAATTTGATATCGGGTAATATGATTCCTCCAACTTTGTTCTTCTTTCTCAAGATTGCTTTGGCTATTCAGGATCTTTTTTAGTTCCATATAAATTTTTGGGATAGTTGTTCTAGATCTGTGAAATATGTTCTTGGTGGTTTTTTTTAAATATATTTTATTGATTTTTTACAGAGAGGAAGGGAGAGGGATAGAGAGTTAGAAACATCCATGAGAGAGAAACATCGATCAGCTGCCTCCTGCACATCCCCTATGGGGGATGTTCCCGCAACCAAGGTACATGCCTTTGACCGGAATCAAACCTGGGACCTTTCAGTCCGCAGGTGGACGCTCTATCCACTGAGCCAAACCGGTTAAGGCTGTTCTTGGTCTTTTAATAGGGATTGTATTGAATCTTTAGATTACTTTGGGTAGTATGGACATTTTAATGATATTGATTCTACCAGTCTATGAACACGGTATATTCTTCCACTTGTTTATATCTTCCTCTATCTCTTGTTTTAATATCCTGTAGTTTTTTGAGTACAGGTCTTTTGCCTTCTTGATTAAGTTTATTCCTAAGTATCTTAAATTTTTTTTGCAATGGTAAATGGGATTGCTTTTTAGTTTCTCTTTCTGTGAGTTCATAATCCTATCTAATAAAAGAGAAACATGGTAATTAGCATACAACCGCTACCCTTCCCATTGGCTAATCAGGGTGATATGCAAATTAACTGCCAGCCAAGATGGCGGCTAATTTGCATACATAGGCGCAATGATGGGAGGCAAAAGGGGAAAGACGGAAGAATGGTGGCAGGCAAGAGCTGGGGGGCGGGCAAAGGCAGCACCCCCCCACTGCCCACCCCCCAGCCAGTGATCACCATCAGAAAGCCCAGCAGGCCAGGCGACATCCCTGGCAGGGGTGCTGGTGATCGCCAGAGGAAGAGAGAGCCGGGGTGTAGGACCACCGGGGCCAGGGGTGCCGACTGGCCTGCATCCCCCTGATCTGTGATGGTGAAAAAAGGGGTGGGGCCCCAGGCACAGCGGCACCCAGGGCATCCGGTGCAGCCGTGCCTGCAGCCCCCGGATCTGCAATGGAGAAGGGAGGGGCTGGGCCGCAGGCATGGCGGCACCCAGGGCACTGGGTGCTGAGGTGCCTGTGGTCCCCTGATCTGAGATCGGGAAGTGAGGAGCGGGGTCACAGGCACAGCTGCTCCTGGGGTTCGGGTGCAGCTGTGCCTGCGGCCCCATCTGCAATCTAGAAGGGAGGGGCGGGGCAGCAGGTATGGCGGCACCCAGGGGACTGGGTACTGAGGTGCCTGTGGTCCCCTGATCTGAGACCAGGAAGTGAGGGGCGGGGCTACAGGCAGGGGAGATCGGGGCTGGTGGGGCGACCGCAGAGGTCAGCCAGCACTCAGCCCCCAACCGGCTCTCCCTGGGAGTCTGGATCGGAGGGCGCTCTCCCTGGGAACCCGGAAATCCACCTCCCAGGGCAACTGCGCAGAAACCAAGCCTGGTGAGCCATGGAGAGGGCGACCTGCCTGGAGGCCACGCAGCTTTTATAGTTGAAGTCGCCCTGGATGGAGGACTGGGGGTAGCAGGGATCAGAGTCGGCCAAGTCAGCCATGGAACCCCGGTCCCCGCCGAGTGACTAGAGCACATGGACTCCAATGGTCCTCGGTCACTTGCTGAGCAGCAGTCAGCCTGGATCAGGAATCAAACCCAAAACTTGACAGACTGGAACCCAAACCTTTGCTGTGGCAGAGGAGCTCCGACCCACAGCAGGGGCCAGGGCACACCAGAGGGATTTTGTTGAGGGGCCCTGACAGGGAGCACCCTGAGCAGTGGGTTAGAACCTCCTCCTGATACAGCAAAGTTGCAGGTTGGATCCCTGGTCAGGGCACAGACAAGAAGCAACCAAAGAGAGCATAGTAAGTGGAACAACACACTGATGTTTCTCTCGCTCCCTTCCTCTCTCTAAAATAATCAATCAATAAAAATGAAAATAAAAAATAAACCCTCTTGCCCTAACCAGTTTGGCTCAGTGGATAGAGCATCGGCCTGTGGACTGAGGGGTCCCGGGTTCAATTCTGGTCAAGGGCATATACCTTTGTTGCGGGCACATCCCCAGTAGGGGGTGTGCAGGAGGCAGCTGATTGATGTTTCTCTCTCATCAATGTTTCTCACTCTCTATCCCTCTACCTTCCTCTCTGTAAAAATCAATAAAATATATTTTAAAAAAATAAAAATAAACCCTCTGGCTTGCAGAGTTGCTAAAACAGTTAGAAAGCAAAGTCTCATCCCTTCCCGTTCATTCAACAAATACTTCATATGCTCCTTCAATAATCACACTGGGAATGGGTGTTTGTTTGTTTGTTTGTTTTGGTTAATCCTCACCTGAGGACATTTTTGCATTGATTTTTTTTTTGTTGTTGTTTATTTTTTTTTTACAGAGAGTGGAAGGGAAGGAGAAAGACAGAAACTAATATGAGAGACATCAAATGGTTGTCTCTTGCTGAATCCCCAACCAGGGCCCTGGATTAAGCCGGCAACCCAGGTATATGCCTTCAATTGGAATCCAACCTGGTACCCTTCAGTCTGCCTGCAGAAGCACTATCCACTGAACCAAACCAGCATTTTTTTTCTTTTTAAGTCCTCCTCTAAGGATATGTTCTTTTCATTGATTCTAGAGAGAGAGGAAGGGAGAGGGAAAGAGAAAGAGAAACATTGATCAGTTGCCCAAGCAACCCACAACCTGTGTATGTGCCCTCACCTGGAATCGAACTCATGGCCCTTTGGTGCATGGGAGGACACTCTAGCTACTGGTTCACACCAACCAGGGCCTGGAGGTACAATGAGTTCCCTCAGGGGGAGTGCTGCTTATCCAGAAGCCAGGCTCATGGCTGGTGAGTGCAGCGGAGGTGGCAGGAACCTCCGTGGCAGCACTGAGGAGCAGCGAGCCGAGTGGTAGGGAGCAGCAAGCAGGTGGGCGATAAGGAGCGAGGGGTCCCAGACTGTGAGAGGACACAGGCTGGGCTGAGGGATTCTCCCCCACCCCCAGTGCATGAATTTCGTGCACTGGGCCTCTAGTTGGTGTATAAAAACCTATTGCTACAAGAGATGTCTGAGATTTTGCTACCTATGGTTTCCTCTAAGATTTTTATGGTTTCATGACTGACATTTAAGTATTTTATCCATTTTGAATTTATTCTTCTGTATGGTGTAAGTTGGTGGTCCAGTTTAATTTTTTTGCACATGCCTGTCCAATTTTCCCAACACTATTTATTGAAGAGCTTGTCTTGACTCCATTGGGTGCTCTTGCTTCCTTTGTCAAATAGTAATTGAGCATAATGGCTTGGCTTGATTTCTGGGTTCTCTGTTCTGTTTCATTGATGTATATGTCTGTGCTTGTGTCGGTACCAGGCTGTCCCGAGCACAATGACTTTGTAGTATAACTTGATATCTGGCATGTGATTCCTCCAACTTTGTTCTTCTTTCTCAAGCTTGCTGCAGCTACTTGGATTCTTTTTTGGTTCCATATATATTTTTGTTGTGTTTGTTCTGTGACATATGCCATTGGTATTTTAATAGGGATTACATTGAATCTATAGATTGCTTTGGGTACTATGGGAATTTTAATGGTGTTAATTCTTCCAATCCATGAACATGATATACACTTCCATTTGTTTATATCTTCCTCTATTTCCTTTTCAATGTCCTATAGTCTTCCAAGTGCAGAGCTTTCACCTCCTTGGTTAAGTTTATTCCTAAGTATCTTATTGTTTGTTGTTGCAATGGTATACGGGATTGTTTTTTTTTTTACTTTCTCTTTGTGAGAGTTCATTAGTGGTGTATAAAAATGCCATAGATTTTGGGGGTATAATTTTGTATTCTGCTGTTGCTGAATTCATTTATTAAACCTAGTAGTTTTTTAGGGTTTTCTATGTACAGTATCATGTCATCTATGAATAATGGAAGTTTTACTCCCTCCTTTCCAATTTGGACGTCTTTTATGTTTTCTTCTTGTCTGATCACTGTGGCTAAGATTTCCAGTACTATGTTGAATAAGAGTGGTGAAAGCAGACATCCCTGTTCCTGTTCTTAGGGGAAATGGCTTTAGTTTTTGTCCATTGAATATGATGTTGGCTGTAGGTTTGTTATATATGGCCTTTATTATGTTGAGGTATGATCCTGCTATCCCCACTTTGCTGAGAGTTTTTATCAAAAAATGTGTGTTAGAATTTGTCAAATGCTTTTTCTGCATCAGTTGATATGATCATGTGATTTTTTTCTTTCAATCTGTTTATGTGATGTATCACATTTATTGATTTGTGCATATTGTATCAGCTTTGCATCCCCAGAATAAATACCACTTGGTCATGGTATATGATCTTTTTAATGTATGGCTGGATTGGATTTGCTAATATTTTGTTGAGGATTTTAGCATCTGTGGTCATCAGGGATATTGGCTGTAATTCTCTTTCTTTGTAGTGTCTTTATATGGTTTTGGACTTAGGGTAATTCTGGCCTCATAAAAACAGATTGGAAGTGTTCCTTTCTCTTGGATTTTTTGGAATAGTTTGAGGAGAATAAGTGTTAGGTCTTCTTTGAATGTTTGGTAAAACTCTTCTGTGAAGCCCTCTGGACCAGGGCTTTTGTTTGCTGAGAGTTTTTTGATTACTGCTTCAATTTCATCAGTATTTATCATCCTATTCAGGTTTTCTGATTCTTCAAGATTGAGTTTTGGAAGGTTGTATTGTTCTAGGAATATGTCCAGTTTGTTGGAATGCAGCTGTTCATAGTATTTCTTTTATGATCTTTGTATTTCTGTGGGTTTAATTGTTACTTCACCTCTTTTGCTTCTGATTTTATTTCATCCTCTCTGTTTATTTTTAAAAAAATATATTTTATTGATTTTTTTACAGAGAGGAAGGGAGAAGAATAGAGAGTTAGAAACATCGATGAGAGAGAAACATTGATCAGCCACCTCCTGCATACTTGCTACTGAGTATTTACCTGCAACCAAGGTACATGCCCTGGACCAGAATCGAACCTGGGACCCTTGAGTCTACAGGCTGACTGAGCCAAACCGGTTAGGGCTCTCTTTGTTTCTTTTTTTTATGGTATTATTATTTTTTAATTTTGTTTTATTGCTTAAAGTATTACAAAGAGTATTACATATGTCTCCTTCCGCCCCCCCCCCCGCCCTTGACCTTACCCTGGTCTCCCCTACCCCCCAGTGTCTTGTGTCCATTGGTTATGCTTATATGCATGCATACAAGTCCTTCCATTGATCTCTTACCCACCCCGCCCCCCAACCCTCCCCGGCCTTCCTGCTGTAGTTTGACAGTCTGTTCAATGTTGCTCTGCCTCTGTATCTACTTATGTTCATCAGTTTATAATGGTCATAAATGAGTGAGGTCATGTGGTATTTTTCTTTCTTTCTTTCTTTCTTTCTTTCTTTCTTTCTTTCTTTCTTTTAAATTGTTTTATTGCTTAAAGTATTACAAAGAGTATTATATATGTTTCCTTTTTTCTCCCCTTGACCTTCCCCTAGCCTCCCATACCCCCCCCCCCCCCGCAGTGTCTTGTGTCCATTGGTTATGCTTATATGCATGCATACAAGTCCTTTGGTTGATCTCTTACACACACCCCCACCCCTCCCCAGCCTTCCTGCTGTAGTTTGACAGTCTGTTTGATGCTTCTCTGCCTCTGTATCTATTTTTGCTCATCAGTTTATAATGTTCTTTATTATCCATAAATGAGTGAGATCATGTGGTATTTTTCTTTCATTGACTGGTTTATTTCACTTAGCATAATGCTCTCCAGTTCCATCCATGCTGTTGCAAATGGTAAGAATTCCTTCTTTTTTACAGCAGCATAGTATTCCATTGTGTAGATGTACCACAGTTTTCTCATCCATTCATCTGCTGATGGGCACTTAGGCTGTTTCCAGATCTTAGCTATGGTAAATGGTGCTGCTATGAACTCTGTTTCTTGATGAGTCTGGCTAGAGGTTCATCAATCTTGTTTATCTTTTTAGAAACCAGCTCTTGGTTTTATTGATCTTTTGTATTTTTTTAGTCTCTATGTCATTTATTTTCACATAACTGATATCATCAGTGCTTCAAGAAAGTGTATCTCTTTTAATACTAAAATTTGTATGGAATCAAACCAGGTATCATAAGCTAGGACTAGCCACACTCATTTGCTAAGCCACACTTCACCAACTCAGGCCAAATATTCTTACTGAACTGTAATCTGAACCAAAGTTTGTTGTTGTTTTTTAACATACAGTGAATTGATTCACACAAGAACCAATGTTGTATATTTTCCAAAGTGATTGAACCGAAACTAACACAGAACTTCATACTAATCTTAATATTGAACCTGAAGTGAATTGATATACATGTAGTCTAGTCAATTTTGGTCCTTGATTAATGATGCCACTGAGCTCCTAGAGTTGGAGCCCTACTCTTTGTTTAGAGGACAGCTCTGCCTTAACTGAGCCACTCAGTCACATTGTCTAAAGATCCGTGGGTCACATTACCCATAAAGTCACCTAAGATCTGAGAAAGCATGAGCAACCGACTAAGATAGAGGAGTGTTGCCTGTTTTTAAATACAATAGCATGGTAATAGATTGTTACTAGACTTAGTGTGGTAATCACATTGTAAGATATATAAATGTCAAATCACTATGTTGTACACCTAAAACTAATAATTTAACAAAAAAGCAAAAAACAAAAGATGTAAGTGGATGTCACTATAAAATATGCCTGACCTCCTTACTGTTCCTCAAACACACCACATATATTTCTGCTTCAGTCTTTGCACATGCTGTTCCCTCTGCCTGGAATACTTTGCCCCCACATAATATTTTGCTCTATCCTTTTTTTTCAGTTCTTTGCTCAAATGTCACCTAATGGAGAATGCTTTATGTGATTACCATGTCCAAAATAGCACTCATCCACTTAAAAAAATTATAGTACCCACTTGTAAATTATACCTTTTTTTTTAGTTGTTTATTGATTGCCTCCCTCCCCTACCAGAATATAAGCTCTATGAGAACAAAGACTGTTTTGTTCACCGCCCTATTCCCAGGTCTTAGAATAATGCCTGGCATGTGGTAAGTGCTGAATAAATATTTGGGAAAAATGGAAGCATGACATAAGATAACATGGCATAGTCCAAAGAATATAATTCTGGGAGTCAGAAGACCTCATATTTAGTTCAAACTCTGTTATTACCAATCTGGAGTTCAGTTTCCTTACTGGTCAAATGGGAATATTTGTTTCTTCTTTACCTAGCTCCCAGGGATATTGTGAGATTCAAATGAAAGAATGTATATGTAAGTTCTTGGAGAAGAAGAAGATACTAGATTTGTGTATATTTCCCTCCAAATTATTGAGTGCAGGTGTTCTGTGAAAAGCCATTTTTGTTGGTTTAACATTATACAAACTCGTGTTTTCTTCTCATATTCTTAAACAAAGGTAAGCCCCCAGGGACAAAAAGCAAATCAGCTACTAGTAGGCCTAGCCAGCCTTACTCCTTGGCAGAGTGCACCTAAAGGCCAAAAGGCAAGTCTAACTGAAACTGGAATCTAAATTTATTCTCTTTGCCAGAAATTGCACTCGTCCTGGGAATGAGCTGCACTTTTGAAACAGAGATTCGGAGCAATGAACTATTGGGTTTAGCCACCTCATGAACCAGGCTAGGTGGTCCTAATCATTGATCAATCATCCTCTTTCAAATGGCTTGCTGCCAGTAGGCTCAAGGAAGTAAGCAGTTGACCTTTTTCCTAACATCCTGTCCTGCCCTCCTCTGTCTTACCACAGACATATACAGAACAAATAATCAAAACATATCTTGGTGTTCTGGCAGGAATCCACCCACTCCAAACCCAAATCCAATAAAGCCACACAAAAAGCTGTTGATGAAATCTCTGAATTAAATTTATGTGAAAGGTGCTATAGTCTGTACATACAAAGATTCTTATTTATTTTCCATACACCACTTGGGCATGCCTTTAGGGATCTCAGTCTGGTATGGTTACTTTGATGAAATATGAAAATAAATCTGCTTTCCCCCAAGGTATCAAATGAATTGACTAAAATGGACATTGGCCAACACCTCAAGTTATACTGACTACTCCATGCTTCCAAAAAGATCCTGAGCATTTCAAAGCAGTGGGGGACAGAACAGAGGGGGTGAGTGGTGGGTAGAACCTGAGGTTGCCTTATGAATAAAAAGAGAGAAAAGGGAATACTAAATAATCCTCTTCCCTCTAAGGCCTTGATTCTACAATAACTTAAGGGTACGTTCTGAGATAGAGGAAAGGTGGCAGGAAATAGACTTTCTCAGTCTCCTTGCCCACAGTCCACCCCATTCCAATGCAATCTCACCACTTTGATTTTTTGTTTTGGGAATGGTGAGAGTAAACAAGTCCATTAGTGCCCTCAAGAGTCAACTGCAACTCCTAGGCCCTGCCCAACATGGGAGAGCTCCTTGCTTTGCTTCAGGCTGACCACACCAATCCCTAGCTCAGGAATCTAAGTGCTCTTGGCACCTCTCCCTCTCAGGTGTTGTATGGCCTAACTCTCCCCTACTTCTTCAACTGCTTTAAACTAAATCTACACTCACAGATTAAGTTATTTTAAATATTTTAAATTACAAAGTCATGTATACTTGTTGACAACTTTTCAACAATACAAACATGTATAAATTAAAATGGGAAAGATCTCCCCTAATCCCCCAATCTCTACCACAGGACTTAATCCTATAGTGGTTCGGTATGTACAGTTCCAGCAATTTTCTATTCAGACAACTGAATCAGGAAAATTTAATTTTGAATTCAGATAGTGCTAAATGCTGCAGACCACATGATAACTAGGGATGTTGAAAAAGCCGTGAGGCATGGCATGGCATGACTTTTTGAGACCCCTGCTGGTGAATTGGCAATGCATGTGCTGTATAACAGGTTTGCTGCCCATTTATGAGATGCGTGGTGAGACATATGTGGGACATCTATACTTCAGCAAGCTGTATTGAAGCAGCCTAAAATCTAGACTGAACATTCTTAGTTTACCTGGCAATTTCTGGGTTGTACCTAATGCCAAACATTCATGCCATCTTGAGAGATAAGATATCTTGGTAAAGGTAAAAGGCCAACATCTTTGGTGATATATTGGATTTTTGTGGGTGCCTTCCCACCCTGCTGCTTGCTCAGCTCTGGTCCCTCTCCCAGAAACAAAAAAGCCTTAGTCAAGTTAGTCAACTAAGTCAATCAAACGCTTTTAGTAGAAGAGCCATAGATTCAATCAAGAAAAGTGACATGTATACAGTGGGGCCTTGACTTACGAGTGTCCCAACTAATGAGTGTTTGGAGATACGAGCCATCTCTCGGCTGATTTTTTGCTTTGAGTTGCAAGCTAAAATTCGGGTTACGAGCCAGCTTCAGGTACCCCACCACTAGTTGGCTCAGCAAACGTCACAGTGAACGCCACAACATCAGACAAGCATTTCAATTCATTGTAATGGTGAAAATTGATTTGACATATGAGTAATTTGAGTTACGAGCTCCATCATGGAACGAATTAAACTTGTAAGTCAAGGCCCCACACACTAATAAAAGAGAAACATGCAAATTAACCATCACTCTGTCACTCTGCCATTCTGCTACACCCACCAGCCAATCAGAGTGACTATGCAAATTAACCCCAAAAATATGGTGGTTAATTTGCATACGCAGGCGCGGAGCGAAGACTGAAGGTGACTGAAGATGGCTGTGGCCACGGAGCTGGAGTGAGCAGGTGGCTTGGGTTGCTCCTGGTGATGGAGGAAGCGAAGCTTCCCACCAGCCCTGGACTCCGCTTAAGGAGTGGCTGGGGGCCAGGGTCACCAGGGGGCAACCCAGGCCTCCAGCCCACCCTGGGCTTTGCTCAAGGAGGGGCTGGGGCTTGGGTTGCTGGGGTGACCCAGGCTTCCAGCCCACCCTGGGATCTGCTTGAGGAGCTGGAAAAAAAAAAGAGGGGCTGGGAGCAGCCGGAGTGGAGAGGCCAAGCCTTGCTGCTGCGGCCGGACCAAAGGCCTGGGTCCCTGGTGCTGGAGGAAAACCAGTGCCGGCAGCCAGGGGAAGGAAAGCCTATTGCGCGAATCCTCGTGCAACGGGCCACTAATATATTATATATATATATATATATATATATATATATATATATATATATATATATATATATATGTATATATATATGGCAGGTTCATTGTTAGGGGTTAATCAAGCCGGTTTACTTTGGAAAGGATGAAGGTCTGCAAGTCAGATATTTTTGGAATGTATAAGATCTTTACATAGAGTCCTATATCCAGGGTAACCTCCAGGCTTGTACCTGCCACCCACTCACAGATGTCATAAGTTCTTGTCCTTATTGGATTGTCAGTGAAGAAACAATGCAAGGGCAGAGTTCAGGTATTTGGCCTGCAATAAGGACTATTGAAACCCCAACAATGGGAGAAATAACCAAGAGGTTTCTGCCAAGAGTGGTGCATCCTGATATGCACTTCTCAGAGTCAGGTTCAATAGGGTCAGATTGTTAGCATGCTTGCAAGCATTCACCTCTTTACTCCTCACCTCATTTTTTAAAAAAATATATTTTATTGATTTTTTACAGAGAGGAAGGGAGAGAGATAGAGAGCTAGAAACATCGATCAGCTGCCTCCTGCACACCCACTACTGGGGATGTGCCCACAACCAAGGTACATGCCCTTGACCGGAATCAAACCTGGGACCCTTGAGTCCGAAGGCTGACGCTCTATCCACTGAGCCAAACCGGGTAGGGTAGCCTCACCTCATTTTACCAAGAACTTGAGTAATTTAAGAATGTTAGCTGCTCTATTCTACTTTAAAACTGAGCCCTAACTGGTTTGGCTCAGTGGATAGAGCGTCGGCCTGCAGACTGAAAGGTCCCAGGTTCGATTCCAGTCAAGGGCATGTACCTTGGTTGCGGGCACATCCCCAGTGTGCAGGAGGCAGCTGATTGATGTTTCTCTCTCATCGATGTTTAACTCTCTATCTCTCTCCCTTCCTGTCTGTAAAAAATCAATAAAAATATATTTAAAAAAAAACAAAACAAAACAAAAAACTGATGCACAAAATAACTTACATCTCTTTCTCCAGATTGAATAAGCACCAAGCAGCCTAGTAGGGTTGTGCTTAGTATGCTTAGGGCTTGTGGAACTCAGGAGGCTATAAAACTTAGTGGTTTAAGAAATATGTTGCCTTGTTCAGGGAGTTCATAGTCTAATTAGAAGGCCTAAAGATCACAGGAGTTGGTGGCCTATAATGTATAGATCCACAGAATGGCCGAGAAATGGAAGGGTTCAAAAATCATATAGTTAACCTCCCTTATTTAACCTTATCACTGGGAACACCAAAGAACACCAAGTCACATGTTCTCATCAGACCAAGGGCATGCAATTTACCCTCTCCTATGGCTACCACTAGCTTATTAGAGATCAAATGGCCTTGTGTAATGGTAAAGGGTCCTTTTGCCTCCCATGTTTTATATTTCCAGTCCTCTATGGGCTTTGTATTTGCTGTGCTTCCAAGATCTACCATGAGAAGAAATTGCCTTTAACATTGAGGTGGGAATATGATAATGGTCATGAAAACCCTAAGCAACTTACCCCACCTTTTATTATTATAAAATTTCTGTTTGGGTGTCTCCAATGGAACAAATTATTTTTTTTTAATCTTGACAATACCTAGGAGGATGAGCCTGAGGGGTGTATGAGGTTCACATCACAAGGCAATTAGTTTAATACTGTGGCTAGTCTCAGTTCCATTAATACACAGGTATGGTGTGGGTGCCTTTCCCCAGGCATCTCATTAAGCATCTGATAGAGCAGTGATCAGCATTAGCATCCCTAATATCTGACATTGTCTGTGTTCCTTGAATTTGAAGATTTACTTTTCAGGGCAGGAAGCAAAGTTGGGAAAAATAAGCAGCAAGCAGAGATAATAGGGCCCAGAGAGGGGGTAGATATATTATTGGAAACAAGATGGGTAGCGTATGCCAGTAGTTCCAGAATTTAGAATTTCATAGAAGATTACAAATCATTTAATATATAAATGGAATCATTTAATATAGTCAGCTTTTATCCTATGAAGCAAAAATTTTTTATAAGCAAAAAAAATCTCCATTTCATTGAAAAATGACACTTTCACTCCAAAAACTTAGAAAAGGAAGAATAAATTTAGAGTAAATTTAATTCACAAAAAAACCTCTTCATTGTCCTGATTCATCTAATTTCAGCACAGACTAGTGGAAACATGGCCACAGATTGAAACTGGTCTGCACATTGACTTTGGGAAATTTTGGTCTATGTGAGAGCTAATAATATTAGACTTATGATGGCTGGTCTGGAGTGACACTGGTTAGTTTTCCAGAAGAACAGCCAGGTGTGAAGACATAAGGTGGAAAGGCTCTGGGCCCAAAGGGTAGGAAAATGGAAGGATGGTTCTTTCCATTTTCCTTCTGAGGAATGAGGGTATCCTAAAAGCAGGAATGTCCTATGGGTAAACAAATAGAAGGTTTTCCAACAATCTGTTTCAGGTCCTGGGTAAATCAAGGAGCACAAGAAGACTGCCCACAGCATGGTCTCTCCCCCACCCATCCAAATATGCACACACACACTTAGGAGCTCCCACCTCTTCCAAATACAGGTTGCCTGCATTATGTATTGACAGAATGAAGACACTTTTCCTAGAGTCCAAACACTCAAGTTCTCGTCTTCATTCCGACACTAGTGAGCTGTGTGATTTCTGGCAATCTATGTCTCCTCTCTGAGACTTGATTTCCTCACTGGGATAATGAGGGAGTTGGCCATGTAACTCTGACATCCTTCTCACACTACCCTCCACTCGTCCAACCTGGCCTCAGTTCATTCCCTGGTCACTGCTTCATTTAGGCTCAACAGAGGCTTCCCTGGTAGCACATTCCTTGTTTACCAGCAATTTTCCTATCTGGTCCCTGAGAGATTGGTGGCAGAGGCTTCCTCATCCTGTTTTTAATTTTCTTCTGCCAATTACAAGTTCAGCCAGGTCAGCTCAACCCTGTATCTCCCCTATATCTGTGCATTATGTCCCCAAAAGAATGATTCATGCTGGGGCCTATTATCTGAGAAACCCAGGTCACTTCACTAATTGCCCATGACTCTCTAGCTATATGCTATTTCTCTAATAGACCAATTTATCCATTTATGATAGACAAGATTGCCTTTGGTCCAGAAACCCTTTCTGAGTGGATGCCTCTATGGTCCGGAAGTTGTTTCTAAACCAAATTGCTGCCCTGCATTAGATATTGCTGGAGCTGTGCTATCAAGATGAGAAGTGGAAAAAGTGGGAGCTCAAACACCGAAAGTTTCTGGAACAGAGGGAAAAATATATAGTTCAAACAGAAGGGCCCATTCTTTTTTTATGTTGACTTTTCATTTTTTAAAAATTTTATTTTGCTGTCTAAAGTATTACAAATAGTAGTACATATGTCTCCCTTTTTCCCCCATTGACTTTCTCCTGACCTCCCCTATCCCCCGGCTTTCAACCACTCCTTTACACTCATTCTATACCCCCTCAAGGGGCCCTACAGGCCAGACAGAACTGAATTCACATCCCAGTTGTCACTTATTCGCTGCATGATTTTGGGACATTTTCTTAATATCTTTGAATTTCAGTTTTCCACATTTGTAAAGTTGGGAGGATTTTTATGCATATTAGATGAGAACATACATATAAAGTAGTTGGCATGAAGCAAGCATTTAATAAATGGTAGCTACTGCAATTACTTAAAACAGCTCTGTGGAGCTCTCTATTGCTATATAATGAAACCCCTTCTGCCCCGCCAGGCAGAGCTGGATAATCTCCCCACCTAGGTATGCCTATCAGAAAATAGGCCAGTCTCTTCAGAAATATATATACCCAGGCTGACAGTGACAGCCAGGACACCATTTTCAGCCAACATATCAGGGAATAACTCACTATACGATGTTACAGACCTCAATACATCCTGGAGAAGCAAGCATGGAAGCTTCTGGAACTACCTTGGGGTCTATGAATCTTCATGGGGGATAGGACAAAGTGAAGGTGCTCTTTTTCTACCTGTGTCTGGCATATAGTGTTTCTAATCCTGACCGCACTGCAAATAAGCATTATATCCCCATTTGCCATTAGAGAAAGAGGCTCAGATTACTTTCACATGATACTGTGGTCTTCAGGGTCCCATGCTTTACCTATTAGTTTAGCGGTGAGGTAATGTTCATGCCCATTGTTATGTAGTTACATCCAATCCTTCTGTGTGTGGAGGGAAGATACTCCCCTAGAGGACAGACACCAAGATGGACAGGAGAAGGCACAAAACCACAAACATAAACTCTGGTAGAAACAATGTTATGTGTTCACCAAGTCCTGTTTAATTTTCCTCTTCCTGGGCTCACAGGAATGTTACATTTTCCACCCTTCCTTGCAGTTAGGTGGTGTTCATATGACTGTGTTCTTGCCAATGGGGTGTAGAAGAAATGATGTAAACTACTCCCCAATGTGGCCCTTAAAATATTTCATGGGACTTTCAGCTCTGTTTCCCCCTGTTGCAGAGAACTTGAAGCCTCATATTGAGATGGTGCCACCACAGACTGGAAAGAGCTTGGATTCCCAAGTTGCCCACATTGGAGGAGAGCCCCTGATGATTCTCATCAGATTTTACATGTAAAAGAAAAAAACTTTAGTTGTGCAAAGTCACTGGTATATAAGAGTCTACTTGTTATTGTAACATAGCCTATCTTATCCTCCCTAATGCATATAGTAATTATATACAGGATGGAGCAAAAGTAGGTTTACAGTTGTTCACATGGAAAATAATATAGTAATTAATAAATAATAATAAAATAATAGCCCTAACAGGTTTGGCTCAGTGGATAGAGCATCAGCCTGCGGACTGAAGGGTCCCAGGTTCGATTCCGGTCAAGGGCATGTTCCTTGGTTGTGGACACATCCCCAGTAGGGGGCATGCAGGAGGCAGCTGATCGATGTTTCTCTCTCATAGATGTTTCTAACTATCCCTTTTCCTTCCTCTCTGTAAAAAAATCAATAAAATATATTTAAAAAAATAAAATAATAAACTGTATTTTGCATACTCACAACTGTAAACCTACTTTTGTTTTACCTGTATAGTTAGAAATACATACATACACACATACTCCAAAGAGTAAATAAAGAGAGAGATGACAGAGAGAATGATTTGATATGTCAGAGGTAGGAGTACAAATGAATGACAAAGTGGATGGGGGAAAACACAGGTTGGGCAGCCAGGGCATGGGGTTTGTGGAGTGAAGATCAGCAGAACCTGAGGATGCCTGGCCCTCTATGCTTCCTGTTTTGGGTAAGAAGAAACCTCATGTTTAGCTTTTTCTAAAGCTGCTTGCCCATCCAGGACAGAGCAATGCTGGGAGAGAAATTCCCAGTTTCTTAGATAAGGTTCACATATTGCCTGCATCCTGCTTGAGGGGATGCTGATTGCCAGCAACTCCTTGCGCTAAAAGCAATTTTGCAGATCCTTTAGTGTGATTTTTCCCCTTAAATCTTCCTTATAAGAAAGGACTTTTCTGTTTCTGTTCTTAAAAAACAGAAAGAAGTCTCTTCTTGGTGGGCACCATGGCCCAAGCCATCAAGTTTTTCCTCTCGATCAGAGTACCAAAAATTACATTGGAGAATGGTCTCTGCACTCCATGTAAGGTATGCACATCCAACCCCCAAACTGCCAAAGATCCACTCTAGAGCTACTGTCCATGTCTTCCTCTAAGCCTGGGCCATTGTCTGCCAGCAATTCAGACTATCTCCTAAAGTTCATCTAAAGTCCATATGCTTCAGTTTAAGAGCATTTCGTCTTGTGCTGTTGTAAGTGGAAATGGGGAATGCCTATTATCAATTCTCTAATTGCCTTCACCTAGCTATGCTTCTTCCCTGGGATGCTCAGTTAACTGCCTTTCATTAACCTAGGGAAATTTCCCTTTTTTGAAAGCTTCCCAGGGTGAGTATTCTGAGCCTGACAGGAGCTGTATTCCTTCCAATGTCTAAGAAAGTCATTGAGCATTTTACAACTTCTTGATGAAGTCTTAAGAGGAAGTGAATTCTCAGTTAGGTTGGGCCATCCTAAGCCTCCCAAGGGACTGTATAGTGGCTTTAGGAAAACGTCATTCTGGCCTATTATAATAGTACTGCCTTGTCAAAGTACACAAGGCCAGTAGCCACTGTGCTCTGCCTCGAGCTGAGCCAGAGCAATGGAGGGAAGAGTGGAAGAACAGCAGGGCTTCCCTGACCTGACAAGTCAGGTGGTCAGGCCTTAGGCCAGTCATCTCTGTGCCATGCAGGAGGCATTGCAGTCAATTTAGTATACTTATTGCCACCCAGCAATGCTGAATGTAGCACAGACTTCCAGGAACTGCCTTCATTTTCTGATTTTAAGACAGTGCTGAAAAAAAACAGAAAGAATATATGAAAGAATTAGAGAGAAAGAGAAATGAAGGAAAGAAGGAATGAATGAAGGAAGGAAAGAAGGAAGGAGGGAAGGAATAAAAGAAATAAAGGGGAGCACACCTTGCCTCTGAGTGTTCCTGGGCCATGACAATGAGCTGTATTGAGATATTTGCACATAGATAGACAACCAGAATGTGTGTGCCTGGTAAATATAGAACACTGAAATTATGGCAGGAGGTCCTCCCTGCCCTGGTATGTCTTACTCTGATATCTAAACATACCTAAAAGGACTTTAGAGCAATTGTAAGGAAGCACAGCATTTGTGAAATAATATAGTCCAAGTTGATCTACGGAAAAGCTTAGGTAAGTTTTCTCACGTGGCTTACTACCCCAACCTGGGAATAGAGCACTGGAATTTCTTCAGCCCCATGGTCTTACCTATTGGCCCACAGTGCCGTTTAGCTCTCCCTCTGGCAGCAGCTTTGTGAAGCTCCAATACCGAGTTAGGGTTTCAGGTACAATACCAGATATAAACAACTCAGTATCCATTACACTCAGTACAGCAGGGGAGACTTCACAGGCCAACATTACAAGAAACTGTGTTTTATTCCGATGTCACTGAAAGGAGGTAACACGTACAACTTCAATGGATAGAGAGGGAATAAACACATTCTCTGAAGAACTGAGGTCAGGGGTACTGGAACAGATGTCTTTCTTTCTAGATCAATTTTGACTCCAAAAATTCTGTAATTAGTACTGTCATTTAAAAAATTTATTTAGAAAACTTTAAATCTGGCTCCCATTCAACTTCCCTGTACTGGTCAGCCTGTTTGGGAAGGTTGTGTGTACACCTGTGTATGTCTGTGTAAGTATATGTCTATTTCTTTCCAAAGAAAAAAGATACCCAAAGAGATACAGAGACTCACCTAAAGGTGGTCCCCCCAGTCCATGTCAACCCACTCACAAAAATAAGCTTAAACTCTAGGGATTCCTGAAACCAGAGTACCCACTAGCTCACACTTGAAATTGCTCCTAATGTTGCCTTCCACCTTTGACAAGCACCAGTACATTTCAACAAAAGTGTCAGAGCTGAAAGATGTCTCAAACAAGCAAGTAAGCAAAATAGCATAAATGAAAGAGGAGAGAGAACAATGATGGGTGGACCATTGCCCCCCTTGAATGAAAGTCATTTTTCCTCTGGGTGTCTAAGAAGGAGGATATTGAGATGACAACATTCTAGAGCAAGAAGGGACTTTGAGAAATAGTTCCACTTAAACCATCCCAGACAGATGTCACAGAACTCTTATTTTAAAATTTTCTTGAGAAATTTAATTATTGTTTGTAAGTGCTCTCTTTTGTCTGACTCTTTTCCTTGTGCTGCTACAAGCTCATTACTTTTTGATTTGCAAGTGTAATGTAGGTGGTGATGAGTGGAGCTGTCCTTGGTGA
Source organism: Myotis nattereri (assembly GCF_964212035.1). Classification (NCBI taxonomy): domain Eukaryota; kingdom Metazoa; phylum Chordata; class Mammalia; order Chiroptera; family Vespertilionidae; genus Myotis; species Myotis nattereri. The sequence continues at coordinate 99,854,551 of NC_138078.1, read as the reverse complement.
GGCACTATGGGGTATAAAAAGGAGGAAAACCTCCAAGGTCTGGTCACTCTCTCTGCATGATAGATAACTTAGGTACAGTTTGGATAGCTCAGAGCCCCCCAGTTTGAGGGAATGGCATAGGTTGCTGACCTCAGCATTTCTGAGTAGTCTTTAGGAATCTTCAGGAGTCAGAGAACTTAATTTCCTGGGTGCTTTAGAAATTCTTGGCACAACTAAAGAAAAACCAAACCAGAAACCAGATTCTTTCTCTAGATTGCCTGTAGTGGAGTTATTTTCAGTTCTTTGTATCTAGCTTGCAGCTCCCTTTCTACTAATACTCTTCATCTTAGGAAAAAAGAAATAAATAAACCTGACTCTTGTTTGATTGACAGGTCACATGTTTCCACTTAGCATTTGGCAGTCAACCTGTTATTCCCATGACATCTTATTGGTGGTGGGAACTATTAGTGACATTTCATAGAAGGGGTGACAGAGGCATTAGTTTATCTAGTAGCATCCAAGCTGGAACAGTGTGGAAAATAAAAGAAAGTGCAAATATATAGACACATGCACAGACATGCACACACACATCCATCCATCCATAATGTTCTTGGCTATTCTAACCTCCCCTCCCTAGCACCACCCTCCTCATATAAACAATAACAGCAGCAAAGCTTGTCTCCCAGATGTACCCAAATAAGAGCTGTGGGTCTCAATCTGAAATTAGCACACACCAGGATTAACTAAGTTAGTATCTTCTTGATTCCCTTTCTCTTCCACAGATTTTCCTCCAGGCAAGGTAATCCCTAGACAAAAATGGGGGTGATATTAGGTTCCTCTTCTAAATGTCCTTCTCCCTGGCCTATGCCCAATGGCTCAACTTCACTGCCATATCCCACTAAAATACTCATCTATCCTCAACTTCCTTCTTCTCTGATGGCTTCTTCAGTGGCTGGCCTTTACTGCAATTCTTCCTGCCTAGCATAGCTGTAAATATCAGAGTGGAAACAGGTGGAAAAGGCCAGCAAAAGCTGAGAGGATCATTTGTGCTTCTGTGCCCAGTCTAGACTCTCTTCTGTAGTCAATTACAGGCACATCCTTAACTGGGCGAGGCAGTATGGGCTATGACAACAAGCAGAAGACAGGTTCTGATCTCGAGAATCTCACAATATAGCAGTGAAGGAAGAAGCTAACACACCCACTGAAGACTGAAAACTGGATATACCTAATGGTGGAGTGACATACTCGATTGTAAGCAACAGTCTTCTTGCTGAAAGAGCTAAGAGGCCATGAAGGCCTACTGGTAAGCTAGAATAATCTAAGAAGAGTTTGTAGAGGAGGTAGGAGTTGATCTAATGTCCAATGAGTCTCACCATGGAGCCTCATACTGTGATGGGCTGGCAGTTAGCTCTTCCTGAGTTTGTTGGCATTTGGAATTGGGACAGAGGGGCTGGAGGAAACCATAAACTAGCTCTCTTCTACCTATAGTCCTCCTGTAGTCCTCTTCCTCCCAAGCGTGGCCTTCTGCACTTCCACCTACCTCTCCAGGTATCATCTCCTTAAGCTTGGAATTTTCACCAAGCAGCAGCTGGAAGCCAGGCATTGGCTGTTGGAACAATATTGGCTATATTTCAAGTAGCTTTCAGACCTTCACTGGGGGAAATCTGCTTTGCTCTTGCTCATTCTAATCACAACCATGTGCTCTGGACCCCATGGAAACATACACAAATATGTTAGAATACTTTCTCCAATACTTCATCTTGGGGATTCAACAGTAAATATAAACTTGAGTTGCTGTGGAAGGGATGCTGGCTGCCTGGACTCTAGAGAAATTCTCCTGGGTTCCCAAGGGGATTTATTGTCCTCAAAAGAGAGAAGATGTTGGGCCTCTGGAATGGGCACAGGATTCTGACATTTTTCTCACTCTGCTCCCCTGAGAAACACAGCTTCTTACTAGTATATTAATATCAAGAGGAAACTAGCATAGGAACTGTAACCCACTCAAAAAGCCTTTGGAGTATGTTGAATGAGGAGCTAGGCATTTCTGCAAACTGTTGACCAAAGGAGCCCAGGAAAGGTCAGGTGTTCACTGCAGAGTGCTCAGGTATGGTGGGAAGTCAGGGACCTAGGCCCTAGCCCCAGTAAGGCCATGGATTCCTTGTATGATCTGGCTATTTATTTCCCCTGCCCCTGCTTCTCTCTCAAAATTTGACTCCAAATTTCAAAATAAGGGAACTACTTCTTCTCTAAGAGCTTTGGAAGCTCTAAAATTCTGTGTTTCAACTCCAGCCCTTCAAACAACAGCCAGAACTTGAGGGAAAGCAGCTTGTGATATAGCTCACTCCAAGGATAACTTTATGCATGGGAGTAGTGGATCTTGTCTCTTTGGAGTGATTTGGCATATCCTTGCCTTGCCGAAAAATATCCCTTCATTGATGCATGAAGAGAGTATGCTAATCTTTCCTTTGGGATAACCACAGCTCCAATGCTCCCTTCTAAGATAAAGATGGTGTATTATTCCTTAGCATGAGTGCACTAATCAGATACACTTCCCCCTAACTGGAGATTAGGGAGAAGGTGGTGATGGGGGAGGGGTGCAAATTTGGAAAAGTGATTGCCAAGGATGCATATTTTCCTGCCTTCACAATCTTGCTCAGAGATAGCCTCGGCTCTCCTATAGTCTTGCTGTTTTGTTTGTTTGTTTGTTTGTTTCCAAAATTGGTAAGGAATTAGAGAGTTCCTACCTCCTTCTACTTATGCCATGTTTGGAATGACAGTTTTTAGAGATGTTAGCCTGCACATCTCTAAAATGTGGATTTAACATGGAAGGAAGTACCAAATAACAGCATTCCTGCAGCCATCAAGCAGCACTATTCTCATGTCCTCTGTGAGGTATTTGGAAAGACATTTAGGGATGAAGAGCCCATGTCCCTTTGCTCATCCATTTCCATTAATTAGACCCCTTTGTCATAATCAATTTACTCTGTTAGCTGAAGTTTCTCATGCTGTGATCTGCAGGAAACATAGGATCCAATCCTAGCTCATCTCTTAACCTAATCTTGTGATCTTGGCTGTAGTAATTTAACCTCTATGCACTAGGTTATGAACCATGCAACAAAAGTGGAATTAATCGCTCATAATCATACTTGGAAGGCAGGGCAGGAGACAGGAGCAGGTAGAGTGAAGTAGGGTGAGGAAAGGAATGGAGTGGATTTTTAAAAATTGAAAATGGTACTACTGAGCTTGATCACCCACCTTATTTTCTAGACTTGGCTCTGAGTGAATTTTGGCTGTTTGCTAAAATCAAATCCACCCTCAAAGGACAAAGATTTATTAACGCTGAAGATATTCAAAAGAATGTGCCACAGGATCTAAACTCAATTACTAAAGAGGAGTTCCAAAAAAATGTTTTGAGCAATGGCAACATCACTGAAATAAAGAAACAGGGAGTTAGCCTCCCAAGGTGCTAGTCTGAAGGATACACCACTCCTTGGGATGTGCATGTCCTAATACATTTGTGAAAAAACAGCAGTCATTACACTATGGTCACATTTGAAATTATTCCCTATTTCCTCTCCTTTAATTCTCAATGGGGATTGGCAACAGTTGATTGCCATGTTTTGTAAGGAGCAGCTGAAAGCCATGTGGGATTTTTACCCTAGCTTGTTCTGTACCTACAACTATTAGTTTCCCTTCACTGTACATGCAATAAAACTATACCATAAGAAATTGGCATTTGTATAATGCTTTATGTTTTTCAAGGCAGTTTCATATTCAGATGATAATTTACGGAAGTGAAGGAACTCTATCTTACTTACTTTTGAAGACACAAACCCTAAACAGTGCCTTTCCCCATAACACTCAATAAATGTTCATAGAATGGAATAACAATCCTCTCATTTTATCCTTGAAACATGCTTGTGAAGAAGGCAGGCTAGGTATTATTCAAGGTATTTTTCTTATTTTAAATGGACCCAGGACACAAAGTGCATTGTGTATGGGCCATCTACTGTAGCAGTATTTAAGACCATCAGCTTTGGACACATTTCTGGATTCCAATTTGGACTTTGCCTCTGGTTAGTAATTGACCTTGAGTCAGTTACTAAACTTAAGTTTTCTCAACTGAGGTATAATAACTCCCTCAAGTGAGAAAAATAATAGCCTCTACCTTCCAGGGTTGTTTTGAGGAGGAAATGTCATCATCTATGTAAGGCACTTAGCATAGAGCTGACACAGTAAGCATTCAATCAATAGTGGATATTCTTATTTAGTTTATAGAGCTAGCTAGTGGCAAAGCATAAGCTGGAATCCAGGGCTAACTTTAAGTGTCAAGTCCTTTGAACAATATAAGGTGGAAATGAGAGTGAAAAAAGTGGTCTAGACTTGGTCAGCAAATGGAGAACAGAAACTCCTGATGACCTTTCTGCTTCTTGATTTTTGTTTGTTTTTTGTTGTTATTTGCTTTTTTGTTAATCCTCACCTGAGGATATTTGTTCCATTGATTTTCAGAGAGAGTAGAAGGGAGGGGGGGGGGAAGAGAGAGAGAGAGAGAGAGAGAGAGAGAGAGAGAGAGAGAGAGAGAGAGAAGATCCAGGTGAGAGAGACACACATTGATTGGCTGCCTCCTGCACATGCCCAACCAGGGCAGAGATGGAGCCTGCAAGTGAGGTATGTGCCCTAACCAGAATCAAACCCAAGACTCTTTAGTCCATGGGCTGACGCTCCATCCACTAAGCCAAACTGGCCAAGATGACCTTCCTGTTTCTTATGCAAAGGATCTTTTGAAATAGATGTTCAAGACCATACAGTCTAATCCCTGTATCTTATAGAAATACTAGAGGCCCAGTGCACAAAATTTGTGCACTGGTGGTGGTGGTGGTGGTGGGGATCCCACAGCCCAGCCTGCCCCCTCTCACAGTCCGGGAGCCGTCAGGGGATGTCCTAAGCCACAGTCTGGCCGCAGAGGCTCAGAGCAGGCACCCCGTTGTGTGTGTGTGTGTGTGTGTGTGTGTGTGTGTGTGTGTCCGCTGGGGGCCAGCCCTCAGTTGCACCTCTGAGGCTCGGAGAAGGAGCCCCGTGTGTGTATGTGTGTGTGTGTCTGCTGGTGGCCAGCCCCCAGCCACGTTGGATGCTCGGAGTAGGCGCCCTGTGTGTGTGTGTGTGTGTGTGTGCTGGGGGCCTTACCCCAGCCGTGTCTGAGCCTGGGAGCGGGCGCCGTGTGTGTGTGTGTGTGTGTGTGTGTGTGTGTGTGTGTGTGTTCGTCCACTGGGGGCCTGTCCCCAGCCACACCTCAGAGGCTTGGAGCAGGTACTGTGTGTGTGTGTGTGTGTGTGTGTGTGTGTGTGTGTGTGTGTGTGTGTCTGCTGTGGGCCTGCTCCAGCCGCACTCCGGAGGCTTGGAGCAGGCACTTGTGTGTGTGTGCGTGTTCGCTGGGGGCCTGACTCCAGCCGTGTCATGGAGGCTTGGAGAAGGCACCCCTCTGTGTTTATCTCTTAGGTTTGGGCGGAGCCTGGCCCTTCCTCCTGAGCTGGTCATGACCCTGATGGAGTCTTGACCTCATTTGTGTGTGTGTGTGTATATATATATATATTTATATATATATATATATATATATATATATATATATATATATATTCCTAGGTTTGAAGCAGATCTTTTTTGACTCAATGATTCCATTCATCGATGCCAGACCCTCTTTCAGCCCCCAACCTCCTAGAGAACTTTAAGTAAATAAATAAATAAGTAAATAAATAAGTAAATAAGAGATATGAATATATATGAATACGATAAAAGCCAAAAGACAGACTGGCCACTGATTACAGAGTGAAATCTGAGGCAGCATCTCCTTGCATTCCAACTTTCATTCCCATGGAACAGACCTAAACAGAGGCTTATGTTGGCCTGTTTCCTGATTTCAGAAACGTAAATCCAATCAACTGAAATGCCTTCTGTTTATACTGTCTACCCAAGGCCCTTCAAGACTTACACAGGAAGTCATTAAAATTCCTTATATTATCCCCAGGCAAAGGCATACACAGTCAAGCATCTTCCTGCTTCCTTCTATCCTGAGGATAACTAGATCTTTCTCAGTCTTCAATTCAGGGAAGATACCTCTCAGTTTGGACACTTGTCCCATTTGGGAGTCTCAAGTCACAATTTTAGTCCAACACCCAAGGATTTTTAGCAGACCTAAGAATGGATATTTATGTCTATCTTTATACCTAAGAAAGACCATATTCTCTGCTCACCAGGCCTATCCAACCCGATTTTGCTCCCTCCTCCCCACTTCCTCCCAGTCACACCTGAAAAAACAGGACGCCTACTCAGGCTGAGAAATACAGCCCCAGAGAGCTACATACCTTTCATTCTTCAGTGTTCAGATGACCAAAGGACCAGATCTTTACTTCATTCTGGCCCTTTGAAACTCAAAGCCTGAAACATCCTGATCTTTTGCCACATCTGCTTCTTTACCATATAGCTGGAGCTGCTTCATAGGGTAAAGATGAGTTCAAAAATATCCATCTTAAACTTTACATTTGACTTGTCATCAACCTATAAGGAGAGCTCAAGCTAAAGCATGGCATTCTTCTCATTCATTCTTTTCTAATTACCAACATATGATCTCTCCTCACTCCCCTCTCAGGGGCTCTCTCCTTTTCACAGGGCTACAGACCCAAAGATAATTGAAGTTTCTAACAATATAAACGCATGGCAACCAGGGTTTTGTCTTCTTCCCTAAGAGGTATCCCCCATTATGTACTTCTTTCTATGTACCAAGCTGCTGCCCAACAAATATCCAGCTTTAACCCAAAGAGACAGTATAATGGAACTTGTGGTTCTATACCTCCTCACAATGAGTACAGAGAGCAGAAGTTCTCAGAGTTGGTAGCTTTGATCTCATTAACCCAAACATATTTTCTGGCACTCTCCCAAGCTCCAGCACTCCACTTACACCCTTCTTGTCTAGCTTTATGGTATTTATTTTTAAACACAATAATTTATTGATCTTTAGAGACAGAGGATGGGAGAAGAGAGAAACATTGATGTGAGAGTGTAACATAGATCAGCTGCCTCCTGCACAACCCCTACCTGGGATTGAGCCCACAACCCCGCCATGTGCCCTGACTGGGAATCGAACCAGCAATCTTTCAATGAATGAAATGATGCACAACCAATTGAGGCACATCAGCCAGGGCCTAGTTGCATGTTGTTTAAATGAATTTCCCCAGTGTGTGTGTGTGTGTGTGTGTGTGTGTGAGAGAGAGAGAGAGAGAGAGAGAGAGAGAGAGAGAGAGAGAGAGATTAACTCCAAAACTTGTATGTGAGACCCAGATTTCTTCAGGCTCCTATTTTACACTCACAGGAATACCTAAACTCCATCTTGGGAAACAGTTTCTGTGCTTGGTTTCCTATCTCCCACAGAGTCAATGCCTGGTGAGGGGCTGAGGAATAGCTATTCTTATGTCATACTAAGATCTCTTCTTAAAGAATGCACAAATAAAACATGGACAGAAATATGGCTTTAGGTTTCTCAGACCCCAAGACCACCCTTGGAGCCCACAGGAAGCCCCCTGTCTCTATACACACACATACAAAGAGCCTTCCCTATCACATAGAGAGCCCATATGGGAAATATCCTTCCTTTGCCTGAATGGGCCAGTTGCCTCTAGTTAAGTGGATTAGGGTAACTTGGTATTGCATCTTGTCACATATATCATGTTCTCCTGGGTTAAAAGGTGACATTCATGATGGTATCATAGCTGCAGGGGTTCTAGCAACTAAAGAGACATGTATAGCCACCTTTAACCTCTATGAGTAGGTCAGTAGAGGAAAACCACAGCATAGAATGACAAAAAGAAGGAAAGGGAAAAGTCTCTCAATATATCCAGAGGGCCTAAATTTTAGAGCCCTAAACAGTCATGCCTAGAGATCATGAGCTAAGGCCCATTTCTACTCCAAGTCCAAATTGTGTCTACTAAAGTTATTGTTAGCAATGCCTCATACGCTTTGGCTGGTAGTTGCTTCAAAGTTTTGCTCATAGAAAACCACCTCATTTTTTTCTCCTTGCTGGGTATAGGGTACTATGTCGATGGTATCTTTCTTCTTTGGAACCTGGGATGAGAATCATGTTGAGGATGCAGATTTTAAAAATTATTTTATTTTATATTAGAAGCCCAGTGCACAAAATTCATGCATGGGTAGGGTCCCTAGTGGCTGCCAGCTGCTGGCCGGGGCATTCCTTCATTCTGCGCTGCCCCCTGGTGGCCAGCGCATGTCATAGCGAGTGATTGAACTCCCTGTCAGTTGAACTCCTGAGGGGACACTTTGCATATTATGCTTTTATATAGAGAGATTATTTATTGTGGACAGTATTACAAATGCCCCCAAATTTCCTCCCTTTACCCCTCTCCTCCCATCCCCTGCCCCATTCCAGACCTTAATCACACTATTGTCTGTGTCCATTGGTTATGCATTTATGTATAAAAGTTCTTTGGTTAATCTCTTCCCATTTCCACCCCCACCCCCACCCCCACCCCTCCAACAAGTGAGATATGTCAGTCTTCCATGCATCCATGCCTCTGGACCTATTTTGTTTGTCAGTTTATTATATTCATTAGATTTCACTTATAAGTGAGATCATGTGATATTTGTCTTTCTCTGACTGGCTTCTTTCACTCAGCATAATTTTCTCCAGGTCCATTTATGCTGTGGCAAAGGTTAAGAAATCTGTTTTTACAGCTGCAAGGTATTCCATTGTGTAAATACACCACAGCTTTTTTATCCACTCATCTACTGATCTTAGCTGTTGTAAATAATGTTACTATGAACATAAGGGTGCATATATTCTTTCTGATTGGTATTTCAGGCTTCTTAGGATATATTCCTAGAAGTGGTAATGCTGGGTCAAATGGTCATTCCAGTTTTAATTTTTTGAGTAAATTCATAGTGTTTTCCACAGTGGCTGCCCAATCTGCATTCCCATTAGCAGTGTACTAGTGTTCCCTTTTCTCCACAACCTCATCAGCATTCGTTGTTTGTTGGTTTATTGATGGTAGCCATTCTGGCAGGTTTGGGGTGATATCACATTGTAGCTTTAATTTGCATCTCTCTGAGGATTAGTGACTTTGAGTATTTTTTCCATATGTCTCTTGGCCATCTGTAGGTCCTCTTTGGAGAAGTGCTTATTCAGGTCATGTGCCCATTTTTTAATTGGGTTATTGTCTTCCTTTAGTTGAGTTGTATGTGTTCTTTATATATTTTGGAAATTAACCCTTTATCAGACATATCATCAACAAATATGTTCTCCCATATAGTGGGTTCCCTTTTCATTTTGATGATGGATTTTTTTTTGCTGTGCAGAAGTTTTTTAGTTTAATGTAGTTCCATTTGTTTACTTTTTCCTTTGTTTCTCTTGTCATTGGAGATATATCAGTGAAAATTAATTCTACTCTGTGAGATGTCTGAAATATTGCTACCTATGTTTTCTTCTAGGACTTATATGGTTTCACAATTTACATTTAAGTCTTTTATCCATTTTGAGTTTATTCTTGTGTATGGTGTAATTTGGTGGTCTGGTTTCATTTTTTTTTTTTGCATGTACCTGTCCAATTTTTCCAACACTATTGTTGAAGAGACTATCTTTACTCCATTCTATCTTCATCCTCCTTTGTCAAATATTAATTGACCATAATGATAGTTTGATTTTGGGGGTTTCTGTTCTGTTCCAGTGATATATATGCCTGTTCTTATACCAATACCTGGCGGTTTTGATTACAATAGCTTTGTAGTATAGTTTGATATCCGGTATTGTGATCTCTCCAATGTTTTTCTTCTTTCTCAAGATTGCTGTAGCTATTTAGGGTCTTTTTTTTTTTACTCAGTATAAATTTTTGGAATATTTGTTCTAGATATGTGAGATACGCTATTGGTATTTTAATAGGGATTGCATTGAATCTTTAGATTGCTTTGAGTAGTATGGACATTTTAATGATGTTAATTCTTCCAATCCATGAACATGGTGTATGCTTCCATTTCTTTGTATCTTCCTCTATTTTTTTTGCCAATGGTAGTTTATTGAGTACAGGTCTTTTTAAAAATTTTATCTTTATTGTTGAAAGTATTACAGATGTTCCCTTTTTCCCCATTGACCCCCTCCACCTTACACCTGCACCTCCCAGACATTCATCACACTATTGCCTGTGTCCATGGGCTATACATATAAGCACATAAGTTCCCCAGTTGATCTACCCCCCTTCCCTGCCTTCCCTCTGTGATTCATCCGTCTATTCCGTGCTTCTATGTCTCTGAATCTATTTTGCTCATCAGTTTATTTTGTTCATTAGATTCCACATATCAATGAGATCATGTGATACTTACCTTTCTCTGACTGATTTATCTAAGTACAGGTCTTTTACCTCCTTTGTTAAGTTTATTCCGAGGTATCTTATCTTTTGTTGTTGCAATGGTACATGGGATTGTTTTTTAGTTTCTCTTTCTGAGAGTTCATTATTGGTGTATAAAAATGCCATTGATTTCTAGATGTTGGTTTTCTATTCTGCTGCTTTTCAAAATTCATTTATTAATTCTAGTAGTTTTTTGGTGCAGTTTTTAAGTTTTGTTGTATACAATATCATGTCATCTAAGAATAATGAGAATTTTACTTCCTCGTTTTCAGTTTGGATGTCTTTTATTTTTTCTTCTTGTCTGGTCATTGTGGCTAGGACTTCTAGTACTATGTTGAATAAGAGTGGTGAAAGAGGACATCCTTGTCTTTTTCTTGTTCTTAAAGGAAACACTTTAAATTTTTGCCTATTGAGTATGATGTTGGCTGTAGGTTTGTCATAAATGGCCATTTTTCTGAGAGTTTTTTTTTTTTTTAATTAAATCTTTATTGTTCAGATTATTACATTTGTTCCTCTTTTTTTCCCCCATAACTCCCCTCCTCCCAGTTCCCGCCCCACCATCCGCCCTCACTCCCCACCCACTGTCCTCATCCATAGGTGCACGATTTTTGTCCAGTCTCTTCCCGCATCTCCCACACCCCTTTCCCCCCCAAGAATAGTCAGTCCATTCCCTTTCTATGTCCCTGATTCTATTATAATCACCAGTTCATTCTGTTCATCGGATTATTTATTCACTTGATTCTTAGATTCACTTGTTGATAGATGCATATTTGTTGTTCATAATTTGTATCTTTACCTTTTTCTTCCTCTTCCTCTTCTTAAAGGATACCTTTCAGCACTTCATGTAATCCTGGTTTGGTGGTGATGAACTCCTTTAGCTCTTTCTTATCTGTGAAGCTCTTTATCTGACCTTCAATTCTGAATGATAGCTTTGCTGGGTAAAGTAATCTTGGTTGTAGGTTCTTGGTATTCATCACTTTGAATATTTCTTGCCACTCCCTTCTGGCCTGCAAAGTTTCTGTTGAGAAATCAGCTGACAGTCGTATGGGTATTCCCTTGTAGGTAACTGAGTTTCTTTCTCTTGCTGTTTTTAAGATTCTCTCTTTATCTTTTGCTCTTGGCATTTTAATTATGATGTGTCTTGGTGTGGTCCTCTTTGGATTCCTTTTGTTTGGGGTTCTCCGCGCTTCTTGGACCTGTAAGTCCATTTCTTTCACCAGGTGAGGGAAGTTTTCTGTCATTATTTCTTCAAATAGGTTTTCAATATCTTGCTCTCTCTCATCTTCTGGCACCCCTATAATTCTGATGTTGGTACGCCTGAAGCTGTCCCAGAGGCTCCTTACACTATCCTCGCATTTTTGGATTCTTTTTTCATTTTGCTTTTTCGGTTGGGTGTTTTTTGCTTCCTCGCATTTCAAATCATTGACTTGATTCTTGCGCTCCTCTGTTCTGCTGTCGGGAGTCTGTATAATATTCTTTATTTCAGTCAGTGTATGCTTAATTTCTAGTTGGTTCCCCAATATAATATCGAGGGTCTCATTAGTTTTCTTGTAGATCTCATTAAGTTTATCGGCGGCTTCTAAACAGTTCTTGAGAGACCTTAAAAGTGTGGTTCTGAACTCTATATCTTCCATTGACAATTTTGTCCTGTTTCTTTGTCTCCGCATTTTGTTATGCTTCCTTGGTGCACCCCCTAGTGGTCTTTGTTTGTGGTCTTATAGTTAAATCTTGATTGTTTTAGCTAATTCCAGGGAGGGTTTGACCTCCAGGCCAAGTGGCTATGAGAATCAGCTGTGTCAGCAGTGAGAGAACTTCTGTCCTCTAGGGAGGTGCTAATCTGGCGTTTGCCTGAGGCTATCCGGCAAATGCCTGTGTGCAGGGCTTGGGCGGGGCGGGTCACACAGGATCAACAGGGTGGGCCGGAGAGAGCAGTTATGGTGGCTCTCAGTCCTGTCCCCAGGGGCTCTGCCTCTCTGAGTCCCAGCACCCGCTGCAAAGCTCGGAGAGAAAGCTGCACTCGCTCTGACCGAAGCCAGACAGTCGTGCTTCTCCCGTTTGAGTCTGGGTCCCTAAAGACTCACCCGGATCTGGAGCTCAGAGTCTGCGACTCCCTCCCGATTGAAAACGCCAACCGCGCCCTCCGCCGCCAGCCCGCTCTGCACACTCCGCACCTCAGAATTTGACTTCAGCACTGCGCCTCCTCTGAGTGTCCGTATGCGTTTCTCTTTCCTCCTAGTTGTAGGACTTCCATTCAGCCAGCGTTCCAGTGGTTTTGGGTGATGTCCCTTCCGTCTTTTAGTTTCACTTTTGAAGTAGTTGTTCAAAGCAGCAAACTCCAGCGTTAACCTATGCCGCCATCTTGGTTCTCCGACCGAGTTTTTTTTTTTTATCAAAAATGGGTATTGGATTTTATTGAATGCTTTTTCTGAATCTATTGATATGATCATGTGATTTTTATTGTGTTTATGTGATGAATCACATTTATTGATTTGCAAATATTGTACCTGCTTGCATCCCCACAATAAATCTCACTTGGTTATGGTGTAGGATCTTTTCAATGTATTGCTAGATCTGGTTTGTCAATATTTTGTTGAGGATTTTAGCATCTATGTTCATCAGGGTTATTGGTCTCTAATTATCTTTATTTATAGTGTCTTTATCTGGTTTTAAAATTAAGATAATGTTGGCCTCTTAAAAAGAACTTGGGAGTCTTCCCTCATGTTGAAATTTTTTTGAATAGTTTGAGAAGGATAGGTGTTAGTTCTCCTTTGAATGGTTAATAAAATCGCCTGTGAAGCCATCCAGTCCAGGACTTTTGTTTGCACAGACTGTTTTGATTATTGCTTCAATTTTAGTGGTTGTAATCTGCCTAGTCAGATTTTCTGGTTCTTTCTGATTTAGCTTTGGAAGATTGTATATTTCTAGGAATTCAGTCATTTGTCCAGATTGTCTAATTTGTTGACTTATAGTTGTTTGCAATATTTTCTTATAATACTTTGTATTTCTTTTGTGTGAGTTGTTACTTCTCATATTCAATTTCTGATTTTATTTACTGTATTTGGGTCATCTCTATTTTTATCTAGATGAGTCTAGTTAAAGGTTTGCCAATCCTTTTAAAGAACCAGCTCTTGGTTTCATTGATGTTTTTGTATTTTTGACACTAGTTTATTTCTGCTCTGATCATTATTATTTCCTTACTTATATTCACTTTGGGCTTTGTTGTTCTTTCAAGTTTCTTTAAGTTTAAAGCTAGATTGCTTATTTGAGATTTTCTTGTTTCTTTCCATAGACCTGTACTGCTATGAATGTCCCTATTAGTACTGCTTTACCTGTTTCCCATAGATTTTGGGTTGTTTGTTTTCATTTTTACTTGCTTTAAGATATATTTTTTATTTCTTCCTTAATCTTATTGTTAACCCAATCATTGTTTAGTAATATGTTATTTACCCTCTATATCTTTGTGTATGTTTTTCCACTTTTTTCCTTGTGATTGTAGTTTTGTAATATTATATTCAAAGAAGATGTTTGATATGATTGCAATCTTCTTAAATTTATTTATTTTAGTAATTTTATTTTTAATATAGTTTTTATTGCTGATAGTATTACAGATATCTCCCATTTCTCCCCTTTCCCTTCTCTCCTCGCAGCTCCTATTCATACCCCCAGGTCTTCACTACCCTATTGCCCGTGACCATGGGCTATACATATAAATATATAAGTTCTTTGGTTTATCTCTTATCATCCCTCCAACCCCACATCGAGGTATGTCAGTCTGTTCTATGCCTCTCTGATTTGGGTCTTATCTTGTTGGTCAATTCATTTTGTTCATTAGATTCCACAAATAAATGAGATCATGTGATATTTGTCTTTCTGAGTTTGGCTTATTTCACTTAGCATAATATTTTCCAGTTCCATCCATGCTGTCCCAAAGGGTAAGAGATCCTTCTTTTCTACAGCTGCATAGTATTCCATAGTGTAAATGTACCGCAGCTTTTTAATATATTCATCTACTGATGGGTACTTGGGCTGATTCCAAATCTTAGCTATTGTAAATAACACTGCTATGAGCATAGGGGTGCTTATATTCTTTCTGATTAGTATTTTGGGAGTTTTAGGATATATTCCCAAAAGTGGGGTCACTGGGTGAAATGGAAGTTCTATTTTTAATATGCTGAGGAAATGCCATACTGTTTTCCATAGTGGCTGTACCAATCTGCATTCCCACTAGCAGTGAACAAGTGTTCCCCTTTCTCCATATCCTCTCCAGCACTTGTTTGTTGATTTTTTTTATGATAGCCATTCAGACAGGTGTGAGGTGATATCTCATTGGGTTTTGATTTGCATTTCTCTGATGATTAGTGACTTTGATCATTTTTTATGTGTCTCTTGGCCATTTGTATGTTCTCTTTGGAGAAATGTCTATTCAGGTCCTCTGCGCATTTTTTAATTGGATTGTTTGTACTTCTTATTGAGTTATCTGAGTATTTTATATATATTGGATATTAACTCCTTATCAGATAGATCATTGCAAACATGTTCTCCTATTCAGTGGGTTCCTTTTTAAATTTGATGGTGGTTTCTTTTGCTGTGCAGAAGCTTTATTTTTATGTAGTCACATTTGTTTATTTTCCCCTTAGTTTTCTTTGCTCTAGGAGATGTATTGGAAATAATTCTATGTGAGATGTCTGAGATTTTACTGCCTATGTTTTCTTTTAAGATTTTTATAGTTTTATGCCTTACATTTAAGTATTTTAGCCACCTTGAGTTTGTTCTTGCATATGGTGTAAGTTGGTGGTCTAATTTCATCTTTTTGCATGTGTCTGGCCAGTGTTCTAAGCACCATTTGTTAAAGAGGCTGTCTTTACCCCATTGTATGTTATTACCACCTTTGTCAAATATTAATTGACTCTAATGGTGTCAGTCAATTTCTGAGGTCTCTGTTCTGATCCATTGGTCTATATGTCTCTTCTTATGCCAGTACCAGGCTGTTTTGGTTATACTGGCTTTGTAGTATAGTTTGATATCTGGTATTGTGATCCCTCCTACTTCGTTCTTCTTTCTCAAGATTGCTGCAGCTATTCGGGGTCTTTTATGGTTCCACATAAACTTTGGAGTATTTGTTCTAGCTCTTTGAAGTATACCATTGGTATTTTAATAAGGATTGTGTTGAATCTGTATATTGCTTTGGGTGATACAGACATTTAAATGATGTTAATTCTTCCAATCCATGAGCATGGTATAAATTTCAATTTGTTTGTATTTCTTTTTTCAATTTCCTATAGTTTTCCAAGTACAGATCTTTTACCTCCTTGGTTAAGTTTTTTACTAGGTATCATCTTTTTTGTTGTTGTTGCAATGGTAAATGGGATTGGTTTTTTAGTTTCTCTTTCTGAGAGTTAATTATTGGTGTATAAAAATGCCATCAGTTTGTGGGTGGTGATTTTGTATTCTACTCCCTTGCCAAATTCATTTATTAAGTCTAGTAGTTTCCTGGTGGAGTCTTTAGGGTTTTCTATGTACAATATCATGTTGTCTGCAAATAATGACAGTTTTATTTATTTATTTATTTATTTATTTATTTATTTATTATTTATTTATAATTTATTTTCTATTTAAACGGAGATAGCTACATTGATAAAATACATATATCATATCTAAAAATGAACCATATTGGTCCCTTAATTATATTAATTGAATAGTATTCAATTCCCCATTCACACTGTTATCAATAGAAAAGATCAATGTTAAAATTTAATTTGGTTAGGTAAAATGAATCTAGTCTAATAATCAAGCAAGAACTATCCTATCTAATAATAGACAAAGATGGTAATTGACCATACCTTCTCTATGTCTCCCATTGGTTAATCGGTGAGATATGCAAATTAGCCGCCAACAAAGATAGCAGCTAATTTGCATACTGCAGGCACAGCAGGACAGTGTGAGCCGCCATCTGGGCCCTGTGTGCAGCCCTGGGCAGCAGGGCTTAGGCAGTGGAATCGTGCCACCTAAGCCCTGCCCCCATCCGGGACCTCATGGTGATCGGTGAGCAGGAAAGGGAGGCCTGTAAGCAGCACCCATCAAGGCCTGCTCCTGGGTCACTGTGGCGATTGGTGAGCAGGAAAGCGTGGCCTGCAGGCAGCTCCCATGTGCACCTGCTCCTGAGTCGCCACGGGGATCCCAGAGCAGGAAAGCACGGCCTGCAGGCAGCACCCCACACTGGCCACAGCTCAAGGGAGAGTACAACATGCAGTGGAGGCCAGGAGCCTGAGAGATCAACAGAGAGGGGTGCCTGCTTCAAGCCTCTGCGGTGTGGCTGGGGGCAGGCCCCCAGCAGACACACACACACACACACACACACACACACACACACACACACTGGATGCCTGCTCTGAGCCTCTGCTGCCAGACTGTGGCTGTCAGTAGGACATCCACTGAGGGCTCCCGGACTGAGAGACAGGCTGGGCTGAGGGAACCCCACCCCCCAGTGCACAAATTTCGTGCACCGGGCCTCTAGTATATATATACTAGAGGCCTCATGCACGAATTCATGCATGGGTGGGGTCCCCCAGGGTGGCCTGCAATTGGGTCGAAATCCACAATCCAACACTGCCTGCCACTCCTGTCTGCAGCTCCCATTGATCCCAGCCCTGCTGCACCTGCCATGGGCTCACCAGCTGTGAGCCCTGCATCTGTCACCCGCACCGAAGGGGTTGGAGGGCTGGGACATGATCAGCTCTCCGGGTGGGCAGTGGGACACACTTGCCAGCCCGGGATGTGGATCTGTCCCCCTGACATTCATGCTGGTTGTCAGGAGCCACCTGGCGGTTGCTTCTATATAGTTTCTTCCTTGAGGAGCATCTAGGAAGGGGAAGTGGCCACGGTGCCCAAAGCTGACTTCCAGTAGGCTGGCGGCACTGTCGGGATTGTGCTGGGAGTGCCAGTCCATTGGTGCCTGGCCTGTTCTCTGGAGATTGGACCTGCAGGACTACTGAGGGAGTAAGTGGCTGCAACCAAGCTGGTGGGCCACTGGGACTGGTCTCAGCTGAGTGGCACTCCCTCTGTGGGAGTGCACTGACCACTAAGGGGCAGCTCCTGCATTGAGCATCTGCTCCCTGGTGGTCAATGCGCATCATAGTGACTGGTCTACCAGTCATTTGGTCATTCAATCGCTTAGGCTTATATATCTATATCTATATCTATATCTATATCTATATCTATATCTATCTATAGCTATATCTATGTCTATAGATATAGCTATAGCTGCTATAGATATAAATGTACATATGTGAGATAGTTGACAGATTTTTTCCTTTCTAAATTTTTCTTACTATAGTATGACTTATCAGAATAAAGATAGTTACTTTTTATTGTTTAAAGTATTATAAATAGTAGTACATATGTCTCATTTTTCCCCATTGACCTTCCCCCAGCCTCTCTTACCCCGCCTCTGTACATGCCCTCACCCCCCTCCCAGTGTCTTGCATCCATTGGTTATGCTTATATGCATGCATACAAGTCCTTCGGTTCATCTCTTACCTCCCCCACCCCTAACCCTCCCCAGCCTTCCCGCTGTCGTTTGACAGTCTGCTTGATACTTCTCTGCCCCTGTATCTATTTTTGTTCGTCAGTTTATAATGTTCTTTATTTTCTATAAATGAGTGAGATCATGTGGTATTTTTCTTTCACTGACTGGCTTATTTCACTTATCATAATGCTCTCCAGCTCCATTCAGGCTGTTGCAAATGGTAGGAATTCCTTCCTTTTTACCGCAGTGTAGTATTCCATTGTGTAGATGTACCACAGTTTTTTAATCCACTCATCTACTGATGGACATTTAGGCTGTTTCCAAATGTTAGCTATTGTAAATTGTGCTGCTATGAACATAGGGGTGCATATACCCTTTCTGATTGGTGTTTCTGTTTTCTTAGGATATATTCCTAGAAGTGGTATTTCTGGGTCAAATTGCAATTCCATTTTTAGGAGATAGAAGATATAGAAGAAGACATGAACAAATGAAAGAATATTTCATGTTCATAGATTGGTAGAATCAACATCATTAAAATGTCTATACTACCCAAAGCAATCTATAAATTCAATGCAATCCCCATTAAAATACCAACAGCATATTTCAAAGACCTAGGCCAGTGATGGCGAACCTTTTGAGCTTGGCGTGTCAGCATTTTGAAAAACCCTAACTTAGCTCTGGTGCCATGTCACATATAGAAATTTTTTGATATTTGCAACTATAGTAAAACAAAGACTTATATTTTTGATATTTCTTTTTTATATTTAAATGCCATTTAACAAAGAAAAATCAACCAAAAAAATGAGTTCTCATGTCACCTCTGACACGCGTGTAATAGATTCACCATCACTGACCTAGAACAAATTCTCTAAAAATTCATCTGGAATAAAAAAGACCAAGAATAGCTGCAGCAATCTTGAGAAAGAAGAAGAATGTTGGAGGGATCACAATACCAGATATCAAGCTATAGTAAAAAGCCGTTGTTCTCAAAACTGCCTGGTACTGGCACAAGAACAGACATGTAGACCAGTGGAACAGAACAGAGAACCCAGAAATTGACACAAGCCATTATGCTCAATTAATATTTGACAAAGGAGGCAAGACCATACAATGGAGTCAAGACAGTCTCTTCAATAAATGGTGTTGAGAAAACTGGACAGATACTTACAAAAAAATGAAACTAGACCACCAACTTACACCATACACAAAAATAAACTCAAAATGGATAAAGGACTTAAATGTAAGATGGGAAACCATAAAAATCTTAGAAGAAGCCATAGGCAGCAAAATAGCAGACATTTGTCGTAGCAATATATTTAATGATACAGCTCCTAGGACCTAGGGCAATGGAAACTAAGGAGAAAATAAACAGATGGGACTACATCAAAATAAAAAGCTTCTGCACAGCAAAAGAAACTATCAACAAAACAACAAGAAAATCCCCTGCATGGGAGAACATATTTGCCAATGTTATCACCAATAAGGGTTTAATCTCCAACATTTACATGTAACTCATACTACTTAACTAAAGAAAGATAAACAACCCAATCAAAAAATGGGCAAATGACCTAAATTGACACTTTTCAAAAGAGGACATTCAGAAAGTCAAGAGACATATGAAAACATGCGCATAGTCACTAATCATCCGAGAGATGCAAATCAAAACAACAATGAGGTACCATCTCACACCTGTCAGAATGGCTACCATCAACAAATCAACAAGTGACAAATGCTGGAGAGGATGCGGAGAAAAAGGAACCCTCTTTCACTGCTGATGGGAATGCACACTGGTGCAGCCACTATGGAAAACAGTATGTCGTTTCCTCAATAATTACAGTTTTATTTCCTCCTTTCCAATTTGGATGCCTTTTATCTCTTCTTCTTGTCTGATTGCTGTAGTTAGAACTTTCAGTACTATGTTGAAGAGGACTGGTGAAAGTGGACATCCTTGTCTTGTTCCTGTCCTTAAGGGAAACACTTTTAGTTTTTGCCCATTGAGTATGATATTGGCTGTAGGTTTGTTGTATATATTCTTTATTATGTTGAGGTGTGATCCCTCTATTCCAACTTTACTGATAATATTTATTTAAAAAATGTGTACTGAATTTTGTCAAATACTTTTTCTGCATCTATTGAAATGATCATGTGGTTTTTATCTTTCAATTTGTTTGTTATGTATCAAATTTATTGATTTGGGAATGTACCAGTCTTGCATCCCTGGAATAAATCCCACTTGATCATGTTGTATTATCTTTTTAATATATTGTTAGATCCGATTTGCTAATATCTTGTTGAGGATTTTAGCATATGTGTTCATCATGGATATTGGCCTGTAATTATCTTTCTTTGTAGTGTCTTTGTTTTTGGAATTAAGATAACGCTGGCTTTCTATAAAGAGCTTGGAAGTGTTTCTTCCTGTTGAAGTTTTTGAATAGTTTGTGTAGGTATTACTTCTTGTTTGAATGTTTGATAAAATCCATCTGGTTCAGGATTTTTGTTTGCTGGAATTTTTTAAATTACTGCTTCAATTTCATCACTTGTTATTGTCCTACTCAAGTTTTCTGATTAAGTTTTGGAAGATCGTATGCTTCCAGGCATTTGTCCATTTTACCCAGGTTATCCAGTTTGTTGTCATATAGTTGTTCATAGTATTTGCTACAATCCTTTGCATTTCTATAGTGTCTTTTGTTATATCAACTCTTTCATTTCTTTCTTTATTTGGATCCTCTCTCTTTGTATCTTGATGAGTCTGGCTAGGGGTTCATTAATCTTGTTTATCTTTTCAAAGAACCAGCTCTTGGATTTATTGACTTTTGTACCCTTTTTTCAGTCTCTATGTCATTTATTTCTGCTCTGATCTTATTATTTCCTTCCTTCTACTTCCTCTGGGCTTTTTTTGCTGTTCTCTTTCTAATTCATTTAGCTGTAGGTTTAGATAATTTATTAGTCCTTTTTCTTGTTTCTAGAGGTAGGCCTTTAATACTATGAACTTCCCTCTAAGGACTGTTTTCGCTGTGTCTCATAGGTTTTGGGTGGTTGTGTGTTCATTTTTATTTGTTTTCAGGAAGTTTTTAATTTCTTGCTTCATCTCATTGGTAATAATTCGTTGTTTAATGACATGCTATTTAGCCTCCGTGTAGTTGAGTGATTTTAACTTTTTTATTGTAGTTGGTTTCTAACTTTATGACATTGTGATCCAAGAAGATGCTTGGTATTATATCAAACTTCTTGAATTTGTATAGACTTGTTTTGTGCCCTAACATGTGGTCTATCTTAGAGAATGTTCCATGTGCACTTGAGAAGAATGTATATTCTGTTGCTTTGGGGTGAAATGTTCTGTAAATATCAATCAGATCCATCTGATCTAGTGTGTCATTTAAGGCCTCTGTTTCCTTGTTAATTTTTTGTATGGAAGATCTATTCAGTGATGTCAGTGTGGTGTTATAGTCCCCCATTATGACTGTATGCTGTCAATCTCATCCTTAAAGTCCATCAAGAGTTTTTAAATGTATGTGGGTGCTCCTATATTGGGTGCATATATGTTTACAAGAGTTATATTTTCTTATTAAATAATTCCCTTTAGTATTATGAAGTGGCCTTCTTTGACTATTGTTATGGCCTTTGCTTTGAAGTCTATTTTGTCTGATATGAGTATTGCTACTCCAGCTTTTTTTCACTTTCC
The DNA here is from genome assembly GCF_964212035.1 of Myotis nattereri. Classification (NCBI taxonomy): domain Eukaryota; kingdom Metazoa; phylum Chordata; class Mammalia; order Chiroptera; family Vespertilionidae; genus Myotis; species Myotis nattereri. The sequence continues at coordinate 99,832,962 of NC_138078.1, read as the reverse complement.
ATTTGCATAGAATATATTTTTCTATTCCTTCACTCTGAGTCTGTGTATATCTTTTGTTCCAAGGTGTGTCTCTTGTAGACAGCATACATATGGTTTATCTTTTCTTGTCCATTCAGTCACCCTGTCTTTTGACTGGAGCATATAATCCATTTATATTTAAGGTTATTATTGATAGGTATTTATTTATTGCCATTTTTATTTTCTTTATGCCTATGACCCTCTCTCTCCCTCCTTTTCTTCTTCTTAAAGCAGACCCTTTAACATTTCCTGCATTGCTGGTTTGGTGGTAATGTACTCCTTTAACTTTTTCTTGTCTGGAAAGCTTTTTATTTCAATTTTAAATGATAGCCTGGTTGGATACAGTAGTCTTGGATTTAGGCCCTTGTTTTTCAGTACTTCAAGTACTTCATGCCACCTCCTTCTGGCCTGAAGTGTTTCTCTTGAGAAGTCAGTTGACATTCTAATGGGAACTTTGTATGTAATTTTCTCTCTCTCGATGCCTTTAAGATTCTTTGTCTTTAACATTTGCCATTTTAATTATGATGTGTCTAGGTGTGGGTCTCTCTGGGTTCATCCTGATTGGGACTCTGTGCCTCCTGAACTTGTGTGACATTTTCTGGCACCAGGTTGGGGAAATTTTGTTATTATTTCTTTGAACAGGTTCTCTGTTTCTTGCTAATCCTCATCCCCTTCAGATATTTCTGTAATGCAGATGTTGTAACATTTCGTGTTGTCCCAGAGCTCCCTTAAGCTATCTTCCTGCTTTTTAATTCTTTTTCTTTTCTATTTGCTGCTCTAGTTGGGAATTTATTTCAACCTTATCTTCCAAGTCGCTGATTGGGTCCCCTGCTTCATCTAATCTACTTTAATACCTTCCAATGTGTTCTTCATGTCAGATATATCATTCTTCATTTCTGTCTGGTTCTTGTTAACAGCCTCTATTTCCCTTTTCATGTATTATAATTTGTACTAAGTTCCTTAAGCATCTTTATAACCATTGTTTTGAACTCTATGTCTGATAGGTTGCTTGCCTACATCTCATTTAGTGATTTTTCTGGATATTCCTTCTTTTCTCTCATTTTGGGGGTTGTTTCTTTGTCTCTCCATTTTAGCTGTCTCTTTGTATTTGCTTCTATGTATTAGATAGAGCTGATATGCTTCCCAGTCTTTGTGGGATGACCTTATGTAGACAGTGTCTTGACAGGTCCAGTGATGTAGTCTCTTTGTTCATCTTAGCTGGGTGCTCTAGGAATGCCCATTCTGTGCATTGTTTGGGCTCTCCTGTTGTAATTGGGACTTGATTGTTGATGTCCTATGTATGGGAGGGATCTCCCCTCTTACTTGCTGCCAGTGAGGTTCAACCCCAATGTCATTGTGCCAGATGTCCAGTGGTTGAGGACTCCTTAGCCAAAAGGCTGGGTCTGCCTTGAGTCTCACAACTTGATTGACCCTGTTCTGAGCTCTATTTCCTTCCCCCATGGAACTGGTCCAGCAGGTGTCAGTTGCAGGCGCTTGGGGTCCCGCTGGCTTTTGCCTCACTGAGCAGTCCAGGATGGTGTCTGAGGCAAGGACCCAAACTGCTGTTTCTGACTAATTAAATAAAGCAAAGACTCAAAGCCTCTACTAGACTGATTGGATTCTATCTTAAGTATCCTCCAGCAATTGGCCACAGTTGGGGTGAGAGGTTTTCCAACAGGGTGGGATAATTTCTTCTGTCTGGAGGCTCCAGTTCACTCTGTCCTCCCTCTACTGGAGTCCAAAGTCAGTGACTGAATATGAAATTTTATGCATTGGCCCTTGAAGTGGGTGTATGCATTTTCAGCTGTCTCTCCCTGGCAGACAGCAACCCTGCTGCTTTTCACAGACAGATGTCATGTGGGCACCTTTCGCATTTCTGGAGCTCTCTGCTGGGGGTGAGGAAGCTTGGGGATTAGATCCCAGAATTCTCAGTGACAATCCCCCATAGCTGAGATATCTCTCTAGAACTTCAGCTTCTCTCTGTGGGAGCCTGGCCAGGCCTTTTACACCTCTGCCCCTCCTACTAGTCTCTATGCAGTCTCCGCTTTCCATCCTTGGTTATCAGGGTTCTCTTCAGCTAGAACTCAGTTGACATTTCAGGGTGGTTCTTCTGTATTTTTGTTGTAATTCCAGTTTGGTCATGGGAGCATGTCTGTGAGCTTCCACTTACTCCACCACTATTTTTATTTTTATTTATTTATTTATTTTTATTTTTATTTTTTTAATTGCTTAAAATATTACAAAGGGTATTACATGTGTCCATTTTATCCCCCCGCCCTAGACAGTCCCCTAGCCTCCCCTATCCCCCAGTGTCTTATGTCCATTGGTTATGCTTATATGCATGCATACAAGTCCTTTAGTTGACCTCTTACCCCCCTACCTCCGGCCCCCCAACCCTCCCCGGCCTTCCTGCTGCAGTTTGACAATCTGTTTGAGGCAGCTCTGCCTCTGTATCTATTATTGTTCAAAAGTTTATAATGGTCTCTATTATCCATGAATGAGTGAGATCATGTGGTATTTTTCCTTCATTGACTGGCTTATTTCACTTAGCATAATGCTCTCCAGTTCCATCCATGACGTTGCAAATGGTAAGAGTTCCTTCCTTTTTAGAGCAGCATAGTATTCCATCGTGTAGATGTACCACAGTTTTCTAATCCATTCATCTACTGATGGGCACTTAGGCTGTTTCCAGATCTTAGCTATGGTGAATTGTGCTGCTATGAACATAGGGGTGCATATATCCTTTCTGATTGGTGTTTCTGGTTTCTTGGGATATATTCCTAGAAGTGGGATCACAGGGTCAAATGGGAGTTCCATTTTCAGTTTTTTGTTTTTTTTTTAATTAAATCTTTATTGTTCAGATTATTACATTTGTCCCTCTTTTTTCCCCCCCATAACTCCCCTACTCCCAGTTCCCGCCCCACCCTCCGTCCTCACTCCCCACCCACTGTCCTCATCCATAGGTGCACGATTTTTGTCCAGTCTCTTCCCGCATCTCCCACACCCCTTTCCCCCCCAAGAATAGTCAGTCCATTCCCTTTCTATGTCCCTGATTCTATTATAATCACCAGTTCATTCTGTTCATCAGATTATTTATTCACTTGATTCTTAGATTCACTTGTTGATAGATGCATATTTGTTGTTCATAATTTGTATCTTTACCTTTTTCTTCCTCTTACTCTTCTTAAAGGATACCTTTCAGCACTTCATGTAATCCTGGTTTGGTGGTGATGAACTCCTTTAGCTTTTCCTTATCTGTGAAGCTCTTTATCTGACCTTCAATTCTGAATGATAGCTTTGCTGGATAAAGTAATCTTGGTTGTAGGTTCTTGGTATTCATCACTTTGAATATTTCTTGCCACTCCCTTCTGGCCTGCAAAGTTTCTGTTGAGAAATCAGCTGACAGTCGTATGGGTATTCCATTGTAGGTAACTGAGTTTCTTTCTCTTGCTGCTTTTAAGATTCTCTCTTTATCTTTTGCTCTTGGCATTTTAATGATGATGTGTCTTGGTGTGGTCCTCTTTGGATTCCTTTTGTTTGGGGTTCTCTGCGCTTCTTGGACCTGTAAGTCCATTTCTTTCACCAGGTGGGGGAAGTTTTCTGTCATTATTTCTTCAAATAGGTTTTCAATATCTTGCTCTCTCTCATCTTCTGGCACCCCTGTAATTCTGATGTTGGTACTCTTGAAGCTGTCCCAGAGGCTCCTTACACTATCCTCGCATTTTTGGATTCTTTTTTCATTTTGCTTTTCCGGTTGGGTGTTTTTTGCTTCCTCGCATTTCAAATCATTGACTTGATTCTTGCGCTCCTCTGGTCTGCTGTCGGGAGTCTGTATAATATTCGTTATTTCAGCCCGTGTATGCTTAATTTCTAGTTGGTTCCCCAATATAACATCGAGGGTCTCATTAGTTTTCTTGTAGATCTCATTAAGTTTATCGGTGGCTTCTAAACAGTTCTTGAGAGACCTTAAAAGTGTGGTTCTGAACTCTATATCTTCCATTGACAATTTTGTCCTGTTTCTTTGTCTCCGCATTTTGTTATGCTTTCTTGGTGCACCCCCTAGTGGTCTTTGTGCGCAGTCTTATAGTTAAACCTTGATTGTTGTAGCTAATACCAGGGAGGGTTTGACCTCCAGGCCAAGTGGCTATGAGAATCAGCTGTGTCTGCAGTGAGAGAACTTCTGTCCTCTAGGGAGGTGCTAAACGCCAGAGGCTATCCGGCAAATGCCTCTGTGCAGGGCTTGGGCAGGGCGGGTCGCACAGGATCAACAGGGTGGGCCGGAGAGAGCAGTTATGGCAGCTCTCAGTCCTGTCCCCAGGGGCTCTGCCTCTCTGAGTCCCAGCAATGGCTGCAAACCTCAGAGAGAAAGCTGCACTCGCTCTGACCGAAGCCAGACAGTCCCGCTTCTCCCGTTTGAGTCTGGGTCCCTAAAGACTCGCCTGTATCTGGAGCTCAGAGTCTGCGACTCCCTCCTGATTGAAAACGCCAACCGCGCCCTCCGCTGCCAGCCCGCTCCGCGCACTCTGCACCTCAGAATTTGACTTCAGCACTGCGCCTCCTCTGAGTGTCCGTATGCGTTTCTCTTTCCTCCTAGTTGTAGGACTTCCACTCAGCCAGCGTTCCTGTGGTTCTGGGTGATGTCCGTTCCGTTTTTTTAGTTTCACTTTTGAAGTAGTTGTTCAAGGCAGCAAACTCCGGCGTTAACCTATGCCGCCATCTTGGTTCTCCGCAACACCTTTCTTCCATTTTCAGTTTTTTAAGGAAACTCCATACTGTCTTCCATAGTGGCTGCACCAGTCTGCATTCCCACCAGCAGTCCACCACTATTTTTAATCTCCTTAAATTTATTGAGAGACTTGTTTTGTGTTCTAACATGTGGTCTAACCTAGAAAATGTTCCATGTGAACTTTAAAAGAATGAATACTCTTCTAGTTTGAGGTGAAATGTTCTGAAGACATCAATTTTATCCTTCTGATCTAGTGCATCATTTCAAGCCACAGTTTCCTTGTTGAGTCTCTGTTTGGAAGTGTATCTATTAATGTCAATGGGATGTTAAAATCTCCTTTTATGTCCATCAAGATTTGCTTTATACAGTTAAACGCTTTTATGTTGGGTACATAAATGTTTATAAGGGTTGTTTCTTCTTGTTGGATTGTTCCCTTTATCATTATGTAGTGTTCTTCTTTATCTCTGAGTATAACCTTTGCTTTAAAAGTCTACTTTGTCTGATATAATTATTGCTACCTCAGTCCTTTTTTTCCTTTCCATTTGCATGAAATGTATTTTTCCATCCTTTAATTTTAGTCTCTGTGTGTCTGAGGTGGGTCTCTTTGTACATAGCATAGATATGGGTCTTTTTCTTTTTATCTTGGAACATTTAAGCCACTTACATTGAAATTGATTATTGATAGGTACATATTTATTGCCTTTTATTTTTTTTAACTATGTTTATTTTTTTTTCTCTTCATCTTTTTTTTTAAAAGAAGACCCTTTTTAACATTTCTTGTAATACTAATTTGGTGGTAATGAACTCCTTTAGCTTTTTTCTCAACTGAGGAGCTCTTTATTTCTCCTTCAATTTTTAAATGCTAGCCTTGCTAGGTAAAGTAGTTTTGGTTGTGGATTCCTGCTTTTCATCATTTTGACTATTTCATGCCATTCCTTTCTGCTCTGAAATGTTTCTGATGAGAAATAAGCTGACAGTCTAATAGGAGGTCCTTTATAGTTAACTGTTTTTCTCTTGATGCTTTTAATGAATAACATCATTAAACCTTTAACCTTTGCCATTTAATTAAGATATGTCTTAATGTGGGCTTCTTTGTGTTCAACTTGTTCAAGACTCTTTGTGCTTCTTAGACTTGTGTGTCTTCTTCCTTCACCTTGTTAAGGACTTTTTCAGCCATTGTTTATTCCAATAAGTTCTTGATATTTCACTCTCTCTCTTCTCCTCTAGGACCTGTATGGTGCAAGTATTGTTATGTTTCATGTTGTCCCAAAGGTCCCTTAAACTATCCTCATTTTTTAAAATAATTTTTTCTTTTTGCTGCTCTGTTTGGGTGTTCTCTGCTACCTTGTCTTCCAAATTGCTGATTCGATTCTCTGCTTCATTAAACATACTGTTTATTTTTTCTAGTGTATTGTTCATTTCAGATATTGTATTCTTTGTTTCTTAATGGTTCTTTTTATGACTTTTATGTTCTTTTACATGTTGTTGAAGTTCTCAAAAGTTCCTTGAGCTACCTTACAACCATTTTTCTCTATATCTTATAAATTGCTTTCCTACATTATATTTAGCTTTTTATCTGGAGATTTCTCCTGTTCTTTCAGTTGGGGCATGTTTATTTGTCTTTCCACTTTGGCTGCCTCTTTTCCTTTGTTTTTATGTATTAGGTAGATCTGCTATGACTCCAAGTCTTGATAAGGTGGTCATATGTAGTAGGTGGCCTGTGGGACCGGGGGTACAGTCACCTTGATCCCCTGAGCTGGGTGCTTCAGGAATGATCCTTGTGTGTTTTATGTGGGCCCTCCTGTTGTAATTGAGTCTTTATTGCTTTTTGCATGGGGTTGACCCTGGGGCTAATTGACTGTGAATGTGAACCCCGACCATAGTATATGAACTGCTGTGCAGTGCTGACCACAAGAAGCAGAATTCACCCATACAGGGTCAGGTTCCTGATGCGATCTTCCTTTGGATATGGTACTTGTAAAGCTAATTGGATCCTTCTCTGATATTGTCTGAAACTGGGCAATTGGTTCTTTGGTTCTGAGGCCTCTTGGGAAGAGGATATTTGATTTAGGTCAATTTCAGATATTTCCTGTGACTGGACCTGGACAATCTGTTTGGAGCTACCAAGAAATCCACACTTTGAGACTGCCTTGCTGGGCCTTGATGTGTGTGGGAAGGCCAAGGTACACACCAAAGCTGGCTTCCAGCAGCAAGAAGTCTGGGTGTAGGTCAGCAAAAGGCCCAAGGAACTGTGAGATCCTCCTTTGCCTGTCTATGTCTTCAAGCTGCCTGTAGTCTCAGTTACTGAAAGAGCCTCTCACCATACTCAAGTTGCATTGGGGTAAGTTGTCAGTGAATCTGCAGATAGAAGTGAGTGGTTTTTACCCAATTGATATAGGTTTAAACTAGGTGTCAGTGCTGGATCTGTGGCCACTCAACCATAGTACCAGGGAAGCCTTTGCTGGGTGGTTCAGTTGGTTGGAGCATCATCCTGTACACCAAAAGGTTGCAGGTTTAATTCCCTGTTAGGGCACCTATGGGAAGCAACACATTGATGTTTCCCTCACATTGATGTTACTCTCTCTTCTTTTTTTTCTCTCTCTCTCTAAAAATCATTAAAAACATATTCTCCAGTGAGGATTAAAAAAAATAAGTATCAGGGAATACCAAGTCTAGCTGTACCCCACCAGGTGCCCACAGACTTTTGTGTTGGGGTGGTGTGGGAACCCTAATCAGAGTACACTGGATGTTCAAGGCCAATTTGCAATATGCATGTACAAAGGCAATAACACGGCAGTTTTACTGTACACGATGTGTAGGTGTACCTTCTTATCACCCAAATATTGATATCGCTCTTTGGTAAGAAGCCTCTTTTGTCTAACTTTGTATAAAGATGTGGTACTGACCAGCTGGTGCGCGGCTGCTTTGTGGGGCTACTTTGAAGAACTGTTTTGTCTAATGACTCCTTGTTAGCAATGGCTACTTGGTCTACAATAAAATGTCTCCTATATGTCTATTACTGTTCACATCATCTTCCAATACCTGGTGTCCATGTGGGTACAGCTCTTAGCAGAGAAGGAGCTGTGCTCCGACAGGTGGTGTTTCAGGAAGTTGTCAGGGTGAGGCCAGCAGAGTTTGTCAGTCCCAAGCAGACCAAGATTTGGCTGTGTGAAGGGAAGTCTCTGCACCAGTTGGGAATGCAAAGAGTCTGTCTGTGATTCTGCCTAGACTTTCTCAGCAGGGCAGTTCCACCAGGAGTTTGGTGTGTGAGGTCACTGGTAGCCCCGAGTGTGGAGCTAATGGATGTCCCATGAGTGGAAGTTCTAGTCAGTTTCATTTGAAAGTGGGGGAATGACCTCTGCCCCAAAGTCACACAACTCAGTCACTGAAACCCCCTGTAGTCTCAGACAACTACATCTGAACCCAGACAGTTGACTTCTCACTAGGTTGCCAGTTCCACAGGGTGGGGGTGATAGGCAGTGTGGACCTAGGCTGCATTCCCCAGGCTGATTCTACATGGAGGGGAGCACTCCACCTAAGAAAGATAGCGTTTGCAGTGTGGGAGAGGGATTCAGCACAGGTATTGTGGAGCTGTCCCTTCAGTTTTTTTCTCAGAGCTACAAACCCCAATCTCTCCTCACATGACTCTAGTCCACTCTGTCCTCCCCCTGCTGGAACCCAGGATGAGTGATTGCGAACTAGATTTCGTGTGCTGTCCCTTTAAGAGGGTTCCTGGTTTTCTAGCAGACTCCTATCTTTCTCTTACAGACAGAATCCCTGCTGATTTTCACAGCCAGATGTTATATGAACACCTATTTCTGGCTCGGGTGCTCTAGGCTGGGGAGCCTCACATGGGTTTGAGTCCCCAGGCTCTTTAAGTGGGATCTTTGTTGCTGAGATATCCTTCTGTATTCTCAATCACCACCTGTGGGAGTGCGGCCAGGCCTTTTCACATTTACATTTTCCTACCAGTCTCAATGTGGCATCTTCTGTTAATCCTTGGTTATAAAACTTCTCTTCAGCTTGTCTTCAGTTGGTTATTCAAACTATTGTATATTTTAGTTGTAATTCCAGTTTGGGCCTGGGAGAGGGTAAGTGTATCTTCCACCCACCCCACTACCATTTTAGAGCCAAGACAAGATTAACATTTGAATGTGTAGATCAAGTAAAGCAGCTTGTCTTCTTTAATGTGGGTGGGCATCATCTAATCAGTTGAAGTCCTGAATAGAACAAAAGGCTGACCCTGCTTCAAGATAGAGGGAGTTCCTCCTATCTGTTTGATCTGGGATATTGGACTTTTCTGTCTTTGGACTTGAACTGAAACATTGAATATTCTTGGGTCTCCACCTTGTCAGATTTAGACTGGAACTTACATCATTTTCTCTCCTTGGTCTCTAGCTTGTCAGCTGCAGATCTTGGGACTTCTCAGCTTCATAATCACCTGCGCCAATTCCTTACAATAAATCTCATTGTGTGTGTGTGTGTGTGTGTGTGTGTGTGTGAAAGAGGGAGAGAGAGAAAGAGAGAGAGAGAGAGAGTGAGAGAGAGAGAGAGAGAGAGAGAGAGAGAGAGAGAGAGAGAATATGAATGAATGATATACACATATATCTACTATTAGTTCTGGTTCTCTGGAGAAACCTGACTAATATACATACCATACTGTAACTTTGTTTTTTAAATACCTTGGGGTGCTTCAAAGCAGGCAAACAGATTTACTCTATTATGTGTAACAATGGTATGGTATTCTGTCTTACAGATATGCTATCATTTATTGAACTGGTGAATGAAAATTAAGTTTCCAGTTTTTGTGTGTAATAAACTAATAACTGCACAATTAATACAGTTGCACAGATTCCTTTGCCAAATGGTACTACAAGTATATCTTTAGTCTAATTGACATAAAATAGTTGCTGGATCAAACAGAACATATATTTACAGTTTTTATTCATATTGCAAAATTACTCTCCAAAAGGTAGTTTTACACTCCCATCAATGGAATATGAGGGCCCCTATTACTCCACATTTTTACCATTACAGGCTTTGATCAATCATTCAGTGTTCTGCCAGTATGAGAGGTGAAAAGTAATATCACATTGTAACCAACTTGCTCTCTACAAAAGCTGTACCTATTTAATGACACTCTTTCTATATGATTCTATATATCTGGTACCATGTCAGAAATTTCTTGGAAAAATTCTAATTTGAATCTATGTCTGCTGGCAGGTACCATGAATCTATGTCATTCCTCTGGTCCACTAGTTGACCCCTAGTTGGCCTTTCATTCACCTCTTTTTCAAGATATCCTTCATGAAAATACCTCTTGCATACAAGAAAAACACTATACCACTCTTAAGAAAAAAATGTTAACATGGTTTCAAAAGCAAAAACCAGAATAGGGTATCACATTTTAAATTAGATTGCTCGTTCAAGAAGCACTTGCCTTTGAGAACAAAGTAGATCATCCTTAAATATGAAAAGCATTCTTGGAAATAGCAACTTGCTGAATGTTTCAACAATGATACTCATTTCATTCACTGTAGTTCTGTTAGAGAAATGTGGTTAAGGATACTTGGAGTAACTAATGTTTAAATTAACTTTCAAGACTAAGTGTTAATCAATATCTAGCTAATAGGTTACTAAATTCTAATAAAACAGAACTAAATAGAAAGGGCCCAGTACCCACATACATTCAGTAATTTGTACAAGATTGTGACTATGTAAATTTAATCATTTCTCTGGTACTGAGAAAATGGAATGGCTGAAATACCATTGTTCTACCTTAAAGGCCATGTTGAACAAGCTACTGATAAATCACACTTGACACCCCCACAAGAAGTTAATGATAACTAAACAAGCTTAACTTTGAAACAAATAAACAGAAGGATGGAAGAAGAGTCTTTGAATACAGCCTTCTTAGAGGGCCAACATTGGAGTTGCTTATAGTAACTTGAGAAGAGATACATGCTCTGCTGTCTTTTTTACTTTAGGGTTGACAACCAATGGCAGTGCTTAAGGTAAAGGAAGAAGTTATTCTCCCAGGCCCCATATTAGAAACATAATAGTTAACAACTGCCTTCACTCCATTGCCTGTCAGTTACCTAATCTGTTCTTTCATAACTTCTTCTGCATCTGTCCATCAGTCTCCATAGTCTCTTCCATGAGCCTAACCTAATGAAAGTTTTTATCCATTAATGATTAATTCTTTTATTTGAAATGCCCAAGTATCCTAGACACTGCTCCAATGAGCTAGATCTACACTGAATCCTGTGTTAAAGTTAGACTATTGGAATAATGATTTCATTTCCCAGACAAATGGATCTGCATTTCCCAGAAGGGGAGAAAGTCAAATGTCTCTGCTGTGACCTGTGCATGTCAAAGATGACTTACTTGGTTTCTTGGGTGGATATATTTCCATACAGTGACTCAGTGCCTGACCAAGAAGCCACCCTTATTGATAGGATAAGTCACTCCCCTTGTCCCTAGGACTCCAGTTATCATAGAGTGCATATCACTAACAATTTATCAACAAAGAATTTGGAAAGAAAGTTTCTAAAGCACCATGACTTCTGTCCAGGCTTACCTCAATTAGTGCCTCCATTTAGTTGATCAGCAAACAAGTATTTATACAGTACCTAGAGGCAAAGCATTGTGCTAGTTATAGTACAGGGATACTAGCAAAGCCTAAAGTGTAGTCCCTATCTTGGAATAGTCTATTGAGAAGGCAAAACTTACATGAGGCTGGCTGAGTAGGCTTAATGGAGTTATGAGGGTTTGGCATAGAAAGGAATTGATAGGTAGAGGGGAAGGCATTTAGGTAAGTTGAAAATTGTATTGCTTTTGGTCTAAAACCTTCATAAGACTTACAGAATAAAGTAGATATAATGTGCTCTTAAAAATAAACTATGAAGATCAAAACAGAAGTTAGAAGGTTTTTTTTTCTTTAAGTTTAAGTTTAGGAAACACTTTCCAGTTGTTTGCATGAAAGGATTTACCAGACTAATAATATAGTTGGATTAACAATAGTGTCTAAAATAGTTTTAGTTCTGATTTTTAAATTATTGACAGAAATAAAGAATATAGTGGTTATGAAGCTGCCTGAGTCAAAACTAAGCCATTTACATCTTCTAGCATTATTGTAGAATTGACATTACTTAAAATGATCTCCCAACTTTCACCAAAATTTCCAGTATGCTGGCTGGTAACTTGAGTTCATCCTTTCAAAGGAACGATGGAACTTTTTTATTTTATTTTAGTTCAGAAGCTGGTACAATGGATTAGAAGAACAGATGGAATCTGCCATCTCGAATGGCAACAGGTATAGTTTGGCAGCAGGATGTTACAGAGGCTTGATGATGCCAATGCGAGGCAAAACTGGCCAGGGAAATAGGTCTGTATTCTTTCTCCAGGTTTCCACCTGCTACTCCCTCACTTCACTAAGATTTCAGCTCAGATATCACCTCCTCAGAGAGGCTTCCTCTGGCTCTCATTAAAACAAACAAACAAAAAAACCCACCCACAACCACATCAAAATTACAGAACAACCATCTCATGCTTACTCAAGCCTCCTCAACCAGCCTCATATAAATTTTGCCTTCTCAATAGACTATTCCAAGATAGGGACTACACTTTAGGCTTTGCTAGTATCCCTGTACTATAACTAGCACAATGCTTTGCCTCTAGGTACTGTATAAACCAACTAAAATACAGAACAACCATCATCCAGAACTGCTGGAAAGCTGGCTGAATGGAAGCCCTACAACTAGAGTGTAAAGAAGAAGCACACTGAGACTGGTAGGAGGTTCAGAGGCACGGAACGGGCTGGTCCAGCACCCACATGTGCCACTTTTTAAATTGGGAGGGAGATCATCTCTTTGGAGGCCTCCTGGAGGAGCAAGAGATACAAGCTCCACACCAGCCCCCCAGCCCAGGGTTCCAGAGTTGGGAAAAGAAGTTCCTATGGGCAGTAAGAACTATGGGCTGTAAAAACCAGTGCAGATTGGGGATCAGTGACACAGAGGCTGCTGGAGACCCAGCAATTCCTCTAAAAGGCCGTCATCACAACTGAACTTACAAGGTCCTGCTTCCTCTGAGCTCCATCACCAGGCCAGGCTTTGGGGAACACAAACACATATAAGGAGAAACTGGATTGTCTGGCATCTGGGCAGGAACACGGGGGTGGCTTTATCCCAACAGAAGTGCTCACAGGGATCGTTGTTCCTATGTTAGGACCTCCCCAGTCACAGGGCTAACTGGCAGCCATTTCTGTTTGCTCCACCTTCATGATTCCCTAAGACCCCACCTCATCCAATTTACAACCCCACCTAAGCTGTGTGCAGCAGCTTTTGCATATGAAAGGCCATCCTTGTTCACGCTAAATCTCTCAAACAAGCTGCAGCTGGGTCAGGGAGCCACAAACGTATCAATAAAAAGCCCAAGACCCGGCACCAGCACCAGCCTGCCTTGCTTCATAGCTGGGCCTTGTCTTGGCACTTCTAAACCTGATACAAAGAGGAGGAATCTGCAGATCTCTCTGTAGCTCCTGCTGGGTGACTGACTTTGCATCTCCCTGGAGACCCAAGAGCCAGAATACCCAGTGGTCAGTGTTAGACCATACAAGATTACAACTCTACACATCCATAATCACACTCAAGGGACAGACTCTGTGAGCACTAAAGCCCCACTGAATCAAGTTCTGCTCTATAGGGGTGTCTCCTGTATAGCAGCTCTCCCACTGTAGTCGCAGCTACTGGTTGACAACCATTTTGCCTGGAGGTCAATTCCTCCCAGTGACACCAACAGCATCCAAGTCTCAACTACAACAAGACTGTGCTCACAGCCTACAAAGGGGTTCACCTAGAGCTCCCAGCTCAGGTGACTGGGCAGGCTGAGCCACTGGGCCCTATAGAACACCTACTACACAAAGCCACTCTACCCAATACATAGAAACAAACACAGGGAAGTAGCCAAAATGCAGAGACAAAGAAACATGTCACAAATAAAAGAAATGGAAGAAAGTAAACTACTGGATATAGAGTTCAAAACCACAGTTATAAGGTTACTCAAGAATCTTTTAGAAACCTCTGAGGAACTTAGTGAGACCTTCAAGGATCTTGGTGAGAATGCCAAAAAAAAAAAAAATGGAAGAAGACCAGTCAGAAATTAAGCATACACTGACTGAAATAAAGAATAATATACAGAGATTCAACAGTAGAGTAAGAGGATTCTGAGAATCAAATCAATGATTTGAAATATGAGGAAGCAAAAAAACACCCAACCAGAAGAGCAAAAAGAAAAAAGAATCCAAAAATATGAAGAGCGTGTAAAGAGCCTCTGGAACAGCTTCAAGCGTACCAACATCAGAATTATAGGGGTGCCAGAAGAAGAGAGAGAGCAAGATATTGAAAACCTATTTGAAGAAATAATGACAGAAAACTTCCCCTACCTGGTGAAAGAAATAGACTTACAAGTCCAGGAAGCTCAGAGAACCCCAAACAAAAGGAATCCAAAGAGGACCATACCAAGACACATCATAATTAAAATGCAAGAGCAAAAGACAAAGAGAGAATCTTAAAAGCAGCAAGAGAAAAACAGTTAGTTACCTACAAGGGAATGCCCATACAACTGTCAGCTGATTTCTCAACAGAAACTATGCAAGCCAGAAGGGAGTGACAAGACATAAAATTACTCTATCCAGCAAAGCTAACATTTAGAATTGAAAGTCAGATAGAAAGCTTCACAGATAAGAAAAAGCTAAAGGAATTTATCACCACCAAACCAGTATTATATGAAATGTTGAAGGATATTCTTTAAGAAGAAAAAGATAAAAAATATGAACAACAAAATGGCAACGAATGCATACCTATCAACAGTTGAATCTAAAAATCAAAATAGATGAATAAGAAATCTATTGAACAGAATAAACTGTTGAATAAAATAGAATTAGAGGCATGGAAATGGAACAGACAATTCTCAGAGGGAAAGGGGGTGGGAGGACGGGAAGAGATTAAACAAAGATCTTATATGCATATATGCATTACCTATGGACACAGACAATAGGGTGGCAAAGGCCTGGAGTGGGGTGGGAACTGGGTGGAGGGGGCAATGGTGGGAAGAAAGAGGAACATCTGTAATAATCTCAACAATAAAGATTTAAAAAATGCATAAGTATGCACAAAATGTGGCACTAGCTTGACCATGGAAAGGCATCCAGTTTACATTACTGAAGCTGAAACAAGAAGGCAGAGCATGGCCTTGCTTGAACTTAGCTAGGACTGAACTAGGCAACTGAAATTTTTCATTGTTCTGCAAATGTCCTTGGATGACTATGAAAGTACCAAATATTGATTTGGGGGTTACAAATACATTTTAGCAAGTAGACAAATTCACAAATACATAATCCATGAGAAACAACAACAACAAAACCACTCTGTCACTCTCTGTCTTATCCTGCTTTTAATTATTTGAATATATGCTTATTGTCTTCTTCTCCAATTAGAATAAACTTTCCATGAGGGTAGGAGCCTTTCTGTCTTATTGCTGGTATATCTTCAGCTCCTAGAACAATCTCTGGCATATAGTATTGGTCAATAAATATTTATTAAATGGATAAATACTTGAAAGAAGCTATGTAAGTAAATTCCAAATAGGTGATTGAGCACCATATTTTAAACCAATGATATCATATAGATTATTGCTTGCATTAGAAATGGTTTATGATTTGGGAAGACACAAAGGCAGTCCTCCTACACAATCTCACTCTAGTTCACCTTTTCTATGAAGTCTTTCTTCTCAATAACTTCATTCCTTTTCTGAACTCTGAATGCATACAGCTTAATGTTTAACAGCCTTGTTCCATGTGTATATAATTTTTTTCAAGTTCTTTGAGAATGAGGGTGATATCCTACCCGTTTTATCCTACATTTTCTATCTTGCCAAGTGCAGCACAGGACAAGCAGTAGGCACTCAATACATTGCACCAGTTGTTGATTAATTCCAGGCGGGGAAATTGGCAAGCATTAGATGTTGGAAGTGAGCTTTTCTTTACTTTTTCTAAGATGATCCAATAATCAAGTGGTGTTAAAGAAATTACTCATAAATCCTAACAAAACATTTTAAATATAAAGATAATTTGATCTAGCAGTGTCCCTTGGGCACTGTTCACACATGCTAGTGAAGAACCAAGGGATCTTGAAAAAATGAATTATAAGATCTAGCCTTTTGGGGAGGGGGAAATTGTCAACTGAACATATTAATTTTTCCACTTGCCTCTGTCCTGGGCTGTGTGAGTTGAGGTGCAGTGGGCAGCCTGCAAAGATTGCTTCATGCCCTGCCATTTCCAAATTTATTTTTCTAAGGGGTGAATGTTGTATTTTTTTCTGGAATATGAAGATATTGGAATTTGAGCAGATTTCTGGAGTAAATTCTCCAGCCCTGACCTCTGGTAAAAACACAGTGGTGTTTGTTGTTTTTATCTTTGCCAGCGATTTCAATGGCTTGTGGGAACCCCAAACATAGCCAGAGACTGCTTCACCTCAGAGTACAGTATTCTAATCTGAGAAGTAAGGAATTTCCTAAACTCCTCTGAGATGACTATTGGCTCCCAGGGTAACTTGCTTGAAGCTCACATATCCTACTGAGAAGGTTGTCCCACCCAGGAGTGGTGCTCAGCTGATGGCACTATTTAGTTATGTGAATCTTCAGTGCTATAATTGACCTCAAGTAGAATATAAGCTCACTGCCATAATTTTTAAGATGTTCTCTACTTGTTCTTCATTTCATTTCAAAATACACCTGAATCTATTACTTTCTTGCTCTTTTGCCTGGACCATTCTCTACTGAACTGAGTTGAGATATGGATTTCCCTTAGGTCAGCCTGCTTTTAATTGGAACATCTTTTATAGATGATGATAGAGACTGGAATCAGCTTTCCCACCAGAGTACTATCCATCTTAAATGCCAGTTACTCCTAACATTTTTGGAGATGTGAGAGTCTATTTGATTTTGCAACGCTTCTGCTTCCTTTATCTTCTCTTAGGAGGACACAACTTTTGGTAGACAACTTTAATGACAGCAGAAGATACAGTGGAAAATAAGAGGAATAAAGATAAGAAGTCATTGGAACTATAGTCTAATTCTGGGGCTTAGCCATTGGTTTTTCAACTGAATGTTTGTGACCTGAGCAAGTCACTTGCTTCATTTTGGCCTCTGCTTTATTTGTAAAAAGAAGGGATTGGACTAACTAGATCAGCATTTCCTTGCTGTATCTCAGACTCACTGGGCAGAGGCAGCATGGAGAATTTAAAAAAAATACTGATTCTGAGGCTGTACCCTAGACCTACTGAGTTAGAATATATCATGATGGGCATTTATAGTTTTTGAATCATTGCTGGTAAGTCTGATGTAAGTACAGGGTTAAAACTAAATCAAGGTTTCTCAAACTTTAATATGCAAACAAATCGCCTGGGGAAGTTGATAAAATGCCTGCCCTTGATGATTTAGTAAGTCTGCTTTGCTAACAAGTTTGAAGGTGATGTCCACACTGAACTTTGAGTAGCAAGGAACTCAACTTTTTGTTGTTGTTGTTGTTAACCCTAACTCCAGGATATTTTTTCCATTGATTTTTAGAGAGAGTGAAAAGAAGGGAAGGAGGGGAAAGAGAGAAACATCGATGTGAGAGAGGCACTTCAACTGGTTGCCTTCTGCATGCACCTCGACCAGGGCCTAGGATTGAACCTGCAACCCAGGCACTTGCCCTTGCCTGGAAATAGAACTTGTGACCCTTGGGTGTGCAGGTCGATGCTCTAACAACTGAGCAACACCAGTCAGGGCAAGGGACTCAACTTGATGGTTCTCAGCTGGGGGAAACATTGCCCCCTCTCTCCAGGTAGTGTTTTCATATAAAATACATTCTTTAAATATGGCACTCCTATCCTCAGGTGACATTTGGCAATGGCTGGAGATATTTTTGTTTGTCACAAGTGGGGGTGGAGGATTGCTATGACATCTAGCTGGCAGATCCAGGGATGCTGTTCAACAATTTACAATGCACAGTACAGCCTCCCCCTCCAAGGAAAGAATAACCCATGCTAAAATGTCAATAGTATTTTTGAGAAGCCATAGACTAGATGATCCAATTTAAGATCTCTTCAAAACTATATATTAATGTATATGATTCTCATATATAATTATGCTAAACATATATTTTGATCAATGATCAATTGTCATTAAATCAGAATTATTTTCCTTAGCCAAAACTCCTTATCAAATAGGAACTTTTTCAACAAACTTTTAAAGATTTATTCATATTTTACTTCTCTGGAAATAACACCTGAGTACTGAGAATAGAAGAAATGTTGGTGTGGTGTCAGAGCCTGAAGGGTCTTTAGTAATGAGCTCAATCAACCATTTCAACCCACAGATGGAGGCATCAAGACCCACAGAGGAAAGTGTCCAGCCCAAAATGAGTTGTTTTAATGAAATTTTCCACATATTTGAGGCCTTTAGGGTAATTAATTGTTTATAAAATGTCAATAGTACCACCTGGTTTTAATTGGCAAAGATTCTCAAAATAAACTGGACAAAGAGATTCATTCTCCCTTCATTTGAAGACCACCCTCACCCCCAATTCCTGGATTTGCTTTCTATTCACATTGTATTGAAAATGATTTTCTACAAAGCTAAAGTTACCTCATTCACTGAACACACTCATATAGGGCAGGCATCGGAATAATTCACTTCAATTTATATGAGTAATGATAATGTATATTTATTTAGGATTTATAAATGCTGGGCATTTTTATAGTGCTTTATATGGGCTAACTAAACTTCTCAACTCTTATTTCAGACATAAGGAAACAGAGGAACTGAAAAGTTATGTCACCTACCCAAGGTTATACAAATAAGTGGTGGAGTCAGGACATAAGCCTGAAGGTAGATTCTGGGGCTCATTATATTAGTCATCAAACCAGTCTTCCTCTCAGAGCTTACAGTTTTACTAAGAGCTAGGAGCTCCTTCAGGAAAAGGAGTATGTCATTTGTCTTTGTATTCCCAGAGCCTAACAAAATAATCAGCAATATTTAGAGCTCATTATTTATTGGTTGCATGAGTGAAGGCTAAGATTTGGTGCTCTCAGCAAAGAAAGTCAAAGGCAGGTGAAATGATTTCCTGCTGTCATCCCTTTCCACAGGTGTTATCAATAATTTGCACAAGGCTTGATTTCCTGATCTATTATATGAATAGTTATTTTTTTTTTAAGGAAATGGTACAGTGAGGATGGCCAGCATGTTAGGAGCTATTCATCTCGCCTAGGTAAAGGGACAGCAGGTGGGAATGCTCCAAACAAGGCCAGGTGTTCAGCCTGATTTCTGTACCTGAAGGGCTGCTGTATCTACTTCCCATTGACTTTAATGCCCTTTCTGGGCTGGCATCTGCCAAACACAGACTTGAGCAGATGAGTTTATAAACATGGCTGAAAAGATCCCTTTCTTCAAGAGGAGGTGTGACAAGCATTCAGTCAGGACTCATCTCAGATGTTCCTGCCTCCATTTATGGAGGTAGATGGTCTTAGAGAAAGACCATGAACTTTGAAATCCTACAGATCTGGTTCTTACTCTGGTTCTGCTACTTACTACCTTAGTAAATTGATAACTATTAGCCTCAGTTTCCCCATACTGCATGAAAATTTTGGGAAGACTCCAAGTTAACTTTCCTGTCATATGGAAGGCCTTCAATAAATGTTAACTCTCTTCCAGCAGGTCCAGGATTCCCTTTCTTTGAGCCCTATGGAAACAGTATGATTCTCCAAGCTTTAGACCACTTATAGCTTGTCAGTACATAGTCATCCATTGCCCTTTATTTTCTTTCCTCTTCTCTTACAAGAGCAGAATTGCAAAGTGATATCTACAAGTTGGCCCTGTGATGTCAAAATGCAAAATAATCCTCAAGATTTAAAAAATCCTAAATCTAGCAATAATTAGCTAACCACTTAAAATGTGGCATAATGGTGGATTGGTATAAGAATAAATTGTATGAGTCAAAAGGGATGGAGTGAACATAAATTTCTTTATAGGAATTTGGCCATGTTGGCCAGAGGCGTTCTGAAGACATGCTGGTATTCTGTACAAAGGGATTTGCAACCTCAAGATAGTCACTGGGACAACATTGGCAATTGGGAAATGGTGGAAGAGATAAGAGAAAATCCCAAGTAATAGAATTCTTCAAATAAGAGGTACATTGTATCCCAAGTACTCAGTAAATTTGAGCCAATATTGTTTCTGAATAAAGAAAAAGTACCACAAGGAGGTAGAAATTTGTTCATATGTTAATACAGCAGAGCCACCCAAGCCATGCTTTTTGCCCTGCACATGATAAAATTCCACCTGGTTCACAGATGCTCTTTTATCAAGCATTTGCTATCAATAACTTTTAAAAGCCAAGACTTCTGGACTACATGTGAGTTAAATTTGCAAATATATCTGTGATCTGAAAAACAACCCTGTAGACTTTGAGCTACAATAATAGCAAAGCTAGAAGCAATATCCAGAAGATCAGGGTCTTCCCAACTTAACAAGAACGTATCCCATCTTTTCATAGATATTTACAAGTGGGAACCCTTAAGAAACACATAGCTTGTGCTTTATAGTAACATATTAGTCCTGAGGTTTTGACCCAGACCTGCCACTAACTTTGAGACTGTGGGTAATTAATATTTCTGGGCCTTATTTTTCAAAGTTGTTAAAGGCGGAAACTGAAGTAGACAGTATTCTTCTAGCTTCCATACTGGGGATTCTGTGGGAGTACCAGAGATACAATTGGATGTTGACTTTATTCTTGGAAGGCAAGATGGGGCCTTATCTTCTTTGGAATCTAACATAGACAGAATATCAAACAGTATCAATAGATACCTTTCTCTTATTTCAGTACCATCAAGATGTCACTGACCAACTGCAAGGGTAGGAACATGGGGGAGGGAGAGCCAGAGAAAAATGCTTTACAGAGATTATACCATGTGTTTTGTATTTGCCTAGATATACAGGTGGCCTAAAAGCCTGTTTGTTCTGTGCTTGTATTGTTTCAACTTTGATTGATTTCTTTGGTACTATAAATTGCCTTTAATCAAATTTTCTCTGTTTTGGTCATTAAAGTTCAAATGGGTTCCTAGCTTCATGTAGGAATCCCTTTCTTTCTTTAATAATGGAATTGATCTCACTCCCCAAAATGATGGTTGAAAACTTGAAAGCAGGCCCTAGCTGGTTTGGCTCAGTGGATAGAGCGTCAGCTTGTGGACTGAAGGGTCCTAGGTTCGATTCCGGTCAAGGGCACATGCCTGGGTTGCCGGCTCGATCCCCATTAGGGGATGTGCAGGAGGCAGCCAATCAATGATTCTCATCATTGATGTTTCTATCTCTCTTTCCCTCTCCCTTCCTCTCTGAAATCAATAAATATATATTTTAAAAAATTAAAAAAACAACAACTTGAAAGCAGGCTAGTTACTGCTCCCTTCATTATATTCAGTTTCTTACCATTTACCTTCCTTTGGATTTGTTCTTTACAGTAGAGTTCAGCATCTTGAACCTCAAATTCCTCTGAGGGGCTGAGGAGATTGATGTGTAAGGAGGCTGGGTAATCCAGTGTCCCTTGGGGATATGTCAATAGGACTGCCGTGGCAAACAGGCCTAAAGTTAGAAACTGAACCAAAGCAGTCCAGTCCCCGTCCAGTGAAGCTCTTCAACTGGTAAAAGGCTCTCAACATTTATCAAGAACTGAAAGGGTCCCACCTCAACTGGGAATGGCAAGGAGCTGTATTTGACACAATGGCAGTTTATCCTGTTCAGGGATGTGCTGGTGAGGAGTGTGTGTGTGTGTGTGTCGGGGGGGGGGGGGGGGGCGGGTGGAAGAATCCCTGATTTTTAGTGTTTGCCAATTTCTATGGTGAAAATATTTCCACCATGGTTTATTGCAGCTTACAGAATTGTGTCACCAGGGAATAAGGTTAATGGGCGACTATGTGCCTGCAGCTTGAAGTTGTAAGGAAATGAACACAAGCCAAAACCTGTTTGGCTCAGTGGATAGAGCGTCGGCCTGCGGACTGAAAGGTCCCAGGTTCGATTCTGGTCAAGGGCATGTACCTGGGTTGTGGGCACATCCCCAGTAGGAGATGTGCAGGAGGCAGCTGATCAATGTTTCTCTCTCATAGATGTTTCTAACTCTCTATCTCTCTCCCTTCCTCTCTGTAAAAAATCAATAACAAATATTAAAAAGAATTGTTTAAAAAAAAAGAAGAAATGAACACAAGTAGCCCTAAGAGCTGGTGTAAGCAAACTCCAGCACACCACCCACTACATCTCTACAACAGACCCACACAGCCCAAGGTTTTCAGAGCTGGGGTCTCTGGGACTGTCAGGGATTGGAGAAGAGAGAGAGTAGTGCTTACATAATGTCCTGCCTCTCTAACTTGCTTCTGGGAAAATACATCAGTGAGTTGTCTTGGAAATAACAGGGGCCACTGCAGGAAGTTCTGAATGTCCTACCCAAATTGCATCCCTGCAGGCTTGGTGGATATCCATCTGCTGACTTGGAGGAGCAACAACAGAGTTCATATACTGCTTGGATGACAGAAACAGTTTTTTTAGAGCCTGTGCAGCTCTTTTCATATGGAAGGGGAAAAGAAAGGAGCATTAAATAAGTGTTTGTTCTTCAGCCAACTGTGGTTTTCCTACAAAACAATATATATCTAGCTCTGTTGTGGAAAGTGGATAATAAGCCTTAGTTTCAAAAAGCAGCTTTTTTAATACTCCATGAAATGTTGGAGCTTGACTCCACATTAACACAAATCTGAACAAAAGAATGGCCATCTCAGCAGCACTCCAGATTATTGCAAAATCAACACTAGCTCTGTTTAGACATACTTTTCTAGACTCTGCTTCTTTCATATTGACCAAAATAGAGATGAGTGTGCATGGTTTGATTGGCTTTCAAATGAAGATACTTGGCATTATGGGTAGTATCTGAAGCACAAGGACAACCCCAGGTTCAGAACATTGAACTTTAGAGCTGCAAGGACCATGGAGAATAAAACTTATGTGCCAAATAAGAAGCTTTCTCACTCCTCAAGGACTATTAGGGCTTAACATCATCTAACAAAACCAACCCAAACAAAAGCCAGCCATCTTGGCAAAGGTTTACCATGTTGCAAAATGTGTCTCTACTTTAGACACACTTTCCTGGACAATTCACCTTATAGATACTGCTGCTAGCTGCCCTCTTTTTCTTGGCCAACGCAGAGAAGGGAATTATGGCAGGTAGAGTGCTATTGACCACAGAATGCATATATTTTGCATTACATCTGGCAGCAAAATAGTAAATTTGGGAAACTAATGTTAAGTTGGAGGAACACTTGATTGAAACTATAGACCATGGCTGTAGCATTAGAATTGAGCATAAAATGCTATTATACTTATAAATCTCCAGGAGGAAAAATACACATCATGGTCCTCCCAGCATGTTTTGATTTTTTCCCCTACAGCTAAGCTCAGGGTAAGTTTCATTTCTGGGTTCCTAAAAATCTTTTATAGAAGACCCTCTACCTGTTGAAGTCTCTAAGAAGGAACTTGCAACATATCCTGGTAATGGAGATTCCTTTCTTGGTCCCTAAAGAGCAAAGTGATCTATGGTACAACACAACTGCCTAAAATATAATTTTATCACAGAGACAAATCACCAAATTGATTGTCACAGAGTTAATCTGATCCACTTCTTTGGTTACATCAAATGTGGGCTGATCATTTAATGAATATTATCAGACTTATTTATCTGTGTGGCTATCCAACTACTTCCTTAGTAAAAGACCCTAAATAGTATTTCAAATTTGTTTTATAGAGAACAGTTAGCATTTATTGACTTCTTCTTATGTCAAGCTTTGCATTAAGGATTTTGTATGTAATATATAATCCTACCAACAACCTCCTGAATGTGGTACTATTATTCTCCCATTAAAAAGATGAAGAAACTGAGACACAGAGAGGTTCAAATATCTAGCCCAAGGTCACACAGCTAGTAAGTGGTAGAGCCAGGATTCAAACTTTGACAAGCTCAAGAGTCGTTTTATGTAGCCACTATACAAATGTAATCTTACCATAGGCACAAAGTTTAATTTAAAAATTAAAACTCTTCTAGGTTTGGAGGCAGGAAATATGGGTTGTGATTCTGACTCTACAATTGGTTTGTGAGACCTAAGGAAAGGCCCTCTGTTTCTCCACGACTGTATTATGCACATGCCAAGATAATTCAATAAAAATGTTAAGAGTCATGAGCAAGCTTTTCAAAAGAAAGTTGTAGGGATGCAAGGTGTTAGTTTTTCACAGATCACATTAAAAAGGTTTGCTTTTGCTGGCTCTATGTTTTGCAGTTTGACCCCCATTGTTCTCCTTTCAGTCTCTTCAGAAGAAAAATCCTTAGAAGTTAAGACTTGAAATATGTCCAGCAGAGCAGTCAACCCCTCACTTGTTCAGGCAGGATTACTCCCCATGACACATTCCATGTGTTTTTTGTTTAGTTTTTTTTTTTCAATCTTTTGAACAGAGTACACTTCTTCCCTTGAATACTGTGTTAAGAATTTCCTCCAAATCTTTTTTTCTTCGTCTATAGATTCTATATATTACATTTGATTTTAATCTTCAAATTCAAAGCCAGATAAAACTGTGAAGCATTGAGGGACTGTTTTTTGAAGGCTCTTCCCATGCCCATTCCTTAGCACCATCACCAATGTTACAAGGTGCTGAAATTTGTATGTACCCTGGGGGAAGTAAAGGACTTAGTTCTCTGGAAACACTGTAATTGTGGCTATGCTGGGGTGGGAGGAGCTCCGAGTAACAGGGAATGTATATGGTTATTATTGTACAAGTAGGAAGCCCACACTGTGGCACAAACACCAATACCATTAGGAGTTTTGGCCCAAGGAGAAAGTAAATACTCTATGCCACTTTCTTATTTATTTCTTCCCCATTCTATCTCCTCCCCTGATATAAAGATTCATGGATCTGTGAATGATCTGAAGTAATGTCTGTAGGTAAGTTACCTTCCAAATCAAGACCCTCTTTAGAGTACTTTTAGCTTTATGAATACAACAGGAGTAAACTGAACTGTCTTGGGCAAACCGGGGCATCTGTTTTTCTTATCCTGGAGGTAGTTAAAGCTCTCCAAAACTTGAAGGTCTGGATTCACAGTAGAATACCCTACTCTAGGCTCTTGTTTGATACCACAGGGTGCCTCACAGTTGCCCAGGATAACACAAGGAAATGAGAAGGTGCCCTGGACAGTGCATCCAGCCACGGTATCAGCTGTGGTTTTTGTGTGCATATTTGTGCAACATCTCAGGTGGAATTGCCATGCTGATTGCAAAAAAGGGAAGAAAAATCAGCACAGTAATTAATTAGAGTCTTGTTTTTAATTCTGCTGTGAAGAGTAATCTTTTGTTAATTTGAACGTGATCTTAAGCTTTAATTGTAGTGTTATTATTTTAAAATATTGGCTGCCCCTTCTCCAAGGTACAAGAGTGTTTAAATTTAAATATTCTAGAGGTAATTTAAGCATGTTATAATTTACTGGCGGGTACTAATGACCCAAAGGAATTCCAGATTGTTTAGTTCAAACAAATGATTGAGATGATAACAGACCATGAACTATGCTAATCACATTTTCAAATTCTCTTGGCCATAGAGCTTTAGTACATGTAAATGGGAATGCATCTATTTATGGGTGTCTCTGAGCTGTCATGAGAGGCTGCAACATAAGTGTGTTGGAGAGTTGTAACTTTTCAGCCTGGTTTTGAATTCCTGCTCTGCTATAAGCCATATTTACTCATGACTTCTGGCAATTTAGTATCTCTTCTAAGTTTTAGTTCCACATTTGTAAAATGAGATGAATGACCACCCACTCAGAGGACTGTTTGTAAGGATTAATGAGCAACATATATAAAGTGCTGGGCACATAACAGACTCCTGATAAATGGTAGCTATTACAATTTACATCGGTATCTTATCTGTAGCTGTGTATTCTTGTGTGTACCTCCATGCTTATATTTTCCAGGTGTCCGTATATGACTTTGTATCTTTGTACTTATCTGGGTATGTAGATGTATATTTTGCTGTGTGGTGATATGTGTCTCTCTGTATCTTTGTGAGTGTAGAAGTCTTGTTATGCAGCTCAACCTAGGCATATACTGAGTGAAATTCTGTATGTATGATGAGAACTACTTTAATATAGGGCCTGGGGACAGCTTTGTGCATATCACAGTGCATATCACTGTGCTTTCTGTACTTCATGAGCTCAAACTAGACCATAAAGACCACCTTAAGCATGACCTGATTTTTAGCAATACCTTAAATTCTTTGGCCTTGATTTTACTCAGTTAGTGGAGATGGTTTGGTTGTGTTTCCTCCTCCTTTTAGAAGTGTGTGTGTGTGTGTGTGTGTGTGTGTGTGTGTGTGTTTTGAAATCAACAGTACTTAGCCCACAATTAGCTACTTAATTTTTCTGGTTTTCTTTTTATGTCCCCAAAATAACTTCTTTCTTTCCTTTCCTTTATTGTCTATAGCTTTATGGCTTTTCACCCCATTAACATCAGAGGGTGGAACATCTGATGTTAATTGGACAGCAATCCTTGACTAAAACAAATTGTGAGCTCATTCAGTGTAAACTCAAATTTGGACCCCTGTGTGTTGGACAGGCACATTAGCATGTAAGAGGAAGAATATAAGGTTAAAGAATCACCAGAGCCAAAATGAGAGGCAGATGCTCACCTTTGTGGTATGATTTTAGGATAACTAGGAAATTTTCTCCTTCTATAAGTCCTGGCACTCTTTAATCTAAAAGGGATGCCACAAAGCTGGCACCAGAGGCGTCAGGCCTGGGTGTGGGGCAGAGCCGGCAATCAGAGGGGTCTGGGGGTCCCCTGCCCAGGCCTGATGCCTTGGCGAGAGGCGTTAGGCCTGGGTGGGGGGCTGAGCCGGCAATCAGAGGGAGATAGGGGTCCCCTGCCAAGGCCTGATGCCTGGGCCAGAGGCATCAGGCCTGGGTGGGGGGCAGAGCCGGTGATCGGGGGGATATGGGGACCCCTGCTCAGGCATAAAGCCTGGGCCAGAGGCGTCAGGCCTGGGCAGGGTGCAGAGCCAGCAATTGGAGGGGTCTGGGGGTCCCTTGGCCAGGCCTGACACCTCTGGCCCAGGCATCAGGCCTAGGTGAAGGGCTGATCTGGCGATTGGAGGGTGATGGGGGTCCCCTGCCCAGGCCTGATGCCTCTGGCCGAGGCATCAAGCCTGGGTGAGGGACCGATCCAGTAATTGAAGGGTGATGGGGGTCAACACCTCTGGCTGAGGCATCAGGCCTGGGCAAGGGTGGAGCCGGCGATGGGAGGGAGATGGGGGTCCCCTGCCCAGGCCTGAAGCCTAGGCCAGAGGCGTCAGGCCTGTTGAGGTGGGGGCAAGCCGGCAATTGGTGTGAACTACAGAGGAAACACCTTTTCTGACCTCTCATTGTTTAAGCTCCCTGTATGCCACTGGTAATATTCTTAGTAACTTGGGTAATAAGAATCCAAAAAGGTGATCTAGGGTTTTTCACCACACTCCTGGCGAAAAAAACGAAGGTCTGCTGCTGGAGGGCTAAGAAATTTCATATCCTGCCTAGCCAGTTTGGCTCAGTGGATAATGCCTTGGCCTGCCGATGGCAGGATCTGAGTTTAATTCTGACCAAGGGCATGTACCTAGGTTGCAGGCTCCTCCCTGGCTGGGGTCCATGTCAGGGCTCATGCAGGAGGCAACCAATCAAAGCGTTCCTCTCACTTTGATGTTTGTCTCTGTCCTTCCCATTCTCTTCCACATTCTCTAAAAATCAATGGAAACATATCCACGGGTGAGGATAAAAAAAGAAAGAAAGAAAGGAAGGAAGAAAGGAAGAAAGAAAGAAATGTCATATCCTATGAAAGACACATCTTGAAAATGCCTAAAGAAAGTTGTCATTTTTTCATGGTGAAGGGACTGGAGCAGCCGTGGGCAAACTACGGCCCGCGGGCCGGATCTGGCCCGTTTGAAATGAATAAAACAAACAAACAAAAAGACCATACCCTTTTATGTAATGATGTTTACTTTGAATTTATATTAGTTCACACAAACACTCCATCCATGCTTTTGTTCCGGCCCTCCGGTCCAGTTTAAGAACCCATTGTGGCCCTTGAGTCAAAAAGTTTGCCCACCCCTGGACTGGAGTCTGTGTTGATGAAAAAACCTTGCTGGCTGTGGTGACTGGCAGTGGCTGCAGCAGTGCAGTGATGGGGCTGGTGCCTTCCTCTGATCAGCCCAGTCACCTCCCACAAAGGGAGGCCAGACTGCGGCTTAGGCCCTATCCCCAAGGGGAGCAGGGAGCGGGCCCAAGCTGTCACTAGGACATCCCCTGAGGGCTCCCAGTATGTGAGAGGGGGCAGGCTGGGCTGAGGGACACCCCCCCCCCCAGTGCACGAATTTCGTGCACCAGGCCCCTAGTTATTAAATATCAATCACATGAAGTCCTTAGGTTTTGTGTGGAGACCAGGCACAAAAATGCCATTTCTTTTCTTATTCTCTCCTTTCCACCTTTCAGTGTTCACCCTAAGCCCTCCTCATTGTTCCTAGGAGCAAAGCTGATAAGATAGACCAGTGTTAACTGTCTTGACTATCTTTTCCCCTAACTTTTGGCACTTTAATATAGGGCCTGGGGACATCTTTTTGCATTCTTACCCACAATTAAGCAGTACCCCTACATTTTGAAATGAATCTTCTCTCTATCTCCTGCTTGAGCCAATCTCCCATTTCTTCTACATTGGAGACCATCTATTTGTTAAGGAGGAAATAACTTGATTTAAGGTGTGAATGATAGCTGGCTTAATGTATTTATTTTTTTAAAATAAATGTGAATTTCAAAGGGTAATTTGTTAAAAATAATTTTCAAGTAGGACATTTATTAGCAAGATATAACATATAAGTAATTAATGTTTTTCCCAATGCACATAAGATGCTGAAATTCACCCAATTCTTCTGGTGCTCACTTTTGATTTCAACAAGCCTCACAACCATGCTTAATGACGCAAAATGCCACAGACTTTTCCTTGACATAATGGCCACTGGTCATTAGTCTCCTTATGTACCATCATAGAGGTATGGTGCAGCAGGGGTGGCAGGAAATCTCCCCTATTCTATCCATAGCCACTAAACTGAATCAAGAGAGTCACATAGCAGAAATAAAACCTAGTCCCACAAACCACCATATAATTGTTGAACCTCTTTCCACAACGTTTAAGAACTTCTTCCCCTTCTCTCTTCTTTTCTTCTATTCTTCAGAAAGTAGTTAAAGCTCTAATTCTACTTGGTGATCTACAAAGGTAGCCACATCACTATGGGACCTAGCTTCTGAGAAATAAGACTCTAAGATAGAAGGCCCTGAGAAGTATGTATTTACCAGAGGCCTGGTGCATGAATTCTTGCACTGGGGGGGGGGGTCCCTCAGCCCAACCTGCACCTTCTCCAATCTGGGACACCCTCAGGGGATGTCCAACAGTCAGACATTCCTCTCACAATCCGGGACTGCTGGCTCCCAACCGCTTACCTGCCTGCCTGCCTGATTTCCCCTAACTGCTTCTGCCTGCCAGCCTGATCACCCCTTAACTACTCCCCTGCCAGCCTGATCGATGCCTAACTGCTCCCTGCCAGCCCAATCGCCCCCAACTGCCCTCCCCTGCCAGCCTGATTATCCCCAACTGCCCTCCCCCTCTGGCCCAGTCACCCCTAACTGCTCTCCCCTGCTGGTCTGGTCCCCCCAACTGCCCTCCCCTGTCAGCCCGGTCACCCCTAACTATGCTCCCCTGCTGACCTGGTCACTCCTAACTGCCCTCCCCTGAAGGCCTGGTCCCTCCCAACTGCCCACTCCTGCAGGCCTGGTCGCCCCTAACTGCCCTCCTCTGAAGGACATCTTATGGCTGTGGGCGCCGCCATCTTTAGGAGTGGGGCAGTCAGCATATTCCCTCTTTATTGGCTGTGGGTGCCACCATATTTGAGGGTGGGGCAGTCAATTAGCATATTCCCTCCTTATTGGCTGTGGGTGCCACCACCTTTGAGGGTGGGGCAGTCAATTAGCATATTCCCTCCTTATTGGCTGTGGACGCCACCATCTTTGTGATGGTGTGAGGGTCAATTAGGATATTCCCTCTTTATTAGATAGGATATTGGACAGATGTCTGAATATACTGAAATAAATTGTAAGTAAATAATACTAATATTTAACATTTTTGAGTACTTGACTATGTGCTTGGCACTATATTAAGCACTTTTCAGGCATTATATTCTCTGCTCTTTGGAAGTATTACAGTTAATAGGCACAATGTAAAACACTAGAATACCTAGATTCACATTTTAGAGCAGGGGTGGGCAAACTTTTTGACTCGAGGGCCACAATGGGTTCTTAAACTGGACCGGAGGGCTGGAACAAAAGCATGGATGGAGTGTTTGTGTGAACTAATATAAATTCAAAGTAAACATCATTACATAAAAGGGTACGGTCTTTTTTTTTTTTTTTAGTTTTATTCATTTCAAATGGGCCGGATTCGGCCCGCGGGCCATAGTTTGCCCACGGCTGGCCTAGAGCCACCACTTATAAGCTGCAAAACTGGGAGCAAGTTATTTAACTTCCCTTTGCCTAGGGAGCCCAATAAATTGGAGATAATAAACGTACTGTCTTTTAGGGTAGTTGGTAGGATTATATGAGATAATAGGTTTAAAGGGTTTAAAACAATACCTGACTCCAAGAACTTAATTAATGTTATGTTTTGTTAAGAATTCACCCATTAAACCTGTTAGGTAGGTACTAATATTACCTGTATTTCAAAGATTATGAAACTGAGGCTCAGAGAACTTGACCAAGATCAAACAGTAAGTTGTAGAACTAGTGTTCAAACTCATGTCCATGAGACTTCTCATTGAACTACTTTGGTACTCTCTATCTACGATATATAACAGTGAAAAAACACACCCAATTATCAATATGTGAGTCCTAGCTTTACTTATATTCTTAGGTGAATATCTCATTAACTTTTACTATGCTTTTCCACCTTCATCAAGAGTAAATATTAGTAAATGTTACTGCATTCTAATTCACATATATGCATTTAAATTTTGCATTTGTATAACATGGACCTAGACTCTGCCAATACTATTTTTTAATCCTCACCTAAAGATATGTTTTTAATTAATTTGAGAGAAAGAGGAAGGGAGAAAGGAAGAATAAGAGAGAGAGAGAGGGAGAGAGAGAGAGAGAGAGAGAGAGAGAGAGAGAGAGAGAGAGAGAGAGAGAGAGAGAGAAAAGAGAGAAACACCAATTGGTTACCTCCCATTTAGTGCCCTGACTGGGGGTCAGACCCACAACGTAAGTATGTGCCCTGACTGGAAATCAAACCTGAAACCTTTTGGTGTATGGGATGACTCTCAAACCAACTGAGCCATCTGGCTGGAACCTCTGCCAATGCTTTTATGTCATAATACCTGTGACCAGTAGCTGTGATTTTACTTAAACTACTAAATTAAAGTGCTGTACAATAGCATTATGGGTAGACTATTGAGACTTGGATGTATGAGCTATTCACTTGTGCTGCAGACATTACTCTCTGCTTAATCTTTGACCAAAACAAATTTCACCAATGGAAAAAAAAAAGATAAATGTACTTTAATAGGTGTGACACAATGAGGGCTAAGGACATGATCAGGGAGGGAAGAATAGCAGTGTGTGTTTCGGGTCCAGGCTGAGCCAAAAAACCTCATACAACCCCCCTCCCCCAAACACACACACACACACACACACACACACACACACACACACACAACAACAACAACAACAACAACTGTCAGCTGGCCAATCAATCTTAGAAGACTGGAAGATGAATGGAATTACAGAGCTTTTTAAATGATGGGAAAGACCATTTGACTGTCTGAAGGAAAAAGTATTCCAGGGAGAATATATTGTTTTGGAAAAGGTTCAGAGGTGGGAGTAGGATATGCCTGCAGGAAACCTGAAGCAGGTGTGCCTTAACACATGAGCTATAACCATAAAGTGATGAATGTGACTTCCTTTGATACAAACATACCAGAACTTTATATGCCAAAAGTGTTGTCCTCTTCAAAGCAGACATCTTGGAAGCCTAAATTCTTAATGCATCTCAACATACCTTTGAAAATTCTCTTCTGGCCTAGTCTTCAAAGCCAAATAAGCATACTGTGCCCATAACTTTGGGACATAAAGTGGAAATAACTATCTGTGATGCAAGAGGGTTCTGAAGACTAGAATAAGACTTATGGCTTCTTAGCCATCACCTTTGATGATCACCTTTGGGAAGCTGGAGAGGTGACCTCTATATTCAGCGGTTCTCAACCTGTGGGTCGCGACCCCTTTGGTGGTCGAACGACCCTTTCACAGGGGTCGCCTAAGACCACCCTGCATATCAGATATTTACATTACGATTCATAACAGTAGCAACATTACAGTTATGAAGTAGCAACGAAAACAATTTTATGGTTGGGTCACAACATGAGGAACTGTATTTAAAGGGCCAGAAGGTTGAGAACCACTGCATAAATCCATCTTACTTGATTAAAGGTGGTGAGACTCATATGGTCTCTGGAATCTTTTCTAGGTCTAACTATCTCTTTTATTTTTCTTGTTTATCTCAAGTTGATAAATTTAAGTGAGTCATCCTGCCAGAGTTTGCTTGCTTGCAAATAGAGAACTAAATAGAGTTAAATGAAATCTTTTACACTTTCTACCCTCTATGATATTGATTCCATGCGACCAAATGAGTTCCACCTAGGTTTTAATGGATAGAGACAAAAGCAAGAGAACTCTTAATGGGAGCTGCTGTGATACACATTGAGTAAAGGACTGTTATCCTGGAAGCCAATTCAGAGATTTTGGTAGGGTATATGGGAATTGTTTTATTAAAGGCTTCAGAGAAACTGACAAGTATTAAACAAGCAACTGCCATTTAGATTTAACAATGAAAAATGTATGGGAAAATTACACAGAGTCTGCAATTGAGCTTGAGGTTGGGATCAGGGATACTAAAATGACATTGCATGGACATGGTCCAGATAAACAGTGGGGCTCTTGAATTTACATTGTGAGTGTAAACATATTGCTACAGGAACATAAAGTTAAAAGGGGAAAAAGAGAAGAAGTTAAGTGTGTCAATGTGTCAAATGTTAGATAATGTTAGTTAAGAAGTAAGGATCAAGGATGACCCATATTATTCATTAAGCATCTATTATATTCCAATTTCTTTAAATATATTGCTTCAAAGCAAGTCTGCGAATGAGAGTTTATTATACCTATTTTAATGATGAGGAAACAGCCTCAGAGAGGTAAAGTAACTTGCCCAAATATACATAACTAGTAGTTGAAAGAGCTAGGATTGAATATAGATCTCACTGACTCCAAAGTTTATGCTCTTCATTAATATATTAAGCTACTCTTGAAGGATGGGTGTGCACATAGAGAAGAAAGAGCTAGAAGAGAAGTGCCTTTTTAAAAGGCTGACAGTGTGAAGGAAGGAGACTTAAGAATGTAGGCAGAAGTGGGATACCAGGTTGGTACTGCCAATGACAAGGAATGCAGGAGGAAGAATTAAGTAGTGTTTTGAACAGAGATTGTAAACTGCCAGCCTATTAGCCAGGCCAGCAAGAGTGCATGTTTGGTTTGACCAGCACAATGTTTTCTAAAATATCAATATTTTTGCTAGTATTTCAAAAGACAGTTCTTCACATAAAAATCCAAGTTTCCAGCTTCTCTTAAAAAAATTAAAATCTCTGGCAATATGGGGCTTGCAATCCCACAGAGCAAAATCTGCTGAAGCCAGGTTGCACATATACTGGCTACTCGCTTTCCAGTTTCCCAAAGTCTTCAGCATATCCTACACTTTGGCAGCTTCACTCATCAGGTTACCTGCCAAGGCCCTGTAAACATTTTGATTTATGACTGTTTAAATGGTCACACTGGATTGCTCCCTGTTTTTCTTTAAAGAAGATACCATCTTCTAGAAGAAATAGCAATGAAAGTAGGGCAAACTACTTTTCATGTGACTCAAGGTGCTGAAATGTTTATGTGGCTCATTTGACTAATGGCTGAGAGGAGATAAAACCATTATAGTTTCAGCCATCAGCCTAGCTAGAGATTGTATGCTCTTCTTTAGTTTTTCAGCTGTTTGGGCATAGGAGTGGGGGCTCTTGTTTGTTTGTGATTTAGGGTTGGATTGTAAACAGTTTTTAATTGGCAAGCACAGAGAGGACAGTGAATATGTTCAGAGTCCTGGGTAAGTGGACTTCAAGATACCAACAGTAGGGCCTGTTATCTGTTGCAAAGAATCAATGGTGGCCAGAGATGATAGTGTCTCCTTGAAATGAAGGCAGCAGTGTAAAAGTAATAAAGGTATCAGAAGGAAGACTGACTATTCTGGGTGTTGGAAAGAAATATGGGATATAAAACAGTGATCCAGGAAGAGGATTGTTATTTTTTAAGTGAATTTAGTAAGGGACTTGTATCTAGAACTATTACAACTCAATAATAAAAAATGTCAATTTGAAAATGAGGAAATGATTGAATAGACACCTCGCCAAAGAAGATATACAAATGGCCAATAAGCGCATGAAAATATATTCAGTGTTATTGGTCAGAGAAATGGGAAAAAAAGCACAGTGAAGTACCACCTTACACTCACAAAAATGGCTATAGTAAAAAAAGACAGATAATACTGGGGTTGCTTAGGACATGGAGGAATTGCAATCTTAATTTATTGTTGGTGGGAATGTAAAATGATGTAGCAGCTTTAAAGAACAGTCTGGCAGTTCCTCAAAAAGTTAAACATACAGCTATGATATGACCCAGCAATTCCATCTTAGGTATCCTCAAGAAAAATGAAAATGCATACCTATACAAAAACTTGTACATTAATTTTCAAAGCAATATTATTCACAATCACCAAAAACAGAAATAACCTCAATGTCCATCAACAGACCAAAGATCAAACAAAAAGTTGTATACCCATATTCAGCAATTAAAAAGAGTGAAGTACTGATACACACTACAATATAAATGAACCTTGAAAAAATATGTGCTAAGTGAAAGAAACCAGATTAAAAATGTATAATGAACAGATATTTCCCCAAAGAAGACATATGAATGCCCAACATCTATATGAAAAAATATTGAACATTATTTATTAGGTGAATGCAAACCAAAACTACAATGAGACATCACCTCTAACACCTGTTAGAATGGCTACTATTAAAAACAAACAAACCATCACCAACAAAAAAGATACCAGGGTTTGGCAAGGTTGTGGAGAACCTGTGCACACTGTTGGAAATGTAAAATGGTATAGCAACTATGGAAAGCCGTTATGGACATTGGTAAAAAAGTTAAACACAGTACTACCATATGATCCAGCAATATCACTTCTGGGTATTTATCCAAAATAATTGAAATTAAGACCTCAAGAAGATGTCTGCACTCCCATGTATATTACAGCATTTTTTATAATGTCCAAATATGGAAACAGCCTAAGTTTTCAACAGATGAATGGCTAAAGAAGATGTAGTATACATATAAAATGGAATATTATTATTCAGCCTTAAAAAAGAAGGAAATCCTGCAATATGTGATAAGATGAATGAACCTGTAGGACATTAGACTAAGAAAAATAAGCCAGTTACAGAAGGAGAAATACTGTATGATTCCACTTACATGAGGTACTTAAAATAACCAAAGTCATAGAAACAGAGAGTAGAATAGTGATTGCCAGGAGCTGGGAGTGGAGGCCATAGAAATGGGTATAAAGTTTCAGTTATGCTAGATGAATAAGTTCTAGAGATCTGTTGTATTAACAGTATGATAGTGTTAACTTAAAATTTTGTTAATTGTTATCTCATGTTAAGTCTTCTTGCTACTAACAAACAAACAAACAAACAACAACTCTGGGAATTGTTGAATATGTCTGTTACCTTGACTGTGGTGATGGTATCATGGATGATTACATATGTCTAAACTCATTAAATTGTACATATTAAATATGTGCAGTTCTTTGTATATCAATTATCACTCAATGAAGCTGTTAAAAATGCTACATAAAACGTTTTATACAAAATATACAGAATAGATGAATCTGTAGAGACAGAAAGTCGATTAGTAGTTGACCAAGGATTGAAAGAAGGGTTTGGAGAGAATGGGGAATGACTGTTAAGGGACATAGAATTTCATTTATGTAATTAAAATATTATAAAATTAAATAGTGTTGATGGTTCACAACCCTATGCATATGCAAAAGCCACTAAATTGTCTATACACTTTAAATGAATGAATTGCATGGTATGTAAATTATATCTCAATAAAGCTCTTTAAAAATGAATTTATAAAATAGGCATAAGTATCTTCATTGCCTTCCTCCAAAAACTTGGAAACAGAGAGAAAAATTAAAGGTTTCTATTTTTTATTGATTCTTCCACTCTTCTTTAACTCCCCAAAAGATCTTTAAGCCACTGTCCCGTAGGAATTCAGTTTAAGTTTTTAAGCTAGTGAAGAAGGCTGAAATCCCTTTTTTAGCACAAAAGTTACTTTCAAATTGTGTGTCTATCTGAGAACTTTCTCTGGCCTCCGTGTTCATTTGTATACTCACCTCATCCTTTACTATAAGTCACTCTCTTCAGTGCATCTGGTCTCTGCCTGGGTAGCTCTACCCTGGCTGGGTAGCTCAGTTTGTTAGAACATTATCCCAATATACCAAGGTTGTGGGTTTGATCCCTGGTCAGAGCACATACAAGAATCAAGATCAACCAAAGGACTTGTACACATGCATATAAGCATAACCAATAAACACAGACAATAGGGGGGTGACGGCCTGTGCTGGGGGTTGGAAGCTGGCTTGGAGAGGTCAATGAGGGGAAAAGGAGACTTATGTAATACTTTCAACAATAAAGTATTTAAAAAATAAAGCCTCTATAACAATACAAAAAGAATCAACCAATGAATGCACACGTAAGTGGAACAACAAACTCATCTCTCTCTCTCTCTCTCTCTCTCTCTCTCTCTCTCTCTCTCTCTCTCTCTCTCTCCTCAAATCAATAAAAAATACAGAAATTAACCAGCCTGAAATACCATGCAGAATTCCCAAAGTCTAGCATTAGAAAGGACCTTGAAATGGAGTAATATATTCTAGATAGACTCAGAAAAGTAGTGCAGATAATCTTTGCATGGACCTATCTATATATATAAAGAGCCAGGATCCATCACATCCAAAATGACCAAAGGGATGACCAAATGCCAGGCTGTGTGCGCAGCAGGCTCTGGTGGGTGGGGACTGGCAAGTGGGCCAAACTGCTGTCCTGGGTCCTGGCCACCCATGGCAGAAGTCAGTCCTGGGTCCTGGAGCAGTGGCATGGTGGGGGGAATTTTGTGGAACATGGCGGGGCAGGAGGAGCCTTGCGGAGCAGTGGCGGGGAGGGGGGAGCCTTGCAGAGCATCCCAGGGCAGGGAGCTTCATGTAATGTTGCAGGGCTGCAGAGGCCATGTGTTGGAGGCCAGGCTAGGTCTAGGGACCCTAACCGCACACGATTTCGTTCATACTGGGCCTTTAGTCTATAATAAAAGCAATTCCATAATATGTTTTGGTATGTGGTACAGTTACTTTCTTTGCCTCATCTGGCAGTTTCTTCTACTGTGAAACCTAAATACAGTACTGGGAATCCTCACAGACTACCTAGGAGAAAAACCCTGCGCATCTAGGAAAATTCCTGATAGAACTGAAAAAGGAAGTGGGGTGGAGAAAAGAATGGCTATGTTTTGGGGGTGGAAGAGACTAGTCATTACTGAAGACTTTATAAACAGCTCTAAATAGGCAGATAGCACTTCAGCTCTAAGACCACAGAAAAATTACCCTAGCTATGATAAAAAGCTTTTCTACTGATGTGGAAAAACAACTTTAAAGTGGAAACTCCCTGGGAAATTCCTAGTTTTATCTAAGACTTCTCTTTCTTTTTTTAAAAAAAATATATTTTATTGATTTTTTTTTACAGAGACAAAGGAAGAGGGATAGAGAGTTAGAAACATCAATGAGAGAGAAACATCGATCAGCTTGCCTCCTGCACACCCCCCACTGGGGATGTGCCTGCAACCAAGGTACATGCCCTTGACCAGAATCAAACCCGGGACCCTTCAGTCCGCAGGCCAATGCTCTATCCACTGAGCCAAACCAGTTAGGCCCTAACTGTTAGGGCATAAGACTTCTCTTTCTTAATTTAAAACTCAATTATTTCCTTCTGTGGTCTTATCAATGGTTCAGAGGTCTGATAAAATTGCTTCCTTCCTGCACTTGGAACTCTGCCATCTCACTTGGAAGAAGTAATACACTTGCCTTTCTGGCCTGACTCAGAACTCAGTGAAACAAGAGGCACAGGAAATATGTAGCCACAAAGTGTGGAGGCAGACCAGTGTGACTAGGCCAGTGAGGACAGGAGTGGACATGATAATGAGTCTTTTATCTTTATCTTCTGTGAATGCTGGTTATCCTGCAAATCATTTTGCTTTTTGCCTAGTTAATCTGTGAGCTGAATCATAGGTATAGTTTTGAAGTAAGCACGGTTTTTACATAGTTCTGGGGAGTAACCCTGGGTCCAAGTAACCCTGGGTCCAATGTATACTGCATTCTTATTAATACAACCTTCAGAAATTTAGTCAGCTGAGTAAATGCCATGGTAGGAGATTATATGGAGCTCATGAAGGTAAGAGCTCTTGAGAATTTGAGTAACTGGATAGGAAGTAAAACTCAACTCCATTGGCTTTGCCCTCTCTAACCCCTAACCAATTTACAAAAATCACAAGGCAACTTTTCATCTTTGGCAAATATCTGTGATTCCGTGATAGTGCTATCCTCATTCCCAAGATCAGCCTTTCCTAGAAACAGAATATGCAGGTATCCAGTCCCAAAATTTCCTTATCTACAGTCATGCTTATTAGTCTGTCACCTGAGAGCTATTCCTTTGGTTTAACCACCAGGAAAATGCAACAATCATACAAGCAGAGTGACACATTAAGCCGCCAAGTATATTCAACACGTTCAAGAGAGTTTATTTGTATATTCAACACGTTCAAGAGAGTTTATTTGATGTTTAGTAGAAGGGAAAGCAGTCCCTGATGGTCTAAGACAAGGAATATAGTAGAGGGATCTTAAATCAGGGGGCTAGACGAGGGAATCAGGAACAAGGTCAGGTGAAAGGATGTCAAAAAAAAAGCTGTAGCAGGATTTGAGCTCAGGAGAGAATCTTAGAAAAGATACCCTTCTACCCACCCAACTCCACCAAGAGAATCAAGTTACATTATTACAGAGAGTAACATGGTAGCAAGAGATTTCACAAGAGAAGGGATCTATTTGTAATGTAGCATCCTTATCAATCACTAATAGGTAAGTAGCAGTGTCATTTAAACCAAAAGGGATTTGACATGTCAAGACATTTATGTATGTGTGGGTTTGATTGCCCTGACAATGAGTATAGGGAGAGGATAGGGTAGAAAGAAAAGCATAAAGGTGTAGTGAGTGTGAGTAGGGAATGGGAGGGTGGGAGTTTGGCAAGCATCATGGCATTGAAGGCCCTCATCTAGGGCTCTTTCAGAAATACTTTGCTTGTTTCTTTTTCTCCTTTATCCTCCCCTTCTTTCTTCTTCATCTTTGCCTCCTCTATTGCTCATATTATCTTAAAACTTCCTGCCTCTCCCTGATTTATCTGCTGACTGGGTTTCAAGGATGTCAGTGGTCCTCTTTAGTCTGCCTTGGCCTCTGGCCACATCCAAGTCCCACCTGGAGCTCCTCAGGACCAAAGAGACTGCTGGGAGATACTGTTTTCACAAATCAAGGCACATATTAAGGCCAGTCTACAGATGTGGTGCTAATTATCAGCTCATCAATTAATGCTGAGTAGCTATTATGTGTTTTTCTAGAGATCCACAGGGATCCTTGGTAGCTGCTCACTGGCTTGGGCTCTGGTACCCAATGGAGTCAGAGAGAAAAAATTGGGAGGGCTGTAGGTGACCTGTTAGAATAGAATATCTCTGCCTCTCCTTGGTGTCCAGACTGTCCCCTATTACACCATCTGATAATCCATAAGGACTTCTCCAGTACAGGATGCAGCTTTGATAGCAACCCAAACATAGAGGATGGGATCTCAGAAATAATCTCACCTTACCCAGCAGTCCCTTGTTTTCCTTAGCATCATCATCCTCCTCCCATTCCCCCTAATACTAAGCTGATGTGGGTAAGGGTGAGGTGGTGTTTTGCACCAGAAGTTACTTCCTTATGAATTATGAGTGATTAGGAACACTATGCCTTCCTATGTACCAAAGGGGCTACTGGGAAGGGGAAATGGAGAGCAGAAATCCCTGTTTCTAGCCTCTTCTCTCTCTCCCTAGAGATTGGACTAATAAGCAGATAACACTTTTTCATAGTTGTTTTGAAAGCAAGGTATTTCCCTGAGGCTCAAAAGTACTCTGGGTCTTCTAGGCTAGGTTGGTTTCTTTCACCCAGTAGTTCTGCTGCTGAAGCTCACAACTGGCATGAAGAGAAAGAAGGAGCCAGGGAGTCTCTGCACCCCCCTTTTAAACTAAGCAGAGTCTTAGCAGTTGGTAAGGGGTATGAGGGTGAAGAGTATGAGGCCTTTCTAAGAGTTCTCCAGAAAGTTTAGTGGTCTTGAAATTCTACATGTGCTACTTCAGCTTCCTGTGTACATGGTAGATGGTGAAGAAATTCTTACTGAATTGAAAGGGAGAATAAAGTCACATTCTTTGAAGTCACTGTCTAACTTCCAAAAACCCAAACAGATTTCTTGGAGAGGGGCTAGAAACATAAATCTGTATTCATCCTTAAGACTTCCCAAATCACATTGTATCTGCGCTATAGTGGTGATACATGTACGGAGGAAAATTTTCTTTTGACAAAAGCAGGCACCATCTGTAACATGCTTTAAACTGTAAATGACTAAGGAAGTGTTTGAGATTCAGAGACTTATTGAACTTCTATAGTAGGACAAAGAAGAAGGTGAAAACATAACTCAAATAATCTAACCCTTTTTTCACTAAGAGAATAATTTTTATTCATGGGGCTACAATGGTGAGAATGGAAATTCCATTTGTTTGTCAAATTCCATTTGTTTGCATATTATTAATCTAAAGATGGTCAGTTCATCATAAACATTAATACGGAAATAGCATTATGGTCACTTATCAGATGCAAAATTCCTGCCCCCAAAACCCCCAACTAAATTGTATTTTAAGAACTTTATAATTTTAACAGTGCTAATTATAATAACACTTTGCATATGTTTATGATTAAGACCTTGCAACATCTTATGTGTTTCCATGGCCCATTTCCCTTTGAATACAGGTATCTTTTTCATTTTATGAAATGCTAAGTACTACAATGGTTCCTTTTGCACATTTATTTTCTTTCTTGAAAACAAAAATTTCTTAAAAGCTTGCATTCATTGATTTATACAAGCATGCTTTACTTTTAATGACACTGTATCCCAGTTGTTGCTAGCCAAACCTTAATTATGTTCCTACTTTCTGTTTCCCCTCCCTTTTTCTGTCTTTTTTTCCTCTTATAATTATAAATAGTGTAATGTTCAACTTGGCTAGCTTGCATTTAGGACTTTCCCCAAAGGCCTAACAGAATCTGGGGATGAGCCAGTATTTCACAAGTTCGGTTTGGACATGAACTCTAGAGATTTCCCAAGTCTCCAGCCTGCCAAGTTGGCCTAGCAATCTCCAAAAATCACTTCTCCCATTGTGCACTGCTCCTTGGACTTCCAGGGGATCTATTCAATTGGGTTCTTGTCTTCTAAGAGGCCCAGGTATACTGGTATCTGAGGCACAGTTAAATAAGCCCAGCAGGGAATGGGGAGCTGCATATTACCAGCATCAGAAATGTGGTTCCCTTCAACCATCTTTCATCACAATTCCAAGCAAAAATTAAGCACAAGGCTGCAGAGGAAAAGGCACATTCCCTCGACTCCTAAGGGCTCCTGTTCCATGAAGGCCAGGGACACATGCAACAACATCAACAAAAAAACCCAAAACACACACACACACACACACACACACACACACACACCATATAACTGGGAAATGCTAAAGGGACAACATTGAACAATGGTGTGTGTGTGTGTGTGTGTGTGTGTGTGTGTGTGTGTGTGTGTTTCAAAGCTGCATAAGTGAGGCATGTTTTTTAGGACTTTTGTTCTTTCCAGAAAATTTGGGGCAGTGCTGGCCATAATGTAAATGGTGTTCTTTGCAAGTACCTTTCAAAGCCCATTTATATATACCCCCTCTCTCCATCTCTTTTTAAAAAGGAAAAGGAAGTCCTGTAGTAAAGCTGTATGCAGCCATACTTTAATTTTATTTAGTATAGACAAAAATGTAATTATATTTTTATTTTTTTTTAAAAAAGTTGATTTCAGAGAGGAAGGGAGAGGGAAAGAGAGATAGAAACATCAATGTGAGAGAGAATCATTCATAGGCTGCTTCCTGTATGCCCCCTACTGGGTATCGATCCCACAACCTGGGCATGTGCCCTGCCTGGGAATCGAACTGTGAACTCCTGGTTCATAGCTGAATGCTCAACCACTGAGCCATGCTGGCTGGGCAAAAATGTAACCATCTTAAATGTGTTGTCCCTTTTCTCTTCTTTGTTCTTCTTTCCAGTGTCCTTTTAAGTCCCTTTCTTTCTAACTTCTCTCTCTTTCAATCTGCTTCTCTGTCTTCTTTCTTAATCCCTACAAACAGTGAGGAGCATGTGGGAGGAGGGAGGACTAAGGAGGGAGAAGGGAAGAGTGGACAGGGAATAAGACAAGGGTTGGTGAAGCTTTATCGAAGTTATAGCTTCTCTAGCTTCCCATCACTTTAAAAGAAAATAATAGTAATAGGTACCATACAATGAATAGTTATTATGAGTAAGTGCTTTCAAAGCATTATCTCTTTTAATGCTTTCATAACTTTTCAAGCTGGCACCATTGCTCCCATTTTACAGATGAGAAAACTGAGGTTCAATAATGTTAATGAACTGGAGCCACAACTGGGTTTTAAATCCTGGCTCTGTTATCTACTGGTTAAGTGAATTTTAGTACATTACCTCTCTCTGTACTGGCTATCACAATTACTCTATTCTAGAAAGGTGCTGCATGCATATCCCACTTAGTAAGAGTCTATACTTTACAACTGTTAAACAGCTTGGTATCAATTTTCTGATTGGAGAGAACCAACCCAGATGTACCTCAGTACCCTCTTCTTCCCACAGGGTTCATGCATTTAGTCAAACATCTTTGCGAAATTTAGTTGGTGGGTATTTTAGGCCACTTATCTGTTCCACCATTAAACAAACAAACAAACAAAAACATACCTATATGTTGTTGACCATGCCAGGTGCCAAGGATATGGTGGTGAACAAGAAGACATGACCCCTGTTTTCATGGAACTTTCATTCTAATGGTGGAGGCAGACACTAATCACATTGTCACACAAGTAAATACAAAATTGCAAGTGTGGTAAGTGGTTCAATTAATCTAATTGATAGTACCATAGTTCTATGAGTGAGGGAGGTAGGGAAAACTCCTGTAGAGAAGTGGTGATGGAAGTAAGATATGGTAAAAGATGGGGAGTTAGTTTTCATGAACACCAAACTTGCGTGAAAAGGAAATAGCTTGAACCTTGTAGCAAGAGGTGAATGTGGCCAGAGTGAAAGAAGTGATCAGTGTGTGGTAGTCAACATGTCAGGCTAACACACATTGTTTTTGAGCACACAGGCACATGGAACATCCTTCCACCATCCTATCTAATAAAGACAGAATATGCAAATCGACTATCCCTCCATCACAAAGATGGCGGCGCCCATAGCCACAAGATGGCAGTGCCCAGTCCCCTCAGTCCCACCAGAGTAGTCCTTTTATCCCTCACCACTGTGAGGGGCAAGCAGGCCCCCACAGAGAGCAGGCAGCAGGGCCCCTGCATCAAGCAGACAGCAGAGCCCTGCTTGCCCCTCGCTGAGAGCTGACACCAGGGCCCTGCTAGCTCCTGGCCTCAGCAGTGAGCCAGAGAGCAGACAGGCAGGCAGGTCTTCAGAGAACAGAGAAAGATGGGGAGCGGGCCTAAGCTGTCAGTAGGACATCCCCTGAGGGCTTCCAGATTGGAGAGGGTGCAGATCAGGCTGAGAGACCCACCCCAACCCCCCACCCTCGTGGCCAGCACTGCTCCTTGGACTTCCAGGGGATCTATTCAATTAGGTTCTTGTCAAAACGAATTTTGTGCACCGGGCCTCTAGTACTATATAAGCATGGTAATAGCACATCAAAGATTTCCCAGGGCAGTGATAAATTCAAATATTCTATTGTGTTGTTGTCATAAGCACATTCATAGCATCCATTCTTATATTATAATTTATAGTGTAAAGAATATGGTAGCTGTATGCATTTTCAATTCCCTGGGTCATGTCTATTTTATGGGATAAATGGGTTGGCCACAGGAAGTTTCCAAATACTGAAGGGTCATTAGGATTTAGTATTCCATGAAGGAGGCATTTACACTAGGTGGAGACACTGACTAGGCAACAGTCTCAATGACTCTTCCTCAATTTCTGATCCCCCTCTTTATTCTCCCAACCTCTCACCACCTTGAGACTGGAACTCTACCAGATGGTCCAGTGCCAGGATAGAGTTTCCAAGGACAGGAGCTTGAATTGGCCAGAGCAGTGATCTAGAACTGTAAGAAGCAGGAAGAGCCAGTA
The DNA here is from genome assembly GCF_964212035.1 of Myotis nattereri. Lineage (NCBI taxonomy): Eukaryota > Metazoa > Chordata > Mammalia > Chiroptera > Vespertilionidae > Myotis > Myotis nattereri. The sequence goes on along the minus strand of NC_138078.1, from coordinate 99,788,340 downwards.
GATGAGGGCAAACCAATTCTTAGAAAGCACCGAGACAGTAAAAACTGAGCATGGCAAACCTATTGGGTGAATGTAGGCCACAAATAGGAGGTAGTTCCAAGAAGGTCTGGAGGCAGGTGTGCAAAGGAATAGAGCAGGAAGTGAAGGAAAAAAAGGAGTGACATGAGAGGATTCAAGGGAATTGCTTCAAATGAGGCCCTGAGGTCTGCAACTAGTTTTCTTTGGCCACCTGCCACATAGTACGTTGGTTACTTGGACCATTTATAATGGTATGGGGCTGGGATTTTCCCTGGTTTGCCCAGTGAGAAGTTGTGACTTGCTTGGAAGCATTTTTGAGGTGGGAGGCTGATTCCCACCAGCACTCTTCTAACCCACAGTCTTTTTTTTTTTTTATCAACTCTTGAAACTGGCTAATATAGAGCTGATAATTTCAGTACTTTCTCTTCCACCAGCCCCCAGTTGTCATGGAAGGGCATGATGCCACAGGGAAGCATATGGGTAGTCTGGGATTAACAAAGAATGCTAAAAGCATACCCACTATGTAGACAGGGTGATTAGGAAAGAGAAGTTTAAGGGCTTCACATTTCTTGAATTGTAAATGGGCCCAGCAAGGTCTTCAAGCACTTAGTAGGGTATATATGATGTATGTTGGGAGACAACAGTGTTCAATGCTTAAAAGTGTGTGATTTAATGACATATAGACCTGAATTCAAGTCCTAGGTCTGCCATGTAATGGCTATGTAATCCTAGGTGAGTCACTCAACCTTTTGTGGCTCAGTTTTCACAGTTGAAAAATGAGAATAATATTATTTGTCACATAAGATTATTGAACAGGTTTAAGTGAGGATATGCATATAGACTATCCAACATTTTGCCTAACATATAGTAAATGTTTAATAAGTTGTAGTGGCTATTTTTATTGGAAAGAAAGCTGGATATGATCTGCTATTTTAATTTTCTCCCTAAATTGCTTGAAATCTACTGAGTTTGGGAATGTACTTAGTAATGCAGAAGAGTGGCAAGGATGGAAATTTCCATTGCAGTTGTTGGGTTAAGGGTGCATTCTAGATGTAGGAAATTCCTGAGTGGGAACTCAGAGGTAGTAAACTGAAAAAAATCAGTCATGTTGCTACACAACATGGTCCAGGGCTGCCTTATTGAGAGCTAGGTCTGGGGTTTGGCTGGGCATGGGATAGCCAGAACAGGCAGAACCAGAGAGTAAAAGCTAACCTTTGCCTAGGAAGCACTAAGATGGTCAGTCTGGGAGATCAGTGTGAAGACAAACAGAGGAGGCAGAGCCAGGATCAGGAGACAGGTACCCATAGGGACCAGTTCAGAGTTAAAGAGGAGCAAAGTGAATGGGTTCAAGGTAATTACCATGAAAATGGCCATGAGGGCTGGCATTTGGCTTTATTGGCTGCCAGTTGAATAGTGTGTGGGTGGATTGGCTTGAGTTAATTGGTATAGGCCAGGACAGAAAGAAATAACAATCCTACTAGGTGTATATAATTTCTATTTTATAGAGGAGGAGACTGAGAATTAAAGACTTAAAGGAATTTGTCTTATGCTACACAGTTCATCACTATGAAAGATTGGAAGGTGGGAATGATTCTTAAGAGGACAATTGGGCTAAAATGAAAAGCATAACAAAACTTCCCCATTGGGGTTTTGGTAGAGGCAGGAGCCATAGGTACAAGAGAATGTTGGCAATTGTTATTCTCTCTGAGACTGTTGATTAGAATTGTCACATCAAAAAGATTACATTATGACTTAGTGGTTAAGGAGCGCTCTTCAAGCCAGACTGCTTGGGTTTAAAATCTAGCTCTGCCATGATTTATATGCATGACCTGGAGCATATTGCATACTTCTCAGTGCCACAGTTTTCTCATCTATAAACAAACAAATAACAGTACCTGCCATTTATGGTTCTTATTTAATTTAATTAGTTAATATAATTAAAGTACCTAGAAAAGTGCCTGGCTTATAGCCACTATCTATAAGAAATAGACACTATCTATAAGAAATCAGAAACAGGAGCAAGACAGACAAATTTACTCAATCAGAAAAAAGAATACTTGGCTAGATCTATGATTTCAAGTCAGACAGTAGCAAGCACTAAAGGACATTCAGTAAGAAGGTGTTTGTTATAAAGGGCTTTGACACATAAGAAGTCTGGACTTTTCTTAGAGTGGTGATTACAGAGAGATAGAATGATGTTGAAACACCTCAGAAAGATTCTTACTCACCTGTGCACACTGCATTGGAGGGAGGTGATATAGAAGTACAAGGAGAAGACTTGAAGGCAGGGAGGCTGTGTAATAGCTCAGTCTGAAAGGAATTGGATGTGGGACTGCATGGAAAGCGGAGTAACAGCCACAGGAAAAGAACTGGCAAGAAGGAATAAGAATAGAATTGGTCAACCCCAAGGAAGCCTTCTGTTTTATTTAATCACATATTTACTGAAGATAACGCCTCTCCCTGCAACCCACTTTCAACCTTTCTTTATTTGATTCACACTCATCTTTCTAGACTTAATCCACCCTCCAGATTGTATTAAAATAATTTGTTCATGTATCTGCTTTCTCTACTAGATTTAGAGCTTCTCAAGTGTTTTCTTACTACGTCCATTCTTCACCCCCTCTCTTCTCTTCTCCATTTCCCTTCCTTTAACATTTTCTCTTTTTCTTTCTTTCTTTCTTTCTTTCTTTCTTTCTTTCTTTCTTTCTTTCTTTCTTTCTTTCTTTCTTTCTTTTTCTTTCTTTTTATCCAAATATTTTTGAATAACTACTATAGTCCAAGGAAATAAAAAAAAAAAAAAACATACTCGAGACAGACATTTCACTTGATTCTGGCATAACAAAGTTAGAAGTTGATGGAATACCTTATGTGAAGTTGTCTTAGTGACTACCAGAGAGAAATGGAACCTTTTGGTGTCACTAGCATAGAGGGTGTGGTATAATATATTTGGCCCAAATAGAATAGAAGGAGGTTTTTCTAAACATAGTTTATGAGGTCAACATTATGTTGATACCAAAACCAGACAAGGATGCCAAATTTTTCAAAAACAGAAATAATAGAAAATTATGGACCAATATCTTTGATGAATATAGATGAAGAAATTCTCAACATAATATTAGAAAATAGAATTCAACAATACATTAAAAGAATCATAAATCATGATCAAATAGGAGTTATTACAGACATGGAGGATGATTCAACATCTGAAAATGAGTCAATGTGATACATCACATAAACAAAATGAGGATAAAATTATATGATTATATCAATAGGTTTGGAAAAAGCACTTGACAAAATTCAACATCCATTCATGGTAAAAAATCTCAACAAAGTGGGTATAAAGAAAATGTACCTCAACATAATAAAGGCCATTTATGACAAGCCTACAGCTAATATCAAAGTCAACAGTGAAAAGATAAAAGCTTTATTTCTAAGATTAAAAATAAGGATGCCCACTCTCACTACTGAAATGTGTTCTATTTAACACATTACTGAAAGTGCTAGTCAGAGGAGGTAGGCAAGAAGAAGAAATAAAAGGTATCCAAATAAGAAAAGAAGTAAAATTGTCTTTGTGTGGAGATTACATGATTATATACATAGGGTGTCCCCAAAATGTCTACACACACTTAGAATAATTATAAAGGCAGTATTTATTAAAATATATTTCATTTTCAAAATTGAGCTATTAGCTGTTAAAGTGTGTATACATTTTGTTGGAACATGCTGTATTTAGAAAACCCTAAAGATTCCACTAAACTCTTAAAACTAATAAATTAATTCAGTAAAGTTACAGGACACAAATCAATGCATGAAAATCAGTTTAATTTCTATTCACTTACAATGAACTATCAGGAAAATAAATTAAGACAATGACCCCATTTACGATAGCACCAAAAACAACCATCTACTTAGGAATAAATGTAACCAGTGAGATGAAATGCCAGTAAAATCTTACAGATTTTACACTAAAATCTGTAGGACATTGATGAAAATAATTGAAGAAACAAATAAATCAAAAGATATTCTGTGTTTATGAATTGGAAGAATTGATACTATTAAAATGTTCATACTGTCCAAAGCAGTCTGTAAATTCCCTATCAGAACATCAATGGCATTTATCACAAAACTAGAACAAATCATACTAAAATTTATATACAACCACAAATTACTCCCAAAGAGCCAAATGAATCTTGCAACAAAAGAACAAGATGGGAGGTATTGTGCTTCCTGATTTCAAAATATACTATAAAGCTACAGAAATCAAAGCAGTACAGTACTCACATAAAAAAAAATACACATAGAAAATGGAACAAAATAGAGAGCCCAGAAATAAACTCACACTTATATGGTTGATTAGTCTGTGACAAAGGCTGGGGGAGAATATGCAAAGGGTAAAAGAGAGTGTTTTCAATATAAAGTGTTGGGAAATTGGACAGCTACATGCAAAAGATGGAAACTGGACAACTTTCTTACACCATATACAAAAATAAACTCAAAATGGGTTGCCGACTTCATTGCAAGACCTAAAACCATACAAATGCTAGAAGATAGCGAAGACAACTATCAACAAAATGAAAAGGCAACCCTGGATGGGAGAAGTTACTGCAAATGATATGTCCTTTGAAGGGTTAATATCCAAAATATAAACAATTCATAAAACTCAATATCAAAAAATTCAATTAAGATATGGGCAGAGTACCTGAAAACACTTTCTTTTTTTCAAAGAAGGCATACTGATGGCTAGCAAACACATGAAAAGATGCTGCTTAATGTCACTAACAATTAGGAAAATGCAAATTGAAACCACAATGAGATATCACCTCACAACTGTCATTAACGGTTATTATTAAAAAGACAACAAATAAAAAGTGAGGATATGGGAATTCCAAAATGGCAATGGAGTAAGTGGAAGCTACACTGGCACTCTCCCAGGACCAACTGTAATTACAACTAAAATACAGAAAAAAAAATCCTGAATAATCAACTGAAGACTAGCTGGAGAGAACCCTGATAATCAAGGATAGAAAATGGAGACTGCATAGAGACTGGTATGAAGTGCAGAGGCACCCAAGGGCTGGCCGGGCTCACACAGACAGCAGTTGAAGATCCTGAGGGATATCGCAGCTCTGGGGGATTCCCCACTGAGAACTCTGGGGTCTAAACCCCAAGATTTCCCCCCTCAGCAGAGACCACCAGAACTGAAAAAGGTGTCTACATAACATCTGGCTATGAAAAGCAGCAGGGTTGCTCTCTGCCAGGGAGAGACAGCTGGAAATTCAGGCATCCTCTTAAAGGGCCAATGCACAAAATTTCATGTGTAGCCACACACCTTGGGCTCTGTCAGAGGTGAGGCAGAGTGGATTAGAGCTATATGCGGAGAATCCAGTGTTGGAGGATCTGGAGTTAGAGCTCAGAAGGCAGCCGCCCCAGTTTCTGGTGCTGAGTTAATAACTCATATAGCAGAGAACATCTTTCCAAGGCAGACCTTTACCATCCAAGAAACTTTTGCCTGGGGGAAAGCAACTGCCCCAACCTGTTGGAAAACTCTCACCCCACTCTGTGGAGTCTACTCCTTATTGTGGTTGATAGCCTGAGGCAAATGAAGATTCTAAGAATAACAATCAGACTGCAGGAAAAGGCAGATCTCTGGAGACTTGGAGTTTTTACCTGATCTTCTTCTGGAACTGGGGCTAGGAAATGCAGACCTTGGTTCACATTTTGGTTTTTTCCAAAGGCACCCAGCGAGAGCAGAGGGAGCCAAAAAACTGTGGATTGCTAATAGTTTCAAACAGGGTACCAAGAATCAGTCATAAGCAGTGTCAGAAGCACCAGAGACTGGGAGTTGTAACAAGTCTATGTAATAGAAAGACACAAACCCAACAGTCAGCCAAAATGGGGAGACAAAAATCAAGCCCAAAATGAAAGAACAAGATAAATCTCCAGAGGGAGAGCTAAATGAATGGAGATAAGAAATTTATCAGATATAAAGTTCAAAATAATGATTACAAAGATGCTCAACAGCATGAATAAAAATATGGAAACTATGAAAAATGACCAGTTGGAAATGAAGAATGACATAGCACTAATAAATAACACATTGGAAGAATGACATAGCACTAATAAATAACACAGCAGATTAGGGGAAGCCGATGATCAAATCAGTGAATTAGAAGACAGGGTAGAAAAAAATCACTCAATCAGAAAACAAAGAAAAAAACAATTGAAAAACAGAATGACAGCTTAAGGGAGCTGTGGGACAACATCAAATGTAACAATATTTGCATTATAAGAGTACTAGAAGGAGAAGAAAGTGAGCAAGGAATAGAGAATCGGTTTGAAGACATAATGGCAGAAAACTTCCCTAACCTGGTGAAGGAGAGGCACACCAGTTCTGGAGGCACAGAGAGTCCCATGCAAGAAGAACCCAAACAGGCCCACGCCCAGACACATCATAATAAAAATGCCAAAAATTAAAGACAAAGAAAGAATCTTATAGGCAGCAAGAGAAAAGCAAACTGTTACCTACAAAGGAGCTTCCATAAGGCTGATACCTGCTTTTTCATCAGAAACTCTATATGTCTGAAGGAAATGGCATGAAGTGTTCAAGTTAATGAAATGCAAGGATCTGAAACCAAGACTACTATACCTAGCAAGGCTATCATTCAAAATAGATGGTGAAATAAAGCTCTTCCCAAAAGAAGGCTAGAGGAGTTTATCATCACCAAACCATTGCAAGAAATGCTACAGGGACTGCTGTAATAAGAATAGAGAGAAAAAAACATAGGGGTGGGGTGGGGTGAAGGCATGTGCCGGGGGGTAGGAGAGGCTGGGGGAAGGTCAATGGGGAAAAAAAGGAGACATATGTACTACTATTTGTAATACTTTAAACAATAAAAAAGACAAAAAAAGGGAAAAAAGAATTAAAATGGCAATAAATAAGTACCTATCTATAATAATAAAAGCATAATATGCTAATTAGACCAGACAGCCGAACAACCTTCTGGACGGCCTTCCAAACAAAACCGGAGCTGCGAGGGCCAAGACAACTGCCGTGGCTGCAAGGGCCGAGTCCCTTGCACGAATTTCATGCACTAGGCCTCTAATCAACAATAACATTAAATGTAAATGGATTAAATGTTCCAATCCAATCAAAACACATTGCTAACTGAATGGATTAAAAAACATGGCCTAAATTATGCTGTCTATAAGAGAACCACCTCAGAAAAAAAAAATGAAAAAGAATTACACACAATGAGAGTGTAGGGATGGAAAAAATTTTCTATAAAAATGGGGGAGAAAAGCTGGGGTAGCAATAGTCATATCTGACAAAATCAACTTAAAAATGAAGGCCACCACAAGAGACAGTAAAGGTCACTACATAATGCTAAAGGAATTGATCCAACAAGAGGATATAACCATGGTAAACATATATGCACCCGATGTAGGAGCACCTAAATATATAAACAAAACAAGACGGGAAAAACATCTGGAGGACGTTAAGTGAGTAATTGATAGCAATACAGTCATATTAGGGGACTTTAACACCCCACTGACTTCACTGGATAGATCTTCCAGAAAAAAAATCAACAAGGAAACAGTGACTCCAAAGGATACACTGGATCAGATGGATTTCATTGACATTTCTAGAACATTTCACCCCAAAGTTGCAGAATATACATTATTCTCAAGTGTACTTGGGTCATTCTCAAAGATAGACCACATGTTAGAACACAAAACAAGTCTCTGCCAGTTCAATAAGATTGAAATCATGCAAGCAACTTCTTGGATCACAATGTCATGAAATTAGAAATCAACTACAGTAAAAATCCTCAAAAACATTCAAACACCTGGAGGCTAAGTAGCATGTTATTAACAATGAATGTTACCAATGAGATCAAGAAAGAAATTTTAAAAAAACCTTCCTGGACACAAATGAAAATGAACACACAACAACCCCAAATCTCTGAGACACAGCAAAAGCAATCCTGATAGGGAAGATCATAGCACTACAGAACTACCAAAAAAAAAAAAAAAACCCACCAAGAAAAATTATTAATAAACTATCTAACCCTACAATTTAAGTAATTAGAAAGAGAGCAACAAAAACAGCCCAGCCCAGAGTAAGTAGAGGGAATGAAATAACAAAGATTAGAGCAGAAATAAATGACATCGAGACAAAAAAAAACACAAAAGAACAAAACAAACAAAAAACCCCACCAAAGATCAATGAAACCAAAAGCTGGTTCTTTGAAAAGATAAATAAGATTGATGAACCTTTAGACAGACTCATCAAGAAACAAAGAGAAAGAACCCAAATAATTAAAAGCAGACATGAAAGCAGTGAAGTAACAACTGACTCCACAGAAATACAAGGATTGTAAAAAAAAATACTATGAACAGCTATATGCTAACAAGCTGGACAATGTGGATGAAATGTGAAAATTTCTAGAAAAAAACATGGTCCAAAACTGAATCAAGAAGAATCAGAAAACCTGAATAGGCCAATAAAACTGATGAAATTGAAATAGTAATAAAAAAAACTCCCAGCAAACAAAAGCCCTGGTCTGGAGGGCTTCACATGAGAGTTTTACTGAATATTCATAGAAGAACTAACACATAACCTCCTCAAATCTTCCAAAAAATCCAAGAGGAAGGAACACATCCAACCTCTTTTTATGAGGTCAGCATTATCCTAATTTAAAAACCAGATAAAGAGACTACAAAGAGAGAGAATTACAGGAAACATCCCTGAAGAACACAGATGCTAAAATCCTCAAAAAATATTATAAGTAGGATTCAGAAATACATTAAAAATATCATATGCCATGGCCAAGTGGGATTTATTCCAGGGATGCAAGGCTGGTACAATATTCACAAATCAATAAACGTGATACATCACATAATCACATTGAAAGACTAAAATCATATAATCATATCAATAGGTGCTGAAAAGGCATTCAACAAAATCCTACACCTTTTTAATAAAAAACTCTCAGCAAAGTGGGAATAGAGGGATTATAACTCAACATAATATGACAAACCTACACCCAACATCGTATTCAATGGGCAAAAACTAAAACAATTCTCCTAAGAACAAGAACAAAACATAGATGTCTGCTTTCACCCTCTTATTCAACACAGTACTGAAAGTCTTTGCCACATTGATCAGAGAAAAAAAAACATAAAAACCATCCATTTTGGAAAAGAGGAAGTAAAACTATCATTATTTGCAAATGACATGATATTGTACATAGAAAACCCAAAAGTCCCCACCAAAAAACTACTAGATTTAATAAATGAATTCAGTAATGTATCAGGATACAAAATTAACACCCCGAAATATATTTCATTTTTATATACCAATAATAAGTCTCAGAAAGAAAAACTAAACAAATAATCCCATTTACCATTGCAACAAAAAATTTAAAATAGTTAAGAATAAACTTAACCAAGGAGATAAAAGACCTGTACTTGGAAAACTCCAGGACATTAAATAAAGAGATAGAGGAACACATAAACAAGTGGAAGAATGTACTGTGTACATAGATTAGTAGAATTAACATCATTAAATTGTCCATAATACCCAAAGCATCTATAGATTCAATGCAATTTCTATTAAAATGCCAAGGGCATATTTCACAGATGTAGAACAAATACAACAAAAATTAATATGGAACCAAAAAAAGACCCTGGATGGCCACAGCAATCTTGAGAAAGAAGAATAAAGTTGGTAGGATCACAATACCAGATATACTACAAAGCCACTGTATTCAAAAGAGCCTGGTACTGGCACAAGAATAGGCATATGGACCAGCAGAATGGAACAGAACCCCCAGAAATCAACCCAAGCCACTATGCTCAATTAATATTTGACAAAGGAGGCAAGACCATACAATGGAGTCAAGACAGTCTCTTCAATAAATGGTGTTGGGAAAATTGGACAGGTCCATGCAAAAAACAAACAAACAAAAAACTGGATGACCAACTTACACCATACACAAGAAAAAACTCAGAATGGATAAAAGACTTAAATATACAACATGAAACCATAAAAATACTATAAGAAACCATAGGCAGCAAAATCCCAGACATCTCTAAGAACAATATTTTTGCTGATACATTTCATAGGGCAAGGGAAACAAAGGAGAAAATAAACAAATTAGTCTACATCAAGATAAAAAGTTTCCTCACAACAAAAGAAACCCTCAACAAAATGAAAAGGGAGCCCACTGTGTGGGAAAACATATTTGGCAATGATACATCTGCTAATGGGTTAATATCCATAATATATTAGGAACTCTTACAACTTAATAAAAGGAAGACAAACAATCCAATTTAAAAAAATGGATAAAGGACCTAAATAGGCACTTCTCCAATGTGGGCATACAGATGGCTAAGAGACACATGAAAAAAATGCTCAAAGTCACTAATCATCTGAGAGATGCAAATTAAAATGACAATGAGGTACCATCTCATACCTGTCAGAATGGCTACCATCAACAAACCAACAAATGACAAGTGCTGGCAAAGATGTGGAGATAAGGAAACCCTACTACACTGCTGGTAGAATGCAGACTAGTGCAGCCATTATAGAAAAAAATATGGAGTTTCCTCAAAAAATTAAATATGGAACTGCTATTTGACCCAGTGATCCCACTTCTAGGAATACAGTATATCCTAAGAAACCTGAAACACCAATCAGAAAGAATATATGCACCCCTATGTCCATAACAACATAATTTACAATAGCTAAGATCTGGAAACAGCCCAAGTGCCCATCAATAGATGAGTGGATAAAAAAGTTGTGGTACATTTATAGCATGGAATACTGTGCAGCAGTATAAGAGAAGGATTTCTTACCCTTTGAGACAGCATGGAGGGACCTGGAGAGTATTATGCTAAGTGAAATAAACCAGTCAGAGAAAGACTCACATGATCTCACTCATATATGAAATCTAATAAAAAAATAAACTGATGAACAAAATAGATCCAGAGACGTAGAAGCATGGAACAGACTGTGGAATCTCAGAGGCAAGATGAGAGTGGGTGGATAGGAGGGAAGAGATTAACTAAAGAACTTGTATGCATATATGCATAACCTCTGGACACAGACAATGGTGTGGTGAAGGACTAGGGCAGGTGCAGACTAGAAGGGGTCAATTGGGAAAAAGGGGGACATCTGTAATACTTTCAACAATAAATATAAAGAATAAATGTAAAAAATAATAAAAGTTTTAAAAAATAAAATTAATTGAATTTTTTTTAAAAAGTGCTAAGGATATGGAAGAAAAGGAATACTCGTACACTATTGGTGGGAATGTAAATTGGTACAGCTACTGAAGAAAACAGTATGGAAATTTCTCCAAAAATTAAAACTAGAATTACCATGTGACTCAGTAATACCACCTCTGGTTGTTTATCTGAAGAAAATAAAAACACTAATTCTAAAAGACATATGCACCCCTATGTTCATTGCAGCATTATTTACAACTAGTGGCCTGGTGCACAAAATTCGTGCTCATTGAAAGGGAATTAATTAGAGGAAATATTTTAATATTTCTATTTGCCCTTTTTCTATAATAGAAGTGTGAGAGATGAAAGGAAATCAGTAAAATGTATATGAAAATAATACATAATTTTATTAATAAATAAACAATAACAAGATAATATAACAACAATAAACACATGATATAAAAACAATAAAAACATGATATGAAAACAGCAAAAACATCATATAAAAACAACATTGATGCAAACAATGACTGATAAAGTGATTAAACTTATTCTAATATCTCCCTGTATACCACATTAAGATTGAAAACACTTTCAGAGTGCTTGACTAATTTCCCTTTGGATGAAGTATTTACAACTTTAACGTTACATGCTTTTCGAACTCGAGAGAAAGCAACATATAACTGACCATGTGACCAGGTTCAGGTAGGAATATTCCTACTCTGTCTAGAGTTTGTCCTTGTGATTTATTAATAGTCATCACAAATGCTGGCATCACGGGAAACTGTCGTTGAATTAATTTAAATGGGAAGCCAGAGTCAGATGGGGACAAATCAATTCTTGGAATCAGAACGACCTCTCCCTCTATAGATCCTGTTAATACTTCAGCTTCAATTATGTTAGGTTGTAATCTTTTGATAATAAATCTAGTACCATTACAAAGACCCCATTTACTATTAAGATTTCTCAATAGCATGATGATTGCACCCACTTTCAATTTTAATTTATGACACGGCATTCCCGAAGGAGTAATACTATTAAGAAATTCAATGGGAAAATTTTCCTTTTCAGCGTCATCTGTTGAGTCAATGGAATCATCACTCAAATAGGTGTGAAAATCTCCATCGAGTATATCCAAAATTTCTTCATTTAATTTTTGAATGTGCTCATTTTTTGGACAAAGAATCACACGTTTAGATATATTTTTAATATCATCTATAGATATACTATTTCCAAAGGTAGCTTTAATAATAGATCTGTTACAAATCATTTCATGGGGGATTTCAATAATATCCATTCCTAAATGAAAACTGCTATCAAGTTTGCCATCTCCAAATTTTACTAACCATTCACTATAAGCAGAATCCTCTGATGTCATATTTGTTTTAAGAGACAACTTTCTGAAACATCCCCAAACATCACAGTACTTTAAACTCGTTTGCACTATGGACGACTGCATAGCATGTAGCACAATACTGAGACATTGTCAAAAATCCCCTCCAAGAAGGAGAACTTTCCCACCAAATACAGCATTCAAATTCATAATTTCTCTTAGTAATCTGTCTATGGCGTTTATAGCATGACTGGATGCCATGGTGCATTCATCAATAATAAGTTGGGACTTTTTAATGGTTTTAGCAACTTTGCTCTTTATATCGAGTATAGAAATTGAAGTTTCATTTAATGGAATTGGTAATTTATATTGGGCATGAAAGATTCTTCCACCAAGAAGTATATTTGCAACAATTCCTATAGATGCTGTGGGTAAAACAGTAACACCACAACCTCTAATATAATGTATTAAAATTTTATACAGATATGTTTTTCCACTACCACCTGGACCATCCAAGAAAAAGCATTTGGGGTGTACAGTTTGATCTTCGATGGCTGGAGTTATAGTCTGAAAGGCTGCCAACTGTTCATCATTCAGAGAAGTTATCAAAACCTCTTCCTGTTGTCGCTTGTACAATTCATCACATATATTTGCATTCATTAATAAAGGATAGTCCAGAAGTTTGAAATGTGAACATTTCATTCTATGCAATGTGAATACCTCCTGAATTTTGTTAAAGGCATGCATTTCACAGTTTACACAACCACCTTCTCTTCCGTGTAATTTCCAACAGAAATCTTCAATAAAATGAGATTTATTCTCATCCCATAATCTGTCTGCAGCAGAAGGACATCCAAAGACACATATGTATGCAAAAAGTTGCCGTAGTTGTTTGGGCATCATCAATTGTATCTTTCCAGATAGTGTCGTCAAGTAATAATCCTCGGTGTTTAGCAGCTTCACAAAATGTATCATAAGTTACACCTCCTACAGTTCGCAGATCCTCAAAACTTACCGCACCTTTTACATGCAGAAGCCAAAGTCTAAGGTAATATCATTCTGGTTCTCTAAAGCTCACAGTGAACAGTCTACCTAATACTTTATTCCCACCCTTTCGGCGTTTTGTCCACAAATAATTATTAAACACATAATGCTGTGGAATCTCCCAATAATAATAATTATGTGTGTCAGAATCTTCTCTATTCAATAAGAACCAAGCCATCAAAGTTTAGTTATGCCTTTTAGCCCTATCTAAAACTTCAGCAAAATCATCAGTATGAAAATACAAATTTTGTTCATTTGGCAAATGAATAGCTAATCTTGTGATTGCATGAGATTGGTCAGGCATTCGAATTGCAAAAAGTCTCCAAACAACTTCAGGAGCACTCACATACCTGGAGTCAATGAAGTCCTGTACTTCGTCATGATTGATAATATTTTTTCAGAAATTTGAAAATTTGCACAATTGTGCCCTTTATAGATGTATTTAAATAAATATTTGACACTTTTAATTGATCCTCAGACTTCAACATTTACATGACAGTTATATTTAAGGCACAAATACTGGTTATAAGGGACAATCCAAGTGTTATCGACAACTTTATTTCCAATAGACATGGTGCTACCAGATCTTCATTTGTAGTTGGGATATGCATCAATATTTCCAATGGTCACATTTTGAAATTCTTTTGGATATCCCTTTGAACATTTTCCATTTTCCATACATGGACTATTGGGATTTTGTATTCCACATGGTCCATGTACCATATTTGATTTTACAATTTGAAAAAGTCAAGGATACTGGTCTTGATCTCGAATTTCTGCCTTAACTATATGGTCAATGTCATCTTCTGTTCATAATTTGGATTCACTTTCTAATATCAATAATATGTGAGCATGATGCAGTCCACGTTTCAGAAATTTAATGACATGAATCTTAGCTATTATTTTGCATAATAAATGGAATTTACATATATCATTTAAAAGAGTGTTCAGCTTAATATTAAAAGCTCTGGCTACCAAGTCAGGTCTGTTTTCAACTTTTTGCCAGCATTGTAAATTGTCTGTAATATCTGCCCATTTGGGGTTGTATGTCATGGTTATGAATAAATCAGGCTTGCCATACTTCATTACAATTGCCATAGCATCCTGATATCGCTGCTGCATATTTCTGGGACTACCCTCAAAAGATGATGGAAGTATTATCATTTTACCAATCGGCACATTTGTCATTTTCAGATCTAGATTTGAGATAATCCATCAAACCACTATATTTTTCAACTCTCAACTTAGATTGGTTTGCTTTGATGAAATTTATCCTATTGGCCTCCATTTTTGAATATGAATCCACAATAAACTGTTGAGTTAACTTTCCTGCATTTAAAATAGGATTGAACTTGTCCCGCACAGAGAGATGAAATCCATAATACTGCATTTGTGTGACTCGTGTCCTTACATTTTGTCTAGTATTATTGTCGATTACACTGTTGTCTCTGAGTCTTAATGCAATTTCTGTTCCCCAGCCTTTTTCACCATGTGGAAAAAGAATAGGATATGTCATTGCATCTAATGTAGGAAATAGGATACTGATTTGTTTCATTTTAGTGGCATTCGGATTATTGGGACCTGGTTTACAATGAATGAGCAAGTCCCTTTCAAAAGGAGGTTCTCCATCTTCGTTTCTGAATATGACAGAAACCTCGGTTACATGAGGAGAATTACATCTACCCGGGTCACTGTTACGATCATATTTACTCACCATTGTTACTTCCATGGGAGCAATACCTTTTGCTGCTGCTTCAGATTGGGCTTCCTTTTCTACCTCATGTAGCATCTTGTACGATTTTGTTAATTCATTTATGTCATGCATGAGGTTGTTGATGTTGATCATGAGTCTTTCTGAGCAGCCCTGGTTTTCTGGCATTGCTAATCTTTTATTTGTGGCTTCAGCTGTATACAAAATATAGAGTTGAGCAAACTTCTGAGAAACACCATCCGAAGGATGTAAAGTTCCAGTACGGTGATAAACTTGTCTGTATATTCTAAAACAGTATGGCCCATATCCTGATGACGATGCAATATTTCCACCTATGGAAGCAAAAGCAAAAGAACTATTTATGGAATGAATATTTTCCATGAAAATTTTACTGTCAAAATCTTCGTTTGTCATTAATCTTTTTAAATATGCCAGGTATTCTGGAAAATGTATATCATTTGGACAGACTTTCCCTTTGCTACAACATTGAGTAAATTTTCCATCGGATGGTTTTTCATGAGAGAAATTTGGGATAGGCAAAATTCACATTGAACAGTCATTCCACCTCAACTATGTTCGAGGATGGCATCCTCATGTACTCCATTTTCGCTGAGAAGGCAGTTCCTACCAGTATTGGTAGTACTTGTTGATGACTATTCTCTAGACATATTTTGTTGTCACCACCGCCTTCTTTCAACTTCAAAGGCACATTGATCTTTAGACCTTTTATGTTGATGACACCGGCTTTTTTTGGCTTCAGAGTGATGTGTTTCCATTAGCTGCTCTTCAGATACATTGTGTCGCAGGTGCTGCCTTCTTTCAAGATCAGATGCACGCTGCTCTGCAGACATTTTCTGTTGATAATGCCGGCATCTTTCGGCTGCAGAGCTACATTGTATCAACAGTTGTACTTTAGACATAGTCCCACCTCCCTGCTGTCACAGTCTGAGGTGCAGGTGAATGAGAGTCCTGGCTGTCAGGCTGCTGAAAGCTGTCTGACCAAGGCTGATTCTGGCTGATTCTGTGGGGGTGGGACTTCCTCCTCCCTGCTTTCAGTCTCCATGGCAGGGATGAGGTAGCTACGGTGACCCAGGATGCCAAGCCTTCCTGCCTGCTCTCCTCTGGCTCCATGGCTACAGCCTGCGCCGCCATCTTTGTCCTGTCAATTTGCATATTCCCTCCTTATTGGCTGTGGGCGTGGCCATCTTTATTGCAAAGTGACTGTTAATCTGCATATTAGTCTTTTATTAGATAGGCTAGCCAAGATGTGGAAGCAGTCTAGGTGTCCATTGACAGATAAATACATAAAGAATATATATATATATGTATATATATATATATATTCAGTCATAAGAATGAAAACTTGCTATTTGTGACAACATGAATGAGCCTATGCTAAGTGAAATGTCAGGTAGAGAAAGACAGATACTGTGTTAGTTTATTTATCTGTGGAATCTGAAAAGGTAAAACAAACAAACCAATAAATAAAAACAGAAACAGAATCATAGATACAGAGAACAAACTGATCATTGCCAAAGGGGATTGGGTGGGAGTATGGGCAAAATAGGAGAAGAGGATTAAGGGATACAAGCTTCCAGTTATAAAATAAGTCAGAGGCATGTAATTTACAACATAAGGAATATAATCAATAATATTGTAACAATTTTGCATGGTAATAAATGATTACTAAACTTATGGTGGTGATCATTTGTTAAAATATACAAATGTTAAATCACTGTTTTTTATACCGGAAAATAATATAATATTCTATATCGACTATACTTCAATTTAAAAAATCTACTAAGACTTCTAGGTATCAATAAACAGGTTAATTTATGTAACAATAACAGCAAAAATCAACTTCATACATGTAAGGTACTTAGAATGACACCTGACATGAATGTTAGTTATTATTATCAACACACTACAATACTAGAAGATAAAGTTTTCTAAGCAGCATTTGAATTAAACATTTATTTCCTTTATTCTTAGCCTTTTACTCTAGAGTCAGGATAGGTAGGCTCCCAACTGGAATATTTTAGAAGGGACAAAAATTGTTCATCTTCAGAATTTATGTAAATGGAGCTCTATTACTACAAGGTGCAAAAAATAGAAGTATGTGATTATTTTTTGTTTGTTTATTCTGACTAACATTGACTCTATATTCTGAAGGTAGGTATACTGCTGCCACCCATTTGCCAACTGTATGACTTTTAATAAGTTCTTTAATTTCTCAAAACTTTGTGTTTTTTTTTTCATTTATGGAATTGAGATAATACCTACTATGTTTCAATGTTAGAACTACCTAGCACTGTGCCAAACATTGTAACTCACAACAAATATTCCTTAAACATTATATTTGGTTCAGAATACAATACTTGATAATAATCCCTGCCTTCCAGTGTAGTGGTTAGGGATAAATTAAAGGAACAAATAGTGTGGCATATGCTATGTTAGACATAAGGCCATATGCTGAAGCATCATGGGAGGGCATCTAACCCACACTGGAAATATCATGGAAGGCTGACACCCTGAGCTGAGTCTTGCAGATGTAAGAATCAATGGGCAAAATAGAACAAGTATTCAGGCTGATATCACATTTTCTGTGACCCTTGATATATTCCTTTCATTTGGCTTCCTCTTCTTTAGTATTTTCTTTGCCATGAATATATATATATATGTATACATAGCCAGTGACCAGAATGCTGTAATGACTGGAACGACTGGTCACTATGATGCCCACTGTGATTCAACCAATTCATGGATTGGTTGAATCAACATCATTAAAATGTCCATACTACCCAAAGCAATGTACAGATTCAGAAAACTGGCCTGATTGGGGGTAGGGCCGGCCGGCCAACTTCCCACGGCCCCTCCCCCAGGCTGGTCTCACTCCCAATTGGCTTTTTCTACCCCAACCAAGAGCAGGGCAGCCAGCCCTTCCCCTCATCATCCTCTATACCCCAATAGGGGGTGGGGCCAGCAGGTCAAGCTCCTGAAGCCCCTCCCCCTGGCCTGCCCCACCCTGCCCCTGATGGGCTCCCTTCACGCCTTTCAGTCCGCAGCCCCTACCCCCATCTGATCTCTCCCCTTACCCCAATAGGGAGTGGGACTGGCTATTGGCCCCCCTACCCTGATTAGGGGTGGGGCCAGCCAGCTAACCACCCATGGCCCCTCCCCCCGGCCACTGGCCCCCGATCAACCATTACTCCCCATTCAAGAGTGGGGTGGGCCCCATCCCTGAACAGTCCCCACCAACCTGATTAGCCTGTGGCTCCTCCCTCCAGCCAGCTCTGCCCCCGATAACCCCCCCTCTCCAATCAGGAGTAAGGCCAGTGGCTACTGCCTGTGGCCCCTCCCTGAGATGGGCCCGTTCCACACCAATTGGGGGCGGGGCCCATCAGCCAATTGTCTGCAGCCCCTGTCCCTGGCTTGCCCAGGGACCCAATTAGGGCGGGCCAGCTGGCCAACCTCCTGCTGTCTTCTCCTCCCAACAGGCACGGCCCCAATCCTCCCGATCAGGGATGGGCTGGCTGGACCCCACCAGTGCACCAATTTGTGCACTGGGCCTCTAGTATCTAATAAAGGACTTGCATCAAGAATGTATAAAGAACCTTCAAAACTCAACAAGAAGAAAATAAAGAACAATTTAAAATGGGTAAAGGTCTGAATGAACATTTCACCAAGAAGATATGTGATAGCAAATATGCACATGAAAAAATATGCTCTTCTTAAGTAGTTATTAGGAAAATGCAAATTGAAACCACAATGAAATTTTACTATACAATACTAAAGGCCCAGTGAACAAATTTGGGCACCTTGAAAGGAACTGTGGGCCACGAGGCTGTGATGGGCACAGGGGCAAGTCCCAGCCCATCCTCCATGCCCCTGCCCAGACCCTCCTGACGCAGCCCCTGGTCCCCTGTCTGCCAGCAGCCCCACTCCCACCACTGCTGCTCCCACACGCTAACAGCACCGGCCCCGCTCCCATCTGCTGATGGAGCAGAGCAATTGGGGCCAGCGCCGGCAGCGTGTGTGAGTGGTGTCTGCTGCCCGGATCACCTCTCAGGAGCAGGAGGAGGTAGAGAAACCCTCATGGGCGATCAGGGCTGGCAGCCGCCTCTCACACCCGCTGATCATGCTGAGCGATCGGTGTTGGCGCCCGCAGTGGGTGTGAGCAGGGCCATCACTGGCAGCAGGTGCAAGTGGCAGGCTGCCATCCTGATCATCCATCAGGAGCAGGGGGAGGTGGAGAAACCCTGAGGGGTCATTGGGGCTGGCAGCCGCCACTCACACTCAATGATGGTGCCAAGTGATCAAGGCCAGTGCTGGGCGCCAGAAGCAGGCGTGAGCAGGGCCAGTGCCTGCAGCAAGTGCAAGCACTGTGTGGGACAGCGGTGCACAGAAGTAAAGAATTT
Organism: Myotis nattereri; assembly: GCF_964212035.1. Taxonomy (NCBI): domain Eukaryota; kingdom Metazoa; phylum Chordata; class Mammalia; order Chiroptera; family Vespertilionidae; genus Myotis; species Myotis nattereri. The sequence continues at coordinate 99,768,584 of NC_138078.1, read as the reverse complement.
TCAGTAACCACAAGAGGCTCACCCCAATAACAGCAACCAGTGCCCTGCTTTGGTCTGGGACTCCCTGATCACCGGCTCCATCATCCTGCTGTGGCTGAAACCCGCCATTTTCCATGCTCTGCTGCCTGCTGCTGACACCTTCATGTTCCACGCATGCCCCTTGGTGGTCAGCACACATCATAGCAACCAGTAGTTTGGTTGTTCTGCCATTAGGTCTATTTGCATATTAAGGTTTTATATAGATAGATTAGGATCACTAAAATTCTAAAAACTGATGATAGTACCAAGTGTTGAAGAGGATGTAAAGGAACTAGAATTCTCATATACTCCTGGTGGGAATGTAAATTCTTCAACCAGTTTGGAAAAGAATTTGGCATTTGTCTTAAAAAGTTCATTGTATATCTACCTTATGATCCAGTCATTCCCCTTCTGATTACTTACCCATGAAAAATGAAAGCCTATTTCATGCAAAGGCATATATGAATATTTATAATAGCATATTGGTAATAGGAAAAAATGTAAACAACCTAAATGTCTATTATCAGTTAAATGGGAAAACAAATTCTCTACACAATGGAATACTACTACTTAGCAATAAAAATTAATGAATTGTTTCTCAGAATTGCTGTGGTTATTCGAGGTCTTTTTTATATTCCAGATGAATTTTTGGAGAGTTTGTTCTACATCTTGGAAATATGCCATTGGTATTTTAATAGGAATTGCATTGAATCTGTACATTGCTTTGGGTAGTATGGACATTTTAATGATGTTGATTCAACCAATCCATGAACATGGTATGTTCTTCCATTTGTTTATGTCTTCCTCTATCTCTTTCTTCAATGACCTGTAGTTTTCCAAGTACAGGTCTTTTACATCCTTAGTTAAGTTTATTCCTAGGTATCTTAATTTTTTTTGGTGCAATGGTAAATGGGATTGTTTTTATTCATTTCTCTTTCTGTGAGTTCATTATTGGTGTATAAAAAGGCCATAGATTTCTGGGTGTCAATTTTTTATCCTGCTACATTGCCAAATTCATTTATTAGGTCTAGTAGTTTTTTGATGGAGTCTTTGGGATTTTCTATGTATAGTATCATATCATCTGTGAATAAGGACAGTTTTTCTTCTTTTCCAATCTGGATGCCTTTTGTTTCTCCTTCTTGTCTGATCTCTACGGCTAGCACCTCCAGGAGTGATGAAAGTGGGCATCCCTAACTTGTTCCTGTTCTTAGGGAAATGAGTTTAGTTTTTGCTCATTGAGTATGAGGTTGGCTGTAGGTTTGTCATGTAAGGCTTTTATTATGTTGAGGTATGATCCCTCTATTCCCACTTTGCTGAGAGCTTTTATCAAGAATAAGTGTTGGATTTTGTCAAATGCTTTTTCTGCATTGATTGATATGATTATGTGATTTTTGCCTCTCAGTTTGTTTATGTGATGTATCACATTTATTGATTTGCAGATATTGTACCATCCTTGCATCCCCAGAATAAATCCAACTTGGTCATGGTGTATATTCTTTCTAATGTAATGCTGAATCCGATTTTCTAGAATTTTGTTGAGGATTTTAGCATTTATGTTCATCAAGGATTTTGGCTTATAGTTCTCTTTCTTTATGGTGTCTTTATCTGGTTTTGGGATTAGGGTAATGCTGGCTTCATAGAAAGAGCTTGGAAGTGTTCCTTCCTCTTGAATTTTTTGGAATAGTCTGAAGAGGATAGGTTTTAGTTCTTTGAATGTTTTGTAGAACTCCTCTGTAAAGCCATCCAGACCAGGGCTTTTGTTTGCTGGAAGATTTTTGATCACTGCTTTAATTTATTCAGTACTTATCAGCCTATTCAGGTTTTTTTATTCTCCTTGGTTGAGTTTTGGGAGCTTGTATTTTTCTAAGAATATGTCCATTTCATCTAGGTTGTCCATTTTGTTGGAATAGAGTTGTTCATAGTATTTTTTCATAATCATTTGTATTTCTGTGGGATCAGTTGTTACTTCACCTGTTTCATTTCTATGTTTGTTCATTTGGGTCCTCTCTGCTTCTTGGTGAGCCTGGCTAGAGGTTCATCAATCTTGTTTATCCTTTCAAAGAACCAGCTCTTGGTTTTGTTGTTCTTTTGTATTGTTTTGTTTGTTTGTTTGGTCTATATGTCCTTTATCTCTGCTCTGATCTTTATTATTTCCTTCCTTCTAGGCTATTATTTCCTCACTCTGGGCTTTTCTTGTTGCTCTCTTTCTAACTCATTGAGTTGTAGGGTTACATAATTTATTACCATTTTTTCTTGCTTTTTGAGATAGGCCTGTAGAGCTATGAACTTCCCTCTCAAGACTGCTTTCACTGTGTCCCATAGATTTTGGGTACATCTACACAATGGAATACTATGCTGCTATAAAAAAGAAGGAACTTTTACCATTTGCAACAGCATGGATGGAACTGAAGAGCATTATGCTAAGTGAAATAAGCCAGTCAGAGAAACATAAATACCACATGATCTCACTCATATGTGGGATATAATGATCAACATAATTTGATGAACAAGAATAAATTCAGAGACAAATGGTAGGGAAGGGGGGAGATTGAGAGCAACCAAAGGATTTGTAATGCATGTATATTAACATAACCAATGGACACAGACACTGGGCAGGTGGGGGTTGTCCGGGGTGGAAATGGCTGCGGGGGCGGGGGGGGGGAATGGTGGTCAATTGGGGAAAAGGGAGACATATGTAAAATTTTAAACAATGAAAAAAGAAAATAAATAAAGATAGGGAGAAAAGTCTCAGTAGTAGCTTGCCTAGATGACTTCATTTCCAGGCAATAAAACAATGTGAGCTTCTAAAAAAATTAATGAATTGTTGATATATGCTACAACATATTTGAATCTCAGAATAGTTATTCTTAGTAAAAGTAGACAGACCCAAATGATTCCATTTACATAAAACTCTAGAAAATACAAGATAATCTTTAGTGATAGAAAGCATGGTTGTCTGTAGGAGAAAGAGGAGGGAGGGGTATTGCAATGGAGCAAGAGGAAAACTTTAGGGGATTATGGATATGGTTACTGTCCTAATTGTTGTGACGCTTTCATGGAGATGATATATATGTATACATACATTCATGTACTTTAAATATGTGCAGTTTATTATATATCAATTATAACTCAATAAATATGTTCAAAAGATAAAGAAAAAACAACAAAAGAGTAGTTAAATTGCTAATATTATAGCTAGAATTATACAACCTCTGCAGTCTAATTCAAACACTTATCAATACAACTTAAGCACTAGTGAATAGGCAGTGTTTTTATGGTCTCATATCACTACTACTCTTTCCCTTTGGGATAATATAACAAGTAAAGATTATGACCCAGTCATGTTTTCCAGGTCTGCATATAATCTCAAATAGTTCCACTATCTGTACTCCCCTGCTCAATTCCATACATCTGTAACCTTTTTTTTTTTTTGGTCTGCAAATATTTATTGAGCATCTAGCATGTGCCAGACACTGCACTAGGCAGGGGTGGGATGGGGGTATCAGATAGAAGAGTGAGTAAGACATGGTTCTAGCCCTAATAAGCTCTAGTGGTAAATAGGACAAAACAACATCCAACATCTAAATATGAAATCAGCAATATTGGTTTTCCATGCTCTAATGCCCTTCTGCTCTCTTCCTCATTCTCCTTAATAGAGAAAAGATTAATCAAATATGGGGTTGCTATTCTCCAATGTCAACAAGCCTCTGGCACGGATGAATTAAGTGCCTGCCTACTTACTCCCTGAGGTTGCAGGGAGCCAAGGCACCTGAAAAATTGGAGCCTTTCTTGACTGTGGCTATTGCCTAAGCTCACAGCCTTTATCAGAACTCTGGCTCTCAACCTGCCTGAAAACATGAAGATCCTGTGGATAGAGAGTCCATCGAAAGGTCCACCTGGATTTTCACCTCTTCACCTACCTTGCTTCTCCTAGTCCCATACATATAGAACAAAGCCACCCCTTTCCTTGGCCATGCCTCCCTTGTTTCCCTGTGACTATCCTCTAACCTTCACCCCACACTCCCACTCCATCCACTGTCAATCTGGTTGGACCAAAGCCAGATTTTGTGCTTCTAGGAGTCCCTTGGATACCAGGGCCAGTTCTTCAGAATAAGGAACAAGGAGAAGCTGACTGTTTCTAGAGTAGTCAGGAGTGGAGACTCAGGGTTATGAGAGAATATGTAGGGGTTGGAAATGCCAGGTACCTCAGCCCAAAGTCTAGGGACAAAAAGAAAAACTAAACATTTCATCTAGTTATATGTCAAAGTTTGAAGAATTAGTCATTTATATTAACTTCCTCATGAATGCCTCCCAAAGACCATAAAACACAGTTATTTCTGTGTAGATGATTCAATATGTATCAGAATAAGCTGTAAGTGCATCTGATCACCACACCAAATTCTGTTCTTAAAAGCTCCAAAGTGATTGCTTCTGTACAATCATGTTAGGATACATATTTTTTAGGGCACAAGAAAGTGATATCACATTGTGGTAATATTGAAGCAAGAAGAAAATCCTTGTAATTTTGAAGGTTAATAAGCTGAAAAGGTATAATAAATGCAGAAAATATTTTCCTGGACTTTTGAATTAAACAACTTTTGATATCATACAACTTTAGTTTGGGACTGCAGAAGAGTATATCTGTTTAATGCATTTTTAAAAAATATGTTTTTGTTGCATTTTAGAGAGGAAGCGAGAGGGAAAGAGAGGAAGAGAGAAACATCAATGAGAGAGAAACACCTATTGGCTGCCTCCTGCATGCTCCCTACTGGGTTCTGAGCCTGCAATATAGGCATGTGCCCTCCTGACTGGGAATCAAACTGACGATCTCTCCATGCATGTGACGATGCTCAAACAATGAAGCCACACTGGCCAGGACTATTTATTGAAATTTTGACACTTGAAGGACTTTTACCGTCCTATGATCAGAGTCTCGACCTCTTCCCAATATAGGTACAACTTTCTAAATGGTTAAATCACCTGTTACTTCCACCCTGAGGAGAATCTTTGTGATCATGATGTCAAGGCACACACAGTGATCTGTGTGTTATCCCTAGGAAGAAGGGTGGGTACCAAAACAAAAGTATATGTAGGCAAAAGAATATTCTTTTGCTCCAAAGTTATTTCTGTCTTCTGAGAACCATAGAAGACATAGACCACTTTCCAAATCTTCTTGGTTCTTTTGGAGATAGGGACATCTTAAGATCACCTGATGTTGGGAGAATTATCTCTTGACTGACAAGGAGAGGGAAAAGTTACTATTATGTTATGAGTGGGTTTCCCATAAAGCTTGGCATTTCAGAAAACCCAAACAGTTATGAGGCTACTGTATCATGGGGTTCCAATACAGAACCAACTCCTGATGGAGCCTGCTGTGTACATCCTAAGTGCCAGGGTAAAGTGGTCTTTGAGAGAAAGCTAGGCCACATCTAACATTTCAAGTCATTTTTGCTACTTTCTAAAACCTGGACATTCCCTGTCTCCATTACATTTTGTAAATTTACTTAGGATAATTGATTCTGGAACTTCAAAAAATTTACTGAAAAGGAGGGAAATAACACTGTTTTTTTCACTGTGCTATGCCAAGTTGTAACATTTTCTATTCAAGACCAATGAATCCTATCCCTGGATTCTTCATGTTTTTTATATTTAAAGTTGTTCAGAGAATGAGCACCACATTTCCATTTAAGAGGCTGTTGTATTATTTACCAAAGTTTAGTGCAGTATATAAGGATGGAATAAACATTGGCTGAGGGTTAATCACCCAGGGCCTCATTTTCCTCTGTAAATCAAGTGGGTTAAACAACACCTCTAAGCCCACACTCTCTAAAGTTCCTCCTATTTCTGACATTTGATGATTTTAAAATGTGTTTATGTATTCATTCAGTCATCAGACACTTATTGAGTATGCACCATGTGTTAAACACTGCACTGACAGGGGTGAATTGGAGGTTCCAATACACGAATGAATAAGATATTCTCTCAGCTTTTAAGAAGCTCTAATGAGTTTTCTTCTTGTGTCACCTTAAAGGCCTTATGCCTTTTATTTAAGAAATGAGGAGCCATTGGTGCTTTGTTTGGGGGTGGGGTGGGGAATTAGTCATGTTCACATTTAGAAAACCCAATCATCCCAGTAGAAACCATTGAAGGGGCTGTTGCAGTGGTTCTTGGCTGTAACAGTGATGAGGAGGACTTGAGCTAAGGAAGATGGAGAAGGGACCCACCTATTCAACAGCTAGTGAGCAATGTAAAATAAGTAAAATTTGAGGGCCCCTTACGTGTGTAAGATTATTACCACTATTGCGTATGCAAAATAGTATGAGGGTCTGCCTTTGCCTTCATAGCTTCAGGAGATAGTTCAATGCACCCTTGAAAAGTCAAGCAAAACAAAGATTTTACTGTGTAGTAACAAGGCTGGGAGAAATATTCGTAAGACAGAAAGGTCTATGAACCTAGTTGTGATAATAAGTTCCACTCCATCTAAAGTAATGCAAACTACTGTAGGAGTTCATGGAAGGAAAGAAATCTGCACCAAATGGAGTGGTCAAGTAAGACTTCTGAAAAGAAGGGGTTGGCAGATCTGCAGTAGGGGAAGAAATATGCAAAGGTAACATGGCATTGTTTGGGAGTGACAAATGATTTGTTTGTGGAATAGTATATGGTTGGGTCAGAGAGGAGTATGAGGTAGATAGATAGTTAAACTATAATTACAGATCATGTTGGATTAGATAGATTGGAGTCAAATCTGGAAAGGTGCCAGAAGTTAAGACTATTCTGAATATAATGAGGAGCTGTTGAAAAATTTTTGAGCTAGAAGAGAAAATATGATATAGATTTAGAAAATGAATTTGATGTCAATGTGGTAAATGGATTGAAGTAAGGAGAAAATTGGGGAAGTCAATTAGAAGGCTGTTGTAGCAGATTGTATATGATCATTCTGCCCTGTTGCTTTCCCTTCTTACATATTGGCACCCACATAGGTACACACACTCTCATACCAACTAATTTTGTATTCTCTGGGTCACTGGTGAAACAGGATCCTTATCTGTCTGGGTCCTGAGTTCAGTTTCAGAAGCCTCAGGTTAAACAGACATTTCTTGATCTTGACACACAGAAAACTTTTCTTTTGGTGTTGGTTCAAGGCACCTAGATCCTCCCCCAGTGCCACTAAGTTGAAATTCACATTGTGATCAGCACAGAGATCAGAGTCAATGATACAGTTGCCTGGCATGAAATTCTTATGTCACCCCATTGTTTTTCTTGAGATATCCAAGATTTTCCCCTAACATTTACATAAAATATAATATCTGCAACTTCAGGTCTGCGATGTTCAGCAGATATAACAGGCCCTAAAACCACAGTGACTTCTGGAGAGGAGGTAGTCATTACAGATATTCACACAGCTAGTCCAATTAGCTCAGGGTTGGGAAAATTATCTTCCCAGGGCAGCCTCCCATTGATTTCCTAGAATGTCAGAGCTAGAGTTCCTTAAAAAATCATTCTCCTGTGGATGAGGTGACTGAGATGCAGAGAAAATAAGTATATTTTCCTAGATTACCCTGATATGTAGTGACAGAACTGAGACTAGATGCAGTTTCTTAAACTCCTGGTCAGCTTTCTTTTCATTATATTTAGCTCTTAAGGCAATATTTTTCTGATCCCTGTTGCTGCACCCTAGATAATATTTTGTTCTTATGTGGTCAATTTTCAGGAAATTGAAAATTTAAAGATAAGGAAGATTAAAAATGATTAATCAGCTACTTACAATTCCAAGAGAAAGTAATAAGAGGTAACACCTTGAAGATTACAGACTGCCCTAGGGCATAGCAGCAATGGCAATAAAATATTTGTTGTTTTTATGGAATACATTTTGATGTTCCTAACACTTGTCTTTTATTTGATTGTTTTTAATGGTTGTTCAACAATTCAGATCTCTCTTTTAATTAAACTTTTAATTTTAAGTTTATAGGTTATCATGCAGCTATAAAAATTAATACAGAGAGATCCAAAGTACAATTTATCTGGTATTCTCTTATGGTAACATGTTGAAAAATTATAGTATAATATTACAGGATATTGACATTGATACAGACAACATACAGTATATTTCTACTACAACAAGGATTCCTTATGTTGCTCTTTTATTGTCATACTTACTTCCCTCCTGTGCTTCTGCCCCCCTCCCCCAGCTTCCATAACTCTTGGTAACCACTAATCTATTGTTCATTTATATAATTTAGTCATTTCAAGATATGTAAATTGCACCTTATACTGTACTAGAGGCCCAGTGCATGACATTCTTGCACTAGGGGGTGTGGGGGTCCCTTAGCCTGACCTGCACCCTCTCCAATCTGGGAGCCCTCAGGGGAGCCCTCTCCAGTCCGGGAGTTTCTGTCTGTCTTTACAATCATATAAATGAATTGTCTGAGACCCCAACTCAGTTTGGTTTGTTGCTCACAGAATAATAGAGGCTATTTTTTTCTTTGCTTCATTGGTGGAGATTTCCTGGAAGTTTTAGGATATCTTTCCTTTAATTTTTCCTAGACACTCTGATTTTACTTATGCCTCTCACCTTTGCTTTCCCTCCATCCCCCACCGCAACAGTAACTTGCTCCAGGCTCACTTTGCTCTAGTGTCTAGGACAGGGGTAGGCAAACTTTTTGACTCAAGGGCCACAATGGGTTCTTAAACTGGACTGGAGGGCCGGAACAAAAGCATGGATGGAGTGTTTGTGTGAACTAATATAAATTCAAAGTAAACATCATTACATAAAAGGGTACGGTCTTTTTTTTTTTTTAGTTTTATTCATTTCAGACGGGCCAGATCCGGCCCACGGGCCATAGTTTGACCACGGCTGGTCTAGGAGATCCGTCTGCCACCAGAACTACTATTCCCATAATTCCTGGTGCTTCCCACGAACTTGGTTTTCCTTTTCTGCTCTGTCTCTGTCCCATGGCCTCCCACTCTGCCAAGTCCTCCAAGCCTCCAGTTCTTCTGCTCTGCTCTCCGCCCGGTGCCTGTGTATGCAAATTAACCCACCAACTTTGTCAGGTTAATTTGCATACTCACGCCTGATTGGCTGGTGAGCATAGCAGAGGGACAGTCAATTTACATGTTTCTCTTTTATTTTATAGAATAACGTTTTGGAATTGGATTTCTTTCCACTCAGCATAGTTCCCTGGAGGTTCATCTAGGTTGTTGCATATATCAATAATTTCTTGCCCTACCCAATTTTGCTCAGTGGTTAGAGTATTGACCCACAGACTGAAGGTGTGTGAGTTTGGTTCCAGTCAGGGCATGTGCAGGAGGCAACTAATTGATGTGTTTCTCTCACATTAATGCTTCTGTCTCTCTCTCTCTCTCTCACTCTCTCTCTCTCTCTTCCTTTTATTAAGTTGATTGGGGTGACATTGGTAAATAAGATCATATAGGTTTCCAGTGTACATTTTTATGATACATAATCTGTATACTGCATCATGTGTCCACCACCCAAAGTCAAATCATCTTCCATCACCATATATTTGGTCCCCTTTTACCCTTTGATACCCCCACCCCTTTCCCTCTGGTAACCACCATACTGTTGCCTGTGTATGAGTTTCAGTTTTATATCTCACATATGAGTGAAATCATACGGTTCTTAACTATTTTCTATTTTGGTCATTATTATAGGTTCAAAGTGATATCTTTTTGTGGTTTTACTTTGTATGTTTCTAGTGGCTAATGATGTTGAACATCTTTTCATGTATTCCATCTGCATAACCTCTTCAGTTAAATGTTCAACTTTTTATGAATTTTCTAATTGAATTTTTTCCTTCTTTTTGCTTGTTTAATTTTGAGTTTAGATAATTCATTATATATTACTAGAGGCCCGATGCACAAAATTGATGCAAGAGTAGGCCTTCCTTCCCCCCAGCTTCCAGCACCAGCTTTCCTCTAGCACCCGGGACCCAGGCTTCCCTTGCAGCCCCAGCTTCATCTGGAAGGACGTCTGGTCTAATTAAGCATATTACACTTTTATTATTATAGATAACTATGAGCATTTTGGCTTTTAAAAAAGTTTTATTGAATTTAGTGGAGTGACATTGGTTAATTAAATTATATAGTTTTCAGGTGTACAGTTTTATAATACATGGGTAAAAAAAGGTGAAGGGATTAAGAAAAACAACAACACCACACACCCTCATAGACACAAACAACAGTATGATGATTATCAGAGGGAAAGGGGGGTGAAGGGAAGTACAAGCAGGTAAAGGGAGTATAAATGGTGACAGAAGGAGAATTTACTTTGGGTGGTGAACACACAATACAATATATACATGAGATATTGTTTGATATTTGATTTGCAAATATATTCTCCCAGTCAGTGGCTTATCCTTTCTTTCTCTTTACAGGGTCTTTCTCATAGAAAAATGTTTTTAATTTGATGTGGTCTAATTTATTAATTTTTCTTTTCTCAATTGTGCTTTTAGTGTCAAGTCACAAACTCTTTGTCAAGTTCTATTTCCTAAAGTATATTCCTAAAAGTTTTAAGTTTTATAGTATACATTTAAGTCCATGAACCATTTTGAGTTAATTTTTATATAAGATGCAAGACAGGCCAAGGTTCTATTTTATGTTTTGTCTCTATGGCTGCCCACTTGCTCCTGTCCTATTTGTTGAAAAGGATCATTCCTCCATGGAATTGCTTTGTATCTTTGTCAATAATCATTTGGGCATATATGTGGGTCAATTCCTGGGTTTTCAATTTTGTTCCATCATTCTATGTGCCTATCACTCTTTCAATATCACAATTTTGAGTACTGTAGCTATACACTAAGTCTTGAAATTTAGTAAAGAGATTCTCCAATTTTATTCCTATCTTTCAAAATTGTTTTAAGCTATTGTAATTCTATTGCTTTTTCAAATAAAACATAGAATAATCTTGTCTTTATCTACAAATAATCTTGCTGGGATTTTAAGTGGGATTATGTTAAACCTGTATATTAATTTGGGGAGAATTGACATCTATATATACTAGTATATATACATATTGATTTTAGAGAGGAAGGGAGAGGGAGAAAGAGGTAGAAACATCAATGACGAGAGAGAATCATTGATCGGTTGCCTTCCACACACCCCACACTGGGGATTGAGCCTGCAACCCAAGCATATACCCTGACCAGTAATCAAACCATGACTTCCTGGTTCGTAGGTCAACACTCAACCACTGAGCCATTCTGGCCAGGCAAGAATTGACATTTTTACTATGTTGAATCTTTCAACCCATAAACACAATATGACTATCCATCTATTTAGATATTTTTGGTTTCTTTCAACACCTTTTTGAAGTTTTCAGTATACAAGTTCTGTACATATTTTGGTAGATTTACACCTAAATATTCATTTTGATCAATTATAGGTTGTACTAGAGGCCTGATGCACAAAATCTGTGCAAGGGTAGGCCCTGGCCGCCTTGGCCCTCACAAACACTGCCCTGGCTGCTGCCTCGGCTTTATCCAGAATGTGTTCTGGATGGTCATTCCCCTGTTCGGCTGTTTGGCCATTCAGTCAATTTGCATATTATGCATTTATTATTATAGATTGTATTTTTCATTTTGGTGACTTCATGTTCATTGCTAGTATATTGCTAACAATTGATTTTAGTATGTTTGTCTTATATCCAGTGATCTTGCTGAACTTGCTTACTAGTTCTAGGAGATTTTATTGTATGTTACTTGGGAATTTCTATGTAGACAATCATGTTATCTTCAAAAAGGAAAGGTTTTATTTCTTCCAATCCATATGTCTTTTATATCCTTTTGTTGCTTTACTTCACTGATGAGAACTTACGGCATTATGTTTAGTAAGGGTAGTGAGAACTGACATCCTTGCCTTGATTTTAGTGAGAAAGCAATCATTCTTTCACCATTCAAAATAATGTTAGCTCTAGGGGTTATTTTTAGATGCTCTTTATGTTGAGGAAATTCCCTTCTGTTCCTTTTTTCCTGAGAGATATTAATCATGAATGGATGCTGAATTTAGTCAAATTCTTTTTCTGCATATATTAATATTACCATTGATTTTTCTTCTTTAGCCTGTTAAATATGGTTGATTAATTTTTGAATGTGAACTTATAATATTATTGATCACTCCACTAAGTCGAGTAACCATCTGTTATTATGCAAAGTTATCACACGATTATTGACTATATTCCCCTTCATCTTTTTCATCCATGATTTCTTATGAAAAAATTGTGTCATTCAAATTGTTTCCCTTCTATAAATAAGATGTCATTTCTTTCTCCTTGCTTTCAAGATGATTTTTTTGTCTTTAAGTTTTCAGAAATTTTACTATGATGTGTCTTAGTGTGGATTTCTTTGGCTTTTTTTCTTGTTTAGGGTTCATTCAGCTTCTTGAGTGTATAGTTTTATATCTTTGGCCAAATTTTGCAAGTTTTCAAACACTATTCCTTAGAGTAATTTTCTCATCTTGCCCTCTTTATTCTCTCCTCTGAGACTCTAATGATATGAGTGTTAGAAATCTGAGACTCTTTAATTTTTTCCAGATTATTTCTCTCTGTTGTTCAGACTGGGCAATTTCTATTGTTCTTTCTTTAGGTTCACTATTTTTTCCCCTTTGTTCCCTCCATTCTGCTGTTGAGATCATCCATGGTGTTTTACTTCCCCTCCTTTTGGTTATTGCATTTTTTTTAAGGTTTTATACTTTGCATTTAGTTCTTTCTTATATCTTCCATTTCTTGCTGAGGCTTTCTATTTCTTATCTGGGACTCTATTCATTTGTTTCAAGCATGTAAGCCATTGCATGTTGAAGTATTTTTATGGAGCTACTGCAAAAAAATCTGTCAGACATTTCTAATATTTCTGTAAACTTGATGTTAGCCCCAATTAACTACCTTTTTTCCAACAGCTTTATTGGGGTATAATTGATATACAAAAGACTGTACATATTTACTATTGACAATTTGATGTTCTTGGGCATATTAAACTCTTGTGATACCATTCAGTTTGAGATCACATTCTTGGTGTGATGAATGATTTTTTTTACTTGAAACCTGAATATATTTGGTACTTTTATATGGGAATCCAGAACTTATTTAAATCTTCTGCTTTTTCTGACACTGCTTTGGCAGAGCAGGGGAATGCGCCTTGTTACTGCAAGGTGGAAGTAGAAGTCCAATTTCTCTACTTAACCTCCTTTGACACTTAAAGTTGAGTGGTATCTTCATTATCATTGGGTTAGGGTGGCATTTCTGGCTCCTTACTACTGATAACTACTTGGCTGGGAGAGGTAAGAGTGCCTCATTACTGCTTTCCACATGGCATCTAATGACACCATGGGGTGGAGTGGCCTTATGACTGCTGGTCAATGGTGAAAGTTCTTACTTTCTACTAGGCCTCCTCTGACTTCACCACAATAGGAAGAGAGAGAAGTGCCTCATTAATGCTGGTTGTGGGCAGAAGTCCAGGTTCCTCATGTAGTTTGCACTGACACTGTATGGAATGAGGGTTTCATCTCGTGACCAGCTGGCAGCGATGAAAGTCCTAGTTCCTTATGTGGCCTCTTCTGACTCCAGGCTGGCTAAGGTGTTGTGCTGCCTGGTTACAGACCCCACAGAGTGGTAGCCTCCCTACTTGTCTTTAGTGGCATGGATGGGAGTGGTGCCACTATTTATTTTCTGTAGTGGAAGGTAATAGGAGAAAGTAAATCTACTCTTCCCACAATCAGAAGTAATCAAAACCTCTTTTAACAAAACTTAATTTACATGCGTGTACTCACATACCTTTTTAATTTTTGGTGTTTTTCCTGAGCCTCTGGACATCAACTGAGTGTCCTGAAGTCCAATAGCTCTATACTAAAACACTGTCTTGCCTCTGATCAGCACCACCAGAAATTCTAAAGAAAATCCTATTTACTTATTCCAAGAAGATACATTACATTGGCATAAGGCAGTGCAGTTATGCATTGCTTAATAACAGAAATACTTCTGAGGGACACTTCAGGTGATTTTGTCATTGTGTAAACATGAATGAGTACACTTAAAAAAAATTAGATGGTATAACTTATTATAGACTTACATCATGTGGTATAGTCTATTGCTCCTGGGCTACAAACCTGTAGAGCATGTTGCTGTACTAGATATTATAGGCAATTTTACCACAATAGTAAGTATTCATTTATCTAAACTTATCTAAACACAGGAAAGGTACAGTAAAAGTATGGTATTAAAGAAAAAAATGGCATTTACCATGAATGAACTTTGCAAGTCTGGGAGTTACTTTGGGTGAGTCAATGAGTGAGTGGTGAGTGAATGTGAAGGCCTAGAACATGACTGTACATCACTATAGACTTTATAAATACTCTAAACTGAGGCTATTTTATAAAAATATTTTATAAAATGATTTTTACTTCTTCAATAATAAACTAAACTTGGCTTTCTGTAATGTTTTTAGTTTATAAAATTTTTTATTTTTAACTTTTCTACTCTTTTTAAATAACACTTAGCTTACTCCACAAACACATTGTACAACTGTACAAAAATATCTACTTTCTTTATATCTTTATTCTATAATTTTTTTTCTATTTTTAATTTTTTATTTTAAAAAATGTCAACATTTTTGTTAAAAAATAGGACACAAACACACACATTAGCCAGAGCCTATACAGATTAGGATAATCAATATCACTCTCTTCTACCTTCACATATTGTCCTACTGGAAGGTCTTCTAGGGCAATAATACACATGGAGCTGTCATCTCTGAAGATACCAATGCCTTCTGGAATGCCTCCTGAAGGACTTGTTTGAGGCTCTTCTTGAGGAGGTGTCACTCATTTCAGAAATGTGTTTATGGTTGTTTGCTTGTGTTGTTTTGTTTGTTTGTTTGTTTGTTTTTTATCATGGACCTGCTTGTAAGTAGATCAGGTGCCATGAACATCCCTCTCTATTAACTTTAAAATAGGGGTCCTCAAACTATGGCCCAGGGGCCACATGCAAATACAAATATTGTATTTGTTCCCATTTTGTTTTTTCACTTCAAAATAAGATATGTGCAGTGTGCATAGGAATTTGTTCATAGTTTTTTTTAAAACTATAGTCCGGCCCTCCAATGGTCTGAGGGACAGTTAACTGGCCCCCTATTTAAAAAGTTTGAGGATCCCTGCAAAACATTTGGTGTTGGAGTCCAGGTTTACAAATTTTTTAACAAGCTTGTTGAGGTCTGCAAAAGCTTCTGCTAACCCCTTTACTGTGAATTTTCTTGGAGGTTCTTCTTCATTTTCTTCTCCTGCAGTGTCTTTTTCTCTTGCCTCTTCTTCAGCTATGTGTTCCTGTTCCAGTTCCAAGTATTTATTAGCCAATGCCCCAGCCTTGTAAAATTTTGCAACTTCCTCATCCTTGGTAAATCCTTTAAAGTCTTGTAGGTTGGGCTATGGTGTCATTAAGCAATAAGAATTTTTCAGTTCCATTACAATCTTAAGACTACTAATGTATATGCAGTCTATCATTGACTGAAATGTTTATGCAGTGAAAGATTGTATTATGGATTGTTTAGAAACACAAATTCTAAAGTCAGTCACCTTGGGTCTCAGTCCCAATTCTGTCTCTGTGTAATCTTGGGCAAGTCATTAAACTCTCTATTCCTCAGTTTCCTCATGTCTAATTTATATAATGGAATACTATGCAGCTGTAAAAAAGGAAGAACTCTTACCACTTGCAACAGCATGGATGGACCTGGAGAGCATTATGCTAAGTGAAATAAGCCAGTCAGAGCAAGATAAATATGACATGTTCTCACTCATATGTGGAATCTAATGAACAAGATAAACTGATGAGGAAAAATAGATCCAGAGACATAGAAGCATTGAACAGACTGTTGAACATCAGAGGGAAGGTAGGGAAGGGTGGGAAGAGATCAACCAATGAACTTGTATGCATATATGCATAACCCACACACACACAATAGGGTGGTGAAGGCCTGGGGTGGAGGGCAGGGGAAGACTGCAAGAGGTCAATGGGGGAAAAGGGACAATTGTAATACTTTTAACAATAAAGATAAAAAATATTTGTCTCATAGGATGGGAAAAAGAACTAAATGAGCTAATATGTATAAAAATTTATAATAATATCTCATTTACTATTGGCCAAAATGATATATAATTTATTTTTTTTTTTTTTTTTTTAATTTTTTTATTGCTTAAGGTATTACAAAGGGTATTACATATGTGTCCATTTTATCCCCCCGCCCTAGACAGTCCCCCAGCCTCCCCTATCCCCCAGTGTCTTATGTCCATTGGTTATGCTTATACGCATGCATACAAGTCCTTTAGTTGATCTCTTACCCCCCTCCCTCCTGCCCCCCAACCCTCCCCGGCCTTCCCACTGCAGTTTGACAATCTGTTTGAGGCAGCTCTGCCTCTGAATCTATTATTGTTCAAAAGTTTATAATGGTCTCTATTATCCATGAATGAGTGAGATCATGTGGTATTTTTCCTTCATTGACTGGCTCATTTCACTTAGCATAATGCTCTCCAGTTCCATCCATGACGTTGCAAATGGTAAGAGTTCCTTCCTTTTTAGAGCAGCATAGTATTCCATCGTGTAGATGTACCACAGCTTTCTAATCCATTCATCTACTGATGGGCACTTAGGCTGTTTCCAGATCTTAGCTATGGTGAATTGTGCTGCTATGAACATAGGGGTGCATATATCTTTTCTGATTGGTGTTTCTGGTTTCTTGGGATATATTCCTAGAAGTGGGATCACAGGGTCAAATGGGAGTTCCATTTTCAGTTTTTTAAGGAAACTCCATACTGTCTTCCATAGTGGCTGCACCAGTCTGCATTCCCACCAGCAGTGCACAAGTGTTCCTTTTTCTCCACATCCTCTCCAGCACTTGTCGTTTGTTGATTTGTTGATGATAGCCAGTCTGACAGGTGTGAGATGGTACCTCATTGTTGTTTTGATTTGCATCTCTCGGATGATTAGTGACTTTGAGCATGTTTTCATATGTCTCTTGGCTTTCTGAATGTCCTCTTTTGAAAGGTGTCTATTTAGGTCCTTTGCCCATTTTTTGATTGGATTGTTTATCTTCCTTTTGTTAAGTTGTATGAGTTCCCTATAGATTTTGGAGATTAGGCCCTTATCAGATATGACATTGGCAAATATGTTTTCCCACACAGTGGGTTTTCTCGTTGTTTTGTTGATGGTTTCTTTTGCTGTGCAGAAGCTTTTTATTTTGATGTAGTCCCATTTGTTCATTTTCTCTTTAGTTTCAAGTGCCCTAGGAGCTGTATCAGTGAAGAAATTGCTTCGGCATATGTCTGAGATTTTGTTGCCTTTGGATTCTTCTAGAATTTTTATGGTTTCCTGTCGTACATTTAAGTCCTTTATCCATTTTGAGTTTATTTTTGTGTATGGTGTAAGTTGGTGGTCTAGTTTCATTTTCTTGCATATATCTGTCCAATTTTCCCAACACCATTTATTGAAGAGACTATCTTGGCTCCATTGTATGTTCTTGCCTCCTTTGTCAAATATTAATTGAGCATATTGGTTCGGGCCGATTTCTGGGCTCTCTATTCTATTCCATTGATCTATATGCCTATTCTTGTGCCAGTACCAGGCAGTTTTGAGAACAGTGGCTTTGTAATACAACTTGATATCTGGTATTGAGATCCCACCTACTTTGTTCTTTTTCAGGATTGCTGCAGCTATTCGGGGTCTTTTTTTATTCCAGATGAATTTTTGGAGAGTTCGTTCTAGATCTCTGAAGTATGCCGTTGGTATTTTAATGGGAAGTGCATTGAATTTATAGATTGCTTTGGGTAGTATGGACATTTTAATGATGTTGATTCTACCAATCCATGAACACGGTATGTTCTTCCATCTGTTTATGTCTTCCTCTATATCTTTTTTCAACGTCCTGTAGTTTTCTGAGTAGAGGTCTTTTACCTCTTTAGTTAAGATTATTCCTAGGTAGCTTAGTTTTTTTGGTGCGATGGTAAACGGGATTGTTTTTATAATCTCTCTTTCTGAAAGTTCACTATTGGTGTATAGAAATGCCTCAGATTTCTTGGGGTTAATTTTGTATCCTGCTACATTGCCAAATTCATGTATTAAGTCTAGTAGCCTTTTGATGGAGTCTCTAGGGTTTTGTATGTATAATATCATGTCGTCTGCAAATAAGGACAGTTTTACTTCCTCTTTTCCAATTTGGATGCCTTTTATTTCTTCTTCTTGCCGAATTGCAATGGCTAACACTTCCAGTACTATGTTGAACAGGAGTGGTGAGAGGGGGCATCCCTGTCTTGTTCCTGTTCTTAGGGGAAATGGTGTAAGTTTTTGTCCATTGAGAATGATGTTGGCTGTGGGCCTGTCATATATGGCTTTTATTATGTTGAGGTATGATCCTCCTACTCCCACCTTGCTGAGAGTTTTTATCAAAAATGGGTGTTGAATTTTGTCAAATGCTTTTTCTGCATCAATTGATAAGACCATGTGGTTTTTTTCTTTCAATTTGTTTATGTGATGTATCACGTTTATTGATTTGCGGATATTGTACCATCCTTGCATCCCTGGGATAAATCCTACTTGGTCATGGTGTATGATCTTTCTGATGTACTGCTGGATCCGATTTGCTAAGATTTTGTTGAGGATTTTGGCATCTATGTTCATGAGGGATATTGGCCTGTAATTCTCTTTCATTGTGTTGTCTTTACCTGGTTTTGGTATTAGGGTGATGCTGGCTTCATAGAATGAGCTTGGAAGTGTTCCTTCCTCTTGAATTTTTTGTAGTAGTCTGAGGAGGATAGGTTTTAGTTCTTCCTTGAATGTTTGGTAAAACTCCCCTGTGAAGCCGTCTGGTCCTGGGCTTTTGTTTGCTGGAAGCTTTTTGATGACTGCTTCAATTTCTTCCATAGTTATTGGCCTGTTGAGATTTTTAGATTCTTCCTGATTGAGTTTTGGAATGTTGTATTTTTCTAGGAATTTGTCCATTTCCTCCAGGTTGTCTAGTTTGCTGGAGTAGAGCTGTCCATAGTATTTTTTAACAATCATTTGTATTTCTGTGGGGTCTGTTGTTATTTCACCTCTTTCATTTCTGATTTTGTTTATTTGGGTCCTCTCTCTTTGCTTCTTGGTGAGTCTGGCTAGAGGTTTGTCAATCTTGTTTATCCTTTCGAAGAACCAGCTCTTGGTTTCATTGATTTTCTGTATTATTTTTTTGGTCTCTATGTTATTTATTTCTGCTCTAATCTTTATTATCTCCTTCCTTCTGCTCACTCTGGGGTTTTCTTGTTGCTCTCTTTCTAATTCTTTGAGTTGTAGAGTTAGCTGATTTACTACCATTTTTTCTTGTTTTTTGAGATAGGCCTGTAGAGCTATAAACTTCCCTCTCAGGACTGCTTTCATTGTGTCCCATAGGTTTTGGATTGTTGTGTTTTCATTGTCATTAGTTTCCAGGATGTTTTGAATTTCTTCTTTGATTTCATTGGTAACCCAATCAATATTTAATAGCATGCTATTCAGCTTCCAGGTGTTTGAGTATTTTGGGTTGTTTTTATTGCAGTTTATTTCTAATATTATGCCATCGTGGTCTGCGAAGACGCTTTTTATGATTTCAATCTTCTTGAATTTGGGGATACTTTGCTTGTGACCCAATATATGGTCTATTTTTGAATATGTGTCATGAGCACTTGAGTAGAATGTATATTCCGTGGCACTGGGGTGAAGTGTTCTGAAGATGTCTATTAAGTCCATCTGATCTAGTGAGTCATTTAGTATTGCTGTATCTTTGCTGATTGTTTGTCTAGAGGACTTATCCAGTGATGACAGTGGTGTATTAAAGTCCCCTACTATGATTGTATTGTTGTCGATCTCTCCTTTGATATCTTCCAGAAGATTTTTTATGTATTTGGGTGCTCCTGCATTGGGTGCATATATGTTTATCAGGGTTATATCTTCTTGTTGTATTGATCCTTTTAGTATTATGAAGTGGCCTTCCGTATCTCTTGTTATGGCCTTCACTTTGAGGTCTATTTTGTCCGATATAAGTATTGCTACCCCAGCTTTCTTTTCTTTTCCATTAGCCTGAAAGATATTTTTCCATCCCTTCACTTTCAGTCTGTGTGAGTCCTTTCTAATGAGGTGGGTCTCTTGTAGACAGCAAATGTATGGGTCATGATTTTTTATCCATTCAGCCACTCGATATCTTTTGGTTGGAGCATTTAGCCCGTTTACATTTAAAGTTATTATTGAAAGGTACTTGTTTGTAGCCATTTCTTTTTTTGTGTGTGTGGCTGTTTTCTTTCTGGGATTTTTATTTCTTCTTTTTACACCAGTCCCTTTAGCATTTCTTGCATTGCTGGCTTGGTGGTGATAAACTCCCTTAGCCTTTTTTTGTCCGTGAAGCTTCTTATTTCCCCTTCAATTTTGAATGATAGCCTTGCTGGATAGAGTATTCTTGGATTCAGTCCTTTGCTTTGCATCACTTTGTAAATTTCCGTCCATTCTTTTCTGGCCTGATGTGTTTCTGTTGAGAAATCATTTGATAATCTAATGGGAGATCCCTTGTATGTAACTTTCCGTCTCTCTCTTGCAGCCTGTAAGATTCTCTCTTTGTCCTGAACATTTGCCATGGTAATTATGATGTGTCTTGGTGTGGGTCTTTTCGGGTTCACCTTGCTTGGGACTCTCTGGGCTTGTGTGACTTTTTTCTTCCCCACCTCAGGGAAGTTTTCTGATATTATTTCTTCCAATAGGTTTTCTAATCCTTGTTCCTCTTTCTGTTGTTCTGGCACCCCTATTATTCGTATGTTGTTTCGTTTCATGTTGTCCCAAAGCTCCCGTAGGCTCTCCTCCTGTCTTTTAATTTTTTTCTCCAACTGAAGTACAGTTTGGGTGTGTTTTGCTTCCCTGTCTTCTAATTCACTAATTCGGTCTTCCGCTTCTCCTAGTCTACTGTTGATACTTTCAATGGTGTTCTTTATTGCAGCTATATCGCACTTCATTTCTTCTTGGGTCTTAGTTAAGTTGTCGATTTTTTCATCTGTTTCTTCTTGCTTCTTGGATAAGTTGTCGATTTTTTCCTCCATCCGGTGTATGCACTCTAGGACCCTTATTCTGAATTCTTTTTCTGTCATGTTGTATGCCTCTGTATCACTTAGCTGCTTTTCTGGTGAGTCCTCCTTTTCTTTCCTTTGGGGATTTCTTTGTCTACCCATGTTTGATCTCACTGACGTATATAGATATTGAGTCGATCAGTGGCTGCTCCCTAGGTGGCAGTGGTTCCTTGGGCTGTGGTTGCTCCTTGGGCGGTTGTGGTAGCAGCTGCTCCTCTGTTGTTAGCGGGTCTTCTGATGGGTGCTGTTCACAGCTGTTGTGGCTCTTTTGGCTGGTGGAGGGAGGCTTCACCCACAGCAGCTGTTCCTCAGACAGAGCGTGTGGAGATCAGGAGGCCGCTGTTGCTTGGATCTGCTGCGTTGATTTAAAGGCACAAAATACAACACAACAAGGCACAACGTACCAGGCACTGAACACAAATGAATTACGGTATTAATAACCCCAAATAAAGATGGCCACCCAAGCTAAGAGAGTTGGGGGGTAAGGAAGAAAGAAGAGAAAAAGATAGAGAGAAAAACAGAAAAAAGAGAAAAAAAAAAGAAGAAAAAGAAAAAAAAAAGAAAAATAGAATGAAGTAGAAGAGGGGAGGAGACTATTCATATGAGGAGAAAACTCCGATAGAACCGCCACTAATCCCAACAAATTCCAGCAACGGATCTCTGGAGTGAATACAAACTACAAACAGCCAATAATATCAAGTGAGGCAAGGGAAAGCAGAAGCACAAAAATAACTGGCCGGGGGTGGGGTGGGGAGGGGGAATGGGAGACAGAAAAAGAAAAAGAAAAAGCAGAACAACCTCACATACAATCCTTAAAGAAAAGAAAAGAAAAAAAACACAATATACTCAACAATCGAGCAAGCAACAACAGAACAATAGAGAAAAGGAGAGAATAAAAAATTTGGATAGTGAAGAAAGATAAGGGAGAGGTGGATAAGGATTTAGAGCAGGTGATTGGAAAAGGGATATATAAGTAGGGTGAAATTTAGACAGGGCATATGAAGAATAGGAAAAATCTAAAGCAGGAATAGGGTAAGAGAAACAGGACAGCAAAAGGGGAAAAGTGGGGAAGAGAGTTTTAGCACAGCAGCACAATTGAGGTAGAGGAAAATGATGCTAAAGGAATGATGAAAATAGAATGGAGAACCTTAGTCCCAAAATAAAATAAAGAGAAAATAAAATGACACTTTAAAAAAAAAATGGTAAAATGGCAGCAGTAATAATACTGGTTAAAAATAAAAATGTAGTAATTAAAAGGGTAATATCAGGTGATGAAAAAAGAAAATAAATGGTTTCTTAGTTAAAAGGTGAAACAATAATTAAAAAAAATAATTAAAAAAAAAAATGGGCTGTAATGAAGGTGCTTCAGATCCTCTGCTCCTCTTTTTGGCACACCAGGTATTCAGGAGAATGTTGAATTTTCCTCTGATACACTGTTCCTCTGTGGTGTAAGCCACAGTCCTGATTTTAAGGCAGGCTACATTGGTTTCCCAGACAGCCCTTATCTGTATTTACAGAAGAGTCAGTTCATGGCTCTGCCTCTGGGTGGCAGTGCGTCGGGAATGACCTCCGAGGGTATAGGACCTCTCTGACCAGGTGTTCTCTATTGTACCGGAAGCTGGTTTGGGAATGTCCTCTGCCCAGAGCTGGTTTTCCAGTAGTCACTCCCCGCTCTGTTTCCCAGGCTCCCCCAAAACAGCCTTCCCTTACAAGCTCTGTGACTGCCCCCAACTGGGTAGTCCCTTGCACTGGGTTCAACAATCAAACGCACAGATTTAAGAGCCTGGGAAGTTGTGCGAACTCGCAACGCTTCACCTTCCAAATCTGCGCGAAGTCTCTGCGCGCGCTCTGGCTCCTGGCACCGAGTAGCCGGCAAACTGGCGTAATCTGAGGCTGCCCGTTTGTGTCCCGTCCAACTGTGGGCTTATTTATAGCGTTCCCTTCTGCCAGCAGCCCTGGGGGTGCCCTTCCACACTTGTGGGTCACGCTGGCTCCAACGGCCGCGGTCTTTGTGGGGCGCAGAGCCCCCACCCCCCTGCGCGCGTTCCACTCTCCAACCTAAACTGCAAACCACACCTTTGGGGAAAGTCTAACCTTTCTGTGGGGAGAAGCCGAGTTCCTCTGAGTTCACGTAGTCGTGCTGCTTGAGAGCCGTTGTTGCCGGGTTAGTAGCTGGTCTCTGGATGCCGGCGACAGTCACCCAAGATGGCACGGTCTCCGCGGCTGTGCCGGCGCACCTGGAGAGGTTTCAGCCTCAGCCTCTAACCGTTCCCTTTATCTAGGATTTCTCTGTCTTTCCTGGCTGCAGACTGTCTCAGCTGAATCTCCTCTGCTTATTCGGGCTGTATGCTACCCGTTTCAGCTGCCCGCCCTTATCTGCTCCGGGACAAGGCACCAACACGTCTGTCTAAACCTCCGCCATTTTCTCTAGCCCCCAAAATGATATATAATTTAAAGTAGCATTATTTACAATAGCCAACATATGGAAACAACCTAGGTGTCCATCAACAGACAAATGTATAAAGAATACATGAATTATATATGCAATGGAATATTATGGAGCAATAAAAAAGAAATTTTGCCATTTGACACAATAAGGATGACCTAGAGGGTATTATGCTAAGTGAAATAAGTCAAAGAAAGACAAATACTATATGATTTCACTTATATGTTGAATCTTTTTAAAAATATGTTTTTGTTGATTTTAGAGAGAGAGGAAGGGAGAAGGATAGAGAGATGGAAACATCAGTGAGAGAGAAACATCGATTGGTTACCTCCTGCATACTCCCTACTGCAGTTCGAACCTAAAACCCAGGCATGTGCCCTGACTGGGAATCGAACCAGTGACCTCTTGGTTCATGCTGGTTCGAGGTCAATGCTCAACCTCTGAGCCACACAGGCTGGCTATGTTGAATCTTAACAAAAGAAAATAAATGAATAAACAAAACAAAAACAGACTCATAGAAACATAGACCAAAGGGATGGTTACCAAAGGTGAAGGGAGCTTGGGGGAGTGGGAATGGGTAAAAAGGTTAAGGGAAATATAGAAAATCATATTGTGATAAGTTTACACATTGACATTTTATTACTAGAATTAGTGGAGTGATCACATTATAAGGTATAAAAAATATCAGATCACTGTATTGTACACCAGAAACTAATATAATATTATAATATTGCCTACTATGTATACTTAAATTAAAACTAATATAAAAATAACATGGAGCTGCAGCTGCCATGCCAGAGGAAGTATCTTCCACATCTTATGCCTTAAACCTTTGGAATAAACAGGGTGAAATGGATTTTGGACTGGATCTAAAGTAACATTGTGCCCCAAAGAACTATTTGCAAAGATAAAAATAACAACAGTTATTATGATTAGTAGAGTGATGATGACCACATTGAAAATTAAAAGAATTATTTAGAATTAATGTAACTATATTGGGTTATCTGCACCAACAGAAATGCTTTCCTTGTATTGATGGTATTAATCTCCTTTTTCTCATACTCATTGTCTTTGTCTTCTAATCAGAACATTATTTGGGTTTCTTCACGAATGAATGTTTCCCAAATAGCTATTACTTTTAAAAAATATTAAAATATCAAATAAATGCTCATTGCCTCTCAAAAAATAAAATAAAATAAGGAGAAAAAACTTTTTAAAAAGAACAAAGTATTGTGCTTGCATTCTATGCTATTAAGAAGGATGTCTTCTTTTTGCCTTCCCTCCAAGCTCTGAACCCCGCCCACCCCTCCAGTCTCATCTCACAACATTGTCTTCTAGTTCTCTCCACTCCAAGTACCCTGAATTTTGTTTACTTGTGTGTTTTTAAAATTTTTTATTTACTAAATTGATTCAGTTTTTTAAACATATCACATGCTCTATCAGCTCTGGGCCTCCACATTAGATCCTACTCTTCAGGTCTCCTTGCATTGTGCTCTTAGTATCATCCACTTCCTCTACCATTTGTATCCCTGACCTCAATGGGGAGGAAGTTTTATAAATTTTTAAATAAATTTTGGAAATTAATCCTTATCAGATGTATCGTAAGTAAATATGTTCTCCCATTAAGTGAGTCAACTTTTCATTTTGTTGATGGTTTCCTTTGCTTTGCAAAAACTTTTTAGTCTGATGTAATGCACTTGTTCATTTTTTCCTTTGTTTCCCTTGCCTGAGGAGATATGTCAGAAAAAATATTGCTACAAGAAATGTCTGAGATTTGACTATGTTTCCTTCTAGGATTTTATGATTTTGAGTCTAACATCTAAGTCTTTAATCATTTTGAGTTTGTGTATGGTGTAAGAAGATGGCCCAATTTCATTTTTTTACACATATCTGTCCAATTTTACTAACACCGTTTATTTCATGGACTATCTTTACCTCATTGTAAGTTTTTTGTCTTCTTTATCAAATTGAGTATAAAGGTGTGGGCTTATTTCTGAGCTCTCTGTTCCATTAAACTGATCTATATGTCTGTTTTTGTGCCAGTACCATTCTGTTTTGATTACTATGGTCTTGTAGGTAGTGTAGTTTGATATCAAGTAGAGTGATTCTTCCAACTTTGTTATTCTTTCTCAAGATTCAGGGTCTTTTGTGGCTCCATGTAAATGTTTTGATTATTTGATCTAGTTCTATGGAAAGTGCCATTTGTATTTTGATAGGAATTGCACTGAATCTATAGATTGCTTTGGGTAGTATGAACATTTTAATTATGTTAATTCTGCCTATTCATGAACACCATATATGCTTCCACTTATTTGTATAGTCTTCAGTTTCTTTCTTCAGTGTCTTATAATTTTCTGAGTGGAGGTCTTTTACCTCCTTGGTTAATTTATCTCTAGGTATTTTCCCCTTTTTATTTATTTTTTATTTTATTTTATTCTTTAAAGTATTACAAATAGTAGTACATATGTATCCTTTTTCCCCCCATTGACCTTCCCCCGGCCAACCCTACCGCCTGGCACATGCCCTTACCACCCCCCATCCCCAGTGTCTTGCGTCCACTGATTATGCTTATATGCATGCATACAAGTCCTTCAGTTGATCTCTTAGACTGTAGTTTGATAGTCTGTTTGATGAGTCTCTGCCTCTGTATCTATTTTTGTTCATCGGTTTATAAAGTTCTTTATTATCCAAAAGTGAGTGAGATCATGAGGTATTCTTCTTTCACTGAAAGGCTTATTTCACTTAGCATAATGCTCTCCAGTTACATCCATGCTGTTGCAAAAGGTAAGAATTCCTTCTTCTTTACAGCAGCATAGTAATCCATTGTGTAGATGTACCACAGTTTTCTAATCCATTCATCTGCTGATGGGCATTTAGGCTGTTTCCAAATCTTAGATATTGTAAATTGTGCTGCCATGAACATAGGAGTGCATATATCCTTTCTGATAGGTGTTTCTGTTTTCTTGGGATATATTCCTAGAAGTGGTATTACTGGGTCAAATGGTAGTTTCATTTTTAGGAGATAGAAGATATAGAAGAAGACATGAACAAATGGAAGAATATACCATGTTCATAGATTGGTAGAATCAACATCATTAAAATGTCTATACTACACAAAGCAATCTATAAATTCAATGCAATTCCCATTAAAATACCAATGGCATACTTCAAAGACCTAGAACAAATTTTCCAAAAATTCATCTGGAATAAAAAAAAAAAGACCCCAAATAGCTGCAGCAATGTTGAGAAAGAAGAACAATGTTGGAGGGATCACAATACCAGGTATCAAGCTATATTACAAAGCCACTGTTCTCAAAACTACCTGATACTGGCACAAGAACAAACATATAGACCAGTGGAACAGAACAGAGAACCCAGAAATTGACACAACCCAGTATGCTCAATTACTATTTGACAAAGGAGGCAAGAACATACAATGGAGTCAAGACAGTCTCTTCAATAAATGGTGTTGAGAAAACTGGACAGATACTTGCAAAAAAATGAAACTAGACCACCAACTTACACCATACACAAAAAATAAACTCAAAATGGATAAAGGACTTAAATGTAAGATGGGAAACCATAAAAATCTTAGAAGAAGCCATAGGCAGCAAAATAGTAGATATTTGTTGTAGCAATATCTTCACCGATACAGCTCCTAGGGCAATAGAAACTAAAGAGAAAATAAACAAATGGGACTACATCAAAATAAAAAGCTTCTGTACAGCAAAAGAAACCTAGGTGGGCAGACGCTGTGACTGGTAGGTTAGCTTGCTGCTGGGGTCTGACTGATTGGGACTGAGCGAGATGGTCTAGACATGCTCTGGAGCCTTCCCACAGTCCCTCCCCGATCGTGCACCAGTGGGGTCCCTTGGCCTGGCCTGAGCCCTCTCACAATCTGGGACCCCTCAGGAGATGCCGGAGAGCCAAGTCAGTTTTG
Organism: Myotis nattereri; assembly: GCF_964212035.1. Classification (NCBI taxonomy): domain Eukaryota; kingdom Metazoa; phylum Chordata; class Mammalia; order Chiroptera; family Vespertilionidae; genus Myotis; species Myotis nattereri. The sequence continues at coordinate 99,741,069 of NC_138078.1, read as the reverse complement.
GCCTGATCCCGTAGGCCAGGCCAAGGGACCCCACTGGTGCACGAATTCATGCACCGGACCTCTAGTTTTTAATAAGAGTGGTGAAAATGGATATCTCTGTCTTATTCTTGATCTTAAGGGAAGTGCTTGTAGTTTTTATCCATTGAGTATGATGTTAGCTGTGGGCTTGTCATAAATGGCCCTTATTATGTTCAGTTATGTTCCCTCTATTCCCATTTTGCTGAGAGTTTTATCATAAATGGGTACTGGATTTTACCAAATGCTTTTTAGGCATTTAGTGAAATGATCATGTAATTTTTATCCTTTATTTTCTTTATGTGGTGTACCACATTTATTGATTTGAAGATATTGTACCAACTTTGCTTCTTCTAAATAAATACCATTTGATAATGTTGTATGATCTGTTTAATGTATTGCTGGATCCAGTTTGCTAATATTTTGTTGAGGATTTCAGCATCTATGTTCATTAGGGATATTGGCCTCAAATTTTCTTTCTTTGTAGTGCTTTTATTTTGTTTTAGAATTAACATAATAGTTGCCTTATAAAATGAGCTTGGGATTCTTCTTCCATCATGTTGAATTTTTTTTGGCGTAGTTTAAGAATAGGTGTTAGTTATTATTCAGATATTTGGTAAAATTCACCTGCGAAACCATTCCTTCAAGGACTTTTGTATGCTGAGAATTTTTTTTATTACTACTTCAATTTTAGTAGTTGTAACCTATCTATTCAGATTTTCTGATTCTTTCTGATCACTTGTAGAAGATTGTATGTTTCTAGGAATTTATTCATTTTGTCCAGATTGTCCAATTTGTTGGCATAGAGTTGCTTGTAACATTTTTTTACAATCCTTTGTATTACTTTGGTGTTAGTTGTTATTTAAGATCTTTCTTGTTTCTTGAGGTAGGCTTTCAATGGTATAAATTTCCATCTTAGGACTTCTTTTTCTGGGTCCCATAGATTTTGGGTTGTTGTGTTGTCATTTTCATATGTTTCAAGGTATCTTTTTATTTATTTCTTGATTTCAATGTTAATCCATTCATTGTTTAGTAACATGTTATTTGGTCTGCATGTCTTTGCGTGCTTTCCAGTTTTTTTCTTGGGATTGCTATCTAGTTTTATACCATTACTAGAGGCCCAGTGCACAAAATTTATGCACTGAGGGGGGTGTCCCTCAGCCCATCCTGCACCCTCTCCAATCTGGGACCCCTCAAGGGATGTCCGACTGCCTGTTTAGGTCCTATCCCACAGGATTGGACATCCCTCTTACAATCCAGGACTGCTGACTCCCAACTGTTCGCCTGCCTGCTTACCTGATTGCCCCTAACCACTTCTGCCTGCCAGCCTGATCACCCCCAGGCTGCTCCCCTGCCAGCCTGATTGACGCTTAACTGTTCCCCTGCTGGCCTGATCACCCCCAACTGCCCTCCCCTGCCGGCCCAGTTGCCCCCAACTATCCTCCCCTGCAGGCCTGGTCATCCCCAACTGCCCTCCCCTGCAGACTTGGTCCCCCATAACTGCCCTCCTCTGCCAGCCATCTTGTGGCCACATGGGGGCAGCCATCTTGTGTGTTGGAGTGATGGTCAATTTGCATACTGGTTGTGGCTAATTAACATATGAGGGCTAATTAGCATATCCCTCTCTTAGTTGTGTTGGAGTGATGGTCAATTTGCATACTGACTAATTAGCATATATGGACTAATTAGCATATCCCTCTGTTATTATATAGGATGGTCAGAGAAGATGCTTGATATCATTTCAATCTTCTTACATTTATTCAGACTTGTTTTGTGTCCTAACATGTGGTTTATCTTAGTAAATGTTCCAGGTGTACTTGAAAAGAATGTGTATTCTGTTGCTTTGGGGTGAAATGCTCTGAATATATAAATTTAATCTATCTAATCTAGTGTGTCATTTAATACATGTCATTTGCTTGTGGATTTTCTGTCTGGAAGATCTTTTAATTAATGTCAAAGGGGTGTTAAAATGCCCCACTATGACTGTATTATTGTCCATCTCTCACTTTATATCCATCAATATTTTGTTGCTGTTGTTTAAATTATTACATATGTCTTCTTTTTCCGTGATTGATCCCCCCCTGGCCACTCCCACCCCGAAGGCAAGCCCCCACGGCCCCAGTGTCTCTGCCATTGATTATGCTACTATGCATGCATGCAAGTCCTTTGGTTTATCTCTAACCGCTTCTGGTTTACCTATTCTCTCTGAGGTTGGATGGTCTGTTCAGTGCTACCTTGTCTCTGGATCTATTTTTGTTCATCAGTTAATGTTGATCATTATGTCCCACATATGAGTGTGATCATGTGATATTTATCTCTCTCTGAATGGCTTATTTCACTTAGCATAATGATCTCCAGTTCCATCCATGCTGTTGCAAATGGTAAGAATTCCTTCTTTTTTATAGCAGCGTAGTATTCCATTGTGTAGATGTACCACAGCTGTTGCTTTTTTATAAATTCTTTTTTTAATATATTTTATTGATTTTTTACAGAGAGGAAGGAAGAGAGATAGGAGTTTGAAACATCGATGAGAAACATCGATCAGCTGCTTCCTGCACACCCCCTACTGGGGATGTGCCTAAAATCAAGGTACATGCCCTTGACTGGAATTGAACCTGGGACCCTTCAGTCCACAGGCTGATGCTCAATCCACTGAGCCAAAATGGCCAGGGTATACCACAGGTTTTTAATCCACTCATCTGCTGATGGGCACTAAGGCTGTTTCCAAATCTTAGCTATTGTACATTGTGCTACTATGAACATAGGGGTGCATATATTCTTTCTGATTGGTGTTTCTGGTTTCTTTGGATATAGTCCTAGAAGTGGAATTACTGGGTCAGGTGGGAGTTTCATTTTTAACTTTTTGAGGAAACTCCATACTGTTTTCCACAATGGCTGCACCAGTCTGCATTCCCACCAGCAGTGTGCTAAGGTTCCCTTATCTCTACATCTTTGCCAGCACTTGTCATTTGTTGATTTCTTTTTTTTTTAAATATACTTTGTTGATTTTTTGCAGAGAGGAAGGGAGAGAGATAGAGAGTTAGAAACATCGATGAGAGAGAAACATCGATCAGCTGCCTCCTGCACATCTCCCACTTGGGATGTGCCCACAACCCAGGTAAATGCCCTTGACCGGAATCGAACCTGGGACCATTCAGTCCACAGGCTGACACTCTATCCACTGAGCCAAACTGGTTTCGGCATTGATGATTTCTTGATGATAGTCATTCTGATAGGTGTAAGATGGTACCTCATTGTCGTTTTGATTTGCATCTCTCAGATGATTAGTGACTTTGAGCATGTTTTCATATGGCTCCCAGCCTTCCTGATGTACTCTTTCAAAAAGTGTCTATTTAGGTCTTTTGCCTATTTTTGATTGGATTGTTTATCTTCCTTTTGTTAAGTTGTATAAGTTCCCTGAAAATATTGGAGATTAAATCCTTATCTGAAATATCATTGGCAAATATGTCCTCCCATGCAGTGGGCTATCTTGTTGTTTTGTTGATGGTTTCTTTTGTTGTGTAAAAGCTTTTTATTTTGATGTATTTCCATTTATTTTCTCTTAGTTTCCCCTAGGAGCTATATCGGTAAGATATTGATAAGAGATAGGTCTGATATTTTGCTGCCTATGAAGTCTTCTAAGATTTTTATGGTTCCTGTCTTAAAATTAAGTCCTTTAACCATTTTGACATTTTGAGTTTGTTTTTGTGTATGGTGTGAGTTGGTGATCTAGTTCATTTTTTTTTTGCATATATCTGACCAAATTTTTCAGCGCCATTGATTGAAAACTCCATTTTTCTTGACTCCATTGTATGCTCTTGCCTCCTTTGTCAAATATTCATTGAGCATAGTGGTTTAGGTCGATTTCTGGGTTCTGGGTTCTGTTCTATTGGTCTATTTTTCTGTTCTTTTGCCAGTACCAGTCAGTTTTGAGAAACGTGGCTTTGTAATATAGCTTGATATCTCGAATAGTGATCCCTCTAATTTTGTTCTTCTTAAGATTGCTGTGGCTATTTGGGGTATTTTTTTATTCCAGATGAATTTTTGGAGAGTTTGTTCTAGGTCTGTGTAATATACTGTTGGTATTTTAATAGGGATTGCATTGAATCTATAAATTGTTTTGGGTATTATGGACATTTTAATGATGTTGATTCTACCAATCCATGAATGCAGTATGTTCTTCCATTTGTTTATGTCTTCCTCTATCACTTTTTTCAATGGCCTGTAATTTTCCAAGTACAGGTCTTTTACCTCCTTAGCTAAGTTTATTCCTAGGTATATTAATTTTTTTTGGTGCAATGGTAAAAGGATTGTTGTTTTTTTTAGTCTCTCTGTAAGTTCATTGTCTATATATATAAAAGGCTAATATGCAAAGTGTTCCCTCAGGAGTTCAACTGTGAGACTGGGAGTTGGATCGCTCACTATGACATGCACTGACCACAAGGGCATGGTAGGAAACATATCGGGTGACCAGCTGTGGTGGTGGGGTTCTGAGAGAGGGAGGGAAGGAGGAGGTGGGGAAGCAGGAAGGTGGGAAACCTGATCTGCCTTGATGGCCAGGCAGGGCTAAGGACCCTACTTGTGCATAAATTTCATGTACTGGTCCTCTAGTTGGTGTATGAAAAAGCTATAGATTTCTGGGTCTTAATTTTGTATCCTGCTACATTACCGAATTCTTGTATTAAGTCTAGTAGTTTTTTTTATTGAGTTTTTGGGGTTTTCTATGTATAGTATCATTTCATCTGTGAATAAGAAGAGTTTTACTTCTTCTTTTCCAATTTGGATGCCTTTTATTTCTTCTTCTTGTCTGATCGCTATGGCTAGTACTTCCAGTACTATATCAAACAGGAGTTGTGAAAGTGGACATCCCTGTCTTGTTCCTGTTCTTAGGGGAAATGGATTTAGTTTTTGCCCATTGACTGTAGGTTTGCCATATAAGGCTTTTATTATGTTGAGGCATGATCCCACTATTCCCACTCTGCTAAGAGTTTTTATCAAGAAAGGGTGTTGGATTTTGTCAAATGGTCTTTGTGCATCAATTGATATGATTATGTATGTGATTTTTATCTCTCAATTTGTTTATGTGATGTATCAAATTTATTGATTTGTGGATATTGTACCATACTTGCATCCCAGAATAAATCCCACTTGGTCATTGTATATTATCGTTCTAATGTAATGTTTGATCCAATTAGCTAGAATTTTGTTGAATATTTTAGCATCTATATTCATCAAGGATATTGGCCTATAGTTCTCTTTCTTTGTGGTGTCTTTATCTGGTTTTAGTATTAGGGTAATGCTGGCTTCATAGAAAGAGCTTGGAAGTGTGCCTTCCTCTTGAAGTTTTTAGAATAGTCTGAAGAGGATAGGTTTTAGTTCTTCTTTGAATGTTGGTAGAACTCCCCTGTAAAGCCATCTGGACCAGGGCTTTTGGTTGCTGGAAGATTTTTGATTACTGCTTCAATTTCTTCAGGAGTTATCAGCCTATTCAGGTTTTTTTCTTCCTGATTGAGGTTTGGAAGCTTGTATTTTTCTAAGAATATTTCTATTTCATTTAGGTTGTCCAGTTTGTTGGAATAGAGTTGTTGCTAGTATTTTTTTCATAATCCTTTGTATTTCTGTGTGGTCAGTTGTTACTTCACCCTTTCATTTCTGATTTTGTTTATTTTGGTTCTTTCTCTCTGTTTCTTGGTGAGGCTGGCTAGGAGGTTCATCAATCTTGTTTATCCTTTCAAAGAACCAGCTCTTGGTTTTATTGATCTTTTGTATTGTTTTTTGGTCTGTATGTCATTTATGTCTGCTCTGACCTTCATTATTTCCTTCCTTCTGCTCACTCTGGGCTTTTCTTGTTGCTCTCTTTCTAATTCTTTAAGTTGTAAAGTTAGATGCTTTACTACCAGTTTTTTTCTTTCTTTCTTTTTTTTTTTTTTTTTTTTGAGGTAGGCCTGTAGAGGTATGAACTTCCTCTCAAGACTGCTTTCACTGTGTCCCATAAATTTTAGATTGTTGTGTTTTCATTGTCATATGTTATCAGGATGCTTTTTATTTATTCTTTGATCTCTTTGGTAACCCAATCATTGTTTAATAGCATGTTATTTAGCCTCCAAGTGTTTGATTTTTTTCATTGTAGTTGATTTCTAACTTTATGCCACTGTGATCTGAGAAGATGCATGATATGATTTCTATTTTCTTGAATTTGAAGAGACTTTGCCTCTGTCCCAATATGTAGTCTATCTTTGAAAATGTCCCATATGCACTTGAGAAGAATGTATATTCTGCAGCTTTGGGGTGAAATGTTCTGAAGATGTCAATTAATTCCATCTGATCTAGTCAGTGATTTAGGATTGATGTTTCTTTGGTGATTTTTTGTTTACAGGATTTTTCCAGTGGCTTCAACGGGGTACTAAAGTCCCCTACTATGACTGTATTGCTGTTGATCTCTACCTTGATATCTTCCAAAATTATTTTATGTATTTGGATGCTCCTGTATTAGGTGCTTATATGTTTACCAGAGTTGTGTCCCCTTTGAATTGTTCCCTGGAGTATAATGAAGCGGCCTTCCTTATCTCTTGTTATGGCCTTCACTTTGAGGTCTAATTTATCAGATATAGGTATTGCTATCTCATTTTTTTTCATTTCTATTCTCCTGAAAAAATTTTCCCCGTCCCTTCACTATCTGGCTGTGTGAGTTCTTTGTTCTAAGGTGCATCTCTTGTAAATAGAAGATATATGTTTCTTGTTTTCTTATCCACTTAGCTACCCTATGTCTTTTGATTGGAGCATTTTATCCATTTACATATAAGGTTATTATTGATATGTACTTTTTGTCACCATTTTTGTTCTTTATGCCTGGGTTCCTTCTTCGCTTCCTATTTCTTCTTTTTACAGCAGTCATTTTAGCATTTCTTGCATTGCTGGTTTGGTGGTAATAAACTCCCTTAGCCCTTTTTGTCTGTGAAGCTCCTGATTTCATCTTCAATTTTGAATGATAGCCTTGCTGGGTATAGTATTCTAGGATTCATTCCCTGTTTTGCATAACTTTGTGTATTTCATTCCATTCCCTTCTGGACTGATGTGTTTCTATTGAGAAATCAGTTGATAGTCTAATGGGAGATCCCTCATAGGTAACTTTCTGTGTCTCTCTGGCAGCCTTTAAGATTCTTACTTTGTCGTTGGTGTTTGCCAATTTAATTATGATGTGTCTTGTCAGTCTTTTTGGGTTCATCTTGTTTGGGACTCTGTGAGCTTCTTGGTCTTTGTGAGTTTTTTCTTCCTAATATCAGGGAAGTTTTTTGTCATTATTTCCTCAAGCAGGTTTTCTACTCCTTGCTCAATTTCCTCTCCTTCTGGTACACCTATTATGTGGATGTTGTTTTGTTTCATGTCTCAAAACTCCTTTTGGTTCTCCTATGTTTTCGGGTTTTTTTTTCCCACTTGCTGCTCTGCTTGTGCATTTTTTCCTACCTTGTCTTATATCTCACTGATGCAGTCCTCAGCTTCTTCTAGTATACTGTTGATGCTTTCTATATAGTTCTTTATTGCTGCTATGTAATTCTTCATTTCTTTTTGGTTCTTCATTTCCTCTTGGTTCTTAAAAATGTTGTTGAATTTGTCTTCCACCATTTTCAGCATCTTTATGACCATTGCTCTGAAATTTTTCTCTGACAAATTGCTTGTCTACATTTCCTTTACTTCCTTTTCTGGTGATTCCTCCTTTTCTTTCGTATGGAGGCTGTTTCTTTGTGCCCCCATTTTCACTCCTCTCAGGGTATCTGGTTATGTGGCTCACTCTTGACCACACTGAGCAAAAGGCACAAAATACAACTCAACAAGTCACAACACAGAGGGAACAAAATCTGAATGTATTCACGACACTGATAACTCCAAATAAAGTTGAACACCAGAGCAAAGAGAATTAGGGGAGAGAAAAGAGCGGAAAAATGATGTTGAGAAAATAAAAAAAGGTAAGAGAGAAAAGAAAAAGAAAAAGAAGGGGAAAATATACTTATATGGGTAGAAAATACCACAAAACCAACATCTAATCCAAAAATGCAAACAACAAATACCCAGAAAAAAACGAGGGGAACTGACTCTAAAGGGACTGAGCTTATTTCCAGAAGGTAAGGTAAAGAAGTTGAATGAGTGGGGGAATGGCCACTATTCAGTATAAAGGAGGCAGAAAGAGAATAAGTGTATAAGAAGATATGTCAAAAACAAAATACTCAATTTAAAAAAATAATAAAAGTTAATAATTTAAAAATAATAATTTAAATATATATGAAAATTTATATATATAATATATATAATTATATATAAATTATATATATAATATATAAATTATATATATATATATATAAATTATCCTATCAAATAAAAGAGAAACATGGTAATTAGCCATACGTCCACTACCCTTCCCATTGGCTAATCAGGGCGATATGCAAATTAACTGCCAGCCAAGATGGCGGCCGGCAGCCAGGCAGCTTGAAAAGAAAATGAGGCTTGCTTGTTTAAGTGACGGAGGACTCCAATGTTCCCCGCCTCCCGCTGCCGGCCTCTGAGCTTGCAGTTTGAAACATTGTTACAAATATAGAAGCTAAACAAAACCCCAGAAACCTGCTTTCAGCCAGTCGGGATCTCAGAGCTGGAGTTATACATTGTTTCGATTATAGAACCCAAACAAACCAGATACCTGCTTTCAGCAGCAGAGGCCTCAGAGCTGGAGCAAGAGCTAAAGCTGGCCCAGAATAAAAAAAGAAAAGAAAAAAAGGAGCAGTTGGGAGCTTCAGTCACCCGCCAGCCTGAAAACAGCCCTCAGCCCTTCACCCAGACTGGCCAGGCACCCCAGTGGGGACGCCTACCCTGAAGGGTGTGTGACCAGCTGCAAACAGCCATCATCCCCTCACCCAGGCCTGCCAGGCACCCCAGTGGGGACCCCCACCCTGATCCAGGACACGCTTCAGGGCAAACCAGCTGGCCCCCACCCATGCACCAGGCCTCTATCCTCTATAATAAAAACGTAATATGCCTCCCAGCACCGGGATCAGCGGAGCTGCGAGGCCTCCCGGCACCGGGATCAGCGTGACAGGGGGCAGCGCCCAAACCCCCTGATCGCCCTGCGGCTCTGTGTGTGACAGGGGGTGGGGCCACAATCTCCCTATTGGCCATGCTCTGTTCGTGACAGGGGAAGGCGCCCCAACCCCCTGATCAGCCCTGCTCTGTGCCTGATGGGGGGAGCTCCCCAACCCCCTGATTTCCCTGTGGCTCTGTGTGTGACAGGGTGTGGCGCCCCAACCCCCCCCCCATGGGCCCTTCTCTGTGTGTGATGGGGTAGAGCCATAACCTCCCCATCGGCCCTGCCCTGAGTGTGACAGTGGCTGCGCCCCAACCCCCTGATCGGCTCTCCTCTGTGGGTGATAGAGGGCGGCACCCCAACCCCTTGATCCGCCCTGCTCTGTGTGTGACAGGGGGCGGTGCCCCAACTCCCCTATCGGCCCTAGTCTGTGAGTGACAGGGGGGAGCTTCCCAACCCCCTGATGGGCCCTGCTCTGTGCGTGACAGGGTACAGAGACCCAACCCCTCTGATGGGCCCTGCTCTGTGTGTGACAGGGGGCAGCGCCCCAACCCCCAGATTGGCCCTGCTCTGTGCGTGACAGGGGGTGGCGCCGCAACCTCCCAATCCGCCCTGCTCTGTGCATGACAGGGGGCGGCACCCCAACTCCCCAATCTGCCCTGCTCTGAGCCCGACCAGGGGCTGCACCTAGGGATTGGGCCTGCCCTCTGCCACCCAGGAGCAGGCCTAAGCCAGCAGGTCGTTATCTCCTGAGGGGTCCCAGACTGCGAGAGGGCACAGGCCGGGCTGAGGGCCCCCTCTCCCCCCCAAGTGCACAAATTTTTGTGCACCGGGCCTCTAGTATATATATATTTATATAAATTTTCCCTTTGTTTGTCTATCTATGTACTTTTGAAAAGGGGGAATAGAGAACAGGTAGGTTTGAGTTTGGTGAGTGAAACTAAGCTATTAGTAGAAGAGAACAAGCGAGGAGAGGAAAAACAAAAGCATAACAAAAACAACACTATAAAAAAAAACAACAATAACAAGAAAAAAAATTGTCTAGCGAAGAAAGAGAAAAAAGAAGAGTGCATGGACTTGGAGCAGAGGATTGGAAATAAGGAATATGAGTAAGGCAACAGAGATTACTATAATAGTAATGTGTCAATAAAGCAGATAAAAAATTCAATTTTTAACAAGGAGTAACAGGAAAGTAGAGAGAAAATCTAAAGCAGGAACAGGAGAAGAGAAACAGGGTGAAAAAGGGAGAAGTGAGGAAGAAAGGGTTGGCATAAAGGTCAAAATGAGATAGAGTAAAATAATGAAAAAAATAAAATAAAAATATAATGTAGAACACTAATCCAAAAAAATTAAATTAAATTAAAATTTAAAAATGAAAGGTTTAAAAAAGTAATAAGTAAACATAATAAAAAGTTAAAAAAGAGAAAAATATTTAGTTTCTTATGTAAAAGGTAAAAAATAAAAAAGTGAAGTAGTGAAGTTCATTCGCTTCAGCTGAATTTTAATGTCCCATGGGGGTTGATTTAAGACCACTCTCTACTATTCTGCCTGCCACATTTCAGTTTCCTATTAGGTAGTCAGCACCATGTTGAAGTTCCCAACAATCCACCACTCCTCTGGGTCAGACACACTACCTTGGTTTCAGGCAAGCTGGATCAATCTGCCCACTTTGTCTTTCTGCCTGCTTTCAGTTGTATTTACACAAGCGTCTATTTCTGACACGGCCTCTAGGTGGCGGTGTTTCTGTATTAGTTTCCGGGATCAAATGTCCCCTCAACCCAGTCCCTGGGGGATCCCTGAGGGTATTCAGAATCTGTTTCCTTGCCGAGTTCAAGGTTGGGTGTGGCTGCACTGCTAGTAGGGGTCTAGTCTTCAGGAGAAAAATGTCTATTCAGCATTGGAGGGATCAGACTGTCTCAGAGCTGACTTCCTGATCACCTCTCCCTATTTTGCTCCCCAATTTCCACAAACCGCCTTCCTCTGCACCACAGCCTAAGTGAGTGTTTATAATTGAAAGATCCTATGCACTGGGTTTAGTGAGTAAAAGTAAGGAAATTATAAAGATAGAGCAACCGTGCTGCTGCTTGTCTTGTTCTCCCCAGCACTGTGGGGCCCGTGCAGAACTTCAGGCTGCCTTTCTGGGTGCAGCCCCCCATGGCTGTGAGCTTAGATCTAGAGTTCTCCTTCGCCATCTGCCCTGTGGACCCTCTTTCACCTTCAAGTGCTACATGTGTTCCCAAGTGACACAGATTTGGTGTATCGCAGTCTCCCTCTGACACTCTAGTTCCGGCTCTGAATATTTCTCCCTCCAGCCCAGATCCCCAATCCCACCTCTCTCCAGGAGACCTCTGACCTTTCCATCCATGGATTGCCTCACCAGCGGTATTTAATTTGCCAATTCTGGGTGGATGTTATTCGATTCAGCTGTTTCTTCTATCTGCTCAGTGAGAAGGCACAGGACCAGTCTGCCTATTTGGCTTCCATTTTGTCTCCCCTGGACAAACTTTTTAGGAGCCCGCAGCTGGGGAGGTTGGAGTCTCCCTGGGTGGAGGTGAGACTGGGTTCTTGGTCACAGCTTCTCTCCTCTTGAATGGTCTCTGTGGCAGAGCCGGCTACCCTGAGAGAGATTGCAGAGGTAGTAGAGGCTGCCCGGCCAGGGAAGCCTGATCCCCCGTCTCTAACAGTCCTGCAGAATATAACTGTCCCTCACTCACACATACACACATGCCCCACATGTCCACACACTCCCCTTTTGCTCTCTCACTTACACTCTCTTCCTCACTGCCATCCTGTCAGCCGCCATCTTGGATCTCCCATCAAGATTTGTTTTATATATTTAGGTGCTCCTATGTTGTATGCATAAGTGTTTACAATGGTTATATACTCTTGTTGGATTGCTCTTTTTATCATTATGTGGTGTCCTTTTTTGTCTCTTAGTTTATACATTGTTTTAAAGATACAAGTATTGCTACCTCAGCTTTCTTTTTCTTTCCATTTGCATGAAATATATTTTTTATCCCTTTACTTTTTGTCTGTATCTTTCATTCTGAGATGGGTCTCTTGTCAACAGCATATATACAGGTATTGATTTTTTTATCCATTCAGCTACCCTATATCTTTTGATTGGAGCATTTAAACTGTTTACATTTAAAGTGATTATTGATAGGTACATATTTATTGCCATTTTATTCTTTTATCTATGTTCATCTATTGTCTTCATCTCCTCCTCCTCCTCCTCCTCCTCCACTTCCTCCTCCTTCTTCTCCTTCTGGCAGGCCCTTTACCATTTCTTGTAATATTGATTTGGTGGTAACAAATTTCTTTAACTTCTTCTTATCTGGTAAGCTCTTTATTTCTCCTTCAATTTTAAATGATAGACTGCTGGGTAAAGTAGTCTTGTTTCTATGTCCTTGCTTTTCATCACTTTGAATATTTCATGCCAATCTTTTCTGGCCTTAAATGTTTCTGTTGAGCCATAGCTGGTTTGGCTCAATGGATAGAGTGTCGGTCTGTGGACTGAAGGGTCCCGGGTTTGATTCCAGCTGGGGGCACATGCCTGGGTTGCGGGCTTGATCCCCCCCAGTAGGGGGTGTGCAGGAGGCAGCCAATTGGTAATTCTCTCTCATCATTGATGTTTCTATCTCTCTCTCCCTCTCCCTTCCTCTCTAAAATCAATAAAATATATTTTAAAAAATATTTCTGTTTAGAAATCAGCTGACAGTCTTATGGGAACTCCCTTGTAGGTAACTGACTGTCTCTCTCTTACTGCCTTTAAGATTCTCTCTTTGTCTTTAACCTTTGCCATTTTAATTATGGTGTCTTGGTGTGGGCCTCTTTAGGTTCATCTAGTTTGGGACTCTCTACACCTCCTGAACCAGGTGTTTCTTTTTCCTTCACCAGGTTAGGGCAGTTCTCAGTCATTATTTCTTCTAATAGGTTCTTAATACCTTGCTCTCTTTTCATTCTGATAACCCCTATGATGCAGATGTTGTTATGCTGCATATTTTCCAAAGGTCCCTTAAACTATCTTCATATTTTAAAAGTTTTTTTTCTTTTTGCTGCTCCAATTGGGTGTTTTTACTACCTTGTCTTCCAAATCACTGATTTGATCAGCTGCTTCATCCAACCTATTGTTTATTCCTTCCAGTGTATTCTTCAATTCTAACTGGTCATTTTTCATGGTTTCTATTATCTGCTTTTATGCTTAATGGTTGAGCATCCTTACAACCATTACTTTGAACTCTATATCTGATCAATTGCTTGCCTCCATTTCATTTAGATCTTTTTCTGGGTGTTTATTTTGTTCTTTCATTTCTATTTCTTTGTCTTCCCATTTTGGCTGCCTCTTTGTGTGCTTATTTCTATGTATTTGCTATGACTCCCAGTCTTCATGGGGTGGCTTCTCATAATATGTATCCTGTGGGATCCAATAGTACAGTCTCCTTGGTCACCTGAGCTGGCTGCTTAAGGAATCTCCTTTGTGTAGGTTATGTGGGTCCTGCTATTGTAGTTGAGTTTTGATTGCTATTGGCCTGTTTGTATGTGGGTTGTCTGAAGGTGGACACTGGGTGTGTTGTTTATAGTCCTCTTGGGCGGGAATCTGGTGCAGGCCAATTTAAGATGGCGCCTGTGCCTGTCCTTTGACAACCTGTTTGGAGCTATAAGTGATCTACAGTTAGTGGCTGCCTCTGCTGAGCCTGTGTGCATGTGGGAAGTACCAAGCTGCACACCAAGTCCAGCCTTTACCAGCACTGTGCCCAGACACAGGTCAGCAAAAGGCCCAAGTCACTCCTATATCTGCCTCTGCCTCTGTCCACCTACAATGTGCCTTTTAGTCTCAGTAAATGAAAGAGCCTCTGGCTGTACTTGAGTTGCATGAGGTCGGTTCACAATGAGTTATCACGTATGAATGAATGATGCTCACCAGATTGATACAGCTTCAGACTTGGTGCCAGTGCTGGGTCTGAGGCCAGGCAAATGTCCTGGGGTATACCAAGTTTAGCTACCACATGCTGGGTTCTCACCTTTATGTTGTGGTGGAGTCTCAGAGAGTTTTCAGTGTGAGGCAAGCAGAGTTTATTAGGCCCAAATAGACCAAGATTTGGTCGTGTGTAGTGAGGGCTCTGCTCCAGTCAGGTATGCGAGGGAGTAATGGCCCTTGTTCTAAAGCCACACAGCTCAGTATGTTTCAGATTCTACTGGGAAGAGATGGAGCTCAGTAGCATGGAGATGCTGGGAGTTTGGAGGATCAGGTTAGTGGATCTCCCATGATGGTGAGGTGCTGGTCAGTCTTCAGGGAAGGTGGGTGTTGTGGCCCCTGTCTCAGAGCCACACCACTCAGTCTAATTCTAACTTTTCATTGACCTTGGCAGGACAGAGCCACTACAAGTCAGGTGGGTGGGGCTTCCAGAGCCAGAGCTGGATTCATCTTCCAGAAGACTGGAGGATGTTTCCAGTAAATTTCCCATGAGGAGGAAGTGCCAGTCTGGTTCACCAGAAAGTGGGAGAAATGGTCCCTGCCCCAAAGTCACACGACTTCATCACTGACATTCCCTGAGTCTGCCCAGACCTCTATACACTGTCCAAGGCATCTGACTCTTCAGCAGGGCATAAACTCCACAGGGTGGATTGAGAAAGAGTCCAGTGGGTGGGGCTATAGCTTTTAGCCAGGCTGATGCCATAAGGAGGGGAGTGCTACACCAAAGAAAGATGGCATCTGGGGTAAGGGTGAATGACTCAGCAAAGGAATCCTGGTGTCTGTCCTTTTAGCACTCTATCCAGACGCACAAACCTCAGACTCCACTCATGTGACTCTAGTCTTCTACACCTTCCCTCATCTACAGCCCAGGGTGGGTGGTAGTGAATAAAATTTGTTGGCCCTTTAAGAGGTTGCCTGTTTCTCTATAGGACTTCCATCTCTCCCTGGCAAGCAGAAACCCTGCTGCTTTGCACAGCCAGATGTTATGTGGGTACTTCTGGTGCTCTGGACTGGGGATCCTGGCTTGGGGTTGAGATTCCATGCTTTTCAGAGGGAACTCCCCACCCCATCCCTGCTGCAGCTGAGATATCCCTTTTCACATCTCTGCTCTTCCTACCAGTTGTGATATGGCTTCTCCTCTAAATCTTGGTTATAAGATTTTTCTTCAGCTAGTTTTCATTTGGTTATTTTTTTTTCCTTGACTTACGAGTTTAATTCGTTCCGTGACGGAGCTTGAAACTCAAATTATTATTATTATTATTATTATTATTATTATTATTATTATTATTTTAAATACCCTTGGTCGCCCTAGCCGGCTTGGCTCAGTGGATAGAGCATCGGCCTGTGGACTGAAAGGTCCCAAGTTCGATTCCGGTCAGGGGCATGTACCTTGGTTGCGGGCACATCCCCAGTAGGAGGTGTGCAGAGGGCAGCTGATCGATGTTTCTCTCTCATCAATGTTTCTTTTTTTTTTTAAATTAAATCTTTATTGTTCAGATTATTACATTTGTTCCTCTTTCCCCCCCCCCATAACTCCCCTCCTCCCAGTTCCCACCCCACCCTCCACCCTCACTCCCCACCCACTGTCCTCATCCATAGGTGCACGATTTTTGTCCAGTCTCTTCCCGCATCTCCCACACCCCTTTCCCCCCCAAGAATAGTCAGTCCATTCCCTTTCTATGTCCCTGATTCTATTATAATCACCAGTTCATTCTGTTCATCAGATTATTTATTCACTTGATTCTTAGATTCACTTGTTGATAGATGCATATTTGTTGTTCATAATTTGTATCTTTACCTTTTTCTTCCTCTTACTCTTCTTAAAGGATACCTTTCAGCATTTCATATAATCCTGGTTTGGTGGTGATGAACTCCTTTAGCTTTTCCTTATCTGTGAAGCACTTTATCTGACCTTCAATTCTGAATGATAGCTTTGCTGGATAAAGTACTCTTGGTTGTAGGTTCTTGGTATTCATCACTTTGAATATTTCTTGCCACTCCCTTCTGGCCTGCAAAGTTTCTGTTGAGAAATCAGCTGACAGTCGTATGGGTATTCCCTTGTAGGTAACTGAGTTTTTTTCTCTTGCTGTTTTTAAGATTCTCTCTTTGTCTTTTGCTCTTGGCATTTTAATTATGATGTGTCTTGGTGTGGTCCTCTTTGGATTCCTTTTGTTTGGGGTTCTCCGCGCTTCTTGGACCTGTAAGTCCATTTCTTTCACCAGGTGGGGGAAGTTTTCTGTCATTATTTCTTCAAATAGGTTTTCAATATCTTGCTCTCTCTCATCTTCTGGCACCCCTATAATTCTGATGTTGGTACCCTTGAAGCTGTCCCAGAGGCTCCTTATACTATCCTCGCATTTTTGGATTCTTTTTTCATTTTGCTTTTCCGGTTGGGTGTTTTTTGCTTCCTCGCATTTCAAATCATTGACTTGATTCTTGCGCTCCTCTGGTCTGCTGTCGGGAGTCTGTATAATATTCTTTATTTCAGTCCGTGTATGCTTAATTTCTAGGTGGTTCCCCAATATAACATCGAGGGTCTCATTAGTTTTCTTGTAGATCTCATTAAGTTTATCGGTGGCTTCTAAACAGTTCTTGAGAGACCTTAAAAGTGTGGTTCTGAACTCTATATCTTCCATTGACAATTTTGTCCTGTTTCTTTGTCTCCGCATTTTGTTATGCTTCCTTGGTGCACCCCCTAGTGGTCTTTGTGCGCAGTCTTATAAACCTTGATTGTTGTAGCTAATACCAGGGAGGGTTTGACCTCCAGGCCAAGTGGCTATGAGAATCAGCTGTGTCTGCAGTGAGAGAACTTCTGTCCTCTAGGGAGGTGCTAATCTAGCCTTTGCCTGAGGCTATCCGGCAAATGCCTCTGTGCAGGGCTTGGGCGGGGCGGGTCGCACAGTATCAATAGGGTGGGCCGGAGAGAGCAGTGATGGCAGCTCTCAGTCCTGTCCCCAGGGGCTCTGCCTCTCTGAGTCCCAGCAATGGCTGCAAACCTCGGAGAGAAAGCTGCACTCCCTCTGACCGAAGCCAGACAGTCCCGCTTCTCCCGTTTGAGTCTGGGTCCCTAAAGACTCGCCTGTATCTGGAGCTCAGAGTCTGCGACTCCCTCCTGATTGAAAACGCCAACCGCGCCCTCCGCTGCCAGCCCGCTCCCCGCACTCCGCACCTCAGAATTTGACTTCAGCACTGCGCCTCCTCTGAGTGTCCGTATGCGTTTCTCTTTCCTCCTAGTTGTAGGACTTCCACTCAGCCAGCGTTCCTGTGGTTCTGGGTGATGTCCCTTCCGTTTTTTGGTTTCACTTTTGAAGTAGTTGTTCAAAGCAGCAAACTCCGGCGTTAACCTATTCCGCCATCTTGGTTCTCTTCATTTGGTTATTCATGTTGATTGTTCTTTAGTTGTAATTCTAACTTGGTCCTGGGAGGCCATGAGTATAGCTTCCACATACTCAGCTACCATCTTTGATCTCCTCTATTTCCAGAATCTTTAATTCAGATATTTTACACTCTGATTGAAACATCCTAAATATCCCATTCTCAATTTCCTCCCCTTTCAATACACTGATTACTCAACATCTTGGGATTTTCAAATTTTGTTTTTTTCCCTATTCTCAAATATGCTCACTTTTTTTCTGGCTTCATGTTCCCTGCAAAGCTGGGGCAAATTTTCACTCTTATCTTACACCATCACTTTTGCCCTTAATTTTATCACCTAATTTCTTTCCATTACCCCTGTCCTGAAAATCTTCAACACCAGATGGATATAAATATATATTTTCTTTACTGTTAATTCTATGTTGTAGAGTGCCACTGGAAATAGTATAAAAACACTATTTTCAAAGTTAAATTTTTAACCTCTATATACTCTCAAAATGGATTACTAAAACTTCTGCTTTTGTCCTAATAATTTATTTTCTTTCACTTGTCACTAATGTCTGTCACAACTATTCATTCCACCTCTCTCAACACCACTATACAGTTCTCAGTAAGTGATCTTTCCTCTCTCACAGAGAAATTGAAAGCCACCTAGAAGTACCCTAAATTAACTGGCCTGTATTTATTTCCTTTCCTCTTGTCTTATAGGAAAAATGTCCTTACCTCTTCCAAGACAAATCATTCCACTCATTATTTTCCTTCACAGAGTTATTACTCCATTAATTAATCCCCCAACCTAGTTGTATGTCTTCAACCCCTGTTTTTTTTAAGTACCAGCTTTTTCCCTTTTGTCTGTAAATATGCTCAAATCCCCTCTATCTTTAATAAATCACTTTCCCTCAAGAGTTCCAGTCCCTCAAGCTATCACCCTATTCTCTTAATTTTCTTCATGGCTAAGCTTCTTGGAAAAAGCAGTTTGTGCTCAATGGCTCTATTTCTTTGTCTTTGACTTACAACTCAATCCTTTGCAATAATGGTGTCTGCTTTTCTCTGAAACTACTCTCACTAGAGGAATTATGAATAATTAAGCCAGATCAAATGACCTCTTTTCCTCAAGTAGCATAAAGGACTTGACCTATTGGTAATATTTACCACCCTCCCTTGTAAAGTCTATCAGTTTCCACAATAATTCTGCCCCACATCATTGACCTTTATGCTTCTCTTTCTCTAGATGACCCTTATATGTTGAGATTATCAGTGGTCCCACCTTTGATTCTCTTCTCATATGAATCAAGGCATTTTATCCTTCCTCCTTATATATTTTCATGTCTTTATTAATGATGCCTAATTACATCTTATCCCTAGCACATCCCTTTGTCTTGATGTTCTGCAGGAACTTCAAACTCAATATTTCCAAACTGTATCCTATAAATTGTTGTTACTGTTATATTCTCTGTCTCATAGAATGATATAAATATTTCCTCATTTCAAGCCAGAACCCTGAAAATTATTCTCTTCTTCAACATCCTCATTTTCCCTTTCTACAATCCTATCACCAAATAATGTCAGTTCTACTTGAAAATTATATAAATTTGTCTTCTTGTTTTTAGCTACTACACAAGTTTGGGCTCTTGTCCTATTTCACCTTGACTTCTGCAAAAGCCACATAGATTATTGCACTGACTTTGAAATCTCCTGAGTGCAAATCACCATTCAACATCTTTACCATGGTGTAAGAATTCCTTCTTGGTTGGCTCAAACTTAATTTTATAACCTCATCATCTAGCTGCTAGATTCTAGCACTTTCCCTCACACTTCCTATGCACTAACAAGAATGAAATATTACCATTGCACAAACACCTCCTTCTTAAAATAAAGGTAACTGTATCATTTGCTTATACTATTCTATGCCTTCGGCTTGATGATCTACAAACTCCCCTTTATTAAATTCTATTCCTGTCTTTATTTTTTTATGCTTAATTTTATAAAGTTTTTGTTGTTATATGTTCAGGTTCACTTTTTTAAAAAAAATTATTTTATTGTTTAAAGTATTACAAATAGTAGTACATATGTCTCCATTTTTCCCCATTGGCCTACCCCCAGCCTCCCCTATCCCCTGGCACATGCCCTCACCGCCCGCCCAGTGTCTTAAGTCCACTGGTTATGCTTATATGCATGCATGCAAGTCCATCAGTTGATCTCTTATGCCCCACCCCAAACCTCCCCTGTAGTTTGACAGTCTGTTCCATGCTTCTTTGCCTCTGTATCCATTTTTGTTTGTTTTTTGTTTGTTTGTTTGTTTTTAGCCTCAATCTTTATTTTATTTTATTTTTTTAATTAAATCTTTATTGTTCAGATTATTACATTTGTTCCTCTTTTTTCCCCCCATAACTCCCCTCCTCCCAGTTCCCACCCCACCCTTCACCCTCACTCCCCACCCACTGTCCTCATCCATAGGTGCACGATTTTTGTCCAGTCTCTTCCCGCATCTCCCACATCCCTTTTCCCCCCTGAGAATAGTCAGTCCATTCCCTTTCTATGTCCCTGATTCTATTATAATCACCAGTTCATTCTGTTCATCAGATTATTTATTCACTTGATTCTTAGATTCAATTGTTGATAGATGCATATTTGTTGTTCATAATTTGTATCTTTACCTTTTTCTTCTTCCTCTTCTTAAAGGACACCTTTCAGCATTTCATATAATACTGGTTTGGTGGTGATGAACTCCTTTAGCTTTTCCTTATCTGTGGAGCTCTTTATCTGACCTTCAATTCTGAATGATAGCTTTGCTGGATAAAGTACTCTTGGTTGTAGGTTCTTGGCATTCACCACTTTGAATATTTCTTGCCACTCCCTTCTGGCCTGCAAAGTTTCCGTTGAGAAATCAGCTGACAGTCGTATGGGTATTCCCTTGTAGGTAACTGAGTTTCTTTCTCTTGCTGTTTTTAAGATTTTCTCTTTGTCTTTTGCTCTTGGCATTTTAATTATGATGTGTCTTGGTGTGGTCCTCTTTGGATTCCTTTTGTTTGGGGTTCTCTGCGCTTCCTGGACTTGTAAGTCTATTTCTTTCACCAGGTAGGAGAAGTTTTTTGTCATTATTTATTCAAATAGGTTTTCAATATCTTGCTCTCTCTCATCTTCTGGCACCCCTATAATTCAGATTTTGGTACGCTTGAAGCTATCCCAGAGGCTCCTTACAGTATCTTCGTATTTTCAGATTCTTTTTTCATTTTGCTTTTCTGGTTGGGTGTTTTTTGCTTCTTCGCATTTCAAATCTTTGACTTGATTCTTGCGCTCCTCTGGTCTGCTGTTGGGAGTTTGTATAATATTCTTTATTTCAGTCAGTGTATGCTTAATTTCTAGTTGGTTCTTTATCACAACATCGAGGGTCTCATTAGATTTCTTGAGGATCTCACTATATTTATCGGCGGTCTCACCAGTCTTTTCGAGGGCCTTACTAAGTTTATCGGCGGCTTCTAGACAGTTCTTGAGAGACCTTAAAAGTGTTGTTTTGAACTCTATATCCTCCATTTCTGTCATTTGTGTCCTGTTTCTTTGTCTCCGCATTTTTTATGCTTTCTTGGTGCACCCCCTTGTGGTCTTTGTGCACAGTCTTGTTGTAGTTAAGCCTTGATTGTTGTAGGTAATACTGGGGGGGGATTTGACCTCCAGGCCAACTGGCTGTGAGAATCAGCTGTGTCTGCAGTGGGAGAACTTCTGTCCTGGATCTCTAGGGCGGTGCTAATCTAGCGTCTGCCTGAGGCTAACCAGCAAATGCCTCCGTGCAAGGCTTGGGCGGGGCAGGTCCCAGGGGATCAACAGGGCGGGGGGAGCAAGCAGTTATGGTTGCTCTCAGTCCCATCTCCAGAGGCTCTGCCTCTCAGTGTCCCAGCAACCGCTGCAAGTACCTCGGAGAGAAAGCTGCCCTCGAGTTCTGACTGATGCCAGACAGTCCCGCTTCTCCCGTTTGAGTCTGGGTCCCCAGAGACTTGTCTGCAACTGGAGCTCAGAGCCTGAGACTCCCTCCCGATTGAAACAGACAACCACACCCTCAGCCACCAGCCTGCTCCGCACGCACCTTCGCACCTTTGTATTTTCTGCACTGCACCTCCTCTGAGTCTCGGTATGCTTTTCTCTTTCCTTCTAGTTGTAGAATTTCCCCTCAGCCAGCCTTCCTGTGGTTCTGGGTGATGTCCGTTCCGTCTTTTAGTTGTATTTTTGAAGTGGTTGTGCGAGGCAGCAATCTCTGGTGTTTACCTATGCCACCATCTTGGTTTCTCCTGTATCCGTTTTTGTTCATCAGTTTATAATGTTCTTTATATGCCACAAATGGGTGAGATCATGTAGTATTTATCTTTCACTGACTGGCTTATTTTACTTAACATAATGTTCTCCAATTCCATCCATGCTGTTGCAAATGGTAAAAATTCCTTCTTTTTTACAGCAGCATAACATCCCATTGTGTAGATCAGTGATAGCGAACCTTTTGATCTCGGGTGTCAACATTTTGAAAAACCCTAACTTAACTCTGGTGCCATGTCACATATAGAAATTTTTTGATATTTGCAACCATAGTAAAACAAAGACTTATTTTTTGATATTTATTTTATATATTTAAATGCCATTTAACAAAGAAATATCAACCAAAAAAATGTCATAGGTTTGCCATCACTGGTGTAGATGTACCACAGTTTTCTAATCCACTTATCTGCTGATGGTCATTTAGGCTGTTTCCAAATCTTAGCTATTGTAAATTGTGCTGCTATGAACATAGGGGTGCATATATCCTTTCTGATTGGTGTTTCTATTTTCGTGGGATATGTTCCTACAAGTGGTATTACTGGGTCAAATGGCAGTTCCATTTTTAATTTTTTGAGGAAACGCCAAATTGTTTTATATAGTGGCTGCACCAGTCTGCATTCCCACCAGCAGTGAAATAGGGTTTCTTTTTCTCTGCATCCTTGCCAACACTTATTCTTTGTTGTTGATAGGCATCCTGGCAGGTGTGAGATGGTACCTCATTGTTTTGATTTTCATCTCTTGGATGATTAGTGATTTTGAGCATGTTTTCATATGTCTCTTGGCTTTCTATATGCCCTCTTTTGAAAAGAGTCTATTTAGGTCCTTTGCCCATTTTTTGATTGGATTGTTTTTCTTCTGTTTGTTAAGTTGTATGAGTTCTCTTTAAATGTTGGAGATTAAACCCTTATCAGAGATAACGTGGCAAATATGTTCTCCTATGTAGTGGGCTTTCTTGTTATTTTAGTGATGGTGTCTTTTGCTGTGCAGAAGCTTTTTATTCTGATGTAGTCCCATTTGTTTATTTTCTTCTGAGTTTCCATTGCCCTAGGAGCCATATTGGCAAGCTATTGCTAGGACAAATGTCTGCTATTTTGGTTCCTATGGCTTCTTGTAAGATGGTTTCCCATATTACATTTAAGTTCTTCATCCATTTTGAGTTTATTTTTCTGTACAGTGTAAGTTGGTGGTCTAATTTCATTTTTTTGCAAGTATCTGTCCAATTTTCCCATTACCATTTATGAAGAGACTGTCTTGACTCCATTGTATGCTCTTGCCTCCTTTGTCAAATATTGAGCATAATGGCATGTGTCAATTTCTGTGTTCTCTGTTCTGTTCCACTGGTCTATATGTCTGTTCTTGTGCCAGAACCAGGCAGTTTTGAGAAGAGTGGCTTTGTAGTATAACTTAATATTTAGTATTGTGATCCCTCCAGCATTGTTCTTCTTTCTCAAGATTGCTGCAGCTATTCAGGGTCTTTTTTTTAAAATTCCAGTTGAATTTTTGGATAATTTATTCTAGGTCTTTGAAGTATGTTGTTGGTATTTTAATGGGGATTGCATTGAATTTATAGATTGCTTTGGGTAGTATGGTCATTTTAATAATGTTGAGTCTACCAATCCATGAACATGGTATATTCTTCCATTTGTTCATGTCTTCCTCTCTCTTTTTTCAGCGTCCTGAAATTTTCTGAGTACAGGTCCTTTATTTTCTTAATTAAGTTTATTCCTAGGTATCTTTTTTTTTATATATTTTATTGATTTTTTACAGAGAGGAAGGGAGAGAGATAGAGAGTTAGAAACATCGATGAGAGAGAAACATCGATTAGCTGCCTCCTGCACATCTCCTACTGGGGATGTGCCCGCAACCCAGGTACATGCCCTTGACCGGAATCGAACCTGGGACCCTTCAGTCTGCAGGCCAACGCTCTATCCACTGAGCCAAACCGGTTTCGGCTATTCCTAGGTATCTTAATTATTTTTGTTGCAGTGGTAAATAGGATTACTTTTTTAGTTTCTCTTTCTGTGATTTCATTATCAATGTATAGAAAAGCCATAGACTTCTGGGTGTTAATTTTGTATCCTGCTACATTGCTGAATTCATTTATTAAGTCTACTAGTTTTTTGATGGAGTTTTTGGGGTTTTCTATGTACAATATCATGTTATCTGTGATTAAGGACAGTTTTACTTCTTCTTTTCCAATTTGGATGCTGTTTATTCTCCTTCTTGTCCGATCACAATGGCTAGTACTTCCAGTACTATGTTGAACAGGAGTGGTGAGAGTGGGCATACCTGTCTTGTTCCTGTTCTTAGGGGAAATGGTTTTAGTTTTTGCCCATTGAGTATGATGTTGGCTGTGGGTTTGTCATATATGACTTTTATTGTGTTGAGGTATGATCCTTCTTTTCCCACCTAGCTGAGAGTTTTTATCAAGAAAGGGTGTTAGATTTTGTGAAATGCTTTTTTTTGCATCAATGAATATGATTATATGGTTTTTATCTCTCAGTTTGTTTGTGTGATGTATCACATTTATTGATTTGCAGATATTGTACCATCCTTGTATCCCCAGAATAAATCCTACTTGGTCATGGTGTATGATCTTTCTAATGTAATGCTGGATTCGATTTGCTAGAATTTTGTCATTGATGTTCATGAGGGATATTGGCCTGTAATTAACTTTCTTTGTATTGTCTTTATCTGGTTTTGATATTAGGGTAATGTTGGCTTCATAGAAAGAGCTTGGAAGTGTTCCTTCCTCTTGAAATTTTGGAATAGTCTGAGGAAGATAGGTTTTATTTCTTCTTTGAATGTTTGATAAAAGTCTACTGTGAAGCCTTCTGGGTCTAGGGTTTTTGCTTATTGGAAGTTTTTTTGATTTCTGCTTCAATTTCCTCCATAGTTATTGGTCTATTTAAATTTTTTACTTCCTCCTGGTTGAGTTTTAGAAGGTCGTAATTTTCTAGGAATATGTCCATTTCTTCTAGGTGGTCCATTTTGTTGGAATAGAGTTGCTCAGACTATTTTTTTAAGACTCTTCATATTTCTGTGGGGTCTGTTGTTATTTTGCCTCTTTTGTTTCTGATTTTGTTTATTTGGGTCCTCTCTCTTTGCTTCTTAGTGAGCCTGCCTAGAGTTTCATCAATCTTGTTTATCCTTTCAAAGAACCAGCTCTTGGTTTCATTGATCTTTTGTGATTGTTTTTGGTCTCTATGTCATTTATTTCTGCTCTGATCTTTATTATTTCCTTCCTTCTGCTCACTCTGGGATTTTCTTGTTGCTCTCTTTCTAATTCTTCAAGTTGCTGAGTTAGATGGTTTATTACCAGTTTTTCTTGTTTTGTTGAGATAAGCATGTAATGCTATAAACTTCCCTCTTAGGACTGCTTTCACTCTTTCCCAGATTTTGGATGACTGTATTTTCATTGTAATTTGTTTCTAGGATGTTATTTATTTCTTCTTTGATCTCTTTGGTAACCCAGTCATTGTTTAATAGTATGCTATCTAGCCTCCAAGTGTTTTAATTTTTGTGATTGTTTTTCCTGTAGTTGATTTCTAATTTTATGCCATTGTGATATGAGAAGATGATTGATATTATTTCAATCTTCTCGAATTTGAAGAGACTTTGCCTGTGTTCCAATATTGGTCGATCTTTGAAAATGTCCCGTGTGTGCTTGGGAAGAATGTATATTCTGTAGTTTTGGGGTGGAATGTTCTAAAGATGTCAATTAAGTCCATCTGATCTAGTCAGTCATTTAGGATTGCTATTTCTTTCCTATTTTTTATTTAGAGGATTTATCCAGTGATGTTAATGGGGTATTAAAGTCTCCTACTATGATTGTATAGCTGTCATTCTCTCCCCTGATATCTTCCAGAAGCTTTTTTTGGGTGCTCCTGAATTGGGAACATACATATTTACCAGAGTTATATCTTCTTGTTGTATTGATCCCTTTAGAACTATGAAGTTGCCTTCCTTGTCTCTTGCTATGGCCTTCACTTTGAGGTCTATTTTGTCAGATATGTGTATTGCTACCCCAGTTTTTTTTTTCATTTCCGTTTTCCTGAAAGATATTTTTCCATCCCTTCACTTTCAGTCTGTGTGAATCTCTTGTTCTGAGGTGGATCTCCTGTAGACAGCATATATTTGGATCATGTTTTCTTATCCATTCAGTCACTCAATATCTTTTGATTAGAGCATTTAATCCATTTATGTTTAATGTTATTATCAATAGGTAATTGTAGCCATTTCTGTACTTTATGCATGTGTTCCTTCACCCCTGTCTATTTCTTCTTTTTACAGCATTCCCATTAGCATTTCTTGCACTGCTGGCTTGGTAGTGATAAACTCTCTTAGCATTTTTTGTCTGTGAAGCTCCTGATTTCCCCTTCAATTTTGATTTATAGTCTTGCTGGATAAAGTATTCTTGGATTCAGTCCTTTGCTTTGCATCACTTTTATACTTCATTCCATTCCCTTATAACTTTGTGTGTTTCTATTGATAAATCATTTGATAATCTGATGGGAGATCCTTTGTAGGTAACTCTCTGTCTATCTCTTATAGCCTTTAAGATTCTCTCTTTGTCATTAACATTTGCCATTGCAATTATGATGTGTCTTGGTGTGGGTCTTTTGGGATTCATCTTGCTTGGGACTCTCTGTACTTGTGTGACTTTTTTCTTCCCCATATCAGGGAAGTTTTCTGTCATTATTTCTTCAAATAGAGTCTCTACTCTTTGCTGTTCTTCTTGTCCTTCCAGAACCCCTATTATATGTATGTTACTTCATTTCATGTTGTCCCAAAGCTCCCTTAGGCTTTTTTCCTGCTTTTTAATTTTTTTCCAGTTGGTGTTCAGATTGGGCTTGTTTCTCTACCTTATTTTCTAACTCACTAATTTGTTCCTCCACTTCTTCTAGTCTACTGTTGAAACCTCCCATAACGTTTTTGATTGTAGCTATATCATTTTTGATTTCTTCCTGACTTTTGCATAGGTTGTTGATTTTCTTGTCCATCCAGTTTATGAACTATGTGCCCATTACTCTGAATTCTTTTTCTGTCACATTGCATGGTTCCGTTTCACTTCTTTCCTTTCTTGGCAATTTCCCCTTTTCTTTCCTCTAGGGCTTGTTTAGTTGTCTCCCCATTCTAACTATCGCTAGAAGGCCCAAACGCCATGTTGTGTGGGCCTCAGCCATGTGCAATGGGAGCATTGCCCCTCCTGAGTGTCACTGAAGGCCTCCAACACCAAGACATGTAGCTGCTGTGGGTTGATGGGTGCCACGTGTACCGAGAATCAGAGTCACCGTTGCTCAGTACTGCCTCGGCCTCATGCACGCACCTAGAATCAGGGACCCCACATGTACCACACTGAGAAAAAAAAAGTCCCCATGGGCATGCACCAAAAATCAGAGTCCCCTAGCAAATGCCAGGAGTCAGAGTCTCTGTGTGCACATGCCAAGAATTGAGTATCAGAGTCTGTCTCTTGGAGTGGCCTCCCACCAAGAATCAGGGTCCCTGTGTGCACTGCACCTAGAATTGTAGTCACTGGTGTTCAGTGTGAGTGCACTGAGAATCAGGGATCATGCGTGCACATGATGAAAAATAGAGTCCCAGCGTATGCATGCCAAAAGTCAAGTCACTGGTGCTCAGTGTTGCCTTTTGGGGTGGTGGGCTCAGGAGGCCTGGGTGCTGGAAATGTGCAACTGTGGTTAGCATCTGTGGATTTGGAAGACTCAGTTTCTGCTGCCGGGACCTTGTGCCCTTGATTGGATTCGCACGTGCCCAGCAGTGGCTCACAGAGGCACCCGGGGGCCATTTACCAGGGTGAAGGACTCAAAGGTTCCCTGGCACTGAAGCTGCGTGACCCACAGTGTCTGTGGGCAGGCAACTGGGAAGGAGATAGTCCCAATTTTTATTGCCGGGGCCATGTGACCTTGTTTGGATAAGACCACATCCAGTGGGGGCTCACAGTGGCACCCAAGAGCTGCCTTTTGGGTGGTGGGCTTAGGAGGCCTGTGTTCTGGTAAGGTGCTACTGTGGTGTCCAGAGGTTGGTAAACAGGGAGGGGGAAATCACACTTACTGTTGAAATTGGAAGATGATGGCATAGGTAAACACCTGAACTTGCTGCTGCACACAACCACATTAAAACTACAACTAAAAGATAAAATGAATATCATCCAGAACCACGGGAAGGCTGGATGAGTGGAAATTTTACAACTAGAAGGAAAGAGAAAAGTGCATTGAGTCCAGTAGGAGGTGCAGAGGCGTGGAAGTGTGGAGGGACGGAGGTGTGCATGAAAGGAGGTGGCAGCTGGGTACGCTGTGGTCTTTTTCAATCAGAAGGGAGATACAAGCTCCTGTCTGCTCTGAACTCCAGTTCTGGGCGAGAATCTGAGGACCCAGACTTATATGGAGAGAAACTGGACTGTCCAGCATTGGGCCAGAATGTGAGGGCAGCTTTCTCACAGAGGTGCTTGCTGCAGTCATTGTTTCTGCACAGAACAATGGGACACAGAGAACCGGGACCTCTCTGAGGCACAGCAGACTGGCAGCCATTGTGGTTTGCTCTGCCCTGAGAATTCCCTGAGACCCCGCCCCACCCAATTTACAACCTCCCCAAGCTATATGCAGAGGCTTTTGCATACAAATGGCCTGGCCTTTCTCCACCTAAAACCTGTCAAACTGCAGCTGGGTCAGAGAACCCCAGAGCTTCCAAAAGAAAGCCTAAGGCTCCTCAGCAGCCTGAATTGCTTCACAGCTGAGCCTCATCTAGGCAACTCCAAACCCCAAACAAAGAGGAGGAATCTTCAGATCTCTCTGTAGCTCCTCCTGGTTGGTCTCAGGCAGTGGCTGACTTTGTACCTCCTTGGAGATCTAAGAGCCAGTGTACCCAGCAGTCAAAGTGAGACCATCCAGATTACAACTCTTCACATCCATAAGAGACACACTCAGGGGGCAGACTCAGTGAGTGTCAAAGCCCCACTGAAGGAAGTCCTGCCCCATAAGGGTGTCCCCAGCACAGCAGTTCTCCCATTGTAGACACAACTGGTCTTCACAGTCAATTGACCTGGAGGTCAATTCCCCCCAGTGATACCAACAGCAATGAAGGCTTAACTACAACAAGACTGTGCATACAGCCTACAAAGGGGTGCACCAAGAGTGTCCACCTCAGGTAATTAGGGAGGCTGAGCCACTGGGCCCTATAGGACACATAGCACACAAAACCACTCTATCAACACAGGGAAGCAGCCAAAATGTGGAGACAAAGATACAGGTCACAAATGAAAGAAATGGAGGAAAGCAAAATACTGGATATAGAGTTCAAAACCATGGTTATAAGGTTACTCAAGAATCTTCTAGAAACCTCCGTGGAATATAGTGAGACCCTCAAGGATATGAAAAAGTTCCAATTAGAATTAAGCATACACTGACTGAAATAAAGAATAATATACAGAGGTCCAACAGCAGACTAGAGGATCCCAAGAATCAAGTCAAAGATTTGAAATACGAAGAAGCAAAAAACACCCAACCAGAAAAGCAAAAGGGAAAAAGAATACAAAAATATGAAGATAGTGCAAGGAGCCGCTGGGACAACTTCAAGCGTACCAACATCCAACTCATAAGGATGCCAGAAGAAGAGAGAGAACAAGGTACTGAAAACCTTTTTGAAGAAATAATGACAGAAAACTTCCCCTACCTGGTGAAAGAAATAGACTTACAAGTCCAGGAAGCGCAGAGAACCCCAAACAAAAGGAATCCAAAGAGGACCACACCAAGACACATCATAATTAAAATGCCAAGGGCAAAAGACAAAGACAGAATGTTAAAAGCAGCAAGAGAAAGAAAGTCAGTTACCTACAAGGGAATACCCATACGGCTGTCAGCTGATTTCTAAACAGAAACTATGCAGGCCAAAAAGGAGTGGCAAGAAATATACAAAGTGATGAATAGCAAGAACCTACAACCAAGATTACTCTACCCAGCAAAGCTATATTTAGAATTGAAGGTCAGATAAAGAGCTTCACAGATAAGAGAAAGCTAATGGAGTTCATCACCACCAAACCAGTATTATATGAAATGCTGAAGGGCATTCTTTAAGAAGAGGAAGAAGAAGAAAAAGGTAAAGATAAGAATTATGAACAACAAAGTGACAACAAGCACATATCTATCAACAAGTGAATCTCAAATTCAAGTGAATAAAAAAAATCTGGCGAACAGAATAAACTGGTGAATAGAGTAAAATCAGGGGCATAGAAAGGGAATGGACTGACAATTCTCAGGGGGAAGGGGTGTGGGGGTGCAGGAAGAGACTGGACTAAAATCGCACACCTATGGACGAGGACAGTGGGGGGGGGGGTAAAGGCAGAGGGTGGGGTGGGAACCGGGTGGAGGGGAGCTATGGGGAGAAAAGGAGGAACAACTGTAATAATCTGAACAATAAATATTTATTTTTTTTAAAAAAAGAAATCACACTTACTGCTGTGGGAGTCGTGCACCCTTGGAGGTGGAAGTCCTAGGGTCTGCAAGTCTGCCACGGGGCAGCAGGATTTTGGCTGGAATGGGTGCAGGGTCGTGGGCAGTGTCCAAGGCCAGTCTAGGTGGTGTTGCTGATGAGTTCCTAGAAGAGGCCGCTCTCCCCTTCAAGAAGGCGAGGGTTCCGTGCCTGAGCCCGTAGCCTGAGGAGTGCCTGTGGGTCTGGTAGGTGCTCCCTTTCCAGAGAACCTGTTCTGCCAGCCTCTGATACTCCTGCTGGATTTAGCTGTCCCTCACTCACTCACACACCACACACATCCACACACTCTGCTTTTACCCCCTCACTCACACCCTCTCCCTCACCTCTGTCCTGCCAGCTGCCATCTTCTCTCCCAGGTTCACTTTTTTTGTAGTTCCTAATCTGCTTTCCCTTCTATCCAGTGAATTTTTTGCAGATATTTAATATTGCAGCTCTATAAATTCCATTTGTTTTTTAATAATTCTATTTAATTTCTCATTTCATTAATGTATACCTTTAAACCCTGAGCATATTTATAATAGCTGTTTTAAATTTCTTCTCTGCTCATTCCATCACCCTTGTCATTTCTGGGTCTATTTATATGGACTGATTTTTCTTACAGATATGGGTCACTTTTTCAATCTCGATTGCATGTTCAATTTTTTTTTTAATTGAAGGATGGAATTGTGAAAATTACATTAGTGAGTGCTGAATGTTCTTGTCTTCCTTTAAAACCATTGGATTTTCTTCTGGGAGATACTTGCATATCAACTTAATCCTTTCAAGGCTTCATTTTAAGTTTGTGAAATGGGTGTAGGATAGCTTTTACTCTTGGCAAATTTAGTCTTACCAAGAAGGCATGACTTTTCCTGGTTCCCTACTATTCAATAGGGAGACCTGGGTGCTGAATGAGGCCTCTTTACTCTCTCTGGCTGGTAGGAATCTAAATGTCTCCCAGTTCTATGTGATTGACAATTGTTTAACTCACAGTTCCCTGATCATTCATTGCATAACTTCATAGAGATCTGCCTAATGCCTGCAAGACTTATTATTTAGCAAAAGACTTCAGGGGACATACAGGCAGTTTTCTAGAGTTTTTTCTATGTATAACATCCTCTTTCCCAGCGACTCATCCTTTGGTAATATTGATCTCTGTGTCATCAACTTGGTAAAACTACTGTGCTTTACTTGGATTCCCCTACCCAGCACCATGATCTGGAAATTGCCTCTAGGCAGAAAGCCAAGGTTCACTTCATTTGTTTCCCTTAGCTTAAGAATTATAATACTGTGCTTTCTGTTAATATATAAATGCCAATGTTTCTTTCTCATCCTCATTTCTACTCTTCAGAACTTGAGGAAAGAAAGTCTCTCCAGTAGTTAAATCACCTGACTGCCTTAACAATGTCATATCGTCATGCCATTCAGATCTCACCCTTTTGCATACAAAAGGTAGTGTTGAGAATTAATTCTGTACATCTTCAAAAGTCGTTTTTTCCCAAATAAACAAGATTCATATGGGAAGGAATTCACATCTCTAATATTTCCTTACTACTACCTTCTACTATATGTTTGCAACAGATTGTGTTGAGTGTATTCTTTTAGAAAAGTCAAAAATGGGGGTGGGGTGGACAAAGGGAGGGAGAGAACTATTTGTCCCTAAAAGGATAGATGCCCTCATGGAAAACATCTGAGCACCTAGTGGCCAGTGCATAGTGTTTCCTGTTAACAGTCTAATGCCCCCTGCTACACAGATATTGTGCTTTGGTTGATAATAATATTTTTATAGCCAAAGAGTTTTAGATCTAGTTGTACTTGGTGGGTTGCAATTACAATGAGTGATCTTATTCCTTGGGATTCCAGAGTCTAAAGACATATCAAGTCACTTCACAATAGTATGACAAAAGTAAAAAGATATTGAAAATGTCAGTGTTGAGAACAGATGAAGATTTTAAATTAGTATGCAAGAGAAATTCTCTCTTTATAATGCAAATATGACCTAGTAAAATAGGATAGCTACCTACCTCCTCAATCTCTTCTTCCCAAACATTTTTAGTTCTCTTTCAACTCATCTATTGTTTACCCTACCACCAGCCCATTTAAAATCAGTCAGAAGAGAGTTGTGGCATGTTTAGTTTTTGTACTATTAAACTTTCATCAAGTTGATGAATGACAGGGCCAGGAAACAGAATCATAGATGATTTAGCTTGGGGGAGTAGAACTCATACTCATAATCTATTTTTATTTGGCAGGTGATATAAACACCAAAAACAATGAAAACAATCCTATCTCTCACTTAATACACCCATCTGCTGCTATTGGCTTCTTGCTAAGCTCCAGAATATGTTAAAAAAAAAAAAAAACACTGTCAATCAGATTTGCATATTCTATATAATAAGAGGCTAATATGCAAATTGACCAAACAGCAGAATGACTGGGCACTATGACACACACTGAACACCAGGGGGCAGATGCTCAACGCAGGAACTGCCCCCTAGTGGGCAGTGCGCTCCCACAAGGGGAGCGCCACTCAGCCAGAAGCCAGGCTCACAGCTGGTCAGCCCAGCAGTGGTGGCAGGAGCCTCTCCCGTCTCTGGCAGTGCTAAGGGTGTCCGGCTGTTGGCTGAGGTTCACTCTCCTTGGGGAGTGGGCTAAAGCCATCAGTCAGACATCCCCTGAGGGCTCGTGAACTGTGAGAAGGCACAGGCCGGGCTGAGGGATACTGACACCCCCTCCCAATGAGTGCAAGAATTTCATGCACCAAGCCTCTAGTACAGCGATTCTCAACCTGTGGGTTGTGACCCCTTTCGGGGGTCGAATGACCCTTTCACAGGGGTCGCCTAAGACCATCGGAAAACACATATATAATTACATATTGTTTTTGTGATTAATCACTATGCTTTAATTATGTTCAATTTGTAACAATGAAATTGGGGGTCACCACAACATGAGGAACTGTATTAAAGGGTCGCGGCATTAGGAAGGTTGAGAACCACTGCTCTAGTACATATTTGACTAAATTCTAAGTCAAAACAAATCAGCCAAACAAAACCCCAAAAAAGAATGAGAATAGGAAAGTGGACGAAAATAACAACAACCAAATATTTTTTC
Source organism: Myotis nattereri (assembly GCF_964212035.1). NCBI lineage: Eukaryota > Metazoa > Chordata > Mammalia > Chiroptera > Vespertilionidae > Myotis > Myotis nattereri. The sequence continues at coordinate 99,707,734 of NC_138078.1, read as the reverse complement.
TATTTGAGTCATGAGAACTTCTTCTTACAGAATTAGCTCTAATTTCCCTTCAGTCAGTGATATGATAGGTTTTATATTCTCTGAGTTTTAGCAATAGAGGTTGCATCCTGTGGTTGAATTTAAAAGGAAGATTTTGTTACAGTAATTACCATGTACCTGTGCACTGCTGTTGTTGTTTGACAGGCATAGCTGGAATTCTATTGTCAATCAATTAAATAATTATTTAATATGCAACGTGCTAGGCTCTCTTACAACCCTCCCAATTTTCTGAGTTGTAGCCTCCATTTCTGTTCACTCTTTCATTTATTGCTCCTTAAGTGATAAAGACTGTTAAAGACCTTAAGCATTACCCTCCCATTATAAAAGTTTCCCAAACATTAGCTAATTCTCAATTTTTGTCATAGCAATATAATACCAGTACTTAATATTTACCTAGCATCGCTTCTCGGCCTTTTGGCTAAGATCAAGTGTAGTATCTGTTCTTATCAGTTTAATATTTACCTAACATGTCAACTCACTTTTTAAAATAGCCTCATGTTAAGCTATCATTTGTTTATTATACATATACACTGAGTGGCAAGATTATTAAGAGCACCTGACGTCTGTAAGCAAATTAGCTATAATTTTGTGCTGAAGTTGCTAGAGGACCAGATCATTATAAACGTCAGAATAGCACAACATACCTAAGTATCATTGCTGATCAAGTTCATCCTATCATGTTGGTGTATCCCAATGGAGATGGCTTCTTCCAACAAGACAGTGTGTCATGCCACAGTGCTCGTATTGTGCAGGAGTGGTTTCAAAGAACATGAGGGAGACTTTACCTTGCTTAGGTGGCCCCCACAATCACCAGATATCAATCCAATTGAGTATTTGTGGGACGAAGTTAAAAGAGCCATCAGGCAGCTGGTTCCACAACCATCAAATCTCACAGAACTGGACAGTGCTATTCATCAGGCATGGTGTCAGATTCCTCACATCACCTTTCAACATCTCGTGGAGTCAATGCCAAGAAGAATCACCACAATATTGAAGGCAAAAGGTGACTCAACAAAGTACTGATGGGGTGGTCATAATAATCTGGCTGATCATAATAATCTAGCCACTCGGTGTATGTGCATGTGAATATATAATATATATATATATATATATATATATATATATATATATATATATATATTCTATAAATATATACATATATACAGACAATTTGACTTGAGTAATTATGTATCACTTATAACCATCTTCCTTAACACCAGTAGTACATATTGTAAATATATGTACTGCATTTTAGAAAAAGTTTCTTTAAGGGATAATTGAGACATTTGAATTAAATAAAATATAGTAATGCTTTTTGTTTTTTAAATATGTTTTTATTGATTTCAGAAAGAGGAAGGGAGAGTGAGGGAAGGATGGAAACATCAATGATGAGAGAGAATCAATGATTGGCTGTCTCTTGCACACTAGGGATTGAGTCTGAAACCCAGGCATGTACCTGACCAGAAATGGAACTATGACCTCCTGGTTCATAGTTGACACTAAACCAATGAGCCAAACTGGCCTGGCTATAGCAATGTTTTTTCTAAGTTATCTCAAGACTGATGAAAGTTGTGTCAAAAACTGCTCATTGCCACAAAAATCCATTCTTCCCTTCCATAATGTACAGTTGTACCTTGAAAGCTATTAACCATCTAGGACTGAAGGGGAAAATAAGACATTTGGGGGGCTTGCTATCCAAATCAGTGCCAGTAACCTGCATTGTGTTGTACACCCTTGCTTGCCAATAAATGTTCACACTTGCTTGCTGATAAACTCCATTCTTATCTGTGGTGCCTGTCCTGCCTTGCAGAACCTGTTTCCCGGAATACTCCCATTTTACAGAGGCATAAAGTATGAACCATATACGATCCCCAGAGGGGCTGGTGCCAGTGCTAGCAGGCCTCTGGGTGTGGTCTCACTTTCCCCTCCCAACTCACAGGGAACTGCAAAGCCCGTGAAGGGTCCAGAAGCCTGAGCCATATTTGGGGGACAAAGGAACTAAGAGTATAAAAGGAAAGCTTCATCCATATTCATCACTCAGGATTTGGAGACTGACTCCCCTGAGTCACAGCACTAGTGCAATCTGCAATAAAGGCTACTTTTCTGAATTTTCTCTGAGTGCCCAGCTGATTAATTCTCCCACGCCACCTGGCAGGTTATCTGCAACAGGACTTCTTATGTCTCAATGTGTGTGGCTAAATGACTATTATTAATGAATGTTAGCAAAAGTAGTCATTTCCATCCAAGGCCACTTTCAAACAAAAGTTTATAAGAAACAGTTGTAACTTACTCTATTTTCTCTTTCTTTTTGTCCAACTGGATATAGAGATAACTAAGAGGCCCTGGGGAAGAGGTTCTCTACATTGGCTATTATTATAATCACCAAGAGGGCTTTTTAAACATAGTGATGCCAAACCCCATCCAAAGCCAATTTCACTGTAATCTCTGCAGATAGGGCCCATGGTTATAGATTTGAAATCCCAATGTTGTTAAAATGTCAGTTAGCCACAAACCAATGTTTAGAATTAATATGATTCAAATAAATATCCCAGAAAGTATTTTTTGTAGAAGTTAACAACCTGATTCTAAAATTTATATGGAAATGTAAACAACCTAAAACATTTATTTAAGGAAAAAATATAACAAAATTAGAGGACCACAGCACCTGATTTCAAAATTTATGGTAAGTTATTATAATCAAGATAGTATGATATTGACATAAGAATTGACATGTAGATTAATGGGAAAAGATAGAAAGTATAGAAATAGACCCAATTATATATTGTCAATTGATTTTCATCAATGATGATAAGGTAATTCAATGGAGAAAAGACATTCTTTCCAATACATGGTGTTGGAAAAAAAACTGGATATTCATATGGATAAAATGATCCTTGATCCTTACCTCATACCACACACAAAATTAACTCAAAGTGGATCATAGACCGAAATATAATAGCTAAGACTATAAAATGTCTAAAAGAAAATATAGAATATTTTCACAGTCTGGGCAGAGGCAAAAACATGCAAGGCAATAACCATAAACAAAATTATTTATAAATTAAACTTCACCCAAATTTTAAAACTTCTGCCCATCAAAGAACACTATTAAGAAAAAATAATGACTGTGTAAACCACAGTATAAGTAAAAATGTTCAATAGACATGTAACTGACAAAGAACATATGTCCAGACTATATGAAGAAGCCCTGAGACTCAGTAAATAAGACAAACAACCTATTATAAAATGGGAAATATTTAAACAGACATTGCTAAAGAAATATATGCAAGTTGTCAATATGTATACAAATAAGCACATGTAAATAGGTTCAGCATCATTAGCCACTAGGGAAATGCAAATTAAGACTACAATGAGATACTACTACACAACCATAAAATGTCAAAAATTATAAAGTTTGACAGTTCTAAATGTTGGTGAGTATATAGACCTACCATGCCTGTTCTATATTGCTGGTGGTAATGTCAAATGATACCACTGCTTTGAGGAAAGTCTGGCAGTTTCTTTTAAGATAAACATACATCTACTACATGACCTAGAAAAAAGAAAACATGTTCACCAAAATATTATACATGACTGTTCATAGCAACTTTATTCACAATCACACAAGACTGGAAGCAAGAAAAATATCGATCTTTAGGAGAATAGAAAATTAATTGTGGTATATTAATACAATGGAATACTATTCAGCAATAAAAAGAACAAATTACTAATACATACAATGACACAAAGAAATTTCAAAAACATTATGCTGAGTGACTAAAGCCATGAATGCATAATTGCAATGATGTGAAATTCTAGAGAATTCAAAGTAATCCTATCTAATAAAAGAGTAATATGCAAATTAACCATCACTCCATCACTCCATCAAAAAGATGGCGACAGACACGGAGCTGGAGTGAGCAAGAAGCCTGGGTTGCCCCTGGCGATGGAGGAAGCCAAGCTTCCTGCCTTCCCTGGTCAGCACTGGGCTCCACTCAAGGCTACAAAGTTTCAATTATAGAAGACAAATAAATCCCAGAAAAAAAAGAAAAACAGGAGAGGCTGGGAGCTTGGGTTGCCGGGGGGCATGGCCAGCCTGAAAACAGACATCAGCCACTCACCCAGGCTAGCCAGGCACCCCAGCAGGGACCCCCACACTGAAGGGGGTGTGGCCAGCCTGTAAACGGCTCTCACCCAGGCTGGCCAGGCACCCCAGCGGGATGCCCCCACCCTGAAGGAGCTGTGGCCAGCCTGCAAACAGCCATCAGCCTCTCACCCAGGCCGGCCAGGCACCCTGGCAGGGACCTTCATCATGAAGGGGGTGTGGCCAGCCTGAAAACAGCCCTCATCCCCTCACCAGGCTGGCCACACCCCCATGGGGTGAGGGTCCCCATTGGGGGGCTTGGCCAGCCTGCAGACAGCCATCAACCCCTCACCCAGGCTGGCCAGGCACCCCAGCGGCACCCCCACCCTGATCCGGGACACCCTTCAGGGCAAACCAGCTGGCCCCCACCTGTGCACCAGGCCTCTATCCTATATAATAAAAGGGTAATATGCAAATTGACCCAAACAGCAGAATGACTGAGAATGAGTGGTCACTATGACACACACTGACCACTAGGGGGCAGACGCTCAATGCAGAAGCTGCCCCCCTGGTGATCAGTGCACTCCCACAGGGGGAGCTCTGCTCAGCCACAAGCCAGGCTGATGTCTGCCAGCACAGCGGTGGTGGAGGGAGCCTCTCCCGCCTCCTCAGCATCGCTAAGGATGTCTGAGTGCAGCTTAGGCCTGCTCCCTGCTGGCAAGTGGACATCCCCCGAGGGCTCCCGGGCTGCCAGAGGGATGTCTGACTGCCAGCTTAGGCCCAATCTCCAGGGGAGCGGGCCTAAGCTAGCAGGTGGACATTCCCTGAGGGGTCCCAGACTGCGAGAGGGTACAGGCCAGGCTGAGGGACCCCGCTGAGTGCACAAATTTTTGTGCTCCGGGCCTCTAGTATATAATGATAGAAAGCACACTAATTGCTCCCTGGAGATAGGGTGGGAGCATTGACTTTAAAAAGGCACAAGAGCATTTTTTGTGGTGATGAAAATGATCTATGTCTTTATTACAATAATTACATGGGTAAGTACATTTTGAAAAACTTGCAGAAATGTACACTTTAAATGGGTTCAGTTATTTTTTATAAATTGTGAAATAAAATTGATATTTTAATGTTTTAATTGATCTTTATTTTTTTAAAGTAGTACAGATGTCCCCTTTTCCTTTCATTGACTCCCTTCATCCTGCTCCCATGTCTCCTCCCCAGGCCTTCCCTGCACTATTGTCTGTCCATGGGCTATATGTATATGCATATAAGTTCATTGGTTGATTTTTTAAAAGTTAACAAGGCCATTGTAATGTGCAGTTAGGTTTGCTAACCATTGTTTTTGGCCTTGCTTCTCAAAGTACATTCCTCTGATTCCCTAGGAGCTCATTAGAAATGCAGAATTTCAGCCCTCTCCCCATAGCTACCAAATCACAATCTAATTTTAACAAGATCCACAGGTTCAGATGCACAATAATATTTGAGAAACATTAGCATAGGGGATAATGGAATCTTGAGCTGGAGGTAGCCTATGTTCTGAAATCACCTCATGGAGGACAGATACCTGCTGACCAAGAACACTCACCTTACACTCTAATGAGAAAAACAAACTTCTATTGTTGTTGAGTCATCTTAATTTGGGATATATTCGTCATGGGACATTAGCCTATCTAACTATAACTTGATTGATCTTATATTTCTAGAGGGTCTGAGAACACAGCCCAAAGTTGTCTCAGTGGGAAATAACAAAGTCTCATGTTCATGCTCTGTCTTTGAATTTCACTCAAATTTCTTTCTATTTCATGGTGTATTTTTTTGTTTGAATGTAATAATAATGTTTTCAATTACGCATTAGTCATTACTTCACTGGTTTTTTCTAAATCTACTAGGAAAACTGAAACTCAAAGAACCTTGTCCATGTCTATTTTGTTGCTTTCCCAGGATTAAGTATCTATCTATATAATAGAGGAATATGCAAATTAGCCATGGCATTGTAACATCAAGACTGAACAGCAGGGACCTGAGGCTGCATTGTGCCCGGCCAGGGCGAGGGACTCAGGCCCCACCCCCCACCCTGCAGGGCTTGATGGGGACCTGAGGCTGCGCCTCCCACCCCGGTGCCAAGGCAGGGGACCTCAGGGCATGGCCTCCCCCCCTAGTGCCAGGCCGGGGGACCTCAGGCCACGCCCCCCACCTGGTGGGGCTTGACAGGGGACCTCAGGCTATGACCTCCACCTGGCGGGGCTTGACGGGTTACCTGAGACTGTGCCCCCCCACCTGGTGCCGGGCCGGGGAACCTGAGTCTGTGCCCCCTGCCCAGAGGGGCTTGATGGGGGTGGGGCCAGCCAGGTCTGGGTCTCCTGTATTTTCGAAGTGCATGTAGGTGGTGGGCGAGGACTTAACTCTAGGACCCGCAGTGTGCCCCAGACTCTGACAGGAGGGAGATTTTCATATACATTTTATTAATTTTCTTTCATCTCTGACACTTCTATTATAGAGAAAAGGCAAATAGCAATATTAAAATATTTCTTCTAATTAATTCTCTTTTAATGTGCACCAATTTCATGCACTGGGCCACTAGTTCACTGTATAAGAAACATGAGGGTGAATAGAAAGTATATGGTACAAAGCACAAATTAAATGTTTTTCCTGTTGCCACTTGTGGGATGGTCATATTTGAAAAAAAGAACTATCTGAAAATAGTTCATTATATAATAAGAATCACTCTGTAGTCTTTAGACTCTTTCTTCTCTAAGTATGCAATTTCAGAGACATTAACAAGGTTCATCAAGGAAAGGAAATCCTGAAACCACAAACTCTTCCTCAGTCTTACAAATGATACCACACAATGGTATGCCTACTTTGTACAAATAAAAGGCCACAGATAGTTTTGTATACCTGCAAAATTTGTCGTGAGGATCCAGAGCTAACCTACTGAGCTCTTAGTATTTGCCCAACCCTGTGCTGGGCACTTGCCTGCACTTGATTTCATATTATCTAGCCACAACTTTAGACAATAATATTTTTGCCCTTAATTTTGAATGAAGATAGTGAAGTTCTGAGGGATAAGGTAGTTTGCCAGTACTCACAGTGAATTGAATATAAAACTGTCTAACTCCAATGCCATCCTCTTTTCACAACACCATTGTGCCTTAGGCAAACTCTTATCTACCTCTTTATCCTAATATATTCCTATCATTATGAAAGGAAAAGAGTCCTGAGACAGAGTTTTGAGTGCCAGTGAGCAAACAAGGAAGAGCTCTTTCATGTATAGAGAAGGAGTAAGACATCTAGTTAAAAGCAACTGGGGCAGCCCCCTGATCACCCTCCCCACTTTTCCCCATTTGGAGCCTCAAAGCACTTCACACCTGTCCCCTGCTCATTCTTTCTTGATCCCTTTTCAATCTCAACACCCTGCCCCTCTGCAATCCCTAGGCTTTTCTCCCTTGTCTCCAGGCCACCTCACCCTCATTTTCCTTTCCTTTCTTTTCTTTTCATTCCTAACCACTGGCACCCCCACCCTGCCCTCTGTCACCATCCTTTGCACCCCCACCTCACTTTCTTTACTCCTGCTTTCTCTGTTCCTTTCTCTTCTGCTCAGCTTTCATCAAGGGCCCCACCATTGACTCTGCTCTCACAATGGCTCAGTGGTTTTGAGATGAAGTAAAATGTCACTAATTTGTTCTAATTGGGGGGAAAGGTCAGTCTGCCTTAAATGAAAAGTATGAGTGATAGAATATTTGGGGAGAGAAAATGCAATCTCATTACTTTCTAGTACATAAAGTAATCCCAATGACTAAGACAAGAGGATAAAAGGCAAAGCTATACATCTCAGAGTTCTGAAAAGGGTTTGACAAATAGGCATGACTCATTTATAATTAGGACATTCAGATTGGGGATACAAATGCTGCTGCTGAGGTCTGCACTGAAGTAGGCTAATATTTCTCTTGTATACACAATTAGTTTGTGAGGAGAGCTCTTTCATCAGAGATATAGGTACGATTTCATTAAAAGGTTCCAGCATTTCAGACCCACTTCCTTATGTCATATGGCATGCATGAAGAGTGCTTTATTCAGCCAGTTCTCCAAAGGAAAAATGGTGAACAAGAACAAAAAGTTTTATTTCTCTAGTTCTCTTCTATGCAAGAATTACTACCAATGAAAAGCATCTGTTTGGTTCCTATTATTTGGGGGGTGCTGATGAGGAAGTGTAAGGGAAAAAACTGAATGGACACAAGTGAAATAGGAATTTTAAGGGAATATAAGCAGGTTTAGAGAACTTTTAGAATTGGAAAAAATACAGGGTTATAGATTGGGAGAAGTTACATTTACATAAGACAAGGGAACTGGAGGAAGGTAAATTTCCATAACACAAAGGAGTGGCAACAGTTACATTTACATAAGACAAGGGAACTGGGAGTAGCCAAAAGAAAAAGAAGATAATGAAGGAGGAAGAAAGCCCCAAAGCAATAGGAAGACAATAAGGGAGGAGGGTATCACATGTCCTATGTGATGTTTGACCTTTGAATTTGGGAGTTACTATCTTTAACCAATTCAAAAGGGAATATTGACCAATTAGAAGGGATACCAGGACACAGGGACTTACAGCCTTTATAAACTGTAGAAACAGAAAGTCAACGAGACTCTTTCCCCTTCCCCACATCGGAGTCTGTGTTGTGAAATTCTTTCCCCTTCTTCACGTGGGAGTCTGCATTTGTTCTTCAATAAGTCTCCACCTTTGGTATACCATCTTCAGACCATGGATTCATTCTTTGACTCTGACGGACAAAGAATCTGGGGAACACCACGTGTTCCAGTCCAAAAATCATGTTTCACAGGCAGAGACAAACCTCAAGTGGTCTCAGTTTAGAATCTACTTATTTTCTGAATTAGTGAAAATTGAGGAACCAGCCTGTTTTAGTTTTATGCTCTAAGAAGACAATTTGCTAAGCTAATTACAATAGTCGGAACATTTTCCTGCAAAGATTTATAAAATTCCTTAAAATACCAATTTTCCATGCATTGTATGATAGTTTGAAAGCACCCCCTTCATTTATGTGTAATTGTTAAGCTAATTAGCTAAATTTTCTACCAATTTATGAAAGCAGTTCCTTACTGAAGTCTTATTATAAAAATCCCTTTTGGCCTATTTCACTTTATTGTGTATAAAAGTAAACAACCATACTTAGTGCTTTTTTGAACAGTTTATATTTAAGGTTTCCTATCATTTCAAACTAGCTCCCCCCTCCATCCTTCCTTTGTCATGAATCATCAATATTTTTTCCATGTATAAGTCAGGAAAAATGGGAAGAAGTGGGGCTGAGTTCTACCAAGTTCTCTCTGAACCATTAGGAGGCCAGGATCTATGAATTCCACACATCCTTAGCCTCCATTCTTGAAGATGTAAGGATATGTGGAAAACTCATAAAAGGGGACATTCCACCATATTTTACCTTGCAATCTTAGAGGGCTTCTCTGGCACTCAGTGATATGACTTGCTATAGACACACAATATGAAATGTAGAGATTTTCTTAAACTAGTAGGAGATTAAATTTATGTAAAGCTATGACTTTTCCTAAAAACCATAAATTAGGGAGGACTACTTACAATTATAAGATTCTTCAGCTTTAACTCAAAGGATTCATGGACCTGTTTGTTGAAATTGTTTAGCAGGCCAAAGCTAGGAATATGATTGAAAATTCAGCTTTTGTTTACAAGCCATTAGAAGTAAAGTTGAAGGAATTAACTTTGAAAGCCACTAAAAATGCTGAACAAGGTCATGGGGCTACTTAAATCTAGTCTGAATATTTTTGCTTTGGAGTTCAAAAAAACACTATGCTTGGAAAAATCAACAGGAATTATTAATTAGCCTCATTCTAATGAGGCTATTAGATTCAAAAATAGTGACCTATACCTGGCAACTTTCAAGGCAAAGTTGAAAGGAAAGCCATTGCCTGCAAATTGCAAAGAGAAATGTTCTACAGACTATTAGGTGAGAATATGGTGACTTCTATTGGGACTTTAGGAAGATTGAAAGGTTCAAGGACCTCCCTCTACCTCCCCAAATGCCAAATTAATATGATATTTAATGGTGGCACAATCAAATATAATGTCATATAGATATAAACTAATATTTTTTTCAGAAAAGTATTTGCTTTTATGTTTTGTGGTTTAAAAGGAAGCTGGGCTGCCTTTTAAGTGTGTTTTTATTCCACACTAATCTTATTCTATGGCTATATTCACTTTTCATGATAGAATGTAAATAAAAGGAAAATGGGATTTTGTTTAAAAATTAATGCTTACAAATCTGCATGAATAAATCTGTAAAATGACCAAGGGTCATTTAAAAGAGTTCAAAAGAGCACAGAAAAAAAACTAATCTAATATACAAATTGAAGAATTACTAACTCATAAAACTGTTTGGCATTCTTTTCAATATACATTTCCTTAAATTAGGCACACCTAAATTCTGGAGGTAGTCTCACACCTTTGGTATTTAGGGTTAAAATCAAAGAAATTCTGACTAGAAAGGGACTTTAGAGATTATCTGGTGTAATTTTTTTTTCTTTAAGTTTCTTCAGTAACAATCTTGCTTGAAAGTCCATCATAGGAACCTGGTAAAAGGGGAGAGTCTCTAGATGTTGAGGGACCTGAAACCTAGTCTATTTCCATACCACTTCTTTCCCCACATTTTCTTATTGGAGGAGCTGAGGTCTACAGAAACTAAGTGACTTGGTCAAGTTCACTCAATGAGTGATAGTGGATTTCCTAATTTTCTTTCATCTCCATTACTTCTATTTTCTACCTCTTGCACCTCTACTAAAAGAAACATACATGCAGGAAAGCAGGCACAAACACATCATTCATGCCAGGTAGCCAGTAGAAGCTTCTCTTACCTCTCACAAACCACTAACATCTCATTGTGAATATATTTTGATTACATTCTATCTCCCAAGAATATTTCCATTTCTAAAGAGAAAAGTGGGAAGAAGGCAATGGTGAAGCTAATGAAATGAATCAATAAAGATGACATGACAGCATTGTAGCAAAGTTTGCTGTGTAGGCTTCCTCAAATCAAACTCTACTAGCATTCTCATATTTACCCAATATTTAAGGCTAACCTAACTAGCTTATTTAAAAAGAGCAACCTCAGATAGAACCTCAGTCAGAATTTGCATTTAGACCATCTTAGTCTTGAGATTCGAACAAACAGAATGTCTCTTTACTGCACTTCTTTCTGTATAGGTGCAATGTTCCAGAATATTTTGATTTCTTTTCCTTACGGCTAGGAGACAGGCCTGTGTGTGAATGAATGAGTACACAGTGTGAAGAAAGACAGAGTGTGAAGTACACAGTGTGAAGAAAGACAAAAAAAGACTTGCACGAAGATGCAAATATTGACACAAAGAGATGCACCCACACATAGAGACACAAAGAAAAAGATACACACACACACACACACACACACACAGAAAGGCATACAAACACTTATACACAGAAAAACAAGAGAGGGAGAGAGATACAGTGAGTGACAATGACAAACAGCAAGACAGAGAGAAATAGTGGCACACATATATAGAGTGAAATTGAGAAAGGATAAAATTGAGACTGAGAAATTGAGAGAGGTATACACAAAGAAACAGAGTGAGTGGCAGATATACAAAGAGTGACACACACAGAGAGACTAAAGAAAAAAGCTGAGAGGGAGTGACAGATGTAGAGTGATGGAGAAAAACAGAAACACAGAAAGAGGAAAAACAGAACATGAGAGAAATCACTCTCATATTTTTTTCTTCCCCACTGAAAGCCTTCAATGTTTGTTTTTTTTATGTGAGTTCTATATAGCTTGAAAATTAAATTTTAGTATATTCTATTCAGAGTTAAGATGTTCAGAGCAGTATATGTTGCTCAAAAGCATTTTTTAAAACCAAGATTCACCCATATTTTTGTTGTTAATCCTCACCAGAGGATATTTTTTCCATTGATTTTTCAGAGAGAATGTAAGGAAAGTAAGAGAAGAGAAAGAGAAAGAGAAACATGGATGTGAGAGAGACACATCAATTGGTTGCCTACTGTACATGCCCCAAATTGGGGACCTGGGATCAAATCTGCAAACCAGGTATGTGCCCTTGACCAGGAATTGAACCCGTGACCCTTTGGTGCATAGGCCAGTGCTCTAACCATTGATCCATGTGGACCAGGGCAGAAATCTACCCATTTTTAAAATTTTCTTTTACTAAAGTATAGTTGGCACACAATATTGTATTAGTTTCAGGTGTACAACATATTGATTCAAAATTTATATACTTTATGGTGTGATCACCAAACTAAATCTAGTAACCATCTACCATACAACCCACCAATTCTATTTCTGGGCATTTATCAGAAGAAAAGGCAAACACTAATTCAAAAAGATATATGCAGAGGCTAGTTTTTAAATCTGACCATAGAAAATATGTTATTTTTTCCATTTTATTTACTAAATGTAATTGTTTGGGAATCATAATTATGAGAGTAAGGGAGCCAAAGCTGAATCTGGGGATGATAGAGAATCAACACAATGAATTGAACACTATTTTCTTTGGATTTCTAATGCTCGACATTCACATCCCTGTAGTGTTGTGTGCTTTCTGGGTTTATGCCCCACATAAGGCAGATACAGGGGTTGAATATACCCCATTTTTTTCAGGGTCTGTGTGCCTGACACTCATTGTAACTTTAGGATCTTCTCTATGCTGTCAAGGAGGGGGGGGGGCATGAAGCTCATTTCATCAGGGAATCTATTTTACCTATGCTGGCTAGAACCTTCCCACTGCCATCTATTACCGGATGCTATAATAGTTCCCATGTAAGAATACAAATGGAAAGAGAGAAGTTTGGATAGTCCCACAAGTCTATGCACTGTAAGTGGTTCTTATCAGCAGAAGTTGGGAGCCACTTTTCACTTTTCTCATAGGGTGATGGGGGGAATGAGATGAGAGAGAGAGAGAGAGAGAGAGAGAGAGAGAGAGAGAGAACTTACATCTACCAAAAAATGTGTATGAGAATGTTTATAGCCACTTTATTCAAAATAGCCTCAAAATACAAATAACTCAGGAATGCAGAGTAGAAGAAATAAATAAATTATGGATAACTACTTATATATTTATACTGTAGAACACTACATAGCATTAATAAATTGATTATTGGTACAACATGGCTGAATCCCACTGAAAGGAATTATGAATGAAAGAAGTCAAACACAAAAGAATGCATATTGACATCAAATAAGTGGCTACTATTTAAGATTTATAAAGAACTTATACAACTCAACACAAAAAATAAAAAATAAGAAATGGACAGGGAACCGAATAGATACTTCTCAAAAGAGGACAATCAAATGGCCAATAGACATTTGCTCAATGTCACTAATCATCAGAGAGATGCAAACTAAAACTAAAATGTGGTATCACCTCACAGCTGCCAGAATGGCTACTATCAGTAAGTCAACAAATAGCAAGTATTGGTAAGGATGTGGAGAAAAGGGAACCCTTGTTCACTGATGGTGGGAATGCAGATTGGTGTGGCCACTATGGAAAACATTATACAGTTCCCTCAAAAAATTAAAAATAGAATGACCCAGCAATTTCTAATTCTGGGTATATATTCAAAGAAATCCAAAACACTAACTTAAAAGAATATATGCACCCTTATGTTCATTGCAGCATTATTTACAATAGCCAAGATATGGTAGCAAACCAAGTGTCCATCAATAGATGAGTGGATACAAATGTTGTGGTACATATATACAATGGAATATTACTCAGTGATGAAAAAAATGACATTTTACCATTTGTAACAGCATGGATGGTCTTATAGTGTACTAGAGGCTGGTACACGAAATTTGTGCACGGAGGTGGGGGAGGGTTCCCTCAGCCCAGCCTGCACCCACTCCAATCGGGGACCCCTCAGAGGATGTCTGACCACTGGTTTAGGCCTGATCCCAACTGCTCTCCCCTGATGGCATGATCACCCCTAACTGCCTCTGCCTGCTTAATCACCCCTAACTGCCCTTCTCCAAGGCCTGATCTCGCTCCCAACTGCCCTCCTCTGCTGGCCAATTTGGTTCTGATTGGTCAGTTTCTATGCCAGTCAGTATCAAAAGCTCCGCCTCCTAGGCAGCCATTGGCTCCTCACAGTGGACCCAGATTTGGTTCTGATTGGTCAGTTTCTATGCCAGTCAGTGTCTCTGGGCCTAACAACGGGGCCTGATCAGAAAGGCAGGGCTGATCAGCAGCCCGGGGTGGAGGCCTGGAGAGAAATGGAGGTGCGGCTGTTGGCCAGGCGGGGAGAGAAAGAGAGGCAAGTTCTGATCAAGGGCTGCAACAAAGGCTATAGATCAGACCCTGCCTTTCTCTCTGCAGGCCTCTCTCTGGGCCTGATCCCCAGCCCTCTAGACAGTCAGTGCTGGGTCAGGCGCAGCAGCCGCAGTCAGTGCTGGGTCCCCTCCACAACCCAGCACTGACTTCCGGTCTGGTGGAACCTTCTGTCATAATGGTCATTAGGGCCTTGGCTCTTTATTATATAGATTATGCTAAGTGAAAAGTCAGACAGAGAAAGACAAATACCATATGATTTCACTTATAAATGGAATCTAAAGGCAAAGTAAATGAACAAACAAAATAGGAACAGATTCATAGATACAGAAGTTAGACTGATGGTTGTCAGAGGGGAGGAAGTTTGAGGGACTGGGTGAAAAAGGTGAAGGGATTAAGAAGTATAGATTTATAGTCAATAGTCACGGGAATACAGCATAGGGAATATAGTCAATACTATTGTAATAACTATGTACAGTGCCAGGTAAGTACTTGAAATATCCAGGGGACACTGTAAAGTATATGATTGTCTAACCACTTTTCTGTATATCTAAAACTAACATAAAATAATATTGAATATAAACTGTAATTTAAAAAATTAGAGTACATATTATATGATTCCATTTATATGAAGTCCAAGAACTGGCAAATCTTCTGTATGGTAATAGAAGTCAGAATGATGATTATCTTTATAGGAAGAGTATTAGCTGGGAAGAGGCTTAAGGGAGACTTCTTTGGTCCTGGAAACATTTTGCATCCTGAAGTAGGCTAGGGGTCAGTAAATTTTACCTTGAGGTCCAAATTGGGCCATCACCCACTTTTTGTAAGGCAGCTATGCTCACCACTATACCACCAACGCCTTCATCATCACCCACTTTTTGTATGGCTGTGAGCTAAGGGTAATTTTTTATATCTTAAATGATTTGGGAAAAATGAAAAAGAGAATATTTCATGACATGAAAAATTATATGAAATTCACATTTCAGTGTCCCTAAATAAATATTTATTGGCACACAGCCACACCCATTAGTTTTTGTGCTACAAAGGCAAAGTTGAATCATTGTGACCGAGAACATATGGCCTGCAAAGCCTAAAATATTTTCTTTTTGGCTCTTTACAAAAAATGTTTGTTGACCCCTGATCTAGGTCACAATTACATGTGTGTAGACATAGGAAGAAAACTCATCGAGTTTTCATTTAAGATTAGTGAAATTTACTACATGTTACTACAAAGAATTTTTCAAGATCTACAGAAGGGGGAATTAATAAGCACATTTGCTCAAATGATTGATGTATATTAGGTTCAGAAAATAAATGCTGAATTTAGTTCCTTCCTTCCTTCCTTCCTTCCTTCCTTCCTTCCTTCCTTCCTTCCTTCCTTTCTTCCTTCCTTCCTTCCTTTCTTCCTTTCTTCCTTCCTTCCTTCCTTTCTGTGAGAATCACTCCTTTACACACATTCTTTATGACAAAAGTACTATGTGAAGAAACATTAGAATCAACTTTGATAGAAATTAACCAACCAGTAAAGTGCTTTCAAACCATGAAATTCAGAATATCTTTTTTAAAATATATTTTTATTGCGGGATTTTTGTTTTATTTTGTTCTGTTTTAGAGGGAGAGGAAGAGAGAGAGAGAGAGAGAGAGAGAGAGAGAGAGAGAGAGAGAGAGAGAGAGAGAGAGAGAAGTATTTCTGTGAGAGAGACACATCGATTGGTTGCCTCTTGCACACACCCTGACCAGGGATAGAACCCACAACCTGGGTATGTGCCCTGACCAGGAATCCAATGGGTGACATTTTAGTGAACAGGACAATGAGCAACTAACTGAGCCTAAGTGGCCAGTGCCAGAATGATATCTTGCAAATAGGAAAAAAACACATGATTAATATATCATTTCTTCTTTTCTTTTTCTTTTCTTTTTTTTAAATAACAACAGTAAAATGAAAAAACTATTTTTGGCAATAACAGAATACCTGGCTCTCATTGGTAGACCTGTATTAAATCATTGTTAAAGGTCATCAAGACTTGTTTGAACAGGCATTTGGGTTATTAACTAAATAACTGATTAAAAAATCCCCATGTTACTCTTTCACAGGAAAATATCTATTACTATGAAGAGGTGAGTATAAGCCAAATGACAGTGATTAAATGCACTATAAACATTTCTTGTTGGAAGCTTATAAAGATGTGATTTCTTTACATTGTCAAACTCTCTCCTAACTTTACTTCCATCTTTTGGCTGTGTCCAATATTTATAAATTGTAGTGTATGTCAGGGAGCACATTTCAGTGTAAAAGGGAAAAGGAGAGCTGGAAAATATATCTATAAGATGGCTTCAGGGTGGAAAATGCATTTGTTTCTAAAAGCCAGAATGCAAGTTTAAAATTACAGGCTGGCAGTCAGACAAGCCAGTGACAGCTTTTGAATTAAATCTTGGCTAAATTGTATAGTTGTGCTGTTTTGTAGTTGCTGCTTTTATTACAGCTACAGTTGTACACCAAACAATATGAGAGTGATCCAAATAGAATGGCAAGACAAAGCAGATCAATTTTGTTGATTATCTTGTGTTCTTTTTCTTCCTGTTAATGACATTTCAACAGTTCACCTGTTGAAATACTAGGCAGCATTTCGTTTGGGGGGTAGGAAAGAATTTTTTTAAAATACTTCTCTTTATTAAAGTATAGTTAGATATAATAGTATGTTAGTTTCAGTTGTATAACATAGTGATTGCAGGATTTTTTAATCAACATAGTGATTCGGCATGTATATACCTTACAATGTGATTACCACACTAAGCCTAGTAACCATCTGTCAGGATGCAAAGTTACTACAATATTATTTACTATATTTCCTGTGCTATACACTGTATCTGCATGGCTTATTTTGTAACTGGAAATTTGTACCTTTTATTCGCCTTCACCTTTGGCCTCATCCCCAAACCCTCTCCCCTCTCTCAACCATCAGTTTGTTCTGTTTCTATGAGTTTATTTGTGTTTTTTTGTTGTTGTTCATTTGTTGGATTTTTTAGATTCCACTTATAAATGAAATCATACAGTATTTGTCTTTGTCTGACTTATTTCATTTAGCATAATACCATCTAGGTCCATCCATGTTTTCACAAATGAAAGATTCTATTCTTTTTTATTGTTGAGTAATATTTCATAATACACACACACACACACACACACACACACACACACACACACACACACACTAGAGGCCCGTTGCATGAAAATTCATGCACTGGAGGGGGGATGCCTCAGCCCGGCCTGCCTCCTCTCACAGTCCAGGAGCCCTCAGGGGCAGGAGGTGACCCGGTGATCAGGGGAAGGCAATGCCCCCATCACACCTCTGCTGCCACCACCGCTGGCAGCACAAGCCTTGGCCAGCCCTGGTTACCTGAGCCTCCGGTGGCCCTGGGTGGCTGGGCAGTCACCATCCGAGGCTTGCTTGTGCCTTGGGCCAACCCTGGCCGACTGGGGGGCTTAGGGGACTGGGGGACTCTGGAAGCAGGTGCGCGGAGTGCCTGGGCCCACCTGGGGACAGACCCGGCCTTGCCACATGCTTGCTGCCCCACTGGGGCTGAGGGGACTGGGCGCTGCCATCTTGTGGCTGTGGGTGCCACCATCTTTGAGGGTGGGGCAGTCAATTAGCATATTCCCTCCTATTGGCTGTGGGTGCCGCCATCTTTGCAATGAGGTGAGGGTCAATTAGCATATTCCCTCTTTATTAGATAGGAGATTATATATATATATATTCACATTTTCTTTATTTATTCATCTATGGATGGACACCTAGGTTGCTTCCATATCTTGGCTATTACAAATAATGTTACAATGAACAAAGGAATGCATATATTTTTTAATTAATGTTTTCAATTTTATTGGATGAATATCCAGGAGTTGAATTGTTGGGTGCTATGGTAATTCTATTTTTAACTTTTTGAGAACTGTCCATACTGATTCTCATAGTGGCTGTACCAATTTACAATCCCACCAACAGCGCATGAGGATTCCTTTTTCCCATATCCTCACCAACTTTTATTATTCATTGACTTTTTGATAATAGCCATCCTGACTTGTGTGAGGAGGTTTTTATTTGCATTTTCTTGATGAGTAGAGATGTTGAGCATCTTTTCATATGCCTGCTGGCCATTTTTATATCCTCTTAAGAGAAAACTTAGAGTTGCAGGACTTCTCCAGTCTATTTCCAATTTCTTTCTTATGTCCCTTGATGACTGATCCTACCCCTTGAATTGATGAGAGGGTTTTAGCTATAATTTGAAGTTTGCCCTGTGTTTGTGGCTTCCAACATTCATTTTTTTTTACATGTGAAATATTCCACTATGAGACTGTCATAGAAATAAATGAAATCATGTATTTAAAGTTCCAAGAGAACAATAATGTTCTATGATTAATATTGATGTCAGCTGTGTAAGAAATCTATTTGGATCTTACACCTAATGTGATGGTAGTTAGATACAGGCAGAGAGTGGAGCAATAGAAGCACTGTTTAATAACATTCTTTTTATTGATTTTGTACAGAGAGGCAGGGAGAGGGATAGAGAGTTAGAAACATCGATGAGAGAGAAACATCGATCAGCGGCCTCCTGCACACCCTCCACTGGGGTTGTGCCCACAACCTTTAAAAAAATATTTTTATTGATTTCAGAGAGGAAGGGAGAGGGAGAGAGAGATAGAAACATCAATGATGAGAGAGAATCATTGATTGTCTGCCTTCTGCATGCTCCCTTCTGGGGATTGAGCCCATAACCCAGGCATGTGCCTTTGACCAGAATCGAAGACTAGGATCCTTCAGTCCACAGGCTGATGCTCTATCCACTGAGCCAAACCAGCTAGGGCCTAATAACATTCTTTGATGATGGAAATGCCCTGTGTTTGTGTTGCCCAATTCAGTAGCCTCTAGCTACATGTGGCTATTGAGCAATTGAAATGTGCCTAGTATGAATGAAGAACTGAATCTTTCATTTTATTTATGTTAAACTTATTAAATTCAACTATAAATAGCCACATGTGACTGATGGCTACAATGATAGATAGCACAGCCTTAGGGCACTAAGTTTTACTTCCACTCTAAAATCAATAAAAATATATTTTAAAAAATATCCAAACTATATAAAGTACTTATACAACTCAACCAAAGGAAGACAAACAATCCATTTTAAAAATGGGCAGAAGAGATGAATAGACATTTTTCTAAAGAGGACATACAAATTGCCAAGAGCCACATGAAATAAATGCTCAAAGTAACTAATCATCAGAGTAATGCAAATTAAAACCACAATGAGGTATTATCTCAAACTTGTCAGAATGGCTATCATCAAAAAATCAACAAACGACAAGTGCTGGCTAGGATGTGGAGAAAAGGGAACATTAGTTCACTGTTGGTGGGAATGCAGACTTGTGTAGCCACTGTGGAAAACAGTATGGAGTTTCCTCAAAAAATTAAAAATGGAACTTCCGTTTGACCTAGAGATCCCACTTCTGGAAATATATCCTAAAAACTGCCAAAACACCAATCAGAAAAAAATATATGCACCCCCATGTTCATAGCAGCATTATTTACAGTAGCTAAGATTTGGAAACAGCTCAAGTACCCATCAGTAGATGAATGGATAAAAAGCTGTGGGACATTTGCACAATGGAATACCATGCAGCAGTAAAAAAAGAGGATCTCTTACCCTTTGAGACAGCATGGGTGGACCTGGAGACTATTATGCTAAGTGAAATAAGGCAATTTGAGAAAGACAAATATCACATGATCTCACTTATTTGTGGAATCTAATGAACAAAATGAATTGACCAGCAAAATAAGACCCAAAGAACTGAGGCAAGGAACAAACTGATATACCTGGAAGTGAGGGTTTGGGGGCAAAGGAAGATAAAGCAAAGAACCTATATACTTACATGCATAGCCCATGGACCCAGGCAATAGAGTGGTGAAGACCTGAGGTGGGTGGGTAGTGGTTTGGCGGAGGGGGACAAAGGAGAGGGGAAATTGGAGACATCTGTAATACTATCAACAATAAATATATATATATATATATATATATATATATATATATATATATATATGAAATTTAAAAATGGCTTGCTTAAGCCTTAACATATTAATAAATTAAAAATAATTACAATCAGCCTGTCAGTTACAACAAATAATTTAACTGGGATTCTGATAGAAATTGTACTGAATATTCATATCACTTTGGAGAGTGTTGCTGAATTAAAATATTCCAATCCATGAACATTTTTTCCCATTTATTTGGATCTTCTATAATTTTTTTCAATGTTACTTTGAAGTTTTCTAAATTTTACACTCCTTTTGTTAAATTTATTCCTAAGCAATTTTTCTTTTTGATACTGTTGTAAATGAAGTTGTCTTCTAATTTTCATTTTTAGATTGTTAATTGCAAGTGGATAGGAATACAATTGGTATTTATATACTAATCTGGTTTCTTACAACCTTGTTCAAATCTTTTATTAGTTTAATGTTTTTTGAGTTAGATTCCTTAGGATTTTTTTATATACAAGACTCTGTCACCTGTGAATAGACATAGTTTCACTTCCTTTCTAATCTTAATGCTTTGTATTTCTTTATCTAGACTAGTTGCTCTGGCTAGAACCTCTAGTATAATGTTGAATAGAAGTGGCAAGAACAAACAGACTTGTTCTTAGGGGGAAAGTATGCAGTCTTTTACCATTAGTATGATGTTAGCTGTGGGGATTCACAGAGATCTTTTATTAAGTGAGGAAGTTCCCTTCTATTCTGAGTTTGTTGAGTGTTTTTATCATAAAAGAATGTTGTATTTTGTCAAATTATTTTTCTTTGCTACTGAGATTATACTGTAATTTTTACTCTATTTATGTGATGTATTACATTAATTGATTATTGGATAATTAAACAATCTTGTATCCCTTGGCTATATGTATTCCACTTGGTTATGGTATTTAATTCTTTCTGCATGTTGCTGGATTCAGTTTGCTAGTATTTTGTTGAGGGTTTTTGTGTCTGTGTTCATATTGATCTGTAGCTTCTCTGTGATATATTTTTCTAGTTTTGGAATCCAGCCTCAAATAATTGGTCTCATAGAATGATTTAGGATGTGTTCACTTCTATTGTAATTTTTTGGAAGAGTTTGTGAAGGATTGGTATTAATTAATCTTTGAATGTTTGATAGAATTCAGTGCTAAAGCCATCTGGGCCTGGGCTTTTCTTTATGGGTAGTCCCCCCCCCCCCACATATTGATTTTATTGATTTTAGAGAGAGAGGAAAAGAGAGGGATAGAGAGATAGAAATATCGATGTGAGAGAAACATCAATTGGCTGCTTACTGGATGCCACCTATTGAGGATTAAGTCTGAAACCTGGGCATGTGCCCTGACCAGGAATTGAACTGATGACCTCTTGGTTCAGGGGTTGACGCTCAACCACTGAGCCACACCAGCCGGGCATTATGGGTAGTTTTTAATTACTAATCAATATATTCACTTGTTATAGGTCTATTCAGATTGTCAACTGTTAAAAATTTAGTTTTAGTAGTTTGTGTCTTTCTAGGAATTTATCCATTTCAGTTAAATTATCCAATTTGTTGACATAAAATAGTTCACAGTATTCCTTAATGATCAATTTTATTTCTTTAAGGTGTATAGTACTATCCCCTCTTTCACTTCTGAGTTAGTAAAACCATTCAGCTTTTTATTCCTCAAACTAGCTACTTTTTTTGTCAATTTTGCTGATCTTTTGAACAAACCAACTTCTAATTTCATCAGTTTTCTCTATTTTGTTAATTTATGCTCTAATCTTTCTATTGTATTCCTCTTGCTTGCTTTTGGTTTAGCTTAATCCCCCTTTTCAGTAACTTAAGATTGTAGGTTATTGATATGACATATTATTTATTTCTTAATGTAGGCATTTACAGTTGTAAATTTCCCTCTAAGAACTGCTTCACTTGAAAAATACATAAATTTTAATAAGTTGTGTCTTGAGTTTTATTCATATCAAAGTGTTTTCTGATTTACACTTTTTCTCTTTGATCCATTGGTTATTGTGCTGTTAATTTCCACATATGTTTGAATTTCCCCAAATGTTTCCCTTTGTTAACTTCTAAATCTATTTCATTGTGGTCAGAGGATATAGTTTATATTAATTCTGCCATTTACATTTATTTAGGTTTGTTTTATGGCCTAATATGTGATTTGTCCTGGAGAAAGTTCCATGAACATTTGAAAGAATGTATTTTAGATTATTGTTCAATGGCTTTTTCTATATATATGTTAGGTCTAGTTAATTTATGGTGTTGTTTCTCTTCTCATTTCTCATTGATCTTCTTTCTTATCATTCTATCCATTGTTAAAAGTGGAGTATTGAAGTCTCCAACCATTGTTGTTGAATTATCAATTTCTCCCTTCATTTCTGTCACTTTTTGCTTCACGTATTTTGGTGCTTTGTTATTTGGTGCACATATGTTTACAACTGTTTTAAATATCTGATAGAATGAAACTTTTTTCATAACATGTTCTTTATTTTTAGTGACATTTTCTGTTTTAAAGTCTATTTTGTCTGGTATTAGTATATTAGTGTACCAGACAAAATTAATTTTGCTGTGGTTGCTATTCATATAGTGTAATTTTTTCATCCTTTTGCTTTCAATCTAATTTGTCTTTGAATTAAAGTATGTCCAATGTAGATAACATATAGTTAGACCATGTTTTTTTAAATACATCTGACAATCTCTGTCTTTTAATTAAATTGTTTAATTTATTTACATTTATTGGTATTGTTAGAATTAAGTCCGTCATACTCCCCCACTTCCTTTATTGCTTTATTTTGCAATAAGTGAATGTTTTCTAGTATAACATTTTAATTTCATGAATGATACTTTTACTTCCATTTGAGTAATTTTTAAGTGGTTGCATCTTAAGTTTTCAGAATCAGCTTTTGATTTCTACCAGCTTAGTGCTAATAATATATAGAAATGTTATTCCTATATATTCCATTTTCTCCCTTCTTGTGACATTAGTCATACATATTATATCTATTAATTACTATCAATGGTATAAACACACCCATAAATGGCTATAATTGTTCCTTTATTATCTATTGTAATATCCTTAGTCCATTATAATTTTTCTCTCACCCACTTCCATTGTGCTGATGTTGGTAAATATAGTATACAGTATTATATTTATATATGTTATAGGCACAGCAATACATTGCATACATATTATTTTATACAATAGATTTTTAAATCACTTCTGAGAACAAAAGAGAAAAATGCATTAATCATGTATTTTATAAGTACCTTTATTGGTGCTCTTTGTTTATTCATGTGGATACCAATTACCATCTGGGGGTCACTTGTTCTCAGCCTGAAAATTTTACTTTAGCATTTCTTTTAAAGTGGCTCTGTTGGCAGAAATATTCTCTATTAGGAAAGTATTTCACCCTCATTATTGAATTATAGCTTTTTTGGATACAGGAATCCTCATTGACATTTTTATTTCTATGAGCATTTTGAATATGTTATCCCACTGCCTTCTGGCCAACATTATTTCCCTAAGAAGTTAAATGTAAATCTTATTGTGGTTCTTTTGAAGGTGATGTGTCATTTTTCTCTTGCTTCTTTCAAGATTTTACCCTTGTTTTTTACTTTCATCATTTTTACTATGATGTGTCTGCAGATTTCTTTGGATTTATTGTACTTGGAATTCATTGAGCTTTCTGGACATGTGGGTGATTATATTTTGTTTTTTGTTTGTTAGTCCTCACCCTATGATATTTTTGCCATTGATTTTTAGAGAGTGGAAAGGAGGGATGGAGGGGAAGAAAGGAAGAGAGAAAGAAACATCAATGTGAGAGAGAGACACACACATCGATTTATTGCCTCCCACATGAGCCCTGACTAGGGCGGGGATCCAACCTACAACTTAGATATGTGGTCTTGACCAGGATTCAAACATGAGATCCTTCAGTGCAATGGCCGATGCTCTAACCGCTTAGCATGACTGGCCAGGGCTAGGTGATTGGTTGACCAACAAATCTGGGAATATCTTGTCTGTTATTTCTTCAAATATTTTTCTCCTTTGTCTCTCTCCTCCACTGGTATTCCCATTACATGTATTTTGCTGTGCTTCATGGAGTCCTGCATTTCTTTAAGACATTGTTTATTTTTACCCTTCTCTCTGTTCTTTGGCTTGAATAATTTCTATAAATTTATCTTCAAGTTTGCATATACTTTTTGTTGTTGTTAATCCTCAACTAAGGATAACCTTTCCATTGATTTTTAAAGAGAGCGGAAGGGAGGGGGAGAGATAGAGAGAGAAACATTGATGTGAGAGAGACACATTGAGTAGTTGGCTTCCATACACACCCTGACTGGGCCAGGGATCAAGCCTGCAACTGAGGTACATGCCCTTGACTGGAATTGAACCCGAGACCCTTCAGTCTGCAGGCTGATGCTCCAACCATTGAGCCAAACTGGACAGGGCTGCATATACTTTTTCTGCCAGTTTAAATATACTGTTAAGCCTTTAAAATAATTTGTTTTTGTTTCAGTTATTCTACATTTCAACTACCAAATTTCTATTTGGTTCGTCTTTAAAATTTTTGTATCTATTGATATGCTTTATTGATACAGCATTGCCATCATATATTTCTTTACTTCTTTAATCAAGTTTGTCTTTAGTTGTCTGAACACATTTATAGTGACTACTATAAAATCCTTTCCTGTTATATATTGACTTCTGGTCATTCTATCAGGCAATTTCTGTTGCTTGTTCTTTCTCTCACACATCGGTCATATTTTCTTAGTCTTCAGGTGCCTGGTACTTTTTGTTGGAAACTGGACATTTAAAATAAAGTATTGTAGCAACTCTGGGTATTGGTCCTCTTTTTGGGGCTTATTATTGTTATTTGCTTGTTTATTTTGTTTAGTCACTGACTGAAGATTTTAATAAAGTCTATTTCCCATCTACCCAATTCCACAGTGTTAGGTCTTTGATATTGCTCCTCAGAAAATCACACCTCTGGGGATGCCCATAGTTACTCTGGGATTATAGTATTACTTGTAGGACCTCTTGTACTATTTCCCTAACCATACCCAGCTGTTAAACTCCATTGTCCCTGCTGATTTTTCTATTAACTATGTGAATTCCTCTACAAACTAATCTAATCAGAATAACTTTTGATATTTGTCCTGAACCCATAAGGGATCCTTCCAGCTGTCCCTGATCTCTCCTGCAAACTAGGTGACCTATAGTCTAGGCTACATTGACATTAGATTCACAAATCTCTTCCCAATTCCATTGACCACAATCTCAGTTATTGTTTAGGTTTTAATTTCTTCATGCTCTGTTGCAAAGGATGCCAGTTCTTAAAACAGAAGCTATTTGTTTTATACCCTCCCGTTTCCCTTCTCTTCCTTCCCAGGAAAATAGGAGGTTAGACTCGAGATCTAGTGAGGGGGACAATGGTAAACTTTTGAGTGACATACCCATTTTAGAATCTGAGTGCTCAGTGTAGGGAGGTGATAGTATCTTGGTTTTTCACTTCTTGGAAACACCACATCATGAACAGGCACAAGGTCTATTGAGGTCCCAGTATTCTTACATGTCATACCCAAGGTAGAGGCACTGTTTCACAAGTGGAGTTAAACAGAGAAAGGTAGTCACCATCTTTTGTCTGCACTGCCCAAGACTTAGCCTCATCCACATGCAGCTGGGTGCAAAGTAAGAAGCACTGATATCCTGCTCCTCTTGAGGAAAAATTCTTTCATAAGGGATCTAGAGAGAGGGAGCTCTGTGCTTTTGGCTGTAGCAATCTGAAGTGAAGTCTCACTTCACTGAATCAAGAGGTCAGAGGGAGAGAGTGGTCTTAGTTCAAATACCAGACTTTCTTAATAATTTTTTATAGATCTTTTTGAATAGATATTTCTTCATTTCCTATATGCCCTTATGACCAGAAGCTTTAAATGTTTAAATTAATATATGTATACTAGAGGCCGGGTGCACGATTTCATGCATGGGTGGGGTCCCTTGGGGTGGCCTGCGGAAATTGGGCCCCAGCTCACACCCCCAGCCTTGCAGACCCTCAGCCCTGGCTGGCACCCTGCCTTGGCCTGGCACCTCCCCCTCACCTGCTCCACCATCTCACCTGCGAGGCAATCCATTGGGGCCTGGTCCCCCGCCCGGTTCCCTCAGCACCTGGGAGCCAGGCAGCAGGCCCACCCACTGCTGCCACTGGTCGCTGTATGCGAGGCAATCGGCAGGGTGAGCGGGCCCCCACTCACACCCGCCTTGGCCTGGCACTGCCCACTCACCTGCTCCATCATCCCACCATGGTCCTGCTCTCGTTGGGGCCCATTGGGGCTGGCAGTGCCTCCACTGCTGCCTGCTGCCAGCACTGCGTCACTGACACCCACCATGTTCTGTGCTACCTGCTGGTGGTCATAGCAAGCGGTCAAACTCCCAGTCTCCTGGTCGAATGACCGCCCAAGGGGACAATTTGCATATTAGGCTTTTATTATATAGGACTAGAGGCCCGGTACACAAAAATTTGTGCACTCGGGGGGGAGAGGGGGTCCCTCAGCCCAGCCTGTGCCCTCTCACAGTCTGGGACCCCTCAGGAGATAACAAACTGCTGGCTTAGGCCTGCTCCCGGGTGGCAGAGGGCAGGCCCAATCCCTAGGTGCAGCCCCTGGTCGGGCTCAGAGCAGGGCCGATTGGGGAGTTGGGGCGCCGCCCCCTGTCATGCACAGAGCAGGGCGGATTGGGAGGTTGCGATGCCACCCTGAGTCATGCTCAGGGTAGGGCCGATTGGGGAGTTGGGTCACCGCCCCGGTCACACTCAAGGCAGGGTCGATAGGGAAGTTGCGGCGCCACCCCCTGTCACACACAGAGCAGTGCGGATCAGGGGGGTTGGGGCTCTGTACCCTGTCACACACAGATCAGGGCTGATCAGGGGATTGAGGAGCTCCCCACTGTCACTCACAGAGCTGGGCCCATCAGGGGGGTTGGGGCACCGCCCCCCGTCACACAGAGGAGGGAGGATCAGGGGGTTGGGGCGCTGCACCCTGTCACACACAGAGCAGGGCCGATCAGGGGGTTAGGGCACTGCACCCTGTCACACACAGAGCCGCAGGGCGATCAGGGGGTTTGGGTGCTGCCCCCTGTCACCCTGATCCTGGTGCCAGGAGGCCTCGCGGCTCCGCTGATCCCGGTGCTGGGAGGCATGTTACCCTTTTACTATATAGAATAGAGGCTTGGTGCACGGGTGGGGGCTGGCTGGTTTGCCCTGAAGGGTGTCCTGGATCAGGGTGGGGGTCCCCACTGGGGTGCCTGGCCAGTCTGGGTGAGGGGCTGAGGGCCGTTTTCAGGCTGATGGGTGACTGAAGCTCCCAACCACTCCTTTTTTTCTTTTTCTTTTTTTTTTTTATTCTGGGTCAGCTTTAGCTCTGAGGCCTCTGCTACTGAAAACAGGTTTCTGGCCTTTGTTTACCATCTGTATTTGATACAATGTTGCGGTCCGGCTGGCTGAAGCCAAGCTGAGTAAAGCAGGTTTCTGGGGTTTTTTTAGCTTCTACATTTGCAACATAGTTGCTTAGAGTTGCAGCTGAGAGGCCGGCAAGTCAGGCGGGGAATGTTGGAGTCCTCCGTCACTGAAGCAAGCAAGCCTCATGTTAGTTTCAAGCTGCCTGGCTGCCCGCTGCCATCTTGGCTGACAGTTAATTTGCATATCTCCCTGATTAGCCAATGGGAAGGGTAGCGGTCGTATACCAATTACCATGTTTCTCTTTTATTAGTGTAGATAGTAATATGATATAGATTATATTTAAACATATATATATAATATATATATATACATATGTATATATATAATATATATATATATATATTATATATATATATTGTATATTATATGTTATATAATACTAGTAGCCCAGTGCACGAAATTTGTGCATTGGGGTGGGGGCGGGGAAAGCGGCCCCTCAGTCTGGCCTTCACCCTCTCCAATCTGAGACCCCTCAGGGAATGTCCAACTGCTTGTTTGTGCCCACACTTTTAACAGATAACAGCTCCATTGTTGTTTATTTCTTATGCTTAAAACCATTGGAATTAGTAGGTATTCAAAGTGTGTATACATTTTGGGGCACCCTGTATATCTCTAGTCAGTGGTGAAAGAAACCAACAGCAGATTTGGAACTCCCAGACAGGGAACCTCGCTCACTCCCCACATGTCTCCCCACTTCACTTTCCACCTTCATGGGCAGCAGGAGAATCAACGTTTTCTCTCATTAATTCGGAAAAGCACATCCTGTCACCCGCTGCCTGGCAGGAGTGAGCTAGGCCCCAAGCAAGCGAGGCTCAGTCAGGGCAGCCTTCGCTCATGGGTGCTGGCACCCAAAGTGCACATTCCTCCTTTACAGTCGCCCCGACTATCCCACTGTTTCACTGAGAGGACAGAATTCCTCTCCACCTCTGGGTTCTTGATCTTGAACTCTGACTGAAGGCACCTCAGCGAGGGCCGCCAGCGCCCACCAGGTGTGTCTGTCTGCATCTGCTCCCACCTCAGCACCTGCATTAACCCCCTAGAGGTGATCTCATAGCTGCACTGGCCTCCGTGGGAACAGGGCATCACCACTCCGCCCTCTCACTGTCATCTCACAGGCGCCCACTCTCAGCACCCAGAACACCCAGACACTCTCCAAAGGACGTAAGTGCATCAGAGGGGATGTGTGCACATCCTGTGGGGGTGTTAGGCATGCCGGGTTGATGGAAGTGCGGTGGAGAGGCGGGGGGAACTTGTGCACGCCTTGGTTTGCAACTGTTGCAGGCGTGGGAGGGTGACAGTGTGCTGGGGGATGTTCGCACGCCAGGGGGGGATGTGCACACAGGAGGCCTCTGGCTTTGCAGATCCGCAAACCCCCGTGGTGCAGCCAGGAGGATGTCAGTCTGGCTGTCCCTGTGATCCTGCACCTTCTGGGCCAGGAGGTGGATCTTGCGCAGCCACTCCTGGGCACTGATGGCCTGCAGGCGCTACTTCAGCTCAGCCTGCAGGCTCCTCTTGGCGCGCTCACATCTGTCACCGCCGCCATGTGGGGAGTACAGGCCGCCCTCCGCCAGCCTGCCTCCCCTGTCCAGAGGCTCTCTGCGCTACTCACCTGCCCAGAGTGACTGGGGCTGGGTGGAAGCCAGGTGTCCTGCCCTGACCAACCCAGCCAATCCACCCCTTTGCGAGCTGCCGCCCCGCCGGGAAGGGTTACGGATCCGGGTCTTGGGAATGCGGACAACCTCAAGCGCTGTCCCCCACCCACCAGGTCATGGATCTGGGTTCTGGGACCGCGGACAGCCTCAAGCACTGCCCCCCTCCTGGCAGGGTCACAGATCCGGGTCCTGGGACTGCGGACAGCCTCAAGCACTACCCCCCGCCTGCCAGGTCCCAGATCCAGGTCCAGACTGTGGACAGCCTCAAGCACTGCCCCCGCCCATCAGGTCATGGACCCGGGTCCCAGACCGCAGACAGCCTCAAGCACTGCCCCCCCCACCCCCCACAGCAGGGTCACAGATCCAGGTCCTGGGATAGCGAACAACCTCCTGCGCTGCTCCCTACCTGGCAGGGTCACAGATCTGGTCCCAGACCGCGGACATCCTTGCCCGCTGCCGCCCACCTTCAGTATGCAAATTAGCCGCCATCTTGTTGCTTCAGGGTGGGGGTTCCCACTGGGGTGCCTGGCCAGTCTGGGTGAGGGCCTGAGAGCCGTTTTAAGGCTGGAGGGCAACTGAAGCTCCCAACCTCTCCTTTTTTTCCTTTTTTTAATTCTGGGATTTATTTACCTTCTATGGCTGTCACTGGAGCTGAGAGCCAGCTTTCGCTCTGAGGCTCGGCTCCCACTCTGAGACTTCGGTTTGTTTGGCTTCTATAATTGAAACACTGTTTCAACTCCATCTCTGAGGCCCGGCTGGTTGAAAGCAGGTTTCTGGGGTTTGTTTAGCTTCTATAATTGCAACATAGTTGCTTAGAGTGCAAGCTGAGAGCCCAGCAGTGGCAGGCGGGGAACCTTGGCTTCCTCCATCACTGGAGCAAGCAAGCCTCCTGTTCACTTCAGCTGCCTGGCTGTCAGCCGCCATCTTGGTTGGCAGTTAATTTGCATATTGCCCTGATTAGCCAATGGGAAGCATGTCGGAGGTACAGTTAATTACCATGTTTGTCTATTATTAGATAGGATATACTAATAAAAGGGTAATGTGCTAATTAGACCAGGAGACCTTCTGGGAGACTTTCCAGATGTCCTTCCAGACAAAGCCATTGTGGCGGGGCCAAAGCAGAGGTGGTTAGGAGAGATCAGGTTGGCAGGGGAGGGCAGTTGGGAGCAAGCAGGCCAGCTTGGAGGACAGATGGGGATGAGCAGGCCAGCAGTGGGGTTGGGGGGGCAGTTGGGGTTGATCAAGCTGGCAGCAGAGTGGTTACAGGCAATCAAGCAGGCAGGCAGGTGAGCAGTTAGGAGCCAGCGGTCCCGGATTGCAAGAGGGATGTCTGACTGCTGAGCCTAAACCAGCAGTCAGACATCCCCCGAGAGGTCCCAGATTGGAGAAGGTGCAGGCTGGGCTGAGGGACACCCCCCGATGCACAAATTTTGTGCACCGGGCCACTATTATATTATATTATATTATATTATATTATATTATATTATACTAGAGGCCCAGTACACGAAATTCGTGCACTGGGGCATGGGGTTCCCTCAGCCCAGCCTGCCCCTCTCACAGTCCGGGAGCCCTCAGTGGATGTCCTACTGATGGCCACAGTCTGGCAGCAGAGGCTTGGAGCAGGCGTCCCGTGTGTGTGAGTGTGTGTGTGTGTGTGTGTGTGTGTGTGTGTGTCTGCTAGGGCCTGCCCCCAGCCATGCCACGTAGGCTTGAAGCAGTTGCCGTGTGTGTGTGTGTGTGTGTGTGTGTGTGTGTGTCTGCTGGGGGCCTGCCCCCAGCTACACCATGGAGGCTTGGAGCAGGAGCCCCTCTGTGTTGTCCTCTCAGGCTCCTGGCCTCCACTGCATGTTGTACTCTCCCTTGAGCTATGGGCAGGATGGGGGTGCTGCTTGCAAGCCGGGCTTTCCTGCTCCCGGATTGCCATGGTGATGGGGGAGCAGGCCCAGCTTGGAGTTGCCCACAGGCCGGACTTGCTCTCCTGCTCCCGGATCCCCATGGCGACCGGGGAGCAGGCCCAGCTGGGGACTGCCCACAGGCCGGGCTTTCCTGCTTCCGTATCAGGCCCAGCTTGGGGCTGCCCTCAGACCAGGCTTGCTTTCCTGCTCCTGGATCACCATGGTGACTGGTGAGCAGGGAAAGTTTGGGGCTGCCCTCAGGCCAGGCTTGCTTTCCTGCTCCCAGATCCTCATGGCGACCGGGGAGAAGGTGCAGCTTGGGGCTGCCCACAGGCCAGGTTTGCTTTCCTGCTTCCGTATCAGGCCCAGCTGGGGGCTGCCTACAAGCCGCACTTTTCTACTTACTGATGGCCAGATCACCACAGTGACCCAGGGCCCAGCAGCACTTTCCTGCTCTCCAATAGTCATAGGGTCCCGGCTGGGGGCGGGGCTTAGCAGTGTGGGGCTTAGGCGGCATGGGGGTCCCAGCTGGGGGCTCAGGTGGCACACAGGGGTCCTGGCTGGGGGCGGGGCTTATGCCCCACTTCCCAGGGCTGCACATGGGGCCTGGATGGCAGCTCGCATTGTCCCACCCTGCCTGTAGTATAGGATAGAGGCCTGGTGCACGGGTGGGGGCTGGCTGGTTTGCCCTGAAAGTGTCCCAGATCGGGGTGGGGGTCCCGTTTGGGTACCTGGCCAGCCTGGATGACAGGCTGAAGGCTGTTTGCAGCTGGTCACACCCCCTTCAGGGTGGGGGTCCCCACTGGGGTGCCTGGCCAATCTGGGTGTAGGCTTGAGAGCCATTTTCAGGCTGGAGGGCAACTTAAGCTTCCAGCCTTTCCTTTTTTTCTTTTTTTTTATTCTGGGATTTATTTACCTTCTATAGCTGTCACTGGAGCTGAGAGCCGGCTCCAGCTCTGAGGGCTGAAAGCAGGTTTCTAGGTTTGTTTGGCTTCTATAATTGAAACTCTGTTGCCATCACTGCAGCTCTAAGCTCTGAGGCCGAAGCTGGCTGAAAGCAGGTCTCTGGAGCTTGTTTAGCTTCTATAATTGCAACATAGTTGCTTAGAGTGCAGCTCAGAGGCTGGCAGCGGCAGGCCAGGAACGTTGGCTTCCTCCGTCACTGGAGGAAGAAAGCCTCCTGTTCGCTTCAGCTGCCTGGCTGCCGGCCGCCATCTTGGTTGGCAGTTAATTTGCATATCCTGCTGATTAGCCAATGGGAAGGGTGTCAGGGTTATGGTCAATTTGCATGTTTCTCTTTTATTAGATAGGATTATGTTATATTATATTATATTATATTATATTATATTATATTATATTATCCTGGTGCACGGAATTTATGCATGGGTGCAGTTCCTAGGCCTGGCTGGTGATTGAAGCTCGAGCATCTGGCATGGAAGGGCATGTCCCAGCTGACCCCTGGGCCCTGGGCAGCATCTGGGCCTCTGGGCCCCCGCATGCCTCCTCCACCTGAATCACGGTGCCTGAGTCCCCATGTGGAGATGTGGTGAGCATGGCCAGATGCCATGGGCTGGAGCACAGCATGGGCCTCTGGGCCGCCCAGTGGAAGCTGGGCAGGCAGTGTGCTCTCTCCTGACCAGCCTCACACACTGGCTCCTGCACGAACCCATGGGGAGCCCGCCTGGCCTCTGTGGTCCCGGTATCTATAGCCTGGCTCACCCGGAAGAGGCCATGTGGGTGTGAAGCAGGCTCCTTGCAGGCACCTGACACCTAAGCATGAGACTTCCCTGCTGGGGTCCAACCCCAGCAGGTCCAGGGGTCCCCAAAGGTGTGGACGGAGTCAGCAAAGAAGGAATGACACGGAGACAGCGTTCAGTTGATCAGCAGCCTAGCCAGGATCTCCAGCCAAGTTCTGGTGTTTATTGTCTTGTTACATTTGTATTTATACCAGTTGATTTTAATCCTGTCAATATCTATTGCAAAGGTTAGGGTGTTTCTTATCTCCATTCCAGGGAGTAAAGATTATGTAGCTTAAGCTTGATTGCTCGTAGTTAAAGTGAATAACTACCCGCCTGGCACTTAGTTAAGGGGTTTTATTCCCTCCCTAACTTCAGGGGAAAATCCCTAACTGGGGAAACAACCTTTCTAGGAGAGGTGACCTTGGTTAAAACACATAGTGCCAAGAAGGTGAGCAAACATATTAAGAACAGTATGCCATATATGCCAGGTCCCTTGAAGCATATGCTGTGCAGATGTTTCTTCCCTGCAGCGACTGTATCAAGCAACAAGGATGGACCGGCTTCCAGCACTTCCCTAGCATGCGAGCCCTGGCATCCTGGAGAAGGGTAGCAGGGGGAGTGAGAGAGAGCTTGGTGGACACCTTGCGTTCTTACCACACCTCTGTCCCCATCACCCCCACCTCCAGGTAGCCGGCGAGAGGTTGCAGCACATTGCTGACGCCTGCCATGTTCCACAC
This sequence comes from Myotis nattereri, assembly GCF_964212035.1. NCBI lineage: Eukaryota > Metazoa > Chordata > Mammalia > Chiroptera > Vespertilionidae > Myotis > Myotis nattereri. The sequence goes on along the minus strand of NC_138078.1, from coordinate 99,673,664 downwards.
CGCCCTCTGGTGGTCAGCGCACATCATAGCAAGTGGTCGAACTCCTGGTCTCTTGGTCAAAGAACTGCCTGAGGGGACAATTTGCATATTAAGCTTTTATTTTATAGGATTATATTCTATTATATTACATATAGTTTTCTCCATTTTTATTAGGGAGCAGGTCAGTGGAGCTCCTCTAAAAAAATCTCTTCAAATACATCAAATTAAATATGTAGAATTTCCAAGATATTCAACTATATTGAAACACAGCTTTTAAAAAACACACTCTTGATATATTAATATATGTACTTTTAAATTAAATAAGATACAGTGATAAGTCTAACAAATACTATAATTCCAAAATAGTGATTATTACAAACTGTATTTGAAAATATCTGGTAAATTTTATTATAATTTGAAAATGTCTATAATTATTACTGTAGAAGAATTACATGGACAGCTAAAATGACTGTAGTTTGTTGCTTACATTCATAATTAAAGAAAATGCTACATTTCTTTTTTTAATTTTTTCTTTATTTCAGAGAGGAAGGGAGAGGCAGAGAGGGATAGAAACATCAATGATGAGTGAATCATTGATCAGCTGCCTCCTGCACGCCCCGCACTGGGGATTAAGCCTACAACTCGGGCATGTGCCCTGACCAGGAATCAAACTGTGACCTCTTGGCTCATAGGTCAACTCTCAACGACTGAGCCACGCCAGCCATGCAGAAAATGTTACATTTCAACTAGAGATTATTAAAAATTAAGATGTAGACTTTTCCCTTACAAATTTATGAGCCCTTTGAATTATATTTATTGACTTTTTGGGGGTCCGTGGACACCAGCTACAGAACCCCTGCTCTAAATGCTACTTGGTATGGGGATAAAGAATAAGGCATCCTAAAGAATCTCATTCTGTTCTATGGTTAATAAAGAAATACTAAGGTACAATTAATATTTAGGCTATTGCAAAATTTAAATGTCTTTTTTCATAGTTTCCTTAATCTCCATTCCTCTTTATCTTAACAGCTAAAATCATGATCTATATTTTTGTAATTTCTTTCTCTATTGTGTTTTTCCTTGTTCATATCTAACCCATCTTTTCTCTCTTAAATGTCTAAAATGTTTCTGTTAAAATTCTCCTCCATTCTTGTTACCATGGCCACCTTACACAATCCCTCTTTACTGTCTCCAAAATTGCTTGCTATCAAGAATGAAACCTTATTATCCTTCTCTGAAAAGCTCACTGCAACATCACTTTGTTTAAGCTCTCATTTCTTCTCCTCCCACAAGGGTTGGCTCAAGATGTTACTTGTGCAGTCCAGGGCTGAAAGCTGAAGTTACTAATAATCCTCTGATGTTTTCAATGAAAAATCCTAACACTTGGATCCAAGAAAAAACTAATTCCATCATAGGCTCAAAGGAGATGTTATTCTGGACAAAATCACACTTCCCTTCTTCTTTGTTATTTTGGTATATCACTATTATTTGGAATACTATTATCTTGATACTCTGTTAATCCTTTTTTCATTGACCTAACCAGTTTCTTTCCTCCCACTTTTCAAATCCTGCCTAAAAATGTCTTTGATTTTTTAAAGTATTTCATTCACTTTTTCTTTCATTTTATCTGGATAAAATCAGTGATTAATTCATAAATCCAACTGTCAACCCTTGTCCCCAGAATATTTTTCCAGTCCACCCTTGTACAACACGCAATTTCAACTTGAGAGATCCTACCCTAGTTCATTTAATAAAATCGCTAACTAAATGCAAGTCTCTATACATGTATGTACTACTTGCTAAGGCCATTTAATTACATGTCAGTCCCTTAAACACACAATTTGACTTTTTAGCCAGTTTCTGTAGTAATACTATCAGAGGGCTGCTGTCGTTAAATAGAAAAGATAATATGCATAGGTAAGTGATGGGAGAAAAGAACAATGAGAAATTCTGTTTACTTCTCAACAGGTAAGGTTATTCTTTATTTCTTTTATTAAAGGCTTTTATAGGCAAAATATGGCTGTTGGGAAACATTCAACATAACAGAACTATTTCTGTGCCCAGGTGGATGGCCCATTTTAATATTGCTTTATCAACTGGTTATACAAATTCTCTACAATAATAACTCTGTATATGTGGTAGCCTCTTTCTATAATAAAAATACCTGGTTCCCATGCTGTTTGCATAATGTTCAGAAAAGGAAAAAGAGTTAAACTGAACTGTAAATAGGCTCTTTAATGCTCAATTGTCCTGGCATTAAGTAGAAATTTCCACTAATCACTATTATTCTTCTCATTGCATTCCTAAAATATTTCCCACTCACCCCCAAAAAACGTCACACACACACACACACACACACACACACACACACACACACACACACACAGCCCTAGCCTCCCAATTAGCTGAAATAAAACAATAAATCCTGAGGTAGATGTTATGTGCATAATACTTCTCATATCTCTCTTGTAGGCCAGGGTAGGAATAAGAGTCTTAGAAAAGCTTCAATAAAGCAAAGATCTTTTTTAAAATATATTTTTATTTATTTCAGAGAGGAAGGGAGAGAGAGAGAGACATAAAAACATCAATGATGGGTGATAATCATTGATTGGCTGCCTTCTGCACACCCCTTACCGGGAATTGAGCCCACAATTCAGGCATGTACGCTTGACCAGAATTGAACCAGGAAGCCTTCAGTCCCCAGGCCAATGTTCTATCCACTGAGCAAAACCGGCTAGGGCCATAAAGCAACATTCTGCTTTAATAAACTAGATGGAGATCCTTTGATCCAGGTAAAAACCAATGTTTGGAGAATGGGAGAGGAGAGAGTGGTATGTTGACACTTTCTTTCTGTTTGGACATATTGAGTTTTAGAGTCTGGAAGAATATTGTGGAGATGTCCAGCAGGATGTTAGAAATCCATGTATATTTGTATTTCACAAGTTTTACATCAAGACTCACACTTTTAGATATTTATGGTGTTGATCAGAGCAGAAAGTTTTGCCTAGAGAACTGCACTAGGGTAATAAAAACAATATGTGAAAAAATGAATTCATAAGTTTATTATTATTTTCTTCTTTTGGGCACTGCCTTTGGTTCAGTCTTTGGCCCTTAAAGCATATAAGTTTTGGAAGCATTTGGCTCTAGATAGCATACATTTGTTCCTAACATTGTTTTACATAACAAAATATGGACTTACATTCATGTTATTATGACATCATGAGCACCCAATTTTGCCCTCAATTTTCCAGAAGCAACATTTATTACCTCTGCTATTATTTTAATCTAATCATTTCCTCTGAGCTTCAGAGTTCAGCTACTTTTCCAGGATGTTGAAATCAGAAGGCTGGCCTCTTACAGATAAAGGAAAAAGATGTTTAATCATCTTTAAGAATGAAGCATATCATATTTCTAATGACACTAATGAAGTCAATAAAATTGGATAATCTAATTGTCTCTCACCCGAAAGAAATATTCTTAGCACACTTTTTACATATCTACTATTACATAGATAATTTAGGCAAAAAGCTTTGGCTTTTACATGAATTACTTTGGATTGTTATGTAGTTATTTACAGCATGAATTATCCAGATTAATATAGTGTGGGTCCATGAAAGAAAAGCAGGCTGACTTCAAATGGATACGGTAGTAGGATTTTATGCATTAGATGCATGCTATTCATCACTGCTGCCTTTGATGTTTGCAAATAACACCCTTTATGGAAAACACAGAAGACATGGTACATAGAGCACTTAAGGATCTTTACACCCAAATCTAAATGAAAATAATGGAATAGAGATTACTTTATAGGCTTTGATGAAGAATTACACAGCCCATATCAAATATTTTAGTGATGCTAGCTTTATTCCTGTGTTGGTTACTTTCTGGAACCATAGTGGTAATCTTTGCAATAGACATTATACACAATGTTTGTCAGGAATGGAAATTGAAAGCCAAGTTGATTTAATAAGTGGATTAAAAGTAAGATGATCAGATGGCTCATATGGGTCCAGCCTATACCAAGTATGGGAACACTTTAATTGAGTGGTTAAGAAACCACAAAAAGTCCCACATTGGGGTTAATTCAAGGGTCAAGTTACCCTAAATTAGTTAAAGAAAAGCCATTATGGGCTTTGGAAGGTTTTACACGTTGTAATACTTAAATTAGACCTAAAATATACTTTTGTGAAAAATAACAGTCAGCTGTAATGAAAACAAAGAATTCACAAATGTTCTCTATGGGTTCTGACCTTTCTGATCCTGAACTTGCAAGAAAAATTTGAAGAAATAGGCCAGGATTTGTGTTCCCTCTTTGAACTGGTGTTAATGGGGAAAGCCTGAACATAATTCTCCTGGTTGCCTTTGTCCTGGTTGTAGCAATGCCACTTTGACTACTTGGCAGACTCAACAAAATATTAAGGAATTGTCCTATCCTGCTAATTTGGCCCATGATGACTGGTTCACAAAATGATAACTTGAATTCAAGAGGAGATTGTATTTGCTGTATGCATCCACACTACTAACAATTCCATACTTGATTAACCATAGCTTCTGAAATGTAATTTTCAAATGCATATACATCTCCCACTCATGCTATTCAAAGGAAGTTATGTACAGTCAGCCAATGACTTAGGAATTACCTCATCAATATATACAGTTGATTGACACTAGAAACCTTGATCAATATTGAAAGCAGTAGTCAAATTTGGTCCTGAAGTATATAAGGATTCCAATGAGTAGTTATTAAAAACACTTTTCATGACATGTATAATAGTACTTTTCAAGTTAAATGGTAAATTAGGTTGGAAAATGTAAAGACATTCCATCTGTCCAAGTGATCCTAAAGATTCACAGCAATACTTACAGCAATAAAAAGTGAGTCTATCACTAGGGTCACATTGTCTGATGGTTAATTTGTATTTAAAATAAGTGGCATTGTTTATAATCATCCACATCTCTGAAATAGACTCTGAAATCCTGCTGAATGGAAACTTGACTATGGACATCTATTAGGAAAAATCCTAGAAGCTACTTGTAATATTTACAACAACATCAATGTGGGAAAAGCAATAATAATACACATGGCCAACCCCATGATCTCTTAGGAGTGGGGGTACCAAAGTTCAAGCCTGGACACGAACATAAGTTGATAGAAGAAGTGATGCAAAATGAAGATTTTTCAGAATTATTAGAGGGAAATACAATTTTGTATAGTATGATTTTAAAATTATTTGTAGCTTTTAAACCTTAATTAAATATGTAAGTTGCTTATCTAATGTGGCCCTGAATTTGAGCTTTCAGAAGCAATTGAAGTTCTCCACTTTAACTTCTTTTAGGTTTACTTCCTGTGATGGATAATTTTATTTGTCAACTTTATTGGGCCATGAGTGCCTATATATTTGGTCAAAGATTATTCTAAGTGTTTCTGTAAGGGTGGTTTTTTTATGATATTAATATGACATCAGTAAACTGAGTACAACAGATTGCCCTTCTTAATATGACTGGCCTGCAGCCACTAGGTTGACAGCCTGAATAAAACAACAGGCTAACTCTCCCTCCCTGCTCTCCGACTGCTTTTAAGCTGGAGCAATTTTTTTTTTCTTTTTTTTTTTTTTTTCCTGACTGGACTCAAACTGAAATATCAGCTCTTCCTGGGTCTTGAACCTGCTGGACTTCAGACTGGAACTATGCTATCAGCTCTACTGATTCTCAGGCCTTTAGACTAGGACTGGAACTATACCATTGGCTCTTCTATTTCATACAGGATGTCCAGCTTGCTGACATACCCTATGAATCTTGGGATTTGGAATTTGTCAGCCACCAAAATCACATGAACCAAATCCTTATAAGAGAATTCTCTCTCTCTCTCTCTCTCTCTCTCTCTCTCTCTCTCTCTCTCTCTCTCTCTTCTCTCTCTCTCTCTCTCTCTCTCTCTCTCTCTCTCTCTCTCTCTTTCTCACTCTCTTATCTATCTATCAATCTATCTATCTATCATCATCTATCTATCTCTATCTCTATCTCTATCTCTATCTCTATCTCTACATTTAATCTATATCTATATATCATCTTCTGTTGGTTCTGTTTATCTTGAGAACCCTGATTTTTAATTACCCTTTGAGAAATTCCAATCCTCTTATCTTTTCTTTGAGTCTGCAGACAAAGGTGCTCTTTTTTTCTAAATGAAGACCCTCCATTTAGACCTACCTCTTTAACACATCTAACCTCTTTCTCCATTGGCTCCTTGGCATATGGCTGCAAACATAGGCCTTTTTTCATCTAAATAAAAAACATTGTTTGAGCCTCCATCCCCCCACTGCACTCACATGACACCCTATCTTAGCTCCCACCTACTGCCTCTGTTTTCCGTTGTTAAATTTCATAAGTTGTAGAGTATCTGTGTTTTCAATGATTCATTGCCACCACATGCTTAATACCCTACAATAAGGCTTCTATGCCCATAAAATGAAAATGGTTTTTCCAGAATTTCTTTATTTTCATTTTTATATCATTTTCATTTTTCAATTATAGCTGACATACTGAGAAATCAGCTAACAGTTTTATGGGAACTCCCTCATAGGTAACAAACTGCTTTCCTCTTGCTGCTTTTAAGATTCTCATTTTGTCTTTAACCTTTTGCATTTTAATTATGATGTGTCCTGGTGTGGGCCTCTTTGGGTAAATCTTGTTTGAGACTTTCTTTGCTTCCTGGACTTGTATGTCTATTTAATTCACCAAGTTAGGGAAGTTTTCTGCCATTATTTTTTCAAATAGGTTTTCAATTTCTTGTTCTCTCTTCTGGCACCCCCATGATGCGAATGTTGGCGTGCTTGAAGTTGTCCTAGAGCAGTGGTTCTCAACCTTCCTAATGCCGCAACCCTTTAATACAGTTCCTCATGTTGTGGTGACCCCCAATTTCATGTTACAAATTGAACATAATTAAAGCATAATGATTAATTACAAAAACAATATGTGATTACATATGTGTTTTCCGATGGTCTTAGGCGACCCCTGTGAAAGGGTTGTTCAACCCCCAAAGGGGTTGCGACCCACAGGTTGAGAACCACTATCCTAGAGGCTCCTTATACCATCCTTACTTTTTTTGGATTGTTTTCTCTTTTTGCTGTTCTGATTGGGTGTTTATTTTGTTTGTTTGTTCATTTGTTTTTCTTCCGTCTATTCCAGTTTGCTGATATTATTCTTGGCTTCATCTACTCTACTGTTGATTCCCTGTAAATTATTCTTCATTTCAGTTAGTGTATCCTTTATTTCTGACTGGTCTTTTTTATGTTGTTGAGGTTTTCACTAAGTTCATTGAATATACTTACAACCAATGTTTTGAACTCTGCATGTAATAGATTATTTTTGTCCATTTTGTTTAATTCTTTTCCTTGAGTTTTTTTCTGTTCTTTCATTTGGGACATGATTCTTTGTATCTTCATTTTAGCTGACTCCCTGTGTTTATTTCTATGTATTAGGTAGAGCTGATATATCTCCCAGGCTTAGTAGAGTAGGCTAATATTGTAGGTGTTCTGTTGGGTCCATTAGTGCAGCTTTCTTGATCACCTAAGCAGGGCAGTCGAGGTGCGCCCCATTCTCTGTGGGCTATGTATACTCTCCTCTTGTACTTGGGCCTTGATTGCTGTTGGCATGTGAGTGGGAGAGATTTACCCCCAGGCCAATAAACTTCAAGAACTGGCTACAACTGCTGACCAACTGACCTGTGCATAGGCCTACATCATAGAGCAGAACTTACTTTTGCAGGGCTCTGGTGCTTGCTTAGTCTGCCCCTTGAGTGTGTGGCTTGTGGTGCTTTGATGTGGTCTGAAGCTGTCCACTGAGTGCACTGGCTCTGGGGCCTCTAGGGAGTTGCATGCCAAGGTCAGCTACTATTCATATTCTTCCTGGGGCCACCAGGAATGATGTGATCGGCAGATGGATGCTACTTGTGCCGGGCTTGGAGGAGTCCGGAAGAGACCAAGCTGTGAACCAAGGCCAGCTACTGCTAGTGCCAAGGCTTGGGCCACTTAGTGAGAGGTATAGGACATACTGAGGCCAGATGCTGCTTGTTTGAGAGATTTTAGGAAAATCTGAAGCATGAGCCTAGACCCGTGGTCAGCAAACTGCGGCTCGTGAGCCACTCGTGGCTCTTTGACCCCTTGAGTGTGGCTCTTCCTAAGCCTTAGGAGTACCCTAATTAAGTTAATAACAATGTACCTACCTATACAGTTTAAGTTTAAAAAATTTTGCTCTCAAAAGAAATTTCAATCGTTGTACTGTTGATATTTGGCTCTGTTGACTAATGAGTTTGCCGACCACTGGCCTAGACAAACCATTCTATGGAAAAGCTACTGGAAACAGCTGGGCTGGGCCTGAAAGTTGGGTGGTAAGGGGCCTCAGGGAATCACCATGGCAGGGCACACAGTGTGAGCCAGTTTGATGGCACTCAGATATGGTGCCAGCCTGCCAGCCTGCCAGCCTGCCAGCTCTTTGAGGGTAGGACTCATGAAAGGAACAATGGCCTCTGCAGCACTTTTGTCTGGGAGAAAACTGCACTTTGGGATAAAGCCTCTCCCCACCCCGCTCTCATCCTGGTGCTGTACAATTCAGTTCTTCCTACTATGTCTCTGGTACCTTTTAAACTGCTGCCACAGCACTGGAGCTAAAAGGGAGTGGGACTTTTAAGGGGAACTGCCTGGCACTCCAGAATTCCTTTGTCTTTCTCAGCCTCAATCCCCACTGGTTTTTACAGACAGAAGTTCTGGGGACTTCTCTTCCTGGTACTGCAACACTGGGCTAGGGTGCCTGGTGTGAGGCTGGGACACCCCCTCCCCCTCACTCCTCAGGTGGGATCTCTGCACCCAAGATACCCTCCCAATTTTTATCTGCCACACATGGGTTTGGGACCAGCCTGTTCTGTATTTCCGTTTCTCTTACCAGTTTTGATATGACTTCTTCTGTAATTCCCTAGTTGTAGTCCAGAAATTTTCTAATCACTAATTTACCAATCTGAATTCTTGGGACAGAGGTCAGATTATAGTAGACTATGATATGGGAGTTGAGGAATTGGAGACAGTATTGGGCTATTTTCTTGGAAAGGGCAGACAACAAGGAGAAGAGAAAGAGAAAATTTGGGGCAGGGGTTCAAGTTGGATGGAAGCTTGTTTGCTTCAATGGAAAAAAAAAAACTGGCCTAAGTCTGCAGATAAAAGAAATGAGACATAATTGACAGAGAAAGAATCAGAGGAGATGAAAACGGAGAGAATCATTTCAACACTTGGGAAATGTTTCTTTTATAAACAGAGTGAATAAATTAATGATACCTAGAGTATCTATTACTTTTCATCCAACTGGAATACCTGATCTTCCTAGCCCTGTCATCATGGAAACAAGGGAATCCTAGATTCTGCTGCAATAGTTGTGGGAGAATTTTAATAGCAATTGCATTTTTGCAAAGGAAAAATAATCTCTAAATCCTGACTAGGCTTGGTTTAAAAGGGATTATTACTCTCAAGCTATACTACAGATTTAAATAAGCTTTCATAATCTGGTCTGGAGATCAAACTACCACTTACAACATTGTGTCTATGGGGAAATTCTCTCTCTCTCTCTCTCTCTCTCTCTCTCTCTCTCTCTCTCTCTCTCTTCTCTTCTCTTCTCTGAAAGTCATAGTATCCATATTGGAAACTAAGTGTTAATACTTGGGAGGCTGTCCACCTATTCCATTGACACCAACAGTGGGGAAAAATAACCTTGGGAATTCATAAAAAGAAATTGACTTCAAAATCATTTTTTCAAATCCCAAAAAAACCCCACCTTTTTGATTTGTGGACACATCTCAATTTAACCCAAAAGTGGCATTACTCAGCTTGTTTGGCTTTCACATTCACCACTATCGGCTCTAAATGACTCCTGTTCCTTAAAATCAATTGAACCTTCTCAGTAGAAATGCTTTTGGCCCTGAGTAAATTGCAAATAATGGATCATGGGCTCTAAAAGAAATATCAGAAAGAATTAACAAACATCATTTTGAACAATTATAGCCACTTCAGAATAAATTTATAAATTGCAATGGTACTCTGAAGGTAAGAAAAGTTATTTTGTTAAGTTCTAATATGTTTGTTTGTTTTTTTTAAAAAAAACATAGACTATATTTTATATTGTTTAGTAGTTGTCTTTTAAGGAATTGGTTCCTTTTCTGTCCAGCTAGATTGTAAGTGCTAAGAGCCAGGGACTGAAGTTTCTTTACAGTGCTATCTGTAGTCCAGTTGGGTGCTTTGCAAAGAGTTGATGTTTAATGAATGTTTTAGATTGATAATCAATATAATGCATGTTTTCTTGAGTCTGGTATTTATGATCTATGAATGTAGGTAGTAGCAAACCTCATCTGGGCTGTATTGAACAGAACATAATACTTACAAAAATCTTGCAAAAAATTTAAAGAAACATATAGAATAGATGATGGCATAGTGCCAAAATTAGCTTTTAACACAAAACAAATGAAAAAAATAGAGAAGACTAGAAGATGGAAAGAGATATTTCAGTTTTTGAGCATAAGAACAGAAATACATATTGAAACTTACAGTTCACCCAGCTTGTGTTGCTCAGTGGCTGAGCACTGACCTATGAACTACAAGGTCACAGTTTGATTCCAGGTGAGGGCACATGCCCATGTTGCGGGCTCAATCCCCAGTAGGGGGCATACAGGAGGCAGCCGGTCAATGATTCTTTCTCATCATTGATGTTTCTATCTCTCACTCCCTCTCTCTTTCTCTCTGAAATCAATAAAAAACTATATATTTTTTAAAAAAATAAACTTACAACTCAGTGGGGCAGTTTGTGTGTAACTCGCATTCTATGAGCTACTCCACCTTTCCCACTCAATTGTCAAACCTTACCAAACCTCCCAAATCCTATTCAGTTAACTGGATTCACATTTGACATTCAATTCATCAGCTCTTACTTCATTTTTCTGCTGGAAATGATTCCAGATCTCAAAAACAAATTTAGTTTCTTATTGTGAATTTCTGTAGTTTGTTTCTAAGTTGTCCTGAGTATATCCCAAAGAATGACATTTGCTCAAACTTATAAAAGCACGTAAAAATGCAAGTTAAACAAAACTAGTTCCCTAATGAAAAATCCCACAGATTGATATTTTAATACCTATTTCATATTTTTAAAACATGCAAATGAAATCTGATTTGTTATTGAAGAGGTAAAAGGAAAAATGATAATGTTAGCAAGAACAAGAGTACGAATATTCATGAAGAAGGACAAGCATATATTTCCCTAAAATGTAGTGCTCTTCTTCCCAGGGGAGGCCATCTGGCCTCTTCAATTGCTAGTTAAGTGTATACTACCTTATTGGGTTTCACCACAAGCTTTCTGGTTTCATCCTTAATCTTAAAGTTTTCTCTTAAATGTTTTCTGTTAATGATACAAATTGAAAACAACAGAAACAACTCATGTTTAAGCTGAATATAGTCTACCAGGACTCAAGCAAACACTTTTCATTAATATCGATAATCATTGCGTTACCCCAGAGAGGCAGAGATGATAACAACTCAGGCCTGGTCACGCACACAAACTGTTCTCTTGGCCATTGGAACAGCCAGGGAGCCAGCTAACTGCTTACTCCTTGCCTATGCTACCAGCACCTCAGATCCTGGATGTCTCTCAAGTAGAGAGGCAATAGTGTAAGAAACACTAATGACTCTAATTTCACACATATTTCCTCAAAGTGAATCATGATGATACTAGGCTGGAGTGAAAGAACCTTGCATTGCTTTACATCGAATGCAAGATTAACATTGACTTGATCAATATATGCATTTAAATCACTGGTTCATAACTCCAAGTTCTTCAGTTGACTATTTTATCAGTGTTTTGGTCCAAGCTTCTTTCCCTTAACTGCTTATTAGTGAAGTCTGTTCTCTACTCAGTCAAAATTTTCTTCTTTTATAAAAAAATATTTTTATTGATTTTTGAGAGGAAGGGGGATGGAGAGAGAGAGATGGAAACATCAGTGATGAGAGAGAGCCATTGATCGGCTGCTTCCTGCAGGCCCCCTACTGGGGATCAAGTCCACAACCCAGGCATGTGACCTGACCAGAATCGAACCCTGGTCTCCTGGTTCATAGGTTGAAACTCAATTTCCAAGCTATGCTGGCTAGGTCCAAATTTTCTTCTTAATAAAAGACTTTTCCCCTGGTTACTGTTTCACCAGTCACCTCTTACCTCATCTTATATCTGAGCCATAGTTACTTCTTTAGATAGTCCTCATTGCTCTGTTAATTTATTGCTAAGTTAATTTATTCTTCTGAAGAAGATAAAGACAGCACCTAGTTACCAGTTTTAATCAGATATATTTACTAACAAGTTTGCATGCAATTGTAACACATTAACTATACAAATAGTATAGATAGGACAGCATTTGCAAAGAATATCATGCATACTATTTGTGATATATGAGGAGAGTTTAGTTAGTAAATGAACTAATTTTTGTTATGTTATCTATTTATTTTATTTTATGGGTGTACAAAAATACACACACACATATATTTTATCTAATAAGAGAGAAAGATGCAAATTGACCATAACTCTGCTACACTCACAAGCCATGCCCACAAGCCACGCCCACAAACCAATCAGGAGGGAGTATGCAAATAAACCCAACCAAGATGGCGGCAGCCATGGAGCTGAAGCAAACAGGAGGCTTGGGTTGCCCCTGTTGATGAAGGAAGCCAAGCTTCCTGCCTGCCCTGGCCGGCTGTGGGCTCCACTCAAGGCTACAAAATTTCAATTATAGAAGATAAATAAATTCCAGATACCTGCTTCCAGCCGGCGTGGCCTCCGCTCAAGGAGGGTCTGGGAGCCTGGGTTGCCAGGGGCCGTGGCCAGTTTGCAAACAGCCATCAGCCCCTCACCCAGGCTGGCCAGGAACCCCAGTGGGGACCCCCACCCTGAAGGGGGTGTAACCAGCTGGCAAACAACCATCAGCCCCTCACCAGGCTGGCCAGGCACCCCAGCAGGGACCCCCACCCTAAAGGGGGTGTGGCCAGCCTTCAAACCACCACAGGCCCATTGCCCAGGCTGCCCCATGCCCCAAGGTAATCCCCACTCTGATCTGGTACACCCTTCAGGGCAAACCAGTCGGCCCCAAACCGTGCACCAGGCCTCTATCTACACTAATTAAAAGGGTAATATGCTGCCCTAACTGGTTTAGCTCAGTGGATAGAGCGTAGGCCTGCAGACTGAAGGGTCCCAGGTTTGATTCTGATCAAGGGCATGTGCCTTGGTTGCGGGCACATCCCCAGTAGGGGAGTGCAGGAGGAAGCTGATTGATGTTTCTCTCTCATCAATGTTTCTAACTCTCTATACCTCTCCCTTCCTCTCTGTAAAAAAATCAATAAAAATATATTTAAAAAATAAAAGGGTAATATGCTAATTAGACTGGGAGACCTTCCAGGAGACCTTCTGGATGTTCTTCTGGACAAAGCCATGGTGGCGGGGCCGAGATAGAGGCGATTAGAGGCCGAGAGGGGAGGGCAGTTGTGTTGTGGGTGATCAGGCTGGTGGGGGGCTGGGCCATTGGGGATAAGCAGACCAGCAGGGCGGCCAGTTGGGGGCAAGCATGCCATCAGTGGGGGTCAGTTGGAGGTGATCAGGACAGTGGGGGGGGCAGTTTGGAGTGAGCAGGCCAGCAGGGGGGCAGTTGGGGGTGAGCAGGCCAGTGGGGAGGGAAGGTAGGGGTGAGCAGGGGGGTAGTTGGGGGTGATAAGGCTGGCTGGGGGGGAATTTGGGGGCAAGCAGGCCAGTGGCAGGGGGCAGTTGGGGGTGAGCAGGCCACCAGGCAGAGTGGTTAGGGGCAATCAGGCAGGCAGACAGGCAGGTGAGCAGTTTGGAGCCAGCAGTCCCAGATTGTGAGAGGGATGTCCGACTGCCGGTTTAGGCCCGATCCCTGTAAACCGGCAGTAGGACATCCTTCGAAGGTTCCCAGATTGGAGAGGGTGGAGGCCGGGCTGAGGAACACCCCCTCCCCCGTGCACAAATTTCATGCACCAGGCCACTAGTGTGTGTGTGTGTGTGTGTGTGTATGTGTGTGTGTGTGTGTGTATGGCTAGCATTAGAAAACATTGATACATTGATTACTCAGACTTTATTGCCTAAGATAAGATTAAGGTTTCTAAACATGAGGGGAGATAATGCTTAATGAAGTAAATAATAGTATAGATGGTAACACATATATGGAAAGGTCATTAAAGTGATATTCAAAATACCAAAGTGTGGGAAATATTTGCGTGATTATTAAGAACTCTTCCAGCCTGGCCAGCATGACTCAGTGGTTGAGCATCAACCTATGAACCAGAGGTCACGGTTCGATTCCCAGTCAGGGCACATGGCCGGGTTTCAGGCTCGATCTCCAGTTTGGGGCATACAGGAGGAATGAATTATTCTCTCTCATCCTGAATGTTTCTATCTCTCTCTCCCTAACCCTTCCTCTCTGAAATCAATAAAAATGTGTTTACAAAAAAAGAACTCTTCCATGTCTTCATGCCTCACTCTGCCACTTACCGGCTATGTGACTTTGAAAAAGCCCTCCTCATTTATCAGTGTTCTCATTCATGAAATGCATTGATAACAGCACTTACCTCATGGAATGAAAAAGAAAAAGGAGTAACATTCCTTCCTGAAATAGAAATATCTAAATTAAGATTGAGACCTAAATTTGGTCTTTCAAGCTAGTATGAAAGGAAGGGAAACTATAGGTACCAGGCAAAAAATAGCAACAATAGCGGAGGCATTGGTGGAAGTAATTTGAGGGAGGGTAATTGTTTGAGGCTTTGCTCAAACAATCTCTCATGATATCAGAAGCAAATTTTTGTAAGATATTGAAATAATAGATTGACTTGCATAACACACTTCCATCTGGAATAAGAGACTGCTCTTTGAACAACTTTTATATTTACATATTGCTTTTAAAGTTATATGTTTCTTTTTTACAAATTTATCTTTATTGCTTAAAGTATTATAGATTCCCCCCCTTTTTTCCCTCATTGACCCCCTCCACCCCTCGCCCACCTCGCCCAGGCCTTCACCATACTATTGTCTGTGTCCATGGGCTGTGCATATCCTATATGATAAAAGGATAATATGCAAATCGACCAAACTGTGGAATGACCGGTTGCTATGATGTGCACTGACCACCAGGGGACAGATGCTCAATACAGGAGCTGCCCGTTGGTGGTCAGTGTGCTTCCACAGGGGGAGTGCCACTTAGCCACAAGCTGGGTTCACGGCTGGTGAGTGTAGTGGCAGTGCTGGGAGCCTCTCCTGCCTCCACGGCAGCGCTAAGGATGTCCAACTGACAGCTTAGACCTGAGGGCGCAGGCCAGACTGAGGAACTCCCCTCCCCCCGAGTGCATGAATTTCATGCACCAGGCCTCTAGTATGCATATAAGTTCCCTGGTTAAATCTCTCCTTGTTTCCATGTCTGTTTCTCCCATCAACTTGTGAATAGCAGCTACATTTTCTCATCTTTGTATCTCAATACATAACAGTGTTTGGCCCAATATAATGGTTCAATAACTGGCTGTTGAACTAAAAATAACAAGGCTGATTATTTTTCTTAAAATTTAAAACCCTTAGGACCCTGCTAACTTTATGATGTAATATGCTATGTGTTCACTGGCTTATTAATAATAACAGAGATTCACTTCTTGACTTTCAAATGGCTTCAGACTACTAGAAGAGTGTCTATGTGTGTGACTGAGCTTGGATATAATGAAAATGGAAAGATGTCTAGGTGAATATAAGGACTGAAATGGTGAATATAATACAAAGGAAAATGATGTTATTCTCCAAACAAAATAAGAACTTTGAGAAATCCGTGGGGAGGGAAGAGAAAACTCCACTACCCATAGACAACAAACTCCATATCTCATTTCCACAACTTACTTAACTGATAAGAAGAGATTTTTATCATTTCCTCAATGAAATTTGGTAATTGTGGCATGATGCCTGAAAACACAGTATCTCCCCACATTAAGTGTTCTACTTTCCTTTATGATTTCAGTGAATGAATAAGGAGGGGAAGATAATAATTGCCATTGCCTACTAGTCTTTCAAAAAATATCAAGACTGCTGAAACATGGAATCATATTACTTTAATCTCTATTAACTAGAAAAGATTTAAAAAACACCACACACCACCCTGATGATTGCTCTGTTATAGATAAGCTATAGAAAACACCATACTGTTCACTCATAATGTCAGCTAATAGATAAACATATCTAAAGATTGAGGTCTTATTTTATGACATTTGGAGTTAGAAAACAAATCAATTACTCCATTATTTTTCTAGCCCTTTGACGCAATCTCAATAGGTTTCCTGCTAGCTCATAAGTGGACAATTTTGAGGTATAGAAATATCATGTAAGACTGTGAGACCCCTTTTAATAGTATATTTCATAAAAGCTTATCCTAATAATTACTTAGAGTTTTAACAAACACCAACTAGAGATTGTGGCTTCCTGATGTGGGCATAACTTGATTAAAGTTGTATCAAGACATGGACACTACCTATTTCACATGGTAAATTAACAATAAAAGTCTTATGGTAAATAGGAAAAATAAATATTTTAGATACTAGTTATTGCATTGTGGCCAAATCAAAGATCTAGAGATAAAAGGCTAAGCACTCAAAGATCTATTTAATATTTTCTTCTTTTATATATAAACATTGACATTATCTATATATATATATGATATATGAAAATATTTGAGAAACATACCTAAAAGGACTTTCTAGTCACAAATCTCCTTAAATTTTGTTTTCAATTTTATGCTATGGTAGACACCAGAATGTCTACAAAAAAAAAAAAAAATCCCATACAAACAAAAGCCCAAATTTGAGACATCCCAATGGCAATCCACTTCTTAACTTGATGTGGTTGAAAGAACATCATTTTAACCTAAGTTATCGCCTCTGACATTTCAAAAAGCAATAAAAGGAGCAGAGTGGGAATCAGGATGCCTAGATGCTAATCCTTAGCTGTATCTTTAACTTGCTTTACTCTGTCTTTTTGACCTTTTGGAGACTTGTTTTTCCCATTAGTATACCAAAAACAACATCTGCTTCACAGGAAGGGTTTGAAAATTAATGAAATGTCTGAGAAGTACTTGAATATCAGGTGTTCTGTTAATTCTAGGTACTGTTATTCAATATTAAAATTCATTACCCTTCTCAAGCCTCCTAACTAACCTGCTGCATCTGTGATCTGACCTTGGCACATAGGTGTAAAAAGAAAATGTCAAACTGGACACCATGTTCTCGGTTTAACCAATCATGGTGAACTTTCATTAGTAACTATCCAGATTTTTCTTCTTAAAAGTTTTTTTTTTTTATTCAGAATGTTGAACAAGTATTCATTACGAGTGCATGATCAACAGAAATAGGTATTTTTCAAATTGGTTGCTCTTGAATCTGAGCTCTTAACAATACTAATAATGAAGGATTCCCACATGTCTTTTTAAGAAAGGCTACCCTTGGTCAATTTTTATTCTTTTTCTGGAGAAGAACCAAAATGAATAAATAAATAATAAATAAATAAATAAATAAATAAATCTTCTGCAATAACTAAAGTACCATAAAGGAGTACATATTACAGAGATGAAGTTGCAAATTAACACAATAAAGATCATACAGATAATTTTCCTGGTAGTTTTGCCCTGTACCTGACAATTCCCTGGAGGAATATATTTTTTGTTTTAATAAACTAAAATAATATGCCCTGAAATAATGACAATAATAAAAATGATTTTTAAGCAGATAATTTTTATATATAATCTCATTTGATACATGTTAAGAATATTTCTATGAGACAAATGTTAGTAGCTCAGTTTTCAAATATAGAAACCAAGGCTCAGAAAGCTTTGCTACCTTGCTTGTGCTCATAGATTTAGTGAATGACAGATCTCATATCTAACCCAAATGATCTGACTACAAATTTCATGTATTTTCCATTGTATTGTGATAGCTGAATACTTTATATACAGGGTGTCCCTCCAAAAAATGTATACATAGTTTAATAGCTGATAGCTCAATTTTGAAAATAAAATGTATTTTAATAGACACTGCCTTTATAATTATTCAAAGTGTGTGTATACATTTTTGGATACTCTACATATGTTCCGAGGTCTCCACCCTCCCATTACCAAAAAAAAAAGTCTTAACAGTATATCTGTAGCTCTCTGTTGAACCAGAATTCTATTCAAATTGCTTTTCAGTGAGGATTTCTATAGGGTTACCTATTTGGTTACCCAATTTGCTTTGCCCTTATGAGTCTGTCTTTGATTACCTTTTTCAGAACTAGGATCATAAAACATTAAATAATACAGCTTTCAAGATTTTTTCCTGTTGCTCTGCATATATAGCCTTCCATCAACTCCATCACATGCTTTTTTTGTGCATCTCCTTTTTCTCTATATATTTCTTTTTTCTCCCTCTGTTTTCACAAATTCTTTTGATTTTTTTCCTCTAAGGTCCTGTCCCTAGTAATGTTTCCACTTGAAATATAGCTATTTCCTATAAGAAATTCCAGAAAATGAACACTACCACCAAGTACCATATGCTGTAGCTTCAGCAAAAAGACCTATCACAAAAGACTGTTTTCAGTTTTAACAATGTCCCTGCTGCCTGGGGAGCCAATTCTTCCACATAATGTGTTGTTGTTTTTTTCAACTTGAGCATCTTAAAACACTTATCCTAACTTTGTCAATAAAGTCTTGTTTTCTCTTCTTTTTTTTTGGGGGGGGGGGGGCAAGGGCGGGGAGGGAGAGAATATGAAGCAAGAAACTCCTGGTGGAAAAAAGGGCAAAAAGTTAGCCAAGTAACTAAACGAGGGGAAAGTTGAAGGGGAAAGACTTTAAGAAAACATTCTTAGTATGGGTGGTTAAGTAGCAACCGAGATAAATATAGGACACAGGTGGTCAGCATGTGTTTTGAGCAAAGACAACACTATCCCAAAGACAGAAACATTCCTTTAAAATAATTGCTATTTGCTATATAGGCTCAGAGGGGTAGAGGTGAAGTTTTCCTCCAGGCAATTGTTTCCATTGTGTCAGGTTGTGTTACATCAGCAAAGCCTGGCTAACATTTTGTCTGGTCTGTAATAGGACTATATTTTAATTCCGCTGCCACACCAACCAATCCCAACATGCCTGAAATCATAACTTAGTCCAGGGAACAAAAGCACTGCCTGGCACAGTGCCTCTTGGCATAAAACACATCCTCCCTTATCTAAAATATAGTCTTTAAACTAAAAAGAAAGCACCCCTGTGAATATCAGCTGCAATGTTTTTCTAGCAAGTGTAGAAATTCCAGGTGACTCCATTTTGGCCCTCTTACAAACTAGAGAAGAATTATTGCTTTCTTCATCTTGTTGTCCTGATGTGTCCTCCAGAGGTGTAGCTAAAAATTCATCAATCGACAGATGGCTCTGGAAGAGATGAGTCCAATGGTTAACATATCTCCCTAGGAAAACCTTTACTATTGATCACTATGGTAATCCAAACCTGCTCATCTGCCTCTGGACTCATATGACCCAGGATGTGTTGCCTAATTAGAGAGCAGAAACTCTCCTTGGTTCCTAACCTACTAGCAAAGATAGTCTTATGGTACAAATGAGTGCTATTTAGTCACATAGTCATTTATTCATTGAACATTTAGCCATTATTAATTAAATGCATATCATCTATTAGTATGTTGTCCTAGGTTCAGAGTGGCATTATGGAATTTATACTTTTAAGTCATGATATAAATCTAAGTGGCACAGTCAGAACAAGGCTTGAGTTGTCATACCATTAGGAAATTAACAAATTTGCCTCATTACACTGAACATGAAAGACCTATTGGCAAGTCTCTGAATGACACAATTCAGTGCATTCTTAATTGTCTGCATGGTTCCTAGATCATGACTATTTGCTTGAGCGTGTTGAGGTGTGATGTTGACAGGTTGGAGAATGCTTCTGACTACAAATTTCTTACACTCGGCTTGGGAAGGTTTTCTGGTGAAAGGCGTTCTGGGGGAGGTGCTTCTGGTGGACTGAGCACATGTATTTACTTCTCTTCCTTTGGATACTTTCATTGAAATGATAGAAAATGTATTTTCAAAATAGTTAAACCATACAGGGTTAGAAAACAAGAAAGACATGCAGCAATAGCCCAGAAAACTTGAGGAAACCCTTAAAGATAGAAAGCAAATGAGATTAACAGAGGAAACAGAGGAGGGAAACCTACAACCCAGAACTAAGGTAGTAAGAATGCTTTCTTCTAAGATAGCTCCAAGAAGTGCCAAGCTCAGATTTAGGAAACACTAGAGCCTAAATGGGCCATGGGGCAATTTTCAGTGTAATTAAAGAACTGCATTCAGAACTGTTAGGCCAATAGAGCTCCCCTTCCTACCCACAGTCCTCCCTCCCATTCAAGGCAAACAGTGGCTGGCATATAGCCTTGCACCCAGGATTAAAGCTGGAAACTACATCTGCATTATAAAGAATGTAAACTACCTACCAGGAGTGGAGAGGCTCCCTGGATATTGGTGTTCAAAGAGGGTTTGAGGTAACTTTAGATCATCACAACAGATATCTATGAACCAATGATTCTCAACCCTGCTTGCATATTAGAATCACAGAGGAAGAAGTCAGGTTGAAAACAACTGCTCTAAAGCAGGCTTCCTAAATTTTAATGAGTATAGTAACCACCTGGGGACCTTGTTATAATGTAGATTTTAATCCTGCAAGTTTTAAATAGGGCCTGAGATTATGCATTTCTACAAAGTCCCCAGGCTCCTAAATTCCAAGGACCTAAAAGAATCACAAAAGACTTCACAGTTTCAAAACAGAATGCAATTAACCAACTTGTTGATATGAATGTAAAGGTATAAACACAAATTGGAAAGTGGCAAGAGGTTGGAGTGTAGAGATAAGTAAAAGAATGCTAATTTCATTATTTTTCACATCTGACCTTTCAGGATCAATAGACACTCTCTTAAGTTAAAATAAGAAATATGGATTTAATGTATTATTGAAATCTATTGTAAAACTCTAAAACTAATATAACAAATATGAGAGAGGAAAAGGAAATATGAAACTGAAATAAAATTTTCATCTCTCAAGATAATAAAAAATAACAGTCACTGAACTCTTGATATGTGCTAAACATTATTTTAAGCATCGTACATGTATATAATCTTCACAACAACACTGTGAGGCAGGTACAACTATTATTCCCATTTTTATTGATAAGCAAACTGAGGCTCAGGGAGATTATGGAATTGCTAAAAGCCACAAAACTAAGAAATAACAGACTCAGGCTCTCTAGCTTCAGAATCTATGCCATTAAGTCACTACAGTCTCCTGAATTGAAATGTCAACAGACGCTATTTAAAACACCCAAAATTGAAGCTTAAACATATTTATCTAATGCTAAATTTGAAACCCACTGAAGAATAAAAACTTAAGTGGTGTTTCTATCTGCAAGACTCAAGCGTAGCTGGGGTATGGAAGTGAGGATATTAATTTAACTTTTTACATTAGACACTTAAGAGTAGCTTGGAAGTGTTTTTGCCATGTACAAAGTTATTTTACTTTTTAAAAACAAGTTCAATGCTTTTTAATGCATTGGAAAAATAGGAAGTAAATACATCAATATATTGTTGGTAACTGTCTTCTAAGGATGCATGAGGGGCAGGGAATTATACGTATTTTCTTCTTTTTTGCAACCTCTGTGTTTTCTAAATTTTTCTGGAGCTATTTTAATGTTCTTAATAGTAGAACAAAGTTAAAATCTTAAAGTATAGGTCACATTGTCAGAAACAGTAGTGCCTGTTAATTCATATATTGAAAACCACTGGCACAGAAGAGATTGGAGGTGGTACTGAGATCCTTTTGGGACATTTTGACAAGCTAGCTCAACGAAGAAATTATCAGAATGACTCTTGAAAATCAATATGGCTTATTTTCAAAGTCATCTTGATTCCTTTGCTTCTCCATCTACTCCGAAATGAAAAAAGTAGGTACCTTTAATTGTCAAATAACTTGTCACAAGCTATACTCTTTTACAGTCTTTTAAATATCAGAAGCAATTTGAGGACATCAGAAATAGCTTCTCTCTAGAACTTTCATGCAAACAGATCTCAGATATGCTACATTGAGCATGGCCAAGATAACAAGAAAGCTGACTTCCTGAAAAACACTACAATTCCCCCACACAAGGCATTCTTTATGGACAGATAATTCATCTTGACAGCTCTGAAGGTCTTAAATTCCTTGGGTAGTTCCCTTATGGATACCTCCCTCCTGGCTTAGTTCAAGATGCAGTATAATCTGAGATCCCTTGTAGTTAATTGTGCATTTTGATCAACCTAAAGGGCTGAATCTGAGAGATCTTTCAGCATTAAAATTTCCAATAGAGGTGACTAAATGTAACCTAGAATTTGAAGGGACAGATGGTTTAGGATATCCATACTCAATGGATATGGTCCTAGTAACTCAGCCAGTAACTCCAATGGAGTCTAATTAATGACATGATACAGAGTTTACCTCCTCCTGACTTGGAAAATAATCCCTAGCAAGATTTGAGAAGTACAAATAGTAAAGAAATAGTCAAGGAGCTACTTATGGTTCTTCTTTATAATAGGATTCATTTGACAATTGGTACAGAATTCTTATATATCGATAATATAGCTCTCTAGTGGCAAGCAAGCAGCAATGTCAGTGTGGTCTGATTTGGGGGGTCTAAACGGAAGTAGGAAGAGATGACTGATGTTTACTTCACCACTGCATCATATACACAGAAACCAATAATTTCTTAATTTAGAATGAGTCCATATGCTGATGAACCAAACTACATATATTTTTCTCAGTAGACAATGATTAACCAAATTACGTACCTTTTTCTTAGTAGACAATGTGAAACTGGGGACAAAGTTGGAGAAACCACTTTTTATTATAAAAGAAGATATAGGATCAGTGGTCTGCTTCCATTTCAAGAAGTCAAATAAACAAGAGTCAGTTAAACCTGAGTAAGCAGAAGAAAAAAAAAATAAAATCAACAAGATAGAAACTAATAGTATAAATTAGCAACAAAGCCAGAAATTGGTTTTTTTTAAGATTAATAAAGTGAATAAGCACAGAGTAAAATTTAACAAGAAGAAAAGGACACATAAACGATCAATATCAAAAACGCATGAGAAAATATCCCCATAGATTATGCAGTTGTTGCAAAGATAATGAAATAATATTATGTCCAACGCTATGCCAATAAATTCAATAACACAGACTAAATGAATACAATTTTTAAAGTCAAATGCCAAAACTAATACTAGAAGTAGAAAAATCTATATTTGTTAATGAAATTGAATTAATAAATTAAGCAACTTTCCACAAATAAAGCTCCAGGTCCAGATGTCTTCACTAGCGAACTCTATCAAACATTTAAGGAAGAAGTAATACCAATCCTATACAGACTCACTCAAAAAATAAGAGTATTTCCCAGTTAGTTTATGAAACCAGTATAAATTTGAAACTAAAACATGACATATAATAATGAGAAATTATACACAAATATTACTCCTGAACATAGATACAAAAATCTTTAACAAAATATTAGAAAGTCAGATATAGAGTTATATAAAAAGGATGACATATCCTGGTCAAGTGGGGTTTATTATAGGCACAAAAGTTTGGTTTAACATATAAAAATTGATCACTCTTTATCAGATTAAAAGAGAAAAATCCTATAATCATTTTAAAGGATGCAAAAAAAATTAGCAAAAGACAACAAAACTTAGGAATTAATTTGGAAAATGATGTGTAAGATCAATAAACTAAAAACTATAAAACATTGCTGAGAGAAATTAAAAGATAAATAAAAAGAGAAACAAAAGATGTTCTTGAATAGGAAGAGTTAGTATTAAGATGTCAATTCTCCACAAACTGACCTAGAGATGCACTGTCCAATATGATAGCCACTAGCTACATGTGTAATTATAAATTAAATATAATTAAAGTTTTGAAATCATTTTTTGTGTTTATACTAGTATGCACATATCAATTACTCAACTGCCACATGTATCTAGTCACTAGTGGCTACCTTATTGGACAGCAGAGATACAAATATTTTCATCATTGCAGAAAATTCTGTTAACATTGATTCATTGAAATCATAAAAACTTAATTATTTTTTAGAAGTTTGCACATTGACTTTAAAATTTATTTGGAAAGGCACAGGATCTAGAATGCACAGCTTGAAAAGGACAAGGAGAAAGTACTCACACTACCAGACTTCAAGACTTTGTACAAAGCAACAGTAATCCAGACAATGTGAACTGGAGACAAGATAAAAAAATGATAACTGGAAAAGTAGAGCCCAGAAATTGGCCCACACATATGATTTTCAAAGAGTGCAAACCAGTTCACTGAAAGAGGAAAATCTCTTCAACACATGATGCCAGATAATTGGCTATCCATATGGAGGAAAATCCTAGGTTACTACCTCACACCATACATGAAAAATTATTGAAAATGGATCATAGACCTAATCACAACAGTTAAAACTATAAGGCTGCTAAAATAATATGTAGAATAATATTTTCTCAAAGTTGTTGTAGGTAGAGTTTTCTTGGGGAGAACACAGAAAGCATCAACCATAAAATAAAAAATTAATATAATTTACTTCATTAAAATTAAAAATTCTGCTCATCAATAGACAACTCATTAAGTAAATGAAAAGACAATCTGTACACTGAGTGAAAATATTTTCAACATAGAACAGGCAAATGACTTGTATCCAGAATAGAAAGAATTCCTGTAACTTACTAATAAATAAAAATCAACCCTGTAAAACTGGGCAAAACACTTAAAAAGACACTTCACAAAACAAGATATATATGAAAAACAATTAGAACATTAAAGGATGCTAAATATCAATGGTCATCAGGAAAATTAAAATCCAAATCTGATGTAGCAATACAAACTGGAATTGCTAAAAACAAAACAAAAAATGACAACACCAAATGTTGCAGGGGATTTGGAATAACCAAAATACATTGCTATTGGGAGATAAAAACGGTACATCTTTGGAAAACAATTTAGCAATTCCCTATAAGGGTAAATACCTATCTACCATATAACAAAGTGCATCCACTCCGAGACAGTAATCCAAGAGACATGAAAATATCTCCTAGCTAATAAAAGAGAAAGATGGTAATTGGCGTACAACTGCTACCCTTCCCATTGGCTAATCAGAGAGATATGCAAATTAACTGCCAGCCAAGATGGCGGCTGGCAGCCAGGCAGCTTGAAACTAACATGAGGCTTGCTTGCTTTAGTGACGGAGGAAACCAACGTTCCCCGCCTGCCTTGCTGGCCTCTGAGCCTGCAGTTTAAGAAACATTGTAACAAATATAGAAGCTAAACAAAACCCCAGAAACCTGCTTTCAGTGAGCCCAGGATCTCAGAGCTGGAGTTGATACAGAGTTTCGATTATAGAACCTAAACAAACCAGATACCTGCTTTTAGGAGCGGAGGCCTCAGAGCTGGAGCCAGAGTTAAAGCTGGCCCAGAATAAAAAAGAAAAAAGAAAAAAAGGAGCAGTTTGGAGCTTCAGTCCCAGGCTGAAAACAGCCCTCAGCCCCTCACCCAGGCTGGCCAGGCACCCCAGTGGGGACCCCCACCCTGAAGGGTGTGTGACCAGCTGCAAACAGCTATCATCCCCTCATCCAGGCTGGCCAGGCACCCCAGTGGGGACCCCCACCCTGAAGGGTGTGTGACCAGCTGCAAATAGCCATC
Source organism: Myotis nattereri (assembly GCF_964212035.1). Taxonomy (NCBI): domain Eukaryota; kingdom Metazoa; phylum Chordata; class Mammalia; order Chiroptera; family Vespertilionidae; genus Myotis; species Myotis nattereri. The sequence goes on along the minus strand of NC_138078.1, from coordinate 99,647,836 downwards.
ATCCCCTCATCCAGGCTGGCCAGGCACCCCAGTGGGGACCCCCACCCTGATCCAGGACACCCTTCAGGGAAAACCAGCCAGCCCCCACCCATGCACCAGGCCTCTATCCTATATAGTAAAAGGGTAATATGCCTCCCAGCACTGGGATCAGCGGAGCCGAGAGGCCTCCCGGCACCGGGATCAGCGTGACAGGGGGCAGCGCTCAAACCCCCGATCGCCCTGCGGCTCTGTGTGTGACAGGCTGTGGTGCCCCAACCTCCCTCTCCACCTTGCTCTGTTCCTGACAGGGGAAGGCGCCCCAACCCCCTGATCGGTCCTGCTCTGTGCCTGATAGGGGGAGCTCCCCAACCCCATGATCACCCTGCGGCTCTGTGTGTGACAGGGTGCGCGCCCCAACACCCCACCCCACAGGACCTGCTCTGTGTGTGACGGGGTAGAGCCATAACCTCCCCATCGGCCCTGCCGTGAGTGTGACAGTGGTGGCGCCCCAACCCCCTGATCCACCCTGCTCTGTGTGTGACAGGGGGCGGTGCCCCAACTCCCCTATCGGCCCTACTCTGTGAGTGACAGGGGGGAGATCCTCAACCCCCTGATGGGCCCTGCTCTGTGTGTGACAGCGGGGAGCTCCCCAACCCCCTGATTGACCCTGCTCTGTGAGTGACAGGGGGGAGCTCCTCAACCCCCTGATGGGCCCTGCTCTGTGCGTGACAGGGGGCAGCGCCCCAACCCCCTGATTGGCCTTGCTCTGTGAGTGACAGGGGGTGGTGCCGCAACCTCCTCATCGACCCTGCCTTGAGTGTGACAGGGGGCAGTGCCCCAACCCCCCAATCGGCCCTACCCTGAGCATGACTGAGGGTGGCATCGCAACCTCCCAATCCGCCCTGCTCTGTGCATGACAGGGGGCGGCGCCCCAACTTCCCAGTGGGCCCTGCTCTGAGCCCGACCAGGGGCTGCACCTAGGAATTAGGCCTGCCCTCTGCTACCCGGGAGCAGGCCTAAGCCAGCAGGTCGTTATCTCCCAAGGGGTCCCAGACTGCGAGAGGGCACAGGCCGGGCTGAGGGACCCTCCCTCCCCCCCGAGTGCACAAATTTTTGTGCACCGGGCCTCTAGTATGTTTATAAAAAGTACTTACAAAATGATTCCATTAATATGAAATCCTGCAACAGAAAAATACTAACCTATGATGATAGAAATCAGATAGATCAATGGTTGCTTGGGGGTGATAGAGTTGACTAGAAGGTCATGAGGGGATTTTTTTAGGGGGGTAGTGGACATTTTCTGTCTTGATAAGGTTGTAAATAAAATGAACATATACATTTTTTAAAACTGATATGGCACACTTAAGATCTGAGTATTTTACTGAATGTAAATTGTAACGTGTTAATTTTCTATTACTGCTTAGCTAATTACCACAAACTTCCTGACTTAAAACAGCACCCATTAATTACCTTGCAGTTTCTGTTGATCAGATGTCCAGAATAGCATGACTGGGCTCTCTACTCAGGGTATCCCAGTGCTGAATCAAGGTCTCAGCTAGGTTGAGTTCTCATCTTCAGGTTCTGGGGGAAAATATACTGACAAACTTATTCTTATTGCTGTCAGAATTCAATTCCTTGATGTTGTAAGACCAAAATATTCTTTGTCCTGAATGCCTGCCAGGAATTGCTCCCAGCTCTTAGAGGCTGCTTTCAGTGGTTTTTTTGTTTTTGTTTTTTTTGTTGTTTATTTTGACCAGCACATTTAAAAAAACATTTATTTGTTTTAGAGAGAGGGAAGGAATAAGGGGGGTGGGGAGGAGGAAGGGACACTGATTTGTTGTCCCACTCATTTATGCATTCATTGTTTGATTCGTGCCCTGACCACGGGTCGAACCTGCAAACTTGGTGTATAGGGACGATGCTCTAACCAACCAAGATACCCAGGAAGGGCTACCAGAACATTTCCTTTTTTTCTTTATTGATTAAGATATTACATATATATCCTTATCACCCCATTTGCCCCCAATGCCCCCCCTCATGCCCTCACCCCTCTGGTGTTTGTGTCCATTGGTTAGGCTTATATGCATGCATCCAAATCCTTTGGTTGATCTCTCTCCCTTACCCCTACCCTCCCCAACCTTCCCTCTGAGGTTTCACAGTCTGATCGATGCTTCTCTGTCTCTGGATCTGTTTTTGTTCATCAGTTTATGTTGTTCATTATATTCCACAAATGAGTGAGATCATATGATATTTATCTTTCTCTGACTGGCTTATGTCTCTTAGCATAATGCTCTCCAGTTCCATCCATGCGGTTGCAAATGATAAGAATACCTTCTTTTTCACAGCAGTGTAGTATTCCATTGTGTAGATGTACCACAGTTTTTTAATCCACTCATCTGCTGATGGGCACTTAGACTGTTTCCAAATCTTAGCTATGATAAATTGTGCTGTTATAGATTCAATGCACTACCCATTAAAATACCAATGGCATATTTCACAGAACTAGAACAAACTCTCCAAAATTTTATCTGGAATAAAAAAAGACCCCGAATAGCTGCAGCAATCCTGAGAAAGAAGAACAAAGTAGAAGGGATCTCAATACCAGATATTAAGCTGTATTACAAAGCCACTATTCTCAAAACTGCCTGGTACTGGCACAAGAACAGACATATAGACCAATGGAATAGAATAGAGAACCCAGAAATCAACCCAAACCACTATGCTCAATTAATATTTGACAATGGAGTCAAGAACATACAATGGAGTCAAGACAGTCTCTTCAATAATTGGTGCTGGGAAAATTGGACAGATACATGCAAAAAGATGAAACTAGACCACCAACTTACACCATACACAAAAATAATCTCAAAATGGATAAAGGACTTAAACATAAGATGGGAAACCATAAAAATATTAGAGGAATGCACAGGCAGCAAAATCTCAGATATATGCCGAAGCAATTTTTCACCGATACAGCTCCTACGGCAATGGAAACTAAAGAGAAAGTAAACAAATGGGACTACATCAAAATAAAAAGCTTCTGTACAGCAAAAGAAACCATCAACAAAACAATACGAAAGCCCACTGCATGGGAGACCATATTTGCCAATGTTATCACCAATAAGGGTTTAATCTCCAACATTTACAGGAAACTCATACAACTTAACAAAAGAAAGATAAGCAACCCAATCAAAAAATGGGCAATGGGCCCTAACTGGTTTGGCTGAGTGGATAGAGCATTGGCCTGCGGACTGGAAGGTCCCAGGTTCGATTCCGGTCAAGTGCATGTACCTTGGTTGCGGGCACATCCCCAGTAGGGGGTGTGCAGGAGGCAGCTGATCGATGTTTCTCTCTCATCGATGTTTCTGACTCTCTATCCCTCTCCCTTCCTCTCTGTAAAAAATCAATAAAATATATTTTTTTAAAAATGGGCAATGGACCTAAATAGATACTTTTCAAAAGAAGACATAAGGAAGGCCAAGAGACATATGAAAACATGCTAAAATTCACTCTTCATGTGAGTGATGCAAATCAAAACAACATTGAGGTAACATCTCACATCCGCCAGAATGGCTATCATCAACAAATCAACAAACAATAAGTGTTGGAGAGGATGTGGAGAAAAAGGAACCCTTCTGCACTGCTGGTGGGAATGCAGACTGGTGCAGCCACTGTGGAGAACAGTATGGAGTTTCCTCAAAAAACTAAAAATGGAACTCCCATTTGCTTTCAGTTTTTCACCCTTTGACTTTCTCTATCTCAGCAACAGAGAGCCTCCTGCACATTTAATTCCTCTTATACTTCAGATATATCTGACTTCCTCTTCTGCTACCAGCCAAAGAATAAGTTTGGCTTTAAAAGGGCTGATGTTATTAGGTCAGACCCCACTAAATATCTTAAAACCAGCTGATTTGGGACTTCAATTACATTTGCAAAATCTTTTCATAATAATACTTAGGTTAGTGTTTGATTGAATAACCAGGGGCCAGGAACCTTGTGGAGAAGACAGTTTAGAATGCTGCTTACCACATAACTGAATACAAAATAAAGGAAGAATAAAAACATTTTCAGACCAACAAAGCTGAGAGATTTGTTACCAACAGATTTTACTACAAGAAATAAAAAAAGAAGATTTCAGGATGAAAGGAAAAAGGACAAAGGTGGAAGCCTGAATCTACAGGAATATATAAATACTGCCAGATGTGGTAAATATATCAGTTAATATAAATGACTATTTTAAAATGCTTATAGAAAATTCTTGACTATTTAAATAAAAATAATAATATTAGTGGGCTTTACAATATATAATATATAATAAAGAGCTAATATGCTAATTAGACTGAACTGCAGAATGACCTTACAGATGTAGCCAGGGCTGCAAGGGCCAAGCTCCTTGAATGAATTTCATGCATCAGGCCTCTAGTGAAGAAATAAAAGAAAATTTAAAACAAAAAGCTAAGTTGTGCCATTTCCTGGACAAAATCCCTCAATGGTCTGCTTTTCCATTCACAATAAAATGCAAACTTCTTACTATGGTTTCAAGAACCTCTGCTTCTCTCTCAAACCTCATCTACTCTTATTTCTTCATTGATCTGAAGAAATTTGGACTTTTATTTTGGTCCCATAATTTAACAGTTGCTTTCCTACTTTATGGTGGGTCCCTTTGCCTGGAGTCTCTTCCCCAGACTTTACCTAGGTTGGCTCCTTCTCATCATTCTATTTGCTCAAAACAGAATGATATGCCCTGATTTAGGAGCCCATGATTTTAGGGTCTGATTAGACACCTTCCCTGATCAGCTTCTCCAAATCTTCTTACCAGACTTCTATATCACATTACTATTTATTTTCTTCATAGAATTTAATATTCTCTGAGATTACCTTATTTGTTACCTTGCTTTTATTACTTGGTTGCCTGTCCTTTCTTTATTGTGTCCTCAATACATGTCTCTTCCACTTTTTCTTTTCTGTATCATGTCTTTAGTGTTTACAGTAGTACCTGGAGCAGAGTCTTATAAGTGCTCAAAAATTGCTTATTGAGGAAGGAGAGAATTGAATTGGTTGAAGACTTCCACAAAGTTCTGGAAAACTTAAAAAGCCATAGTGTAGAAAACACCTGAAGGGGAGCTATAGTAGATGGAGTTGGGCAATCTTCCCATGAAAATCTTAGGGTGGTAGTGCGAAATTAGCTGAAAATGGGGAAATCAATGTGTGACTGTATATGAAAATATTAACCGCCTGCCCAAACATTTCCCATTCCTCCACATTAGAATGTTATGAGGCTGAACATTTACCCCAAGACAAAGTCTGGAAAGAACCTAAAGAGCTAGTGTGGGATTTGGTATCTCAGAAAAAGCGCTCCTCATTTTGGCAACTAGAGTTCCTCATCATACCAACTAATTCTAAGCCTGCTTTCAAAGCAAAGCCTTCCAGACCATAAGCCCTGCTCATGTATACAAAGCACTTAGCCTTTCTATTTTATAATTCATAAATACGGATGAATAATCACCAACCACAGGGCAACTGAGGAAAACTCCTAACCTGAAAAAAACATATCAAATATAAATAAATAAATAAATATATATATATATATATATATATATATATATACTAATAAAAGACAAAGATGCTAATTGACCATACCTTCACTATGCCCTAAGCCATGCCCACCAGCCAATCAGAGCGACTATATGCAAATTAACCCAACCAAGATGGCAGCCAGAAACCACGGAGTGGAGCAAGCAGGAGGCTTGGTTGCCCAGTCGATGGAGGAAGCCAAGCTTCCTGCCAGCCCTGAGCCAGCTGTGGCCTCTGCTCATGGCAGCAAAGTTTCAATTATAGAAGACAAATAAATCCCAGATACCTGCTTCCAGCCAGCCTTCACTGGGAGCTTGGGTGGCTGGGGGTTGTGGCCAGCCTGCAAACAGCCATCAGCCCCTCACCCAAGCTGACCAGGCACCCCAGCAGGGACGCCCACCCTGAAGGGGCTGTTGTCAGCCTGCAAAACAGCCCTCAGCCCTTCACCCAGGCTGACCAGGCACCCCAGTTGGACCCCCACCCTGATCCAGGACACCCTTCAGGGCAAACCAGCTGGCCCCCACCCATGCACCAGGCCTCTATCCTATATAATAAAAGGGTAATATGCAAATTGACCCTAACAGCAGAACAACTGGGAATGACTGGTCACGATGACACACACTGACCACCAGGGGGCAGATACTCAATGCAGAAGCTGTCCCCTGGTGGTCAGTGCGCTCCCACAGGGGGAGCTCTGCTCAGCCACAAGCCAGGCTGATGGCTGCCAGTACAGCGGTGGTGGTGGGAGCCTCTCCTGCCTCCTCAGCAGTGCTAAGGATGCCTGACTGCAGCTTAGGCCTGGTCCATGCTGGCAAGTGGACATCACCTGAGGGCTCCCAGTATGCCAGAGGGATGTCTGACTGCCAGCTTAGGCCCAATCCCCCGGGGAGCGGGTCTAAGCCAGCAGGTGGTCATCTCCCGAGCGGGTCCCAGACTGCGAGAGGGCACAGGCCAGGCTGAGGGACCGCCCCCCCCCCCCAAGTGCACAAATTTTTGTGCATTGGACTAAAAGGAAGATTCTAAGACTTTTTAGTGAAAAAAAATTACCCTCAAATGAACAAGAATCAGATTGACATAGAATTTGTCAATACCAAATGCTATAAGATGATAGCACAATGACTACAAAGTTCTGAGGAATACTTATTTTGAATCCAGAATATTAAAATAAGCAAATATGTCAACTAAGTAAGATGATAAATAACTACATTTTCAGATATAAAAGACTGAGACAGTTGACCTCTTAGGCATCATTTTTTAGACATGACTTCAGAATTGTTACAGCAAAATTAAACATCAAAGAAAAAGGATGTCATAGAACCCAAGTGAAGTAGACCACAAATAGAATAGTGAAAAATAAAAGTCCTAGGATAGTCACAGTGCAGGAGTCCATACTGGAAAATAGAAGATAGAAAGGTCTCTGGGAAAGCAGTTACTAACATTGGTTTACTAAGGACCAGGGCAGTAGAAGTTACCTTATCTGGGTGTAGGCAATGAGGATATATTTTCTAAATAGGGAATTTAAAGACTATAATGAAACTGAGTAAAAGTTGATCAGTGTTTTACTGCCACCATTTACTAGCAATTCTTTAATAAATGTCAGTGAAAAAAATACTTGTCCTTAAAAAAAATCGTTTGTTGGCTTAAATTTTAAATAATGGTTGCAGTTACTGTTAAGTCATGGTGACTAATTCCATTACTCTGACTTTGATATGCCAATAGTTTCCAGACAAAAAGGGGAGGGACATTAATATTATGATTGAATTTTTTAAACAGTTTGAGGATATGATCAAGGCAATGTTGGAGTATAAAAATAAGAGAATGCATTGTTACTTGATTTTAAGGATACTGGGTTGGGCAAAAGTAGGTTTATAGTTCTGAGTACCTAAAACACAGAGTTTATTCTTGTATTATTATTTATTATTTTTTTGTATTATTTTACATACTAACAACTGCATACCTACTTTTGCCCCACCCTGTATTCTCCATTAAATGGTAGAGGAGCATAACACTGGTCCTGCCTGTAGAGAAGCAACATTAATTCCAGCACACAATGTGGCTATACTCTAAATATTACAGTTATAATCATATAAACACTGCTTATTGATATTCTACTTTATAATATATGAATATGACAAATTACAGGACACTTAATATGATACCTAACAGAATGCAAATGCTATCAACCTTAACAATCTATACTTTATTAGGGTAATATGCTAATTAGACTGGACATCCATCTGGATGTCCTTCTGGAAAAAGCCATGGTGGTGGGGGTTGAGGCAGAGGTGGTTAGGGGAGACCAGGCCTGCAGGAGAGGGCAGTTAGGGGGTGACCAGGCTGGCAGGTGAGCAGTTAGGGGGTGGACAGACTGGCAGGTGAGCAGTTAGGGGGTGACCAGGCTGGAAGGGGGGCAGTTAGGGGGCAACCAGGTTAGCAGGGGACCAGTTAAGGGGCAACCAGGCCAGCAAGCAGAGGCAATTACGGGTGATCAGGCAGGTAGGCAGAGTGGTTAGGGGCGATGAGGCAGGTAGGCAAGTGGTTAGGGGCAATCAGGCAGGCAGGCAGGAGAGGGGTTAGGAGCTAGTAGTCCTGGATTGTGAGAGGGATGTCCAATTGCCGGTTTAGGCCCAATCCCGCAGTTGAACATCCCCCGATGGGTCCCGGATTGTGAGAGGGTGCAGGCCTGGCTGAGGGACACCGTCCTACCCCCATGCAAAAATTTCATGCACTGGGCCTCTAGTATAAAAATAAAAGTATAGCTGACTGTGGTTTAAAGGTAGGAGATGAGGAAGAGCACTGAAGAGTAGGAGTTTTAATGTCTTCATATGACAAAGTGGAGAATCAAAATGCATGGGACCTGAAATGGCAGTTTAATTTCAGTTAAAATTTCAGAGGTATTGAGTAGTAAAACTGGGAATAAGGGTGTATATCATATTTGGAGAAGGAGAGTTGGACAGGAATTTTTGTAAACTCACCACATTCTCATCTAGCATAGCTGGATGTTAATAGACCATGTCTAAAGTCAATTAAGAAATGGAAGCATAGCCTTGGGGGATAAACATCTTGTCTATTCTCCCTGAGCCCAGTGAGATAAGTGGGGGTGCACTGAGAGAGCCCCACCAACATTTAGCATCCATCATTGCCTGTGTGGACAAGTTAGGGCAGGGGCTCACTGAGTTCACAGCACTTGAGGTGGCAGGCCTCAGACTTCATCAGCCATCTGCCTGTGCCCCCAAGCTGGTGGTGTAGGAACTGTGTGGACTCTCTCCCATATCCCCAAAATTAGGAAATTGGAGGCATATTCGGTTCTACAAGTTCTCCCAACAAGGGGTCAAGTGCCTGTTTCTGTAGTTCAGATGGGTAAACTGAGGGCAACATTAGCAGAAGTCAGAGAGCAAAGCATTGAGCCTCCCACCCTCAGAAGAGGAGTGCGCACCCATGTCCTCCTTAGTAATAGTAATAAATAGTAATAGTAATAGTAATAAATAGTAATAGTAACACAGCACAGGCCAGACACTTGCTTAATCCTCTCGAAAATCTTAGGAGGGAGGCATGCTGTGATTCCCATTTTATAGAAGTAGAAAAAACTGAGACCCAGCGAGGTGACACTGTTGACCCAAAGTCACACAGCCAGGAAGAGTCCCAGCATGAGTAGCCTGGCTCCACAATTCCTCCTCTCAACGACCATACTGAGCATGGTTGTAGGTCTCCAGGGATGAGTACTCCCCTGCAGGTCTCAGCCTCTCTCAGGGACTCAGTCTACCATATGTAAAATGAGACAACAGAAGTTAAAGCCTAGTTCTCTGCCTGGAGTCTGGGGAGAAGACAGCTTTGATTTCAAATCGGCATTACTCATTCATTCAACAAACACCATTGAACACCTTCCCTGTGCCAGGCACTATTCTAGGTGCCAGAGACACAGCAGGAAACAGGGCAAAGTCCCTGCCCTCAAGGGTCAGCCTATAAACCATGAATGGTGGGTCCCTTCTGCCTTACCTCTTGATCTCATTTCCCCCTCTCACCTCTTCAACCTCCAGCCATACCCTCCCCTCACTCCAACACACACACACACACACACACACTGTCTGTTCTTCAGAGAAACTCATACTCACCTCAGGGCCTTTGCACTTGCTTTGCCCACCAACAGGAACTCTCTTCCCTCTGAATGTCAGCTCTTTAATAAGGCATTCCTGCCCATTCTACTAAAAATGGCAGTGACCCAGCATTCCCTGTCTTCCTTTTCTGCCTTATTTCTTTTCATAGAACTATCATCTGACACTGTATATTTCTTATTTCTTTTGTTTATTGCATGTCTCTTCCTCACTGCACCTTGTTCCCTGAGTCTGGGACACAGCAGACTCATTCCACAGCTGGGTGACTGGAATGGAATGAGGGGAGAAAGAGTGACATCGTAATTCACAGGTTAGGCATGACCTCTCCCTCCCTGAGGAAATGATCCTTGAGCTGAGATGGGAAGTAGGTGAGGGGGCAAGCTATGAGAAAAGCTGGAAGAGCTTCCAGGCAGAGGGAGCAGCAAGTGCAAAGGCACTAAGGCAGGCTGGAATCAGCTTGCTAGTTTGAGGGAGTCTGGAGAGGAGGAAGTGAGTCAGGGAGTGGTCAGCAGGCTCCAGATCCTACACAGACTCACGGGCTGTAGTGAGGACTTTGTAACCTCAAGTGAAATGAGAGCCACAGTGATGTCGGGTGTGAGAGGGAGCATGGAGCCCCACGAGGAGGCAAGTACAGTGGTCTAGGCAGGAGGTGGAGCAGCTGTACCAAGGTGGGGGCTATGGGATGACAGGTGGTTGAATTCCGGTGATGCCGTGAGGGTACAGCCCGTAGGAATTACAGAAAATGGGTATAGGTGTGAGAGACAGAGAAGGGTCAAAGTGCAGGGCAAGGAACTATCCAGAAGGGTAGAAGTACCCAGGTTATCCACAGTAATACTGATAAGAATAGTGGCAGGACTCAAGAATAAAAATAAATAAATAAATGGCAGCATAAACATATAATTTAAGAGATATGGAGATAAGACCAGATAAGTTTAGATGGTTGAAAACTTTAAAAGTGATTTTCAGTGAGGAGCATGATTGAAGGTGAGCAGTGGATAATTGCCTTTTTTGCAATATAAACTTTTCTGTGTTATTTATTTTTAACCATATTGTTGTGCTAAATTTTTCTAAAGTTTTAAAAAGGAGTAACTTGGAAAGATTTGACAATACACACTATATAGAGAGAACATACTCTATATGCTCTATAACATGTTTTTTTAAGAATTCTTCAAAATTGTCTTTTTAAAGGGATATAGCACAGCTTTGCAACTAATGTAACAATACCCTCACCAAACTATGAATTCTGTTTGTTTTAGTCACTCGACAATGACTGATGCTGAAGAGCAGTGAGTTCTCCATAGCCTCACAAATGCATGTCATGACTTTATCCCATGTCATAGATACAGGGATCTATGATAGGCAGAATTGGCAATGACAATAGCATATGCTGTATCACCATCAATGTATAGAATGACACCATGCTTTTCTTACGCTTTGAGAAAATGTATTTTAGCGTATGAATTGTAGGGAACTCTTCAAGATAACTCTTAGAAATTTTATGTAAAGAATTTGCTTTTTATTGTAAATACTATTTACAATAAATACTAATAAAAATGTATATACTATTTTTATTTAAAAATGGGTCAATGCAACATACTAATACCCAGATTAAAAACACACACACACACAGAATGCCATCCTCATAATCATAATAATTTTGTTAGTAAATACCATTAAGCCAGACAATGGACAAACTTTTACAAAAAAACACACAGTGTTTTTATAGCTACCAAACTATTCTGAAACAAACTTCTTCACTCTTAATCACTCTATTATACAACCACAGTTACTAAAATGAATGAAAGCAGTGACAATTCATTTAATTATTTCATGGGTAAGGGTTTAATTCCTAGAATATCTGAAATCTGAACTGTTTCATAAACAATGGTTTACTTTATCCCCCACGTCTAAAATTCGAACTCACGGTCATGCTACAATAGGATGATATCAGAAGAATTGTTGCTGGCTATTTTCCCCTTATATATTTCTCTTTTCATTCTTTCTTTTCTATTTTCCTTTATTTTTAATTGTCCTCTTGTGTTTTTTGTTTGTTTGTTTTGTTTTTTTTCTGTTTCTTCTACCCAAGCCTTATGCCTACCACTGGCACCCAGTGGTATTGCTGATTGCAGTCAACTATTTTAAGAGGTTGCTGACCACTATCATTATTTCTTTCTAAGAAAAGAACTTCTGCTATTTTAGTTGGATCATTAAAACACTTCCTTAATTTTCAGATTTAATTTATTTTCTACTGTAACACATGACTTTGTTTTATAACACATGACTTTGTTTCTAGATCCCACTGCTTTGTTGTCTCTTTTACTAGCACATTTTCCAGTACGTAATTACAATCTGCCTTCATTCAAAATTTCTTCAGGAGGGATAAAAACATCAGTTAACTTAACCTTTCCCCTTGATTCAGAGTTACAAATGTCTTTGGCTGCCCTTCAAAATAATTATCTTCTCACTAACTTATTTTTTAGGCATGAGATGTGAAAAATAATGTAGTGACTTAAGAAAATAAACTTGAAAGTCTAGCCATGCCTTGGCAAACAAGCTCCAAATGAGATTACTAGGAAACTCCAGTCCTAAAAAGGGTGTTGCCAATGAGGCGAGGAAAGGAAATGGGTCTGAGCTGAAGGAGCCAGCTAATGGAAGTCAACGCTAGTTTCCAGTTTCTGTTTGCAGAGGCAGGTCAGAGAGATACCTTGGGAACTCCTGTTCTGGTATTTATTTAGTACACTTATGAATGGATACTGGACATTTTCAGCCCTTTTCCTTAAAATATTACATGTAGAGGTTCCAACTACACCAGTTTTTTGTATGTAAAGTTTTCCAAGCCTACTTCCATTTTATATCTGGCTGAAAAAATGCCCACATGGATGTAATTCTAAGTACACACTGTCATTTATTTTATTTCCCAGACCTCAGTCTCATGATAATTTAAGAATAAGATTGGCCCTCTTACTACTGTATTAGCACTTATTTCCCTTACACTGAATGTTATCCTTAGAGAAATGTTTTCTTGGCTGATAAATATAGAGAGGTAACACAATACCCTCTCATGACAGACACTGCCCTCAGAAAAGAACATTGTGCAGTGCAGTCAACTCTTAATTAACCAGGGTTATGGGGAACGGGCAAAGTATGGATTAAGTTTAATTCTACAAAGTGAATCCTACAATTAATTTTTATCCACTAATTTCAACCTCTCCTAATCACAGGTTTTGTCAGAGCTCCTGACAATTAAGTAAATGTGGAGATTTGTGTTTCACTTCCTTCTTATCCTTATCTAATGAGCAGGGAAATGGAAAGTGGGGGGCAAGGGGAAGAGGTATTATCTACTAATATAATCAGTCACTAGATCTGAATGAGTAGTCTGTTTTCTCATTATATAGCCTTAGTTTCTTCCTGATGTTTCTCTGTATGTTTTCTTTTTCTCATTAAGACTGAACTACAAATCAGGAATCAAAAGAATAAAGCATAGATCAATTTTTTAAAAAAACTCCAGAGTTGTATCAGATGTGTTAAATACAGCCCCTAGTTCTGAAGTCTAGAAATACCAATATAGGCAATTTCAGCCCTACTGCTGCTTTCATCTCTTTGAGTACTCTTTCTACTCTCAGGCTCTAATTTTCCATTTGTGAAACAGGGATTTCTCCAGACGACTGTAAGATTCGTTTTAAAAAAACTTATATTGACATATATAGTAACATATATAGAACATATATAGTAAAAAAGAAAGAGAAATAAAAAGAAATGCATGATCAGTGTGATTGCCATGGAGCTGTGTTCTACAGGAGGCTACCTTGGGAGAGTGGCTAGCTAAAGATCCATAGATTCTCTGAGTCTCATTTATGTGAATATAAATGTGGGCACAAGTTACTCTGCAGTCTTCTGTGGAGATTGTGAATAATTCCCAGCTTGCACGTAGACTCCCCCTTCCTGGCACAAACAGTTGAAGAAATTGCATATGTGAACTCTGTGCTAATAAGTAGGAGAATTTTTCCCATTTCTGCTCACACATACAAAATAGCCTTACGTAGATTGGAATTTCCCTTTCTTGTGATCTTATTCACTTCCTATGTGTAAAATGAGGAGGTTGAACTAGATGACTTCTAAGGTACCATCTAGCTCAGTGATGGCAAACCTATGACACGTGTGTCAGAGGTGACATGTGAACTCATTTTTTTGGTTGATTTTTCTTTGTTAAATGGCATTTAAATATATAAAATAAATATTAAAAATATAAGTCTTTGTTTTACTATGGTTGCAAATATCAAAAAGATTCTATATGTGACATGGCACCAGAGTTAAGTTAGGGCTTTTCAAAATGCTGACACACCGAGCTCAAAAGGTTCACCATCACGGATAGCTCCATGAATCTGTGATGCTACTTGTAAAAACTTGCAAATTTACCATTTTTTCATTTTTATTTTGAGACTTGCCCTCAGCAGAAAATAAAAAAAGTCAGGAGTCAGTTCAAGCCATACTGCTGCTAAAAAAATAAGAGACATACCTTCCCCTCTTCCTATGAGTACTTTATTATACTTTGAAAACAAAGATAAGTATTGAAACTAATGTGAGTGGAAATTATAATTTCTATGTTCCAGTCCAAATTATATGCTTGGTAGTCTAACAAATGATACCAAGGTGAGTTTGTATGTTAAATGAAACTGAAAAGAATAAAATACCATTTTACAGTGATGGCTCAGTCTGGTCTTGATAACAAATAAACAACATATTTTCATCAATAAAAAAATATTTATGTGATTATTGTTTAAGAAGAATTTACAAGTTTGGAAAGAATGGATTACTATAATCTAGTAGTCCAGAATAACATAGGCATATATATCATGGACATCAATCAGCAATGGTTTTCTTAAACCCGTTTAGTAAGGTAAAAAAGACATGTAAATAGGTAAGTGCAAAAAATGTCTATCTGTAGCATAGAGGGAATCATGAAAGAGTAAGTGATCAGTTTGAACTAGAGGCAGAAGAGGTGGCCCGAATAGAAGGTGTGAATGGGGACCCAAAGAGAATATGGGGAAGTAAGACTCAAGAGCCAGATCATAATGACCTTATAAATTCCACTAAAAACTTCGACTTGCTCTTATAGGCCAATGTGTCCTCAAGTGTGCTATACACCTGAGGGACATTTCAGGAAGTATATGGGTGGATGTTATTTTTAATAGTTTGGTTTTTATTGTAATGTTGTTAGGGAAAAATATAGACCTTTAAACCTTAGTTTTGCTCAGGCAAAGCTAAATTTTTGTTAAAAGAATATATTAGGAATTACCTAACTAATAGTACAGATAGTACATAGCTATGACAAAAATATGAGGATAATGTATAAATGACTGATAGTTAGGAAATAGGTCTATATGGGGGTTATTGAATGGTTTTAGGCAGTGGAGGATACATAAAAAGGGAGATATTTAGGAGAGTTTTGCAGCAAATACTGAACTAAGGCTGTAGTGGTAAGAGTAGGAAGTACGGATAGATAAAAACGATGTTAAGTAGACATTTATAATGTTTGGTGAATGGGTACATTAATCCATAATTCAAACAAGAAAATAGAAACCACTCTATTTAACACAAAGGGAATTAAATACAATCATTGTTACATTGATGGTGGAAGGAATGTTGAAGCTACACAGAGATTAACAACAGCAGAAAGCCCCTGCTGAAAGTACAACAGGAAGAAATGTTGTTACCAAATACCAGAGCAGAAATCATCCCATGGACGTGGAATCACAGCAAGCCAATCTAGTGTTAGCTGCAGATACGGAGGAGACACAGCTGATACAAAGAGACACAGGGTTCTCTTTTCTTCTCATCTTTCAATTTCCTATTGAAATTTCCTATTAGTTGAATCTAATCAAAGCCTAATATAAAAGCATGGGAAATGCAGCCTGCAGGAATCAACCCTTCTGCAAATAAAGAGCAAAGCAAAGAAAGGTAAGGAATGGATCCAAGGTCAAACAAGCCTATCACTGGCACATTGTGTATGCAAGATGAGGGAAAAAGAAACATCTGACAAAACCTAGGTTTATAGCTTGAGTAACTGGTTGGTTAGTGTTGCCTCTCCCTTAAATAAGAAATATCACAATAGAAATACGTATGGGGGAAGGTGCATTCATTTCTTCACCCATGAATTACCTTTGAAGTATCTTTGAAGTATCTGTGTAACATCTAACTGGAGAAGATTAGTAAGGAGTTGGAATACAGTAGATGTAGCTGGCTGGTGATATAGATTTAATTATTTTATGGGTAGTAATTAAAAAAATAAGTTGCTCAGGTATAGATTAAGAAGATAAGAGAATTAAGAATTACTCTTTCTTGAAAATTAACATTGTAAGAACAGGCCAAGGAAGAGAAGCCAGCAAAGCAGCCTGAGAAGGAACATTCAAAGTGGTGAGATTAAAAGTAGTGTCACTATATGACAGAGTTTCAAGAAGGGAATCTTCATCAGTGCCCAAGTCATCCAGAGTGATCAAGTAATATGAAAATAAAAGAGAAAAGCATTGGCTGTAGCTATTAGAAGATCATTAGTGTTCTTTGCAAAAGCAGTTTCAATGGAGATTTGGGAGTAAATAGCAATTTATCATGTTCTGATAAGAGAATGAGAAATTAAGAAGGAATTGGAGATAGTGGTGTGGGTCATTTTTCAAGAAGGTTGTGAAAGCAGATAAAGGGGGAGAGAGGACAGTAGCTTCAGAGAGAGGCAGAGTCCTGAGAAGATTACTGAATTTTCAGCATGAGAGCAACTTGAACTTGTTTATGTGTTGATGGAAAGAGGTAAGATATATTAATGATATAAAGGAGAGAGTGAATAGCTAATACAATGAAATTCTTTTTATATATATATTTTTTATATATATTTTATATTGATTAAGATATTACATATGTGTCCTTATCCCCAGGTTACCCCCTACCGCCCCCCACTCATGCCCTCACCCCCCCCCCCGTTGTCCGTGTCCATTGGTTAGAGTTAGACCTATATGCTTGCATGTAAGTTTTTTGGTTGATCTTTCCCCCTTACCCCCACCCTCCCCTACCTTCCCTCCAAGGCCTTACAGTCCAATCAATGCCTCTCTGTCTCTGGATCAGTCCTTGTTCATCAGTTTGTGTTGTTCATTATATTCCACAAATGAGTGAGATCATGAGGTATTTATCCTTCTCTGACTGGCTTATTTCACTTAGCATAATGCTCTCCAGTTCCATCCATGTTGTGGCAAATGGTAAGAGTTCCTTTTTCTTCTTCCTCTTCTTAAAGAATACCTTTCAGCATTTCATATAATGCTGGCTTGGTGGTTATGAACTCCTTTAGCTTTTGCTTATCTGTGAAGATCTTTGTCTGACCTTCAATTCTGAATGATAGCTTTGCTGGATAAAGTAATCTTGGTTGTAGGTTCTTGGTATTCATCACTTTGAATATTTCTTGCCACTCTCTTCTGGCCTGCATGGTTTCTGTTGAGAAATCAACTGACAGTCGTATGGGTACTCCCTTGTAGGTAACTGTGACTTTTTTTCTCTTGCTGCTTTTAAGATTCTCTCTTTGTCTTTTGCTCTTGGCATTTTAATTATGATGTGTCTTGCTGTGGTCCTCTTGGGATTCCTTTTGTTTTGGGTTCTCTGTGCTTCCTGGACTTGTAAGTCTATTTCTTTCACCAGGTAGGGGAAGTTTTCTGTCATTATTTCTTCAAAGAGGTTTTTAATATCTTGCTCTCTCTCTTCTTCTGGCACCCCTATAATTCTGATGTTGGTACGCTTGAAGTTGTCCCAGAGGCTCCTTACACTATCTTCATATTTTTGGATTCTTTTTGCTTTTTTCTTTTTCGGTTGAGTATTTTTTGTTTCTTCGTATTTCAAATCTTTGACTTGATTCTTGGGATCCTTTTGTGTGCTGTTGGATCTCTGTATATTATTCTTTATTTCAGTCAGTGTATGCTTAATTTCTAGTTGGTCTTTTTTCATATCCTCCAGGATCTCACTAAATTTATTGGCAGTTTCCATAAAATTCTTGAAAAACCTTATAAGTGTGGTTTTGAACTCTATATCCAGTTGCTTTCTTTCCTCCATTTCTGTCATTTGTGACCTGTTTCTTTGTCTCCACATTTTTTATGCTTCCCTGTGTTGGTAGAGTGGTTTTGTGTGCTAGGTGTCCTATAGGGCCCAGTGGCTCAGCCTCCCCAGTTACCTGAGGTGGACACTCTTGGTGCACCCCCTTGTGGGTTTTGTGCACAGTCTTGTTTTAGTTAAGCCTTGATTGTTGTAGGTATAACTGGGAGGAATTGACCTCCAGGCCAGTTGGCAGTGAGAATCAGCTGTGTCTGCAGTGGGAGAACTTCTGTGCTGAAGACACCCTTCTGGGGCAAGACTTGCTTCAGTGGGGCTTTGGTGCTTACTGAGTCTGCCCCCTGAGTGTGTCCCTTATGTATCTGAGCAGTTGTAATCTGGATGGTCCCACTCTGACCACTGGGTACACTGGCTCTTGTCTCTAAGGAGGTGCTAATTTAGCCTCTTCCTGAGGTTACCCAGCAGGAGCTACGAAGAGATCTGCAGATTCCCCTTCCTTTTTTGTGGTTTGGAGGTGCCCAGATGAGGCCCAGCTGTGAAGCAATGCAAGCTGCTGTGGGGCCTTGGGCCTTCTCTTGGAAGTTCTGGGTCTGTCTGGCCCAGCTGCAATTTGTTAGGTAATTTTCAGGTTGCAAAAGGCCAGGACGTTCATATGCAAAAGTCTCTGCTGCAGCCTGGGTGGGGCAGGGTCTCAGGGAATCAAAGGGCGTAGCAAGCAGCTATGGTGGCTCTTCAGCCCTGCCCTAAGGGGCTGCGTGTCTCAGTGTCCCTGTTATTGCTGCAAGCACCTCTGAGGGAAAGCTGCCCTCAAGTTCCGAGTTCTGCCTGCTGCCAGACAGTCCAGTTTTTCCCCATATGAGCCCTGGGTCCTCAGAGACTTCCCGGAACCAGAGTTCAGAGCAGTCGGGAGCTTGTGACTCCCTCCCGATTCAAAAAGACAGCGGCATCCTCAGGTACCAGCCCCTTTCCGCGCTCGCTTGAGCCTCCCCTTTCCATCCTCGCTCGAGCCTCCGTACCGCTGCACTTTACTTCCGCAGCTCCTCTGAGTCAGTGTGCTTTTCTCTTTTCTTCTCGTTGTAGAATTTCCACTCAGCCAGCCTTCCTGTAGTTCTGGATGATGTCCGTTTTGTCTTTTTGTTGTATTTTTGAAGTTGTTGTGGGAGGCAGCAATTCCCAGTCTTTACCTATGCCGCCATCTTGGTTTCTCCCCACAATGAAATTCTTAAAGAAATGTTAAGATATAGGTACCAGAGCCAGGTGGAAAAGGAAAACTTCTGGGACCAGAGGGAAGAACGTGAGAATGAGTAAAGATAAAAATAGTTTTCAGGTGTGGTAAATTGTAAGGGTTCATCTATAATAGCCTCAATATTCTCTGTAAAATTATAGTTAAAATAGACAACAGGGGGATGAGAGCATGAGTGTGGGGGGTTGGGGGTTAATGGGGGGATGAGGACACATTTGTAATACCTTAACCAATAAAGAAATTAAAGATTTTTTTAAAAGAAAGGAAAACAGAAAACAAAGATACAATAGAGAAGGTCAACAAAAATAAAAGTTGAAAAGTTCAACCAATTATATCAAACTTTAGATAGACTGATCCAAACAAAAGAAACAAGAAACTAAAAATTAAGGAGAATAATTGGAGAGATCAAATATATTAGTTTACCAACCTCAATTTTATGCACATAAATGTGAAACTTTGCATGAACTAAGTATTGTAAATTGTGCTGCTTATAAACATAGGGGTCCATACCTTATTATTTAATAAACTAGAGGCCTGATGCATGAAATTCATGCATGGGTAGGGTCCGTAGGCCTGGCTGGCAATCAGGGCCAATCTGTGGGGCAACTGGAAGGGTGATTGGGGGGCCCCACTGGCACCCACCCTGGCTGGCCTGGGGCCTGCAGGCTGGGGGAAGCTCCTGTGTTGATCATCTGTTCCCTGGTGGTCAGTGTGTGTCATAGCAACTGGTCATTCCACCTTTCAGTTGATTTGCATATTAGGCTTTTATAATATAGGATATAACAGAAGTAGATAGCTTAAAGAGTTTTATAAATTGTTTAACAAATCATTATACTAGTTATTTAACTAATATTTGAATCAATGAATAAAAATTGTTCTAAACTTAAAAAAATGCTTCTAAAGTGAGTGGGGAGATGGTGGAAGAGGAAGTTTTGGAATTGTCACTCTAGGGTTTGAACAAGTGCAATGAACAGTGTAATAAAGCTGAGATTGGAGAACACAGATTTGCTGCAACACCAGTTAACACAACTGTGTGATTTCTTCAGCAGACTCAATATTATTGGTTGTAGATATTATTATTGACTGGTGGCCCAGAGCATGGATTTGTGCACATTGAAAGGAAATTAATTAGAAGAAACATTCATGTGGTAATTACATTATTGCAAAAAAAAATACATGTCAATATAGTATTATATAATTAAAACATGCGTGTGATTGGCACCAGCGAGAGCTTTATATGCATTGCACATGCACGAGTCAACATTTATTTTTAAATTGCCAGTGCATGATGTACAGTTGGTCACTTAGCCTTTTATATATATAGATAAGGAGATAGTCAGGATTATCCAAGACTGAAGTTTAACAAAGTAGTTATGTCAGAAAAACAAGAAGTGGATGACTTGAAAATAGTTAAATGAGACAGTAGTTTCAGAACATCATTAGGTCCAGGCTCAAGAACAAAAGGAATAATATGGTAAAAGATCCCAGAGATCCCAATATTGGACAAATTCTTCTAAAATTTAGAAATATGACACTGGTATATTATTGGCTTCTTCTTGGTTTATTCTACTTTAGTTTTGTCGTCTATGAAGAGGAAGAAAAAAATGAAATAGAGGATTACCTATATATGTCCTAGCTACATAAAATACATTATTATAATTAACTATTACAACTATCCTATGGGATAGATATATCCATTAAACAGAGGACATAATAGAAGCTCAGAGAGGTTCAGCAAACTTGGTAAAGTTAACCACAGCTGGTTATCAGCACAGAAAGGGTTAAAATTCAGATCTGGATGAAATTCGGTGCTCTCTTCACTATTCCCTGCTGTCTCTCTAACAAAAAAAGAGAGAAAGAAAAACAATTTATAAGTGAATTTACTGTATGATCAAATGGGCAAGAAGTATTCTTGGAAAGCAGCACTTCCCAAAATGGAGTCTCCTAATGAGACTTCTAGTGGTTTTCAAAGGTAATCCTAAGCAGGTCCATAGATTAATCTCTTATATGTTGTTAACATTTACTGTATGGCAAGGCCTATACTTTGGTTATTGGCATGGAAAAATAATTAATTCACTTATGACACTTAAACCGGACATCATCTCTTTGGTGTCTCATTTAAAGTACTGCCAGGTTTCCCATTAGTTTAATTTATCTTTATTGTTGAAAGTATTACAGATGTTTCCCTTTTCCCATTGACCCCCTCCTCTCCACTCTCACCCCCTCCCCAGGTCTTCACGACACTACTGTCTGTGTCCAGTTATGCATATCCTATATAATAAAAGGCTAATATGCAAATCAACCGAACAGCAGAACGACTGGTAGCTATGATGCGTACTGACCACCAGAGGGCAGACACTCAATGAAGGAGCTGTCCCCTGGTAATCAGTGTGCTCCTGCAGGAGGAGTGCTGCTCAGCCAGAAGCTGGGCTCACAGCTGGCGAGCACAGTGGTAGTGGCAGGAGCCTCTCCAGCCTTCACAGCAGAGCTATGGATGTCTGACTGATGGCTTAGGCCCACTCCCCAAAGGCTCCTGGAGTGCAAGAGGCCACAGGCCGGGCTGAGGGACCCCCCCACCCCCCTAGTGCAAGAATTTCGTGCACTGGGCCTCTAGTTTGTATATAAGTTTTTTGGTTAATCTCTCCCCCTTTTCTCTCTGAGAATTACTAGTCTGTTGCATGAGTCCATGTCTCTGGATCCATTATTTAAGGTGTTTGGGTTGTTGTTTTTTTGCCTGTGGTTAAAGAGAGTTGGAGGTACAGGTGATCCACTGGAAGAGCTTTTACCATTGGAAGAGGTCCACAGACTTAAAATGATGAAGAGCACTGCATCAATGTCCTGGAAGTTGTGGCCTGTCACTGGGACTGAGTGAAAGAAGTGACTGTGTATTTGAGTGAGGTAATGCCTAACATTGAGAATTCTGAGTAGAGTCAGTTAAGGCCTAGAGTTAGGAGCAAAGTAAATCAACATAACAATCAAAGATGGATAACCAGAATCCAGAACCTTCTCCTTAGAAATCCCCCTGATCCCCAGCCTTGAGCTGAGGTGAAAATAATACAGCTGACTGCTCTAGACTCCATTATTTGGACGTGAAACAGGAAAAAGTATCATTTACTCTTCAGACTTAGATATAACTCTATTAAAAAAAGCCTTAATAATTATAATATGATGAATTTATTCAATAGACACTCTGAAATGGATTACAGTTTGTCCTCTCCCTTTGAGTAACAAAAAGAAGCAAATATTTATTGAGTACCTAACACATGCTAAGCACTTTTATAAGCTTCATCATAAAACCCTTTAGGGAAAATGTCATTACTTCTGTGTTACAGTTGAAAAAAATGGAGCAGAGAGAGCCAAATTAAGTTTATCAAAGTTGTGCAAACAATAAATAATAGAACTGAGGCTTGGGCTTACATCTACATGACTCCAAAACTCCTTATACCATAAGGCATTAAGTAACAAGAAGGAGATAAACATTTCTGATAGTGATCTAAGCAAAGAGACTGTAGCTTGTCCATCTTAGAAACTAATTTTAAACAAGAATGTTACCCATTCCCCTTGCAAGAGTTCCTAACATTTTTTATGCCATGGACCACTTTAGTAGAGAAAAATATATAACACCTTTTTAAAATGCATAAAATACAATACATACTGTTACCAAAAAACCTATTAAACAGAATTCAGTTATCAAAAATTTTAAAACACCCATCTCACAATATATGTGCATTTTATTGAGGTTTTCAATACAATGTCTAGCAGTTGGTCTATCTATAATTTCAAAGAACATTAATGATCAAAGGAAATGCTAAATTTCACATAGAGGTTAATAAAATAAATATGTAATTTTTCTTTTCTTTTTATGCATATGCAATTTTTAAGTTAGTTTGTTGAATTTATTGGGATGACATTGGTTAATACAATTATAAAGGTTTCAGGTATACAATTCTCCAATACATCATCTGTATATTGAATTGTGTGCTTACCACTCCAAGTCAAGCCTCTTTCTGTCACCATTTATTCCTTCCCCCATACTCTCTTCTGTCTCCCCCCCATCCCCTGTCCTTCTGGCAACCACAATAAGTAAAAAAATTCAACACACCTTAATCATAATCACAGACCACTAATGTGCTCCACAAAGGTTCTACATAGTGGTCTGTTGGGAATGACATACAGTGGCTTACAAGAGATAATGGTTGAATTTTCAGGCAGTTTGCAAGCTTGTTGCTAAATGCAGTTATTGTTAATCAGTAAATCATATAAATTTAATAGTTAATAAATTATATTAAAACATCCTATCTAATAAAAGAGAAACATGGTAATTATCCATACCTCTGCTACCCTTCCCATTGGCTAATCAGGGCGATATGCAAATTAACTTCCAGCCAAGA
This sequence comes from Myotis nattereri, assembly GCF_964212035.1. Classification (NCBI taxonomy): domain Eukaryota; kingdom Metazoa; phylum Chordata; class Mammalia; order Chiroptera; family Vespertilionidae; genus Myotis; species Myotis nattereri. The sequence continues at coordinate 99,624,458 of NC_138078.1, read as the reverse complement.
TGGTGGCCGACAGCAAGGCAGCTTGAAGCGAACATGAGGCTTGCTTGCTTCAGTGACAGAGGACTCCAACGTTCCCCGCCTGCTGCTGCCAGCCTCTGAGCTTGCAGGTTGAAACGTTGTTACAAATATAGAAGCTAAACAAAACCCCAGAAACCTGCTTTCAGCCAGCCGGGATCTCAGAGCTGGAGTTGAAACAGTGTTTCGATTATAGAACCCAAACAAACCAGATACATGCTTTCAGCAGCAGAGGCCTAAGAGCTGGAGCCAAGCCTCAGAGCTAAAGCTGGCCCAGAATAAACAAGAAAAAAAGAAAAAAAGAAAAAAAGGAGCAGTTGGGAGCTTCAGTCACCGGCCAGCCTGAAAACAGCCCTCAGCCCCTCACCCAGACTGGCCAGGCACCCCAGGAGGGACCCCCTCCCTGAAGGGTGTGTGACCAGCTACAAACAGCCATATCCCCTCATCCAGGCAGGCCATGCACCCCAGTGGGGACCCCCACCCCGATCCAGGACACCCTTCAGGGCAAACCAGCTGACCCCCACCTGTGCACCAGGCCTCTATCCTATATAGTAAAAGGGTAATATGCCTCCCAGCACTGGGATCAGCGGAGCCACGAGGCCTCCCAGCACTGGGATCAGCGTGACAGGGGGCAGCGCCCAAACCCCCTGATCGCCCTGCGGCTCTGTGTGTGACAAGGTGTGGTGCCCCAACCCGCCTCCCCTCCACAGGCCCTGCTCTGTGTGTGACGGGGTAGAGCCATAACCTCCCCATTGGCCCTGACCTGAGTGTGACAGGGTGTGGCGCCCCAAACCCCTGATTGGCCCTGCTCTGTGTGTGACAGGGGGCGGTGCCCCAATTCCCCTATCAGCCCTACTCTGTGCATGACAGGGGGGAGCTCCCCAACCTCCTGATCGACCCTGCTCTGTGCGTGATAGGGTACAGAGCCCCAATTCCCCTGATGGGCCCTGCTCTGTGAGTGACAGGGGGCAACGCCCCAACCCCCTGATTGGCCCTGCTTTGTGCATGACAGGGGGTAGTGCCGCAACCTCCCCATTGACCCTGTCTTGAGTGTGACAGGGGGCAGTGCCCCACCCCCCCAATTGGCCCTACCCTGAGCATAACTGAGGGTGGCATTGCAACTCCTCAATCAGCCCTGCTCTGAGCCTGACCAGGGGCTGCACCTAGGTATTGGGCCTGCCCTCTGCCACCCGGGAGCAGGCCTAAGCCAGCAGGTCATTATCTCCCGAGGGGTCCCAGACTGGGAGAGGGCACAGGCCGGGCTGAGGGACCCCCCTTTCCCCCCAAGTGCACAAATTTTTGTGCACTGGGCCTCTAGTAGTTAATAAACAGTCAAAACTCATCACTTCCAAGTTTCACTGCATTCAATTACTATCTATGTTCTTTAAGTCATTTATTGTATATGTATGGATAAAATATTATGAAATGGCATGCTACCATGCTATCTTTTTGTAACTCAATGTTCAGTGATATCAGGTTGGGAAGTTGAAATCAACCATGAAAACCAGAAAATGCTACAAACCAGAGCTTTTTAACCTGCAGAGCCATCTGTTAAATGTTTTATAGCACACTAATGTGTCTATGGGCTCCAGGTTATGAACATTTGCTAGGACAAGTAACACACTTGATGATCTTTAGGAAATTTTTTTCAAATCAAGGATTCTAGGGTAAGGGTAACAAAAATATTTTAGATACAACACCAAAAGCATAATCCACAGAAGAAAAGACAAAATAATGGATTTTATCTAAATTAAGAACTTCTTTTCTTCAAAGATGCTTTTAGGAAAGTAAAAAGATAAGTCACAGACCTAAAGAATGTATTTTTAAGTCATAATATATCTGATAAAAGGACTTATATATAAAAATATAAAAAATCCTTAAAACTCAATAATTAGAAAAGAAATAACCAAGTAAATAAAAATCAACTAAAGGTTTAAATAGACACTTCACCAAAAAAGATACATGGATGGCAAATAAGCCCATGAAAAATGCTCAAGTCATTAGTGAGATAAATCAAAGCTGTAATGAAATACCATTATGCATATACTAGATTGGCTAAAATTAAAAATATAGACTTTACCAAGTGCTGGTAAACACATGGAACAACCGTAATTCTCCTACATTGGTTGTGGGAATGTAAAATGGTACAACCACTTTGGAAAACAGTTTGGCAGCTTCTTATAAAGATAAACTTATACCTACCATGTGAATCAGCCAGGCCAGTCCCAGGTATCCACAGAAGAGAAATAAAAGTATATGTCCATACAAAGACTTCTACATGAATGCTCATAGAAGCATTATTTGTAATAGCCCAAAACTGAAAAAAATACAAATGCCCAGTCAACAAATGAATGGATAAACAAATCTATATAATAAAGAGGTAATATGCAAATTGGTCATTACGGCATCACAGTAATGACCATTCAACAGGCTGCGCACACAACAGGAGGGGAAGTGAGGCTGTGTTCCCTGCACAGCACTAGAGTCCTCTTTTTCTCCCGGGTGCATATGCCCAGCAAACACCCTGTGACACCGCACCCTGTCGGAGAGCACTCTGCCCTGGGATGCCACCAACCCTTTCCCTGAGGTGGGGGGAGCCAAGGGGCGACACCCGCATGGCAGAAGGCCACTTCTCAAGGAGCGGTTGGCAGACACCAACTGGGGGGTGTGAGCATTGGTAGTGACCCCTGGGAGGGGTTGTGCATGCAAATCGAGAAGGTGTGGACCCAATACGAAGGAAGGGCTCAGGTACGACGATAGAGACTGGATGTTGAGGTAAGACACCAGACCTAGATGGGCCACCGGGTAAACAATGTGGGTATCCCACCACCACAGACACACAGGGCGGTCCTGTGATGCCCAAGATGCCAGTCAATCCAAGTGCACAACCTCAAACCCTCCTCCCACCTCACGGACCTGGCCCCGCCACCGTGGAGACCATAGGCAACCCTCACACCACAGGGAAGCTGCCGTGGCTTTCTCCAGCCATCCATCCATTCATCTGCCTGGTTCGACCCAGACAGGGGCTCACATCCTGGGTTGAATGCCCCCCAGGACAAGCTGGGACCTGACCGTGCCTGCGCAAGCACACCTGTTACCTGTGAATTCGGAATGGGAGCAGATGGAGAGCCACTCGAGGCATGGGAGCAGGCATGCAGGGGGACAGGAAAAGCCTCTGTGTCCCCCCCCCCCTTCAGCACGCAATGGGAGAAAAGCCTCACGCATGCATGAATGCACATGTGCATGCACGTAACATAGAGGTCCCCACGATGGATGCTGGCCCCAGCCCGGCAGGACCCTCCCCCAACTCGGAGGGGGGAGACGCAGGCCAAAGTAGGCAAGACACAGCTGCATCATTGTTCGACCCCTCAAAGCCGGTGCAAGAGGGGCCCGAGTGCCCAAAGAGAGGTTGCTACAGGTCCCAGAGAGGAAAGAAGTCAGTACTAAGACAGGACGAAAAACATAGAATTTTTAATTAGCCTATAAAAAGAGTAAAAGAGTGAGGGAGAAGGGGGAAGATGGGGAAGAAGGGAAGGAGGATGGGAAGAACTTTATAAAGGAGTCAGTAGACAACAGAGTTAAAGAAGGAAAGAGGCTATATGAGTGAACTGTAGGAGCTATAATGAAAATCAAGTAGAGTTGTATACTGGGTACAGATTTTAAAAGTAGGAGTCAGAAAAGAAAAAAGATAAATGATAGTGAATAATTTAGTCAGGTCGATAGATAGATAAAACAGTGGAAGTAAGTAGAGAAGAATGTATGGGAAAGGTAGGATGAGAGAGAAAGAGGGAGGGAAGAAAAGGGAAGCCGGTAGAGCTTAAAAGGAGAATGGGAGGAAGGAAGAAATGGGAGAGGGAGCAAAGCAGGTCCGAATGAGGAAGTGAAGTAAAAAATTAAGGTGGGAAGGAAGGAAAAGGGAAGGGAGGGCAGGGGTAAAGACAAAGGAAAGAAGGAATGTGGGGAGGTAAAAAGTGTAGGAGAAAGAAGGGAAGAAGGATGATGGAACAGAAGTAGGAAATAAGGAGGAAAGAAAAGTTTATAAATGATGAGTCATAGGAAAAAGTGTTACATAAAATAGAGAGGAAAATTGTGTGAGAGGGAAAAGCCAATGAGGAAATCAAATACAACTGTGTTTGAAGGGGATAAGATAAATAAAATAATAAAAAAAAAAGTTAATAGGGGCAACCAGGCCGGCAGGGGAGAGCAGTTAGGAGGATCAGGCTGGCAGGGGGGAGAGCAGTTAGGGGGATCAGGCAGGCATAGTGGTTAGGGCAGGCAGGCAGGTGAGCGGTTAGGAGCCAGAGGTCCCAGGTTGTGAGAGGGACCCCCTTTCATGCATGAATTTCATGCACCGGGCCTCTAGTTATGGTATAATATCATACTTGAATAGATACAAATAAGTGGAAGCATATATTGTCTTCATGGGTAAGAAAAATTAACATCATTAAAATCTCCATACTAACCAAAGCAATCTGTAGATTCAATGCAATTCCTATCAAGATACCAAAGGTGTATTTCACAGAACTAGAACAACTATTCCAAAAATTTATATGGAACCACAAAAGACCCTGAATAAACACAGCAATCTGAAAAGAAGAACAATGTTGGAGGAATCAAGCTACCTAATGTCAAACTATATTACAAAGCTATAGTAATCAAAACAGCATGGTATTGGCATAAAAAACATGCACAGAAATTAATGGAACAAAACATAGAGCCCAGAAATTAACTTACACTTTTATGGTCAATAAATATTTGACAAAGGAGGCAGGAAAATACAATGGGGCAAAGATTGTCTATTCAATAAATGGTGTTGGGAAAACCGAAGAGATACATGCAAAAAATTGAAACTAGACCACCAACTTACACCATACATAAGAATAAATTCTAAATAGATTAAAGACTTAAATATTAGACATGAAACCATAAATATCCTAGAAGAAAACATAGTTGGTAAAATCTCAGACATTTCTTGTGCCAATATATTTTTTTCTGATATATCTCATTAAGCAAAGGAATGAAAAGAAAAATAAATAAATGAACCACATCAAACTAAAAAGTTTTTGCAAAGCAAAGGAAATCATCAACAAAATGAAAAGATATATTGGGACATTCATAACCTTCCAAACCTAAACAGCCATTTCTCTTCTGAAGAGCTAGGCCCTCCCAGAAGCCTCAAGGCAGGTAACACAGCCTCCCACATCTTGCCTGCATTTTGAGCTATACAAGGAAAACAAAGTCTCTGAATAGCCCGAAAGAGCCCTCAGTAACTGGGTTGGAAGAGGGGTTAGCCCGCCCCACTATTCTGGGAACTAGACTGGTAAAAACTCCAGGTTGCCATCTAACCCAACTGGTTTCCATACAAGGATATCTGACCAACCAAGGCCAGAGTAATAGCTTGGAGAGGAGCAGCTCTCAGTCAGGGAAAAATCATCAATCTGACTTCCTGGAAAACAAATCAGCAACACCCCCACCTAAAACCCTGTCAGAAACAGACACTTGAGAGATTAACGTTGACAGCTGGCAGACAATCAAAGAAGGCAGATTGGTCCAGTCTGCTTGCAACCAAGGCCTGTGGAGACAGACACAAGCAGAGGAACAAGGGATCGCCTGGAGCTTCAATGGGGTGCTAAACACCAAAGACAGTGCCTGACAGTGGTCAACACCTAACTACCTAACAGGAAGCCCACAATGGCAGACAGAAGAGAAGACAGGGGTCCTGAATCAGCCCTTTATGGGGCACTAAAATGAGGCTGAAGCAAATGACACTTCACTTTTTAATTTTTTAAAAATTTTCTTCTTATTATTATTTTGTAATTCTACTTTTTAATTTTATTTTCTGAGTTTTTTTTCTTTTTTTCACCTTTTCCTTGCTTCTCCATTTTCCATCCTCTTTTTATTCTCCTTTTTCCCACTTCAGCTTTTCTCTTCCCTTGTTAAAAAACTGATCTTTACCTTCTTTATCAATATGCTATTATTATTGTAGTCTATGTTGTCTTATTCCATATAAAAAAGAGCTAATATGCTAATTAGACCAGATGGTGGAATGACCTTCTGGAACGACCTTCTAAACAACCTTCCAGAACAACTAGTGGGTGGGGTCAGGGGGCAGTGAGACAGCCAGGGCTGCAAGGGCCGAGCACCTCGCACAAATTTCGTGCATCAGGCCTCTAGTTCATACATAAAATTTCCTCTTCCCTGCTCCTACTCCATTTCCCCGTCTCTTTTCTGTTTCTTTTCAACTCAATTTTTCCCCCTCTCTTGTCTTGCTCTTTTATTCTCATAATTTTTTAATTAGTTCCACTTCCTAAATTCAGGCCTATCTGCTCTCTCCTCTATTATCCTTTTCAATAAATAAATAACTAAATAAATTTTTACTTTCTATTCTCTCTTTGTCTCTTTCTTTCTTTCTTTTAATTTTTTCTTCTTATCCACTCATTCTTTTTCACCCACCTCTATACTAAAAAATGGTCCTTCCCCCATTTATCCAATTCCTTAACCTTATTTTCTGTATTTAAGCTCTGCCTCTACAGATTCTGCTCCCCCTTTTTCTGGGTGTTTTTGGTTTGCACTTTTGGGTTGAATTGTATCACAATGGCATAAAATTAGAAATCAACTACAATTTAAAAAATCAAAACAATCAAACACATGGAGGCTAAATAGCATGCTACTAAACAATGAATGGGTTACTAAAGAGATCAAACAATAAATTAAAAAAAAACATTCTGGAAAAAAACAAAAATGAAAACACTCAATCTAAAATATATGGGAAACAATTAAAGCAGTCCTGAGAAGGAAGTTTATAGCATTACAGGAGTACCTCAATAAACAACAAAACTGGTAATACCAGGTAAGTTATCTAACCTTACAACTTAATGCACTAGAGAGACAGAGCAACAAGAAAGCCAAAGTTAGTAGGAGGAAGGAAATAATAAACATCAGAACAGAAGTAAATGATATAGAACACACACACACACACACACACACACACATGCACACACACACAAAAACAATACTAAAGGTTAATAGAACCAAGAGTTGGTTCTTTGAAAGGATAAACAAGATTGATGAGCCTCTAGCCAGGATCAATAAGAAACAAAGAGAGAGGAACCAAATAAAGAAAATTAGAAATAAAAGAGGTAAAGGAACAACAGACCACACAGAAATACAAAGGATTGTTTTAAAAAATACTATGAACAACTCTATTCCAACAAACTAGACAACCTGGAGGAAATGGAAATATTCCTAGAAAAATATAACCTTCCAAAACTCAATCAGGAAGAATCAAAAAACCTGAATAGGCCAATAACCATGGAAGAAATTGAAGCAGTCATCAAAAAGCTTCCAGCAAACAAAATCCCAGGACCAGACGGCTTCACAGGGGAGTTTTACCAAACATTCAAGGAAGAACTAAAACCTATCCTCCTCAGACTACTACAAAAAATTCAAGAGGAAGGAACACTTCCAAGCTCCTTCTATGATGCCAGCATCATCCTAATACAAAAAGCAGATAAAGACAATGTAATGAAAGAGAATTACAGGCCAATATCCCTCATGAACATAGATGCCAAAATCTTCAACAAAATTCTAGCAAATCAGATCCAGCAGTACATCAGAAAGTGGGTTTTATCCCAGGGATGCAAGGATGGTACAATATCTGCAAATCAATACATCACATAAAAATATTGAGAGATAAAGATCATGTAGACATATCAATCGATGTGGAAAAAGCATTTGACAAAATCCAGCACCCTTTCTTGAAAAAAACTCTCAGCAAGGTAGGAATAGAAAGATCATACCTCAACATAATAAAGGCCATATATGACAAACCACAGCAAACATCACACTCAATGGGCAAAAACCAAAAACAATTTCCCCTAAGACCAGGAACAAGACGGGGATGCCCACTCTCACCACTCCTATTCGATATAGTACTGGAGGTACTAGCCATTGCAATCAGACAAGAAGAAGAAATAAAAGGCATCCAAATTGGAAAAAAAGAAGTAAAACTGTTCTTATTCGCAGAGGACATGATACTGTACATAGAAAACACTAAAGACTCCATCAAAAATTATTAGACTTAATAAATGAATACGGGAATGTGGCAGGAAATAACATTAACACCATGAAATTGATGGCATTTCTATACACCGATAGTGAACTTACAGAAAGAGAGGCTAAAAAAGCAATACCATTTACCATTGCACCAAAAAAATTAACATACTTAGGAATAAACTTAACTGAGGTAAAAGACCTGTATGCAGAAAACTACAGGCCTTTGAAAAAAGAGATAGAGGAAGACATAAACAGATGGAAGAACATACCGTGTTCATGGATTGGTAGAACCAACATCATTAAAATGTCCATATTACCCAAAGCAATCTATAGTTTTAATGCAATCCCCACTAAAATACCAACAGCATATTTCATAAATCTAGAAATAACTCTCCAAAAATTCATCTGGAATAATAAAAACCCCCAAATAGCTGCAGTGATCCTGAGAAAGAAGAACAAAGTGGGAGGGATCTCAATACCAGATATCAAGATATATTACAAAGCCACTGTTCTCCAAACTGCCTGGTTCTGGCACAAGAACAGACATATAAATCAGTGGAGTAGAATAGAGAACCCAGAAATCAACCCAAACCACTATGCTCAATTAATATTTGACAATGGAGTCAAGAACATACAATGGAGTCAAGACAGTCTCTTCAATAAATGGAACTGGGAAATTTGGTCAGACACATGCAAAAAAATGAAACTAGACCACCAACTTACACCATACTCAAAAATAAACTCAAAATGGATAAAGGAATTAAACTTAAGATGGGAAACCATAAAAATATTAGAGGAATCCACAGGCAGCAAAATCTGAAGACATATGCCGAAGCAATTTCTTCACCAATACCACTCCTAGAGTACTGGAAACTAAAGAGAAAATAAACAAATGGGACTACATCAAAATAAAAAGCTTCTGTACAGCAAAAGAAACCATCAACAAAACAACAAGAATGCCCACTGCATGGGCGAACGTATTTGCCAACATTATCACCAATAAGGGTTTAATCTCCAACATTTACAGGGCACTCATACAACTTAACAAAAGGAAGACAACCAACCCAATAAAAAATGGGCAAAGGACCTCAATAGATACTTTTCAAAAGAAGACATAAGGAAGGCCAAGAGATATATGAAAACATGCTCAAAATCACTTATCATCTGAGAGATGCAAATCAAAATGACAATGAGGTACCATCTCACTCCTGTCAGAATGGCTATCATCAACAAATGACAAATGCTGGAGAGGATGCAGAAAAAAAGGAACCCTCTTGCCCTGCTAGTGGGATTGCAGACTGGTGCAGCCACTGTGGAGAACAGTATGGAGTTTCCTCAAAAAACTAAAAATGGAACTTCCATTTGACCCAGTGATCCCACTTCTAGGAATATATCCCAAGAAACCAGAAACACCAATCAGAGAAGATATATGCACCCCTATGTTCATAGCAACACAATTGACAATAGCTAATATTTGGAATCAGTCTAAGTGCCCATCAGCAGATGAGTGGATTAAAAAATTTTGGCACATCTACAAAATGGAACACTATGATTCTGTAAAAAGGAAGGAACTCCTACCATTTGCAACAGCATGGATGGAGCTGGAGAGCATTATGCTAAGTGAAATAAGTCAGTCAGAGAAAGATAAATATCACATGATCTCACTCATTTGTGGATTATAATGAACAACATAAACCGATGAACAAAAATAGATCTAAAGACACAGAAGTATCGATCAGATGCTCAAACCTCAGAGGAAAGGCAGGTGAGGAGAGGGCTAAGGGTGAGAGACGAATCCAAGGAATTGTATGCATGCACGTAAGCATAACCAATGGATACAGACACCGGAAAGTGACGGCATGAATGGGGGGATGGGGGAAAATGGGGGGATAAGGACACATTTGTAATACGTTAATCAACAAAGAAAAAAAAATCTAAGAAGGAAAGCACGTGACAGGTTCTGGCTGCTTCTAGAGTTGGGTTGGGGGAGAGACATCAGGTAGCCTGGAGGGGGATGTAAAGGCTAAAATAAAAGTTTGTCAAGTTGAAAGTAAAAAAAAAGAAAAGAAAAGAAAAAAGAAACCATCCTATCTAATAAAGAGGGAATATGCAAATTGCCCACCACTTTGCAACAAAGATGGCAGTGCCTAAAGCCAATAAGGAGGGAATATGGAAATTAACAGAACAAAGATGGTAGCAACAGGCCCTGGAGCAAATGCAGGAGGCGGTGCCTGGCCCAGAGTGAAGGCAGGTGGCAGTGGCCAGAGTGAAGGCCCAGGTCCTGGGTGCTGGAGGGAAACTGGTGCTGGCAGCTAGGGGAAGGAAGGCCTATTCTTGTGCGAATCTTCATGTATCTGGCCTCTAGTCCTATATAATCAAAGCCTAATATGTAAATTGTCCCATTGACCAAGAGTTCGATCATTCGCTCTGACATGCACTGAACACCAGGTGGTAGTACAGAACTTGGTGGGCGTTGGGGACATGGCACTGGCAGTGGGTGACAGTGGGGGCACTGCTGACCCCAATGGGCCCTGACAAGAGTGGGACCATGGTGGGATGGTAGAACAGGTGAGTGGAGGGTGCCAGGACAAGATGAGTGTGAGTGGGGCCCTATCGTCCCACCAATCACCCTAAAGAGGACAACCAGTGGCGGGGGGGGGGGGGAGCGGCAGGGCCAGCACCTGGCTCCCAGGCACTGAAGGAACTGGGCAGGGGCCTGATGACTCAGGCAGAAGTGGTCGCATTGGAGCCTGAGGGCCAGGTGTTGCCCAGGGCCCAGAGGTCAGCTGGGACTTGCCCTGCCATGCCAGATGCTCTCACATCAATCGCTGGCCAGGCCTAGGGACCACACCCATGCATGAATTTCATGCACCAATCCTCTAGTCAATAAAATATCAAGAGTGCCGCCCTAACCAGTTTGGCTCAGTGGATAGAGCGTCAGCCTGTGGACTCAAGGGTCCCAGGTTCGAGTCCGGTCAAGGGCATGTACCTTGGTTGCGGGCACATCCCCAGTAGGGGGCGTACAAGAGGCAGCTGATCGATGTTTCTCTCTCATCGGTGTTTCTGACTCTCTATACCTCTCCCTTTCTCTCTGTAAAAAAATCAATAAAATATATTTTTAAAAAAATCAAGAGTGCTCACTGCATAGGAGAACATATTTGCTAATGTTACATCTGATAAGGGTTTAATCTCCAACATTTACAGGGAACTCATACAACTTAAAAATAAAGAAAACAAACAATCCAATCAAAAAATTGTCAAAGGACTTCAATAGAAACTTCTCCGAAGTGGACATACTGAAGGCCAAGACATATATGAAAATGTGCTCAAAGTCACTAATCATCCAAGAGATGCAAATCAAAAAGACAGTGAGGTACCATCTCACACCTGTCAGTATGGCTATCATCAACAAATCAACAAATGATAAGTACCAGTGAGAATGTGGAGAAAAAGGAACCCTCATATACTTATACTGCTGGTGGGAATGCATACTGGTGCAGTCACTGTGGAAAACAGTATGGAGTTTCTCAAAAAAATTAAAAATGGAACTCCCATTTGACCCATTCCTACTTCTAGGAATATATCCCAAGAAATCAGGAATACCAATCAGAAAGAATATGTACACCACTATGTTCATAGCAGCACAATTTTCAATAACTAAGATTTGGAAACAGCGTAAGTGCCCATCAGCAGATGAGTGGATTAAAAAACAGTGGTACATCTACACAGTAGAATACTACACTGCTGTAAAAAAGAAAGAACTCCTATGATTTGCAACAGCATGGATGGAACTGGGGAGCATTATGCTAAGCAAAATAAGCCAGTCAGAGAAAGATATCACATGATCTCACTCATATGTGAAATCTAAGGAACAATATAAACTAATGAACAAAAATAGATACAGAGACATAGAAGCTTCAAACAGACCGACAAACCTCAGAAGGACTTTGGGCCGAAACCGGTTTGGCTCAGTGGATAGAGCGTCGGCCTGCGGACTGAGAGGTCCCGGGTTCGATTCTGGTCAAGGGCATGTACCTGGGTTGCGGGCACATCCCCAGTGGGAGATGTGCAGGAGGCAGCTGATCGATGATTCTCTCTCATCGATGTTTCTAACTCTCTATCTCTCTCCCTTCCTCTCTGTAAGGAATCAATAAAATATATAAAAAAAAAAAAAAGAAGGACTTTGGGTGGTGTACACACAATACAATACACAGATCATGTATTATAGAAATGCACACCTGAAACATATAATTTTATTAGCCAATGTCACCCCAATAAATTCAATAAAAAATTAAAAGGAATAAACTATTGATGAACGAATTAAAGAAATCTTGAAGAAAACATACAAAATGAAGTAGACCTGTCAAAAAAGAGCACATACAAGCCAGTCAGAAAAAGACAAATATCACATGATCTCACTCATTTGTGGAATATAATGAACAACATAACTGATGAACAAAAATAGAACCAGAGATATAGAAGCATCTAAAAGACTGTCCAACCTATGAGGGAAGGCAGGGGTTGAGGGGGTAAGAGATCAACCAAAGGACTTGTATGCATGCATATGAGCATAACCAGTGGACACAGACAGTAGGGGGGTGAGGGCATGTGCTGAGGGGTGGGAGCAGCTGGGGAGAGGTCAATGGGGGAAAAAGGAGACTCATGTAATACTTTAAACAATAAAGAATTTAAATTAAAAAAAAAACAGAAGAAATAAAAAAGAGCACATACCTTGTGATTTTATTTATTAAAATTATATTAAGTAGAAACTAATCTATCATAGCATACAGCAGATCAGTATTTATCTGAAGACGAGGAAAAATGGAGACAGGCATAAGGGGAAGGTTACAAAGAGACAAGAAGAAACTTGGGAGTGTTGGACATGTTAATTAACTTGATTGTGATCATCAGTTCATGAGTGTGTACATAAGTCAAAATCTATCAAATTGTACACTTTAAACATATGCAGTATATTGTATGTCAAGTATACGCCAAAATAAAGATTAAGAATATGATTTTCTCTGTTAGTGAAACATTTAAACAGACATTTAAGCAAAGAAGGTATATGGATGGCAAATACAAATATGAAAAGGGATTATTTTTCTTAATAGTTTTAAGGCCTCTGCATTATGTCAGGCCACTGGAGGCCAATTATTTGAGGAGTAACTGTTTCAGATTTATCAATTACTTGAGAAGGTAACTGTCTCAGATTTGCTGTTATCCTCATAAAAGTTTAAAATGTTCCATGCAAAGTGAATTACATACTTTTCCCCATATTCCCTACTTATGTGAATATATGTGGAAGGAGCAAGCAGAGAGAGTTTTACTTTTTTTATTGAGAAGCTGACACAGAGATACTATGCAAGGTGTCTCAGGTCACTCTATGCAGTAGTTCTCAACCTTCTGGCCCTTTAAATACAGTTCCTCATGTTGTGACCCAACCACAAAATTATTTTCGTTGCACTTCATAACTGTAATGTTGCTACTGTTATGAATCATAATATAAATATCTGATATGCAGGATGGTCTTAGGTGACCCCTGTGAAAGGGTCATTCGACCCCCAAAGGGGTCACGACCCACAGGTTGAGAACCACTGTATAGGCAAATGGCAGAAATGAGATTAGAATCCAGATCTTCATCTTCTCAGTCAAATGATTACGGGAAAGGTCTTTGTTGGAAGAAAGAATTTTCTGTGATTCCACAGGGTGATCAGAATTTATGGCAGGTTACTGAAAGGTAAGCCTGCCTGTTGGAGGAATCTGTGTTCTGCTCAGTTTCAACACACCCTGGGAGAGATTTCAGGATAGTCAAATATACCTGGTGCTCTGAAATGTTTAAAGCATGTTATAGGTTTGGTAGAATTTTTGCTTCTTAATAAAAAGGTATCTTATCAATATGCTATTGCTTGATACTGCTAATTTGTCCATTTTCTGTACAATAAAGGACTCACATTCATCCACACATCCAAGAACAATAGTTGAGCCAACATTTCATTAGCTTGTATATGTTTCCCAAACCAATGACTGGTTGTGGCCCCCACTTCCTCCACACCACCCCCTTTTTCTTTAGATGTTGCTGGGGTGATTTTGGCACAGCCTAGAATAGGAGGGAAATGGGTTGGAAAAAGGGGAGTTAAAGGGTGCCTTACCAGGGGCCACTACTCTCAAAACAGACAAAAAAAAGAGAAAGAAACACAAGAGTGGGAAAACCTAAGCCTCTGTAACCCCTCTAATAGTCAGGACCTCTCCTTATGTGGAATCCTGCCAGAAAATTTAAGGTACCACTGAGAAGGAAGGCAACAGAGATTGAGGATGTTCTTATGCTTGTGTTTAAGGACCATTTACAGAGTATAGGTAGCCTTGTTTTACACCCCCATTTTTCAATGGGAGACACACACTGTAACCCATCCATGCATACACAATGGTAAACAGACCTCAGCAGCTAGCAGAAACAAAAGAACAAAAGTACACATCCAGAATAATGTACATTTTTCAAGCCCTCAAAAAATTAGGCAAAGAGCTGAGTTATGGGAGAATGAGTAAGGGAAGCTATAGGTGGTTACATGAGTGTACCAATTTGTCAAAATTTATCAAAATACATGTTTAAAATGGGTGTATTTGTCAAAATTCATCAAAATATATGTTTAAAATGGGAGGCAGAGGTGGAGGTGAGGGACTGGATTAGCAGTTTAGTGTGAAAGAGAGAGGGTAAATGAGTAAGTATGATTACATAGAAACTTCACCTAAGGGTGGATTAGAACAGAATTAGACACAAATCTCCTTAAATACTAGTGTTTCAAAGGTAGAATTTTCCGTTAAGCCTTTGAATTCCACACTCTAAAATAAAGTCTAATTACTTTTTCCACATTGAGTGGTAGATCAACTTCCCAGCATAAATGTGCAAGGACAAAAGTGATCATATTAGTGTATATGTAGAATAATTTTTTTAAATAACTCAGACCTATAGAAAATATATGTTTTTGTTTTAAATTAACTTTACTGAGGTACAGCTTACATACAATAAAATACACCCACTTTAAATGTACATTTTGATGAATTTGGATAAATTTGTACACTCATGTAACCACCAGCTATAATAAAAATATAGAAAGTTTCCATCAGAATGAAAAGTTCCCTAGTAGCCCCATCAGTCAATCCCACCAGCCCCAGGCAAACACTGATCTGCTTTCTGTGACCAAAGGTTAGCTTTGTCTTTTATAGAGTTTCAATTAAATAAAACCATACAACATGTATTCTTTACTGTCTCTGCTTCTTTCACTCAGTGTAACATTTTTGAGCATCATCCATGTCATTACATGTTTGGGAAATCCATTCCTTTAAAAAAAAATCTTCATTGTTAAAAGTATTACAGATCTCCACTTTGTTTTTCCCCCATTGACTCCCTCCTCCCGCCCCGCCCCTCCCAAGCCTTTGCCTCACTATTGTCTTGTCCATGGTTACGCACATATGCATATAAGTTCCCCAGTTAATCTCTCCCTCCTACCCCCACCTTTCCTCTGAAATTCATCAGTGGAAAATATATTTCTAAGAAAATGAGCACGTGTCTCAGGTGATAGAAAGGCAAAAAAGGCATATGCAAAATCAAAAATCAACTACTGCTATTTAAGAAGAAAATAAATAAATAAATAAATAAATAAATAAATAAATAAATAAAATAAAATAAAAATAATCCCCCATAAACTGAGAGCATCTTCTAACTGTTGAAAATCGGAAATACAAAGGGAATTAAAAAGTATCTTTTTTTTTCTTTCTGAATTGTTTTCAGTGTTGGCACACAATGAAAGCACACACAGACTGCTAAATCAATGCCCAACGTAATCATACTATTGTGAGTCACTGGAGACAGGGCTGGACTGAAGTAGTGGAAACTCTGAAATACACAATATTTCTAAAGACATGTATTTTTATTACTTTCAAGTGCAAACAATTATTTCATCTATGTTAAAACATTTTGCCTGGTAAAGGACTCACTTTCCACAGAGTTCAGAATGGATTGTAAGACATAAGAGTTTTTCAATGAAGCAGATTTCATCTGGCACTCCGTCTTTCAGAGAAACAGCCATACCTAATGTTTATTGAACGCTTTCTGTATACTAGGCAAACAGTGTTCTAAGCAGTTTACATGGGTCATCACATTCATTCTTCACAATTACTTTTAAAATAGGTTTGATGGTTATCCCCATTTTACTGATGAGGAAACTGAAATTTAGGGAGATTAAATACCTGATTCAAAATTATACAGTTTAGTGATGAGTTAGAGCCCAGATAAATTAGAACCAAAATAAGCTAACTCTAGAGCCTAGAGTACTATGCTGTCTCAGATAAACAACTTTCAGCCTCAGGTAAAAAAGCTGATACCAGGGATTTATTTTCAAAATGAAAGAAACTTTTAGAGTGTGTTTTGACATCAGCACACACTAAACTCTCTCTTTTACATTCTCCACTCTCTGTAGCTACATACCTGATTCCAAACAAAGATCACTGAAATCCAATGTCATGAGCCTCAGTGCCTAGGGGACTGTCGGATCCTCTGGCATCGAAGAAAGAGACAGTTATCTTTAGTACACTGTTTTGCTAAAGCAGGAAACTAAAATAGCACCTTTGAGAGGAAATTGGAACACAGGTTGAAATATAAAGGTTTTCTGCTTAAAACTGAAAGTTAACCAGGTAAGTCAATCAATTACAACCTCTCATTCCCTGAGCAGACTTTGCTTCAAGGAGCCTAACAATTGTTTATATATATTATCACAATTTAAAAAAATACACCTCCATTTCTATCTGTTTAATAAGCTTTTTTTCTTTAGATAGTACATATGAGAGCTTTAGCCCAGGCTTGCCTCATCATAACACTCAAGGTCGTTAATTAAGGAGTCAGGATTATGAAGATTTATGTATTTACCTCTGATAAAAATACTATCTAATATGATCATTCAACATTTTTGTTGTGTAGTGATAAATAATACCATGTGAACAGGAGTGATTATGACTATGAAAAAAAAAGAAAAATAATATTGAAGAAAAACTAAAGAAATCATCTTTTGATCAGTTGCAAAGTTAGAAAGTTGCTGGGCAAGTTGCCATGGATACCATATCCTGATATAATACTGGGCTTTTCCTCACAGTTAAGCACTAAAGACCCGACTTTCCAGGTTTACACTTCCTTTTTACATATGCACTACCAGCTACTTGAAATGGAAATTCTCTATTTTGATGAATGATAATGCAATGGGAAATTTCCTGAGCAAGAATCCTAATCTGTTTAAAGGTATTAAAATGATATTAATTCCAAAAGGATTTTTATCCCATTTCTACATTACCCAAGATTTCTAAATCAAACTCACTGCACAATAATCTTTATAAAACTATAGTAAAGAATCAGAAATCAGTCCAGCCAGAGGGGCTCAGTGGTTGATCATTGACCTATGAACCAGGAGGTCACTGTTTGATTCCATCCGGGCACATGCCTGGGATGTGGGCTTGGTCCCTGGGTGGGAGGCATGCGGGAGGCATGTGGGAGGCAGCTGAATCAATGTTTCTCTCTCATCATTGATGTGTCTATCTCTCTCTTCCTGTCCCTTCCTCTCTGACATATATATATATATATATATATATATATATATATATATATATATATAAATTTTTTTTTAAAGAAATCAGAAATCGGGAATTGGTCATAATCACAATAGACGCCATTGGCCTTTTTCATCACTGACACTTGCCACCCAATGGCACACATTCTTACTGCCCATTTATTTGAGCTTTATGAGGTCTAGACAGAACAAATTACATGGAAAATTGGGAATCTTCTCCATAGATCGCAGACACTATACTAGAAACATACCGAACTAAGTTACTGTGTCAATGGGTCACTGCTTCTTTCATATTCTTTGGACTTAGCACAATGACTAAGACATTTCTTTTCATATTATAGGAGAAAATTTGAGCACATAAGAGAGTTCATAGAAAAAAGAAAAGAAGGAGCAGAAGCAGCCCTGTGTTTAACACATAGTCTATAGGGAAAATTAGACTCACAGAGTCTAACAGGTCCAAATCCCAACTTTCTTTTAATTGAGGTAACATTGCTTAATAACATCATATAAGTTTCAGGTATATAACATTATAATTCTACATCTGTATGCAATATGGTGTGCTCACCATCAAAAGTCTAGTTTTCATTCAGCACCATAAATTGACCCTCTTTACCCATTTCACTCTCTTTCCAGCCCCCTCCTCCAATGATAATCACCATTCTATTGTCTCTATCGATGATTTTTTGTTCATTTTATTTGTTCATTTATTTACTTATTGTTTTATATTCCACATATGAGTGAAATAATATGATTTGTGTCCTTTTCTGATTGACTTATTTTATTTAGCCTAATAACCTCAAGGTCCATTTATGTGGTCATATATGGAAATATTTCATCTTTTTCATGGCCAAGTAGTATTCCCCAGGTTTGTCATTTCACTAACACAGTTGACCCAGGGTAAATAACTTAATTTCATTAAGACTTATCTTACTCATTTATAACTTTTAGATGATAATACTTCCTACACTGTAGAATTGGTATGAGGACAAAATGAGTGATATATGTAAAACACTTAGAACAGTGTTAATTATTCACTAAGTGGAAGCCTTTATTATTATTCTCCCATACCACCAATCCTTTATTTCATTATGGTTATGGGAAAAATAAAACAAGCTTATGATAGCACTAACTTCCACCAGGAGAGCACTGGCATAGTCTTTATTGCCTATCTGCTTCTTTATGTACTTTCTAAGTTAGCCCCTCACACCAGTTTATACATTAACTTAAAAATCTCCAGGCTTTCTACCTTCCTACTATCCAAATCCTGCCTCTTCAGGCAATTCCTTCTATGTAGCCAATGTTCTTCAGGGTTTCCTTCTGCTCCCTGAGAAATAGAACCTGCCCTGCATGTGACTCTGTGTCTACTCTGCCGCTAAGATATATGACTCAATGATCTTCCACACTTTTGAGAATTTGCCTTGTTCTTAAACTCTTGACTCATTCATTCTTTTATTTTTATTTTGCAAGCCCCCTAATACTAAATGATCTTCTCTATCTCTGGGGTACATTACTAATTGTGTTTGCTTATCCATTTTATTGGGCCTCTTTATGAGCCATGAGCCCCATGAGTGGCTTCTTTCAGAATCTTAATAAGCCTTTAGCAAGTCTTTTATACACTTGAGGGTATAGATGCAAAATTTCTAATTGAAATGAATTAATCTTTAACAAGTATGATTAAAACTAAAAAAAGAAGACATAAATAATATAAACCATGGGTGGAACTGGAGAGCATTATGCTAAGTGAAATAAGCCAGTCAGAGAAAGATAAATAACACATGATCTCACTCATTTGTGGAATATAATGAACAACATAAACTGATGAACAAAAACAGATCCAGAGACAGAAAAGCATCAATCAGACCATCAAACCTCAGAGGGAAGGTAGGGGAGGGTGGGAGTAAGGGGAAGAGATCAACCAAAGGACTTATATGCAAGCATGTAGGCCTAACCAATGGACACCGACAACAGGGGGGTGAGGGCATGAGTGGTGAGGATAGGGGGTAACGTGGGGATAAGGACACATATGTAATATCATAATCAATAAAAATATTTTTAAAAATAAACCATAAACCAAAAGAGAAAACCTAAATAGAGATAAAATTATAAAATTATCAAGTAATACTATATATTGTTTTATATAAGTTAATTTGAAAGCATAGATGAAATAAAAAATATAAATAGAATGACTCAAATAGGCCTAGAAGAAATAGAAAATGTGAACAGACCAATACTTAGAGAAGAAATTTAATCATATATCCACTAAAAATACACAAGGCTCAGGAGATAAAGGTAGTATTATACGCAAACATTCAAGGAAGAGATAATTTCAATTAATATGAACCATTTTAGAATACTGAAAAACATAAACACTATTCAACTTAGTTTTTCTCATTTTATGTACCTGGGAAAATAGATAGCACAAGGAAAGAGAGCTATAGGTTAATATCACTTATGAATTTAGATTGGAAAATCCCAAATAAAATATTGACAGATAGAACAGATGATTAAAAAGAATAGTGTCTCCCAAAAATTGTAATTTTATAAGGTGATGAATGTGTTAACTCACCTTGCTGTGGTAGTCATTACACAATATATTCATAAATTATGTCATTATGTTGTATACCTTAAACATATATGTTAGATGTCAAATATATCTCAATAAAGTTTGTAGATAAATTCTCAAAAATTTAACAATGATGCTTACACATTAACAGATTGCAAAGGAAAAATGCCATAAAATCATCAATAGAATTTTTAGGGAAAGAAAACAACATCATGAAATTCAACATAGGTACATACTTTCAAAAAATAATAGAAAATTAATTATACCGTTCTTAATTTCACAAAAGGTAGTTGCCAGAGACTTAGATCAAGCATCATACTTGACTGTGAATTAAAACTCTCCCTATTAAAATAAAAACACAAGGGCACTAGTCATTAGTACTATTATTTAACATATTACTAGAGTCTTAGCTAATTAATGAAAGCAAAAAAAATGAAAGTTTTAAAGTCTGGCAAAGAATTGGAAAATGGTTGTAAAATACTTTTAGAATGAGGAAAAATGACATTGGCAGAAATATCTATATATATAAAAGCCCAACAACCAAATGACGGAACAACCAGAAAGACCAGTTGACCAGTTTCTATGATGCACACTGACCACCAGGGGGAAGATGCTCAACATAGGAACATCTGGTTGTCACTGTGCTCTACAGTGGAAGCACCACTCAGCTGACCAGGATGAGTGACACTTCCACAGCGGACCACACCCCCCACCAGTGCACAAATCCATGCACTGAGCCTCTAGTTATCTATATAAAAATCCCAAGAGATAAAAGTTAATAAACTAATACAGCTAAACATAGAATGCAGAAAGGAGGTAGCTATAATATTGATATGTAAAAACCAATCTTTCATATATAACAGCAATAATTTACTTAAAAGCAATGTAAAGACAGACCAATGGAACAGAATAAAACTTCAGAAATAGGCAAAGTCATATGGAAATTTTGTCCATGATAAAGGTTGCATTTCAAATTCACAAAGACAAAGACCTGCATTTTAAAAAAATAGCGTTGGGGCAACAAGATAACTATTTGGAAAAGAAAAAAAAAATGGATGCACAACTCACAAGGTAGAGAAGAAAAAATTCCAGTGGGTGAGAGAGATTCAATTTAAAAAAGTGAAATTATACAAGTTGAGTGAGGTAAAAGGGTTTCTACCTAAGACTCAAAACTATAAAGCTTCTAAAACTAAACATTGGAGAATATATTCACAATTTTGTGGTAGGCAAAGATTTCCTGAAGAAGACATGGAAAGCAATTATTATAAAATTTAAAAATGATAAATTGGACATTGTCAATATTAAAGCACTCTGCTCATCAATACACATAAACAACAACAACAACAACAAAATAAACCCAAACCAAAACAAAACAAAAAAATGAAAAAGCAAGACACATACTGGGAGAAAATATTCTCAATCTAAATATATATAAAAGGACTTGTATCCAGAATATATAAACAACTACTACAAATAAATAATAAAAAAAGAAACAACCCATTGAGAAAATGGACAAAATAATTGAATAGATGTTTAACAAACAAAGATAAACAAATGGCTAGTAAGTATATTAAAAGGTGCTCAACATCATTAGTAACCAGGGCAATTAAAGGTAAGATCAAAATAACTTACCATTTCATACTCACTAGAAGAGCTAAAATGAAAATGACTGAAATTCACCAAATGCTGTTCAACATGTGGAGCAACTAAAACTATCAAAGGTTGCTTGTGGAAGTGTAAAGTTGTGCAACCACTTTGTAAAAGAATTCAGACAATTTTTAATTTTTTAAATTTAATTTTTAATTTATTGATTTGAGAGGGAATGTGATAAAGAGAGAAATATCAATTTGTTGTTTCACTTACTGGTTGATTCTTGTATGTGATTAAGGATTGAACTCACAATCTTGGTGTATTGGGACAATGCTTTAACCAACTGAGCTATCCGGCAATGGCAGATGTTTTTTATAAAGTTAAACATATATCTACTCTATGACCTATCCAGCAAAATATATGTCCTCAAAATAACTTTATATATATATATATATATATATATATATATATATATATATATATATGTGTGTGTGTGTGTATGTGTGTGTGTGTGTGTGTGTGTGTGTGCGTGCATGTGTATGTGTTTATAGCAGCTTTATTCATAATAGAGCCAAACTAGAAACAACCTAAGTTTCCATCAACAAAAAAGGATATACAAATTGTGGTACATTCATAGAATTGAATATGGTTCACTAATAAAAATGATCAATCTACTGATAATGCAAAAGCATGGGTGAATCTAAGAACATTGGGCTTAATGAAAAACACCAATATAGACAAGTACTTACTATATGATTTCATTTCTATGCGATTTTAGAAAAAGTAAAAATATAGTGATAGAAAGTGTATAAGTGATTGTTAGGGCTTCATGACATAGGAGGTGATGGATTGTAAAGGAGCACAATGTAACTTTTTGAAGCTATGGAAATACTCTATATCTTGATTGTGACAGTGGTCCATAACTGGATAGATTTGTCAAAACTACTTAGAAATGTATCCTTAAAACTGGTAGTTTTACTGTCTGTAAATTGTATCCTGATAAAGGTATTTTGAAAAGGTCCATAATATAATATTTTTCCATTAGATGCACAAAGGTTTTTAATTTATATTAACAACTGTTGGGAAGATATGAGGAAAAAATATTTTCATACACTGCAGGTGAGAGTATATTGAACCACTATTTTGAAGCATAATTTAGAAAATAATATTTTAAATGTGAATATATAATGATAGTAGTTCCATTTCTTAATAGAGAGATACTCATACACAGGCACAAGCAGACATGTATAAGGATGCTCATTGTAATGCTGTCTATAACTGAAAAAACAAAACAAAACAGGCAGAACTTCAATGTTCCTTAACAACAGAATGACTAAATACGCCATAGTATAGTCACATTCATAATTACTTTGGAACAAGTAAAAGGATAAAGTTGAAAATTTGTGTACTACTATGAAAAGACCTCAAAATCATTCTTGAGTGGCATAAAAAATAAAATGAACACTTACCATATGATTCTATTTTTATATTTTTAAATGGGAATATTTTTTGTCAAAATAAACAAATCTGGGGAAACTTTGCAGGGTATTTTTATTTCCTCTGGGTATAAAATTTGTTAATATAAGTAGATCAAGATTTCAAATTTCTGTCTGGTAAAAGGTAAAAGAATATTAAAAGATAAGAAACAGACTGGTAGAAGACACTTGCCAAAAACATAATTTATAGCACGTATTATTTTTATTGTAGCAAAATTAACATAACATACAATTTAGCACTTAGCAATTTAAAAGGGACTGAATCCAAGAATATTGTATTCAACAAGGCTATCATTCAAAATTGAAGGGGAAATCAGGAGCTTCACAGACAAAAGAAAAGGACTAAGGGAGTTTATCACTACCAAGCCAGCAATACAAGAAATGCTGAAGGGACTGCTGAAAAAAAAAGAAGAAAAAAAGGGGGAAGAAGAAACATAGGCACCAAAAATATAAATGGCTACAAACAAGTATCCACCAATAATAACTTTAAACATAAATGGACTAAATCCTCCAATCATATAAAGCATCTTCTCAGACCACAATGGCATAACATTAGAAATCAACTACAATAAAATCAATGAAAAAATTCAAACACTGGGAGACTGAATAGCATGCTATTAAACAATGATTGGGTTACCAAAGATATCAAAGAAGAAATTAAAAACATCCTGGAAACAAATGAAAATAAAAACACAACAATCCAAATCCTATGGGACACAGTGAAAACAGTTATGAGAGGGAAGTTCATAGCATTACAGGCCTATCTAAAAAATACACACACACACCCAAACCTACAAAAAAAAAACAAGAAAAAATGGTGATCCTATCTAATAAAAGACAAAAGGGTAATCGACCATACCTTTGCTAGGCTTCCCATTGGCTAATCAGCACCATATGCATCAAAGATGGCGGCTAATTTGCATACTGCAGGCAGGGCTGGCCAGCACCAGGTGCCATCTGAGCCCTGTGTGCGGCCCTGGGCAGCCGGGCTTAGGCGGTGCGATTGTGTCACCTAGGCCCCTCCCCAGCCGGGACCCCCGAGTGCTGCCTAAGCCCCCTGCTGCCTAAGCCCCGCCCCCAGCCGGGACCCCCATGTGCCGCCTAAGCCCCCACTGCCTAAGCCCAGCCCCCAGCTTGGACCCCCATGTGCCGCCTAAGCCCCAGCTGCCTAATCCCCGCCCCCAGCCAGGACCCCATGGCAATCCCAGAGCAGGCAAGTGTGGAGGGTGGGCGGCCCCCAGGTGGGCCTGCTCCTGGGATCGCCATAGCGATCCCAGGGCAGGAAAGTTCCCCACAGGCATCACCCAGCAGGGCCTGCCCCCAGTCTCTGCAGTGATCAGGTGATCCATGAGCAGGAAAGTGCAGCCAGCAGGCAGCACCCCACCCTGGCCACAGCTCAAGGGAGAGAAAAACACGCAGTGAAAACCAGGAGCCTGAGAGATCAACACAGAGGGGTGCCTGCTCCAAGCCTCCACGGTGTGGCTGGGGGCAGGCCCCCAGCAGACACACACACTCACACACACACACACACACACACACAGGATGACTGCTCCGAGCCTCTGCTGCCAGACTGTGGCCATCAGTAGGACATCCACTGAGGGCTCCCGGACTGTGAGAGGGGCAGGCTGAGCTGAGGGAACCCCACCCCCCAGTGCACAAATTTCGTGCACCGGGCCTCTAGTAAATTATATAACTCTACAACTTAAAAAATTACAAAGAGAACAACAAGCCTTAGCCAGTTTGGCTCACTGGATAGAGCGTCGGACTGAAGGGTCCCAGGTTTGATTCCAGTCAAGGGCATGTACCTTGGTTGCAGGCACATCCCCAGTAGGCGGTGTGCAATAGGCAGCTGATTGATGCTTCTCTTTCATCGATATTTCTAACTCTCTATCCCTCTCCCTTCCTCTCCGTAAAAAATCAATAACATATATATATTTTTTAGAAAAAGAAAGAGAGCAACAACAAAAGCCCAGAGTGAGCAGAAAGAAGGAGATAATAAAGATCAAAGCAGAAATAAATGACATAGAGACCCAAAAAAACAATACAAAAGATCAATGAAACAAAGAGCTGATTCTTTGAAAGGACAAACAATATTGATGAACCTCTAGCCAAGCTCACCAAGAAACAAAGAGAGGACCCAAATAAACAAATTCAGAAATGAAAGAGGTGAAATAACAGCAGACCCCACAGAAAATACAAAGGATTGTAAAAAAAATACTATGAACAACTCTATTCCAAAAAACTAAACAACCTAGAGGAAATGGACATATTCCTAGAAAAAATATGACCTTCCAAAAATCAACCAAGAAGAATAAAAAAATCTCCACAGGCCTATAACTTAGGAGGAAATTGAAGCAGTAATCAAAAACCTTCCAGCAAACAAAAGCCCAAGGCCAGTTGGCTTCACAGGGGAATTTTAACAAAAATTCAAAGAAGAATTAAAACCTATTCTTCTTAGACTATTACAAAAATTTCAAGAGGAAGGCACACTTCCAAGCTCTTTCTATGAAGCCAGCATTCCCTAATCCCAAAACTAAATAAGGATACTACAAAGAAAGAGAATTACAGGCCAATATCCTTGATGCTAAAATCCTCAACAAATTTCTAGTAAATTGGATCCAGCATTACACTAGAAAGATCATACACCATGACCAAGTGGGATATATTCCAATGATGCAAGGCTGGTACAATATATGCAAATCAATAAACTTAATACATCACACAAACAAATTAAGAGACAAAAATCACATAACCATATCAATTGATGCAGAAAAGGCATTTGACAAAATCCTACACTCTTTCCTGATTAAAAAAAACACACAAACTTTCAGTAAAGTGGGAATTGAGGGATCATACCTCACCATAATAAAAGCCTTACATGACAAACTTGCAGCCAACATCATACTCAATGGGCAAAAACTAAAAACATTTCCCCTAAGAACAGGAACAAGACAGGGATGCCCTCTCTCACCACTCCTGTTCGACATAGTACTGGAAGTACTTGCCATAGTGATCAGACAAGAAGATAAAATAAAAGGCATCCAAATTGGAAAAGAAGTAGTAAAATTGTCATTATTCACAGATGACAGGATATTGTATATAGAAAACCCTAAATACTCCATCAAAAAAACTACTAGAATTAATAAATGAATTTGGCAATGTAGCAGGATACAAAATTAACACCATGAAATCTATGGCTTTTTTAATACACCAATAATGAACTCACAGAAAGAGAAACTAAAAAAGCAATCCCATTTGCCATTGCAACAAAACAATTAAGATACCTAGGAATAAATTTAACCAAGGAGATAAAGAACCTGTATTCAGAAAATTACAGGATATTCGAAAAAGAGATAGAGGAAGACATAAACAAATGGAAGAATATACCGTGTTCAATGATTGGTAGAATCAACATCATTAAAATTTCCATACTACCTAAAGGAATCTATAGATTCAATGCAATCCCCATGAAAATAACAATGATATACTTCAAAGACCTAGAACAAACACTCCAAAAATTCAACGGCAATAAAAAAAAAGACCCTGATTAGCTGCAGCAATCTTGAAAAGAACTAAATTTGAGGGAACACAATGCCATATGTCAAACTACACTACAAAGCCACTGTTCTAAAAACTTGCCTAGTACTGGCACAAGAACAGACATATAGACCAATGGAACAGAACAGAGAACCCAGAAATTGACCCAAGCCATTATGCTCAATTAATATTTGACAAAGGAGGCAAGAGCATACAAGGAGTCAAGACAGTCTCTTCAATAAATAGTGCTGGGAAAATTGGACAGATACATGCAAAAAAATGAAACTAGACTAACAACATACACCATACACAAAAATAAACTCAAAATGGATAAAGGACTTAAACATAAGATGGGAAACCAAAAAATTCTTAGAAGAAGCCATAAGCACCAAAATAGCAAACATTTGTTGTAGCAATATCTTTACCAATACAGCCCCTACGCCAGCCCTGGGCAAACTACGGCCAGCAGGCTGGATCCGGCCTGTTTGAAATGAATAAATCTAAAAAAAAAAAAGACCGTACCCTTTTATGTAATGATGTTTACTTTGAATTTATATTAGTTCACACAAACACTCCATCCATGCTTTTGTTCCGGCCCTCTGGTCCAGTTTAAAAACCCATTGTGGCCCTCGAGTCAAAAAGTTTGCTCACCCCTGCCTAGGGCCAAGGTTGGCAAACTGCGGCTCACGAGGCACATGCGGCTCTTTGGTCCCTGAGTGTGGCTCTTCCTAAGCCTTAGGAGTACCCTAATTAAGTTAATAACAATGTACCTACCTATATAGTTTAAGTTTTAAAAATTTGGCTCTCAAAAGAAATTTCAATCGTTGTACTGTTGATATTTGGCTCTGTTGACTAATGAGTTTGCCGACCACTGCCCTAGGGCAATGGAAACTAAGGAGAAAATAAACAACTGGGACTTCATCAAAATAAAAAACTTCTGCACAGCAAAAGAAACCATCAACAAAATAACAAGAAAGCCCACTGCGTGGGAGAACATATTTGCCAATGTTATCTCTGATAAGGGTTTAATCTCCAAAATTTATAGGGAGCTCATACAACTTAACATACGGAAGATAAACAACCCAATCAAAAAATGGGCAATGAACCTAAATAGATACTTTTCATAAGAAGACATAAGGAAGACCAAGAGACATATGAAAACATGCTCAAAGTCACTAATCATCCAAGAGATGCAAATCAAAACGACAATGAGGTACCATCTCACACCTGTCAGAATGGCTATCATCAACAGATCAACAAATGACAAGTGCTGGTGAGGATGTGGATAAAAAGGAACCCTCTTTCACTGCTAGTGGGAATTCAGACTGGTGCTACCACTGTGGAAAACAGTATGGGGTTTCCTCAAAAAATTAAAAATGGAACTTCCGTTTGACCCAGTAATCCCACTTCTAGGAATATATCCCAAGAAATACCAATCAGAAAGGATATATGCATCCTTATGTTCATAGCAGCACAATTTATAATAGCTAAAACAGCCTAAGTGCCCATCAGCAGAAGAGTGGATTAAAGAGCAGTGGCACATATACACAATGAAATTCTACACTGCTGTAAAAAAAGAAGGAATTCTTACCATTTGCAACAGCGCGGGTGGAACTGGAGAGCATTATGCTAAGCGAAACGAGCCAGTCAGAGAAAGATAAATATCACATGATCTCACTCATTTGTGGAATATAATGAACAACATAAACTGATGATCAAAAATAGAACCAGAGTCATAGAAGCATCGAACAGACTGTCCAACCTATGAGGTTAGGTGGGGGCTAATGGGTTAAGAGATCAACCAAAGAACTTGTATGCATACACATGAGCATAACCAATGGATACAGGTGGGAGGTTGGGGGATGAGGGCATGTGCTTGAGGGGTGGGTAGGCCAGGGAGAGGTCAAGGGGAGAAAAAGGAGACATATCTAATACTTTATATAATAAAGAATTTAACGTTTAAAAAATAATAATAATTGGTGCGGCCGCATTTGAATGGCCCTGAGTGGGGCTTGGCTCAGGAACCAGGGACTCTCTAGGCTTTCAGGTGCAGTTGGTTAGTGCCAGGGCTTGACTGAGGTGCAGCGGTACGTTGAGGCACCGGTATTTAAGAGATTATGGCATCTGAAACCCACAATGTTATAAAACAGAACTTTTATAATAATATTGAGGATCATTCCATTGATCGTCCTAGCCTAGATAAAGGATCTCTAATTTCACTAATAAGAGCATGAAGGAGGTTAAGAAATCTCCAAAACAGTTGGCTGCTTACATAAATAGAACACTTTGACTCACTGTTAAAAGCCCAGATAAGCCCTGATTGGTTTGGCTCAGTGGATAGAGCATAGGCCTGCGGACTGAAGGGTCCTGGGTTATATTCCGGTCAAGGGCATGTACCTTGGTTGCTGGCACATCCCCAGTGGGGGGCGTGCAGGAGGCAGCTGATCGATGTTTCTCTCTCATCAATGTTTCTGACTCTCTATCCCTCTCCCTTCCTCTCTGTAAAGAATCAATAAAATATATTTTTTAAAAAACCCAGATAAGGTGATCTACCACGGAAAGAAAGTTCATTATCCTTTTCCAAATTCTTGTTTTAAAAAGAAACAGTCCCCTAGAAGTGGGAGTTGTGACATGCCTGCTTGTGCAGGCCACCTGCCTGAAAAATTACACTATGATAGTCAAACATATTTGCCTAACTCCAGTGATTCTTGGTTCTTTACAGACAGAAAGCGCATCATCAAAATACAGTGGGTTTTTTTCTGAGGTTTCTCAGGATCATGAAACAATGGCACAAGTTTTTTCAGCAGGAATTTGAGATTGAATGTACCTTTAACTTATTGGAAAAAGAGAAGTATAAGTGAACTGGTAGCTTATTTGGTGAGGATAGAAGACCTTGGGGTGGTGGTGGATTGCCTTCCTGAGCTTACCAATAGTTTACAGGAAGAAAAACAATACATCTCACATCTCACTTGTTGCCTCTTGTACAGTCACTACTTAAAAACAAATTTGAAGAATATGTAATAGTTGGTTTAAACTGGCTTCAAGCAATCATTAAAAGGTGGTGGTCAGAACTATCATCCAAAACAGACATTAAAAATGATGGAAAGATTCATATTTTAAAACAACAATTAAGTAGATTATGGGAACAAGAAAACCATCTTACTTTGGTTCCAGGATACACTGGTAATATAGCTAAGGGTGTAGGTGCTTATTTATTACAGTTGCATTGAAAGACTTCATCTACTAAAGAGCATTTGGTTATTCAAAACATCCCTGGACTATATGATTTCCAAACATGCCTCATTGGAGAACTGTGAAAGAAATCAAAACCGTTTTCTTTTAAAGCAACATATGAAACCAATAACAAAATCCTAACAATCTACTTCACATTGAAGTGGAAAAATATCTGAAAGGAGCAGCTTCAACTTTTATAAGGTGAAAGTGCACTATGAAGATTGTTCACCTTTGCTGCATTTGGGATTTATATGGTTACTTGGCAAGAACAACTGGATCTTAATGCAATACTTCGTAGAATATACTTTATATTATGTGAAAAAATAAGACAAAACTTATTACTAGAAAAAGCAAAGACCAATCATTACTTTTTTAAAAATTTTATTTTATTGTTTAAAGTATTACAGATAGTAGTACATATGTTTCCTTTTATTTTCCCCATTGACATTCCCCGGCCTCCCCTACCCCCGGCACATGCCATCACCCCCTCCCTTCCCCAAGACAACCAATGTGTTGTGTCCATTGGTTATGCTTATATGCATGCATACAAGTTCTTCGGTTGATTTCTTACCTCCCCACCTCCAACACCCCCCAGCCTTCCCAATGTAATTTGACAGTCTATTCCATGCTTCTCTGCCTCTGTATCTATCTTTTGGATCCTCAGTTTATAATGGTCTTTATTATCCATAAATGAGTGAGACCACGTGATGTTTTTCTTTCACTTCCTGGCATACTTCACTTAGCATAATGCTCTCCAGTTCCATCCATACTGCTGCAAATGGTAAGCATTCCTTCTTTTGTATAGCAGTGTAGTATTCCATTGTGTAGATGGACCATAGTTTTCTAATCCACTGATCTGTTGATAGGCATTTAGACTGTTTCCAAATCTAGGCTATTGTAAATTGTGCTGCTATGAACAGAGGGGTGCATATATCCTTTCTAATTGGTGTTTCTGTTTTCTTGGGATATATTCCTAGAAGTGGTATGACTGGGTCAAATGGCAGTTCCATTATTAAATTTTTGAGGAAACGCCATACTGTTTTCCACAGTGGCTGCACCAGTCTGCATTCCCACCACCAGTGAAGGAGGGTTCCTTTTTCTCTGCATCCTCTCCAGCACTTGTCATTTGTTTATTTGTTGATGATAGCCATTCTGTCAAGTATGAGGTGGTACCTCATTGTTGTTTTGACTTGCATTTCTCAGATGATTAGTGACTTTGAGCATGTTTTCATGTGTCTCTTGGCTTTCTGAGTGTCCTCTTTTGAAAATATTCTATTTAGGTCCTTTGCTCATTTTTTGATTGGATTGTTTATTTTCCTTTGGTTGAATTGTCTGAGTTCCCTGTAAATGTTGGAGATTAAACCTTTATTGGAGATAACATTGACAAATATGTTCTCCCATGCAGTGGGCTTTCTTGTTGATTTGTTGATGGTTTCTTTTGCTGTTCAGAAGCTTTTTATTTTGATGTAATCCCATTTGTTTATTTTCTCCTTAGTCTCTCTTGCCCTAGGATCTGTGTCTGTAAAGATATTGCTATGATATACACCTGCAATTTTGCTGCCTATGGAGTCTTGTAGGATTTTTATCTTGTAGGTTTCCCATCTTACATTCAAGTCCTTTCTTTAGCCATTTCGAATTTGTTTTTGTGTATGGTGTAAGTTGGTGATCTAGTTTCATTTTTATTTGCATGTATCTGACCAAATTTCCCAGCACCATTTATTAAAGAGGCTGTTTTGACTCTATTGTATGCTCTTGCCTCCTTTGTCAAATACTAATTGAGTCTAATAGCTTGGATCAATTTCTGGGTCCTCTATTCTGTTCCATTGGTCTATATGTCTGTTCTTGAGCCAGTACCAGGCAGTTTTGAGAACCATGGCTTGGTAATATAGTTTGATGTCTGGTATTGTGATCCCTCCAACTTTGCTTTTCTTTCTCAGGATAGTTGTGGCTATTTGGGGTCTTTATTTAATCCAGGTGAATTTTAGGAGAGTTTGTTCTAGATCTTTGGTATTTTAATAGGTATTGCATTGAATTTATAGATTGCTTTAGGTAGTATGGACATTTTAATATTGATTCTACCAATCCATGAACATGAACATGGTATGTTCTTCCATTTGTTTATGTCTTCCTCTATCTCTTTTTTCAATGTCCTATAATTTTCTGAGTACAGGTCTTTTACGTCCTTTGTTAAGTTTATTCCTAGGTATCTTAATTTTTTGATGCAATGGTAAATGGGATTGTTTTTTCATTTCTCTTTCTGTGAGTTCATTATTGGTGTATAAAAAGGCCATAGATTTATGGGTGTTAATTTTGTGTTCTGCTACATTGCCAAATTCATTTATTAGGTCTAGTAGATTTTTTATAGAGTCTTTGGGGTTTTCTATGTATAATATCATGTTGTCTGCAAATAAGGACAGTTTTACTATTTCTTTTCCAATTTGAATGCCTTTTTTTGTCTGATCGCTATGGCTAGTACTTCTAGTACTATGTCAAACAGGAGTTGTGAAAGTGGGCATCCTTGTCTTGTACTGTTCTTAGGAGAAATGTATGTAGTTTTTGCCCATTGAGTTTGATGTTGGCTGTAGGTTTGTCATATAAGGCTTTTATTATGTTAAGGTATGATCCCTCTATTCCCACTTTGCTGAGAGTTTTTATCAAGAAACGATGTTGGATTTTGTCAAATGCTTTTTCTGCATTGGTTGATATCATTATGTGATTTTTGTCTCTCAGTTTGTCCCTGGAATAAATCCCACTTGGTCATGGTGTATGATCATTCTTATGTAATGCTGGATCCAATTTGCTAGGATTTTGTTGAGGATTTTAGCATCTGTATTCATCAAGGATATTGACCTGTAGTTCTCTTTTTTGTGGAGTCTTTATCTGGTTTTGGTATTAGGGTAATGTTGGCTTCATAGAAAGAGCTTGGAAGTGTGCCTTCCTCTTGAATTTTTTGGAATAGTCTGTTGGAGGATATATTTTAGTTCTTTGAATGCTTGGTAGAACTCCCTTGTAAAGCTATCCGGACCAGGGCTTTTGTTTGCTGGAAGATTTTTGATCACTGTTTCAATTTCTTCAGTAGATAACGACCTATTCAGGTTTTTTGACTCTTCTTGGTTGAGTTTTGGGAGCTTATATTTTTCTAAGAATATGTCCATTTCATCTAGGTTGTCCATGTTGTTGGAATAGAGTTGCTCATAGTATTTTTTCATAATTGTTTGTATTTCTGTGGGATCGGTTGTTATTTCACCTCTTTCATTTCATTAATCTTGTTTATCCTTTCAAAGAACCAGCTCTTGGTTTTGTTGATCTTTTGTATTATTTTTTTGGTCTCTATGTTGTTTATCTCTGATCTTTATTGTTTCCTTCCTTCTGCTTATGCTGGGCTTCTCTTGTTGCTCTCTTTCTACTCTTTGAGTTGTAGGGTTAGATAATTTATTATGATTGTTTCTTGTTTTTTTGAGGTAGGCCTATAGAGCTATGAACTTCCCTCTCAAGACTGCTCTCACTGTGTCCCATAGATTTTGGATTGTTGAATTTTCATTGTCGTCTGTTGCCATGATGCTTTTTATTTCTTCTTTGATCTCTCTGGTAACCCAGTCATTGTTTAATAGCATGGTATTTAGCCTTCAGGTGTTTGATTTTTTTAATGGTTTTTATTGTACTTGATTTCTAGTTTTATGCCACTGTGGTCTGAGATGATGCTTGATATGATTTCTATGTTCTTGAATTTGAGGAGACTTTGCCTGTGACCCAATATATGGTCTATCTTTGAAAATGACCCATGTGTACTTGAGAAGAATGTATATTCTGTGGCTTTGGGGTAAAATGTTCTGAAGATGTCAATTAATTCCATCTGATCTAGTGCATCATTTAGGATTGATGTTTCTTTGCTGATTTTTTGTTTAGAGTATTTGTCCAATGGTGATAGTGGGGTATTAAAGTACCCAACTATAACTGTGTTGCTATCAATCTCTCCCTTGATATCCTCCAGAAGTTTTTCTTATGTATTTGGGTGCTCCTGTATTGGGTGTGTGTATATGTTTACCAGAGTTATATTTTCTTGTTGGATTGTTCCCTTTAGTATTATGAAGTGGCCTTCCTTATCTCTTGTTATGTCCTTCACTTTGAGATCTAATTTGTCCAATATAAGTATTGCTACCCCAGCTTTTTTTTTTCATTTCAATCATTACTTTTTTTAAGATTGTGTTTTATAAGAAAACACTCAAACGTGTGCAGCTATTTTCTTATGTCGAAAGACTTTGAAAGTTTTAAACATCATAGCAGACAATCAATACTAAAAGATTTTTGTCCACACTGAGAAACTCTGTAAACAAAATGCCTTAATTATTAATAAGCCAATGTATATGATACCAAGATCTGTTTAAAAAGAAGTAAAATCAACATGCTTCTGGCATGAAAGTTATAGAATTAAATCAGGGGTTTCCATTCATGTGGAATGTTGTTAAAACTGATTCCACACCATCTTTAAAACTTGAGAATATTTTTAATATCTCTGAAATTTTTTGCCAGAATAGTCATGTCATGTATGTATGTGTTATTCCTATATAAAAGAAAGAGGTGAATATGTATTTGTATGTGTGCTTAGCTGGAAATATTCATAGAGTTGGCTAATTTATATTCACTTTCTATTGTGTATAGATTTCTAATATTTTCTGTTCTGTGTCTTTTAAGCTCCATTTGAGAAAATTTACTATATATTCTCAAAAAAAATTAAAAAAAGAGATATTGATTCTTCACCATTTTCTGCAATGGTAAAAAACTGGAAACAGACTGAATGTCTATCAATAGAAGGAGGTGTAAATGAAATGTCATTTAGTCATATGATGGACTTGAATATATAATAGGGCCCCAATTGTGCATTTCATCAGATGCACTTGGTCTTTGCCTCCCATTTATCTACCAAGGGCTTTTAGCTATTTGCTCAAAGGAGAACCTCTCTTAGCAATGGCATGACTTCCATTGCACCTACTGAGACAAGAACTGAAGTATCTTCAATACCCAAACCTGATCCAACTGCATCCATGGATTCTCTGGCTTCTTCTACCACACTTTCAGATTTACATGAAATTTAATGCAATGGTTGTAAGATTTGGATTTCCCAGTAGTGGCTGGGAGAGACCAGATGGCAAAACTTAGAAATATTTATATAGGGAGACGGGTTCAACACCTTTAGGGACAAATATAGATCCATATAAGACAGGATGTGTAAAAAAGCCAGCAAATAAGTTATTCTTCCCTCTTTCTCTTTCCTTTTCTTGCTATTGATGCCTTAGAATTTTACCTACTAATAGCCTTAGTGCAAAACCTTTGCCTCAGGTTATTTTTAGAGAACTTTAGGTAAGAAAGAATTTAGTAACTAAAAAGAATAAACTAGAGCTATATCAATATGGATAGTTTTCAAATATATAATAATGAGTTAAATTAGAAATATATAAAACAGTAGGTTTTATATCATTAAAACATCCTATCTAATAAAAGAGAAACATGGTAATTAGCATACATCTGCTACCCTTCCCATTGGCTAATCAGGGTGATATGTAAATTAACTGCCAGCCAAGATGGCGGCCGGCAGCCAGGCAGCTTGAAACTAATATGAGGCTTGCTTGCTTCAGTGACAGAGGACTCCAACGTTCCCCGCCTGCCTTGCAGGCCTCGGAGCTTGCAGTTTGAAACATTGTTACAAATATAGAAGCTAAACAAACTCCAGAAACCTGCTTTCAGCTAGCCAGGATCTCAGAGCTGGAATTGATACAATGTTTTGATTATAGAACACAAACAAACCAGATACATGCTTTCAGCAGCAGAGGCCTCAGAGCTGGAGCCAGAACTAAAGCTGGCCCAGAATAAAAAAAAGAAAAGAAAAAAAGGAGCAGTTGGGAGCTTCAGTCACCCGCCAGCCTGAAAACAGCCCTCAGCCCCTCACCCAGACTGGCCAGGCACCCCAGTGGGGACCCCCACCCTGAAGGGTGTGTGACCAGCTGCAAACAGCCATCATCCCCTCACCAAGGCTGGCCAGGCACCCCAGTGGGGACCCCCACCCTGATCCAGGACACCCTTCAGGACAAACCAGCCAGCCCCCACCCATGCACCAGGCCTCTATCCTATATAGTAAACGGGTAATATGCCTCCCAGCACCAGGATCAGCGTGACAGGGGGCAGAGCCCAAACCCCCTGATTGCCCTGGGGCTCTGTGTGTGACAGGGTGCAGGTCCACAACCTCCCTATCCGCCCTGCTCTGTTCGTGACATGGGAAGGCGCCCCAACCCCCTGATCAGCCCTGCTCTGTGCCTGATACAAGGGAGCTCCCCAACCCCCTGATCGCCCTGCAGCTCTGTGTGTGACAGGGTGTGGCGCCCCCACCCCCTGATTGGCCATGCTCTGTGTGTGACACGGGGTGGCGCTGCAACCTCCCCATCGACCCTGCCTTGAGTGTGACAGGGGGCGGTGCTCCAACCCCCCAATCGGCCCTACCCTGAGCGTGACTGAGGGTGGTGTTGCAACCTCCCAATCCACCCTGTTCTGTGCATGACAGGCAGCAGCGCCCCAACTCCCAAATCGGCTCTGCTCTGAGCCCGACCAGGGGCTGCACCTAGGGATTGGGCCTGCCCTCTGCCACCCAGGAGTGGGTCTAAGTCAGCAGGTCATTATCTCCAGAGGGGTCCCAGACTGTGAGAGGGCACAGGCCGGGCTGAGGGACCCCCCCACCCCAAGTGCACAAATTGTTGTGCACCGGGCCTCTGCTTCTATCTAATAAAAGGGTAAAATGCAAATTAACCATCACTGTCACAAAGATGGCAGTGCCCATAGCCACAAGGTGGAGGTGCCCAGTCTCCTCAGCCTCACTGGAGGGAGGGAGGGAGGACAGGCAGGGGGGCCTCTGGCCAGAGGCTGGCCGGGGCACGCAGGACGCTGGGGTAGTGTTGCCCTGGCCATGAGCCCCAGTATCCCGTGTGCCATGGCTCGTGAAGGGAGAGAGGGAGGGAGAAAGTTAGGGCGGGCCTCTGGCCAGAGGCCAGCCAGGGTACATGGGACCCTGGGGTGGCATCGCCCCAGCCACGAGCCCCAGCATCCCGCATGCCCCAGCCTGTGGAGGAAGGGAGGGAAGAAGGGTGGGAAGGTGGGTGGGGCAGACCTCTCACCAGATTCCAGCCAGGGTGTGGGACACTGGTGTCATTGCAGGCTGGGCTGAGGCGACCCCCCTGCACGAATTTTGTGCACTGGGCCTCTGGTACATTTAATAACAATATTATATATTAGTTGTAGAAAGAATACATAGAAAATATATTAGAATGATGTAGACCAATTTCTGATAGTAGTTTTTCATTAACAGGTAAATGAGTGCAACTGACATGATTGATGGTCCTTAAACATAATTTTAATTTCAAAAACATATGTTTAAAAAAGGAAAAGTCTAAAGGTAAATACCAGAAAATGATGTTATTCATTTTGAGTCGTGAGAATATGACTAATTGTTCATTTCTCTCTATTCTTTTTTGATAATTGTTTTCAAATGTCCAAGTGCATCACAAATTTCAGAGGAAAAAATGCCTCATCTGGGGGAGAGTTACCTTCTATTATAAGACAAAATTTAAAGTAAGTAAATAAATCTTACTCTTAAACTTTAAGGGCATTTATGATCTATTTAGTTAGGACATCGAGGAGTCTATACAGAAGTAGAGTGGCATAATGGTCTACACTGGCAATTAAGAAACCTGAATTTTAGAGATCTGGATATTGGATTCAACATCTTTCTGAGTTTCACTTTCCTTTCTTTGAAATAAGAGTATCAAACAAGAGAATATTTAAGATATTTTCCAGTTATAAAAATCTACAATTTTGCTCATGCAACAGCAATTACCACTAAAAAACAGAATATCACTAGATATGAGTTATATGGCAGTTATCTCCATGAGGATGAAGCTCTGGGGCGAAAAAAATAAGGGAAGTTAGCATGCTCTTCAAAGAAACGTGTGTTGGTCAAGGTCCTTAATTTCAAGAAAGAAAAACTGGCTATAATGATCTTTAAAAAAAGAATTATTGGAATATTATCAGGAACTCAGAGAATCAATGACTACCTGGAAGATCAGGCTTGAAAAATTGTCTGGAACCAAGAAGGCAAGACCC
The DNA here is from genome assembly GCF_964212035.1 of Myotis nattereri. Lineage (NCBI taxonomy): Eukaryota > Metazoa > Chordata > Mammalia > Chiroptera > Vespertilionidae > Myotis > Myotis nattereri. Next base: position 99,586,212 of record NC_138078.1, on the reverse strand, counting down.
AAGGACAAGCCATAATACAGAAGCTTCATGGAGCACTGCAATAAAGCTTTCTTTCACTTGCTTAAATATTAAAGTCTTAAGAGAGAGAGCTTCCATTTTGTTGAACCTAAATCATAACTACTCTTCTTTGGTGGAAAGAGGAAGAATCGCCTTTTCAATCAACAACTATTTATTTTGTATCAGCTATATGCTTGGAGATAGCAGGAATAACACAGGTACTTTTATTCCTCTGAGATTTAAAGTTGTTAATAAATAGATAATTTCTTTGCTTTATTGTGTTTGAATTTTTACAGTGAAGAGATATTTGTGTATTACTCTTGTAATAAGAACACAAATTTAATTAAAGAAAAAGATTCTTGGTAAAAGAATGACTCAAACTGTTGTAAAGTGATAAACATTGGGTGAACTCTATGTTCCAGGTGCTATGTCTTCAAGGAATATAAACTTCATTGGAAGACAGTTGAATTTGTGATGCTAAAGAAGACTGTGAACTCTATGCTGAAGTAAGGTAAAAGGGTAAAAGTGAATCTTGCAGTATACACTCAGAGGGTTTCAATGTCAGATTTTGAAAACTAATAGAAATTAACTAAGCTTGATAAAGTGGGGAGAATGGAATGCATGTTAACAAGAGAGAAGCATGGGGAAAAAAGCATGGAGCCATAAGTAAATAAAGTGGTGTGGGAGCACACATGAGAAAAAATTGTAAATAATAATAATCCTATATAATAAAGAGGGATATGCTAATTGACCCTCACACTGTCACAAAGATGGCGGTGCCCATGGCCAGTAAGGAGGGAATATGCTAATTGACTGCCCCACCCTCAAATATGGCTGTGCCCACAGCCAATAAGGTGGGAATATGCTAATTGACTGCCCTGCCTTCAAAGATGGCAGCACCCATAGCCACAAGATGGCGATGCCCAGTCCCCTCATCCTCACCAGGGTGGCAGGCATGCAGCAAGGGCTGGCCACTCCACACACCTACCTTGGGAGTCTCCCAGTCCCCTCAGCCCCCCAGCCACGCAGGGCCAGCCCAAGGCACAGACAAGCCTCGGATGTTGGCTGCCCAGCTGCCCAGAGCCGCCTGACGCTCAGGTTACCAGCGCGGGCAGAGGCTTGCGCTGCTGGCAGTGGCAGCAGCAGAGGTGTGATGGGGTGTCTCCTTCCCCTGATCGTCTGTCACATCCTGCCCCTGACAGCTCCTGGACTGTGTATGGGGGCAGGCCAGGCTGAGGGACCCCCCTTCCAGTGCATGAATTTTCATGCACTGGGCCTCTAGTAATAATGATAATAATAATGTTGAACAAAGAGTGTATCAGAGTTCTTAGTTGCAAACAACAAAACCCACTCAAGATATTTAAAGCAATAAAGACATTTATTAACAGATATTAGTCTGTTCATGGTGTCATTGGGAGGACTGCAGAAACAGGTTTGAAGTTAAGTTTCCAGGAAAAATGTCCAAATCACACCACAGAACTGACCTGATGAGGACTAAATTGCAGTTTTTGGTGCTGACAAATACTAAAATTCCAGGAACTCAACTTTACTGCAAATGTTACTGCCACCCATACCAATACCATAGCTGTTCTTAAAAGTTGGATGCCTTGCCCTAGCCGGTTTGGCTCAGTGGGTAGAGCGTCAGCCTGGGAACTAAAAGGTACTAGGTTTGATTCTGGTCAAGGGCACATGCCCGGGCTGTGGGCTTGATCCCCAGTGGGGGACTTGAAGGAGGCAGCCGATCCATGATTCTCTCTCTCATCATGGATGTTTCTATCTTTCTCTCCTTCTTCCTTCTTCTCTGAAATCAATAAAAATATATTTTAAAAAAAGTTGGATGCCTCTGACATCACATGTGCCACGAGACTCCTTATTTAGAGTCAGTTTCCTCATGTTTCTCACTTGCAAATGTAATGTCTTAACATGAGTGTGCCTATTTGGCTAAATCAAATGCCTGCTTCTTAGCTGCAAGAGAGGCTACACATTTGAGTTTGGGCATCTATTGTTAAAGAGTGAGTCTAATTACACTGAGATTTTTCCAAAATTAGAAAACCTATTCAAAGGATGATGGATAGGCAGCCAGAAAGATCAGTGCTAGTAAGTCATCTAACTGTACAACTTAAAGAATTAGAAAGAGCGCAACAAGAAAAGCCCAGAGTAAGCAGAAGGAAGGAGATAATAAAGATCAGAGCAGAAATAAATGACAGAGAGGACAAAATATAGTAATAATAATAATAATAATAATAATAATAATAATACAAAAGATCAATGAAAAAAAGAGCTGGTTCTTTGAAAAGATAAACAAGATAGATGAACCTCTAGCCAGGCTCACCAAGAAGCAAAGAGAGAGGAACCAAATAAACAAAATCAAAAATGAAAGAGGTAAAATAAAAACAGACCCCACAGAAATACAAAGGATTGTTAAAAAATACTATAAACAACTCTATTCCAACAAACAAGACAACCTGGAGGGAAAGGAGACATTCCTTGAAAAATAAAACCTTCCAAAACTAAATCTGGATGGATCTAAAAATCTCAGAAGGCCAATAACTATGGAATGAATTGAAGCAGTAATCAAAATTTTCTAGCAAAAAATCAAAACAAAACAAAACAAAAACAAACAAACAAACAAATAAACAAACAGACAAAAACCCTGGGGCCAGAAGGCTTCACAGGGGAGCTTTACCAAACATTCAAGGAAGAAATAAAACCTATCCTCCTCAGACTATTCAAAAAAATTCAAGAGGAAGGAACACTTCCAAGCCCATTCTATGAAGCCAGCATCACCCTAATATCAAAAGAAGATAAAGACAGCACAATGAAAGAGAATTACAGGCCAATATCCCTCATGAACATAGATGCCAAAATCCTCAACAAAATTCTAGCAAATCAGATCCAGCATTACATCACAAAGATCATACACCACGACCAAGTAGGATTTATCCTGGGAATGCAAGGATGGTATAATATCCGCAAATCAATAAAGGTGATACATCACATAAACAAATTGAAAAAAAATCACATAGTCATATCAATTGATGCAGAAAAAACATTTGACAAAATACAACTCTCTTTCTTGATAAAACTCTCAGCAAGGTGGGAATAGAAGGATCATACCTAAACATGATAAAAGATATATATGACAAACCCACAGCCAATATCATACTTAATGGACAAAAATTAAAACATTTGACCCTAAGGACAGGAACAAGACAGAGATATCCTCTCTCACGACTCCTGTTTCTACATATTACTGAAGGTACTAGCCATTGTGATCAGACAAGAGGACGAAATAAAAGGCATCCAAATTGGAAACAAAGAAGTAAAACTGTCCTTATTTGCAGATGACATGATACTGTACATAGAAAACCCTAAAGACTCCATCAAAATATGATTAGACTTAATAAATGAATTCGGCAATGTAGCAGGATCCAAAATTAACACTAAGATATCTATGGCATTTCAATACACCAATAGTGAACTTACAGAAAGAGAGACTAAAAAACAAAACAACAACAAAAAAAATCCCATTTACTATTGCACCAAAAAAAAAAAAAGATACCAAGGAATAAATTTAACTAGGAGGTAAAAGGCTTGTACTTGGAAAACTACAGGACACTGAATAAAGAGATAGAGGAAGACATAAACAGATGGAAAAATATACCGTGTTCATGGATTGGTAGAATCAACATCATCAAAATGTCCATATTGCGCAAAAAAATCTATAGATTCAATGCAATCCCCATTAAAATACCAATGACATATTTAACAGACATAGAAAGAACTATCCAAAAATTCATCTGTAATAATAAAAGACCCGAAATAACTGCAGTAATGCTGAGAAAAAAGAACAAAGTAGGAGGGATCTCAATACCATATATCAAGCTGTATTACAAAACTACTGTTCTCAAGAGTGCCTGGTACTGGCACAAGAACAGACAAATAGATCAATGGAATAGAATAGAGAACCCAGAAATCGATCCAAACCACTAGGCTCAATAATATTTGACAAAGGAGACAAGAACATACAATGGAGTCAAGACAGTCTCTTTAACAAATGGTGTTGGGAAAATTGGACAGATACATGCAAAAAAATGAAACTAGACCACCAACTTACACCACACACAAAAATAAATTCAAAATGGATAAAGGACTTAAACATAAGATGAGAAACCATAAAAATACTAGAGGATTCCACAGGCAGCAGAATCTCAGACATATGCCGAAGCAATATCTGCACCGATACAGCTCCTACGGCAATGGAAACTAAAGAGAAAATAAACAAATGGGACTGCATCAAAATAAAAAGCCTCTGTACAACAAAAGAATCCATCAACAAAACAAGAAGAAAGCCCAGTGCATGGGAAAACATATTTGCCAATGTTATCACAAAGGGTTTAATTTCCAACATTTACAGGGCACTCATACAACTTAACAAAAGAAAGATAAACAACGCAATCAAAAAATGGGCAATGGACCTAAATAGATACTTTTCAAAAGAAGACATAAGGAAGGCCAAGAGATATATGAAAACATGCTCAAAGTCACTAATCATCCAAGAGATGCAAATCAAATTGACAATGCGGTACCATCTCACACCTGTCAGAATGTCAATCATCAATGAATCAACAAATGACAAGTGCCGGCGAGGATGTGGAGACAAAGGAACCCTCACGCACTGCTGGTGGGAATGCAGACTGGTGCAACCACTGTGGAAAACAGTATGGAGTTTCCTCAAAAAACTAAAAATGGAACTCCCATTTGACCTAGTAATCCCCCTTCTAGTAATATATCCCAAGAAATCAGAGACACCAATCAGAAAGGATATATGCACCCCTATGTTCATAGCAGCACAATTTACCATAGCTAAGATTTAGAAACAGCCTAAGTGCCCATCAGTAGATGAGTGGATTAAAAAAAACTATGGTACATCTACACAATGGAATACTATGCTAGGGTGAAAAAGAAAGAATTCTTATCATTTGCAAGAGCATGGTGGAACTGGAGAGCATTATGCTAAGTGAAATAAGCCAGTCAGAGAAAGATAAATATTACATGATCTCACTTATTTATGGAATATAATAAACAACATAAACTGATGAACAAAAATAGATCCAGAGACAGAGAGGCATCAATCAGACCGTCAAACCTCAGAGGGAAGGTAGGGGAGGGTGAGAGTAAGGGAGACTTGTATGCATGCATATAAGCCTAACCAATGGACACAGACAACAGGGGCATGAGGGAATGAGTGGTGGTGTGGGAGGGCAATGGGGCAATAAGGACACATATGTAATACCTTAATCAGTGAAGGGAAAAAAACACAGTGAGACATAATCTCACAACTGTCATGGTGGTTATTACCCAAAAAAAACCAAAAAAAACACAAAAGCCAACAATTATTGTTCAATATGCTGAGAAATTGGAACCCTTGCACACTGTTGATGGGAATGAAAAATAATACAGCTTATATGGAAAACAATATGAAGTTTCCTCAACAATTAAAATTAGAACTACTATATGATCCACCAATCCCATTTCTGGGTATTAATCCAAAAAAAAATGAAAATCAGGATCTTGACTTAATATTAGCACTCCTAATTTTATTGTAGCACTGTTCACAATAGCCAAGATGTGGAAACAACCTACATGTTCATTGACAGGTAAGTAAGTAAATAAAATGTCATATATACATAAAATAGAATATTTTTAACTCATTACAAAAAGGAAGTTTTGCTATATGTGACAACATGGATGAAACTGGAGGATATTATGTTAAGAAAAATAAGCCAGAAAAATAAATCGTACAGGATTCCACTTATGAGAGATATTTAAAATAGTCAAATTCATAGAATCAAAGAATAGAATGGGATTGTCAGTGGGAGGGTGAAATGGGGAGTTACCAATCAATGGCCATAAACTTTTGGTCAATCAGAATTAAAATGCTCTAGAGATCTTCTGTACAATATTGTACCTATAATCAATGATAATATTGCCTAAATTTTGTTGAGAGTGTAGATCTCATGTGTTTCTTCCATAATAAAATAAAATTTCTCTAAATATAGGAAAACCCCTCTGTTGCATAGATAAGTAGCTATTTAAGATATTATGAAAGAGTTAAAATGCACACCTGCCAAAATGACTACCATCAATAAATCACAAACAGCTGGGCCAGTGCCCCTCAGTGGTTGAGCACCTACCTGTGAACCAAGAGATTCTGGTCATGGCACATGCCTGGGTTATAGGCTTAATCCCCAGTAGGGGGCGTGCAAGAGGCAGCTGATCGATGTTTCTCTCTCATTGATGTTTCTACCTCTCTATCTCTCTCCCTTCCTCTCTCTCTCTAAAAAAAAAATCTATAAAAATATATTTTAAAAAATAAATCAACAAACAGCAAGTGCTAGAGAAGATGGGGAGAAAAAGGAACACTAGGACATTGCTGGTGGGAATGCAGACTGCTACAACCACTCTGAAAAACAGTGGAGTTTTATTAAAAAAAAAAAATTAAAATAGAATTACCATTTGACCCAGGGATCCCACTGCTAGGAATATGTTCTAAGAAGGCTGAAATACCATCAGAAAAAAATATATGCACTCCAATGTTCATAGCAGTATCATTTACAACTGGTATGATCTGGAAACAGCCCAAGTGCCCATCAATAGATGAATGTATTAAAAAACTGTTGTACATTTACGCAATGAAATACTGTGTAAATGTAAAAAAAAAAAAAAAAAAAAAAAAAAAAGGCTCTCTTACTCTTTGAGACAGCATGGAGGGACCTGGAGAGTATTATGCTAAGTAAAATAAGCCACTCAGAGAAAGACAAGTATCACATGATCTCAGTTAAATGTGGAATCTAATGAACAGAATAAACTGATGAACAAAACAGACCCAGAGACATTGAAACATGCAACAGACTGATGTATTTCAGAGGGAAGAGGTGGGGACGGGAAGACATTAACCAAATAACTTATATGCATATATACATAGCCTGTGAACAAACAATAGTGAGGGGAAGGTCTGGGGAGGGGATGGAGGTGGGGTGGAGGGGGCAGAAGCATGATGGAGGTGGTCAACAGGGGAAAAAAGGGACATCTGTAACACTTTCAACAATGAAGATAAAAACAAAAACTAATAACAGAATTAAAAAGGATCATATTCTATTTCACTATGCAACAGTAGAATTTGATAAGATCTGTATCTCTGTGTCTCATAGGATTTTCTGAATGATTTAAAAAGATATAGAGTTTCTTATCTCATTAGCTATGTCTAGGTAATGCCAGTTAGATATTTACATCTCCTAGGGCAGTGGTCGGCAAACTCATTAGTCCCGTGGTTGGCAAACTGCGGCTCGCGAGCCACATGCAGCTTTTTGGCCCCTTGAGTGTGGCACTTCCACAAAATACCACGCGCACGTGGTATATATAATGAGTTTGCCAACCACTGCATTAGTCAACAGAGCCAAATATCAACAGTACTTCTTCAAAATAGACTCGCCCAGGCCAAAAACCGACTTCTGCGCATGGGCCACAAAGTTTCAATCACACTGTATGCGCGCCCGCAGGCGGTATCTTGTGGAAGAGCCACACTCAAGGGGCCAAAGAGCCACATGTGGCTCGCGAGCAGCAGTTTGCTGACCACAGTCCTAGGGCAAGAGAAACAAAGGAAAATAATACACAAATGGGACTGCATTTATTTGTTTAATATATTTTTACAGAGAGGAAAAGAGAGGGAGAGAGAGAAACATCAATGATGAGAATCATTGATTGGCTGCCTCCTGCATGCCCCCTACTGGCCAACGCTCTATCCACTGAGCCAAACCGGCTAGGGCAGATGGGACTACATTTTAAAAAAGCTCTTCCACAGCAAAGAAACCACTGTCAAAATGTAAAGGGAACCCACTGTATGGAAGTACATATTTGCCACTGATAAGCGGTTAATCTCCAAAATATATAAAGTACTCCCACAACTCAACAAAAGGAAGAAAAACAATGCAATTTAAAAATTGGTAGAGGATCTGAATAGACACTTCTCCAAAGAGGACATACAAATTGCCAAGAGACATATAAAAAAATGCTCAAAGTCACTAATCATTAGAGAAATGCAAATTAAAACCACAATGAGATATCACCTCACACCTGCCAGAATGGCTATCATCAATAAATCAACAAACAGCAAGTGCTGGCAAGGATGTGGAGAAAAGGGAACACTAGTTCACTGCTGGTAGGAATGCAGATTGGTGCAGACACTATGGAAAATAGTTTGGAGTTTCCTCAAAAAATTAAAAATGGAACTTCTGTTTGACCCAGAGATCCCACTTCTTGGGACACATACTAAAACTCATGAAACACTAATCAGAAAGAATAAATGTACCCCTATGTTCATAGCAGCATTCTTTTTTCAAGCACTATATATATTAAGATATTACATATGTGTCCTTATCCCCATGTTACCCCCTATCTTCCTGCTCATGCCCTCACCCCCCTGTTGTCCGTGTCCATTGGTTAGGCCTATATGCTTGCATATAAGTCCTTTGGTTGATCTCTCCCCCTTACCCCCACCCTCCCCTACCTTCCCTCCAAGGCCTGACAGTCCAATCAATGCCTCTCTGTCTCTGGATCTGTTTTTGTTTATCAGTTTATGTTGTTCATTATATTCCACAAATGAGTGAGATCATGTGCTATTTATCCTTCTCTGACTGGCTTATTTCACTTAGCATAATACTCTCCAGTTCCATCCATGCTGTGGCAAATGGTAAGAATTCCTTCTTTTTTTACAGCAGAATTCCATTGTGTAGATGTACCACAGATTTCTAATCCACTCATCTGCTGATGGGCACTTAGGCTGTTTCCAAATCTTAACTCATAGCAGCATTCTTTAAAGCCCAAATGCCCATCAGTAGGTGAATGGATAAAAAAGCTGTGGGACATTTACACAATGGAATACTATGCAGCTCTAAAAAAGAGGGATCTCTTACCCTTTGGGAAAGGATGGACTTAGAGACTGTTATGCTAAGTGAAATAAGCCAATCTGAGAAAGACAAATATCATATGATCTCACTCATTTCTGGAATCTAATGAACAAAATATGTTGATCAACAAAATAAGACCCAAAGTATGGAGACATGCAACAGACTAACATACCTCGATGTCGGGGGAGAGGAGGTATGAGGAGAGAGAAATCAAATAACTTATATGCTAGCCCATGGACATGAACAATAGGATGGATAGGTGGGTAGGGGCTGGGTGGAGAGGGAGAAGGAGGGGGGAATGAGAGATATCTGCAATACTGTCAATAATATATATATATATATATATATTCCTGAGATGTCCATTACTTTTAGCTTCAACTGGGCTTCTACACATACAGGGACACAGACAACAAGACTTTGAGTTTCTCCTCTTATAAGATGTATGAAGTCCCCAAGGAAACAATACAGGACAATTATACCAGCTGTTGTTCAGGTTCTTAAAAAGCCATTCAAAATGAATTATTTTAAAATTGAAACCTTATTAAACTTTACTGACCATTTTCCTCCAAGGACATCAGCAGAAGCAGCATTTTATAAACAAAATCATTATTATCTGAGAGTAGGTGAAAAGCACTACATGTTTATTTGGCTTAATTTTCATGCTCCCTCTCTACCCACCTATAGTCTTCTTTTTTTTTTAAAGAGTAGTGGTGCTCTTTTGGTCTATGTATAGCAAGACATATTTACTAAATTTTAAATAAGAGTGATACTTTGTACTGCTGTAGAACCTTTTATGAAAGAAATCAAAATGTTTTCCAGGAAAAAATTGTTGATGATGCAATATTCAAAATAAATTGTACAGGTGGTTTTTTGTTTTTTGCCAACTTTACATAGCTACTGCAAACAATAAGGAATGCCAATACAAATGGAAAATAATGAGAATAGTCAGAAAGGCCTCTGGGCTAAATGCCTATTCCAATGGAGAGAGGGGAGACCATGGGATAAGAGGTTGCCTTTTAAAACACCTCAAAATAATAATTTCTTCAGATAAACTCCTTTCATTAACTGAATTTAAAATAACTAATTAGTCAATTAAACCTCATAGATTCCTAAAAGGTAGAGGATGTATTAACCCATTTTCAGAGAAGAAGATAGAGACAGAAATTAAATTATTTCCCTGCTAGCACATGAGCACAGTATACCAGAACCAACTAGGATTCTCAGAACCCTAATAAAACTTAGCAGTGATTCATTCAAAAGTTTTATTGTATTATAACACAAATACAGAGAAATGAAGAGACAGCCTAACTTTTCAGCTCAATGAATTTTCACAAATTGAATGCCTGCAGTTAACCATTATCCAGATTTTAAAAAAAACAACAACACAAAAACCAAAAAACCAAAACACACACGCGCGCGCACACACACACACACACACACACACACGAAGAACAAAACCAGCAGATCTCAGAAGCCACACTCTAGTCTCCTTGTAGTCATATCCTCATAAAGGGTTACTGCCATCCTGACTCATAACACCATGTATTATTTTTTGCCTATTTTTGAAATTCACATAACGGAATCATACTGTATATACTCTTTTGTGTCCTCATTTGGCATAATACAATGCTTTTATCCATAGTGTTGATGAGAATTTAAATCCAACATTTATCTATTATGCTCTAGTGCTGTTATAAGCATTCTTGTATCTGTCTTACGTTTATCATATAATCACATTTATGTTGCTTTTGTACCTAGGAGTGAACTTGCTGGGTTATACATATACACTTGTTCAGCTTTAGAAGATACTTTTAAAGTTTTTCAGAATAATTGTCTCAACTTATGCTCTCACCAGAGTGTATGAGTTCCAATTGCTGTTGATATTTGGTGTCTTTCTCACTTAAAATTTATTTTTTAAAATTTCTTTATTAGGTTATTACATATGTGCCCTTATCCCCACATTACCCCCATCCCCCCCCACTCATGCCCTCACCCCCCTGTTGTCTGTGTCCATTGGTTAGGCCTATATGCTTGCATATAAGTCCTTTGGTTGATCTCTCCCCCTTACCCCCACCCGCCCCTACCTTTCCTCTCAGGTTTGGCGGTCTGATCAATGCTTCTCTGTCTCTGGATCTGTTTTTGTTTATCAGTTTACGTTGTTCATTATATTCCACAAATGAGTGAGATCATGTGTTATTTATCTTTCTCTGACTGGCTTATTTCACTTAGCATAATGCTCTCCAGTTCCATCCATGCTGTTGCAAATGGTAGGAGTTCCTTCCTTTTTACCGCAGTGTAGTATTCCATTGTATAGATGTACAACAGTTTTTTTTTAATAATTTTTTATTTTTTTAATTGCTTAAAGTATTACAAAGGGTATTACATATGTGTCTTTTTTTTTCCCCGCCCTTGACTATCCCCTGGCCTCCCCCACCCCCCAGCGTCCCATGTCCATTGGTTATGCATATATGCATACATACAAGTCCTTCGGTTGATCTCTTATACATCTCCCTCCTGCCCCCCAACTTCCCCCGGCCTTCCCGCTGCAGTTTGACAATCTGTTTGAGGCAGCTCTGCCTCTGTATCTATTACTGTTAAAAAGTTTATAATGGTCTCTATTATCCATGAATGAGTGAGATCATGTGGTATTTTTCCTTCATTGACTGGCTTATTTCACTTAGCATAATGCTCTCCAGTTCCATCCATGCCTTTGCAAATGGTAAGAGTTCCTTCCTTTTTAGAGCAGCACAGTATTCCATCGTATAGATGTACCACAGTTTTCTAATCCATTCATCTACTGATGGGCACTTAGGCTGTTTCCAGATCTTAGCTATGGTGAATTGTGCTGCTATGAACATAGGGGTGCATATATCCTTTCTGATTGGTGTTTCTGGTTTCCTGGGATATATTCCTAGAAGTGGGATCACTGGGTCAAATGGGAGTTTCATTTTCAGTTTTTTGAGGAAACTCCATACTGTCTTCCATAGTGGCTGCACCAGTCTGCATTCCCACCAGCAGTGCACAAGTGATCCTTTTCCTCCACATCCTCTCCAGCACTTGTCGTTTGTTGATTTGTTGATGATAGCCAGTCTGACAGGTGTGAGATGATACCTCATTGTTGTTTTGATTTGCATCTCTCGGATGATTAGTGACTTTGAGCATGTTTTCATATGTCTCTTGGCTTTCTGAATGTCCTCTTTTGAAAGGTATCTATTTAGGTCCTTTGCCCATTTTTTGATTGGATTGTTTATCTTCCTTTTGTTAAGTTGTATGAGTTCCCTATAAATTTTGGAGATTAGGCCCTTATCAGATATGACATTGGCAAATATGTTTTCCCACACAGTGGGTTTTCTTGTTGTTTTGTTGATGGTTTCTTTTGCTGTGCAGAAGCTTTTTATTTTGAAGTAGTCCCATTTGTTCATTTTCTCTTTACTTTCAAGTGCCCTAGGAGCTGTATCAGTGAAGAAATTGCTTCGGCATATGTCTGAGATTTTGTTGCCTTTGGATTCTTCTAGAATTTTTATGGTTTCCTGTCGTACATTTAAGTCCTTTATCCATTTTGAGTTTATTTTTGTGTATGGTGTAAGTTGGTGGTCTAGTTTCATTTTCTTGCATGTATCTGTCCAATTTTCCAAACACCATTTATTGAAGAGACTATCCTGGCTCCATTGTATGTTCTTGCCTCCTTTGTCAAATATTAACTGAGCATATTGGTTCGGGCCAATTTCTGGGCTCTCTATTCTATTCCATTGATCTATATGTCTGTTCTTGTGCCAGTACCAGGCAGTTTTGAGAACAGTGGCTTTGTAATACAGCTTGATATCTGGTATTGAGATCCCACCTACTTTGTTCTTTCTCAGGATTGCTGCAGCTATTCGGGGTCTTTTTTTATTCCAGATGAATTTTTGGAGAGTTTGTTCTAGATCTGTGAAGTATGCTGTTGGTATTTTAATGGGAAGTGTGTTGAATTTATAGATTGCTTTGGGTAGTATGGACATTTTAATGATGTTGATTCTACCAATCCATGAATACGGTATGTTCTTCCATTTGTTTAACTCTTCCTCTATCTCTTTTTTCAACGTCCTGTAGTTTTCTGAGAAGAGGTCTTTTACCTCTTTAGTTAAGTTTATTCCTAGGTAGCTTAATTTCTTTGGTGCGATGGTAAATGGGATTGTTTTTATAATCTCTCTTTCTGAAAGTTCACTATTGGTGTATAGAAATGCCTCAGATTTCTTGGGGTTAATTTTGTATCCTGCTACATTGCCAAATTCATGTATTAAGTCTAGTAGTTTTTTGATGGAGTCTCTAGGGTTTTGTATGTATAATATCAATTCGTCTGCAAATAAGGACAGTTTTACTTCTTCTTTTCCAATTTGGATGCCTTTTATTTCTTCCTCTTGCCTAATTGCAATGGCTAGCACTTCCAGTACTATGTTGAACAGGAGTGGTGAGAGCGGGCATCCCTGTCTTGTTCCTGTTCTTAGGGGAAATGGTGTTAGTTTTTGTTCATTGAGTATGATGTTGGCTGTGGCCTGTCATATATGGCTTTTATTATGTTGAGGTATGATCCTTCTACTCCCACCTTGCTGAGAGTTTTTATCAAAAATGGTTGTTGGATTTTGTCAAATGCTTTTTCTGCATCAATTGATATGACCATGTGGTTTTTTTTCTTTCAATTTGTTTATGTGATGTATCACGTTTATTGATTTGCGGATATTGTACCATCCTTGCATCCCTGGGATGAATCCTACTTGGTCATGGTGTATGATCTTTCTGATGTACTGCTGGATCCGATTTGCTAAGATTTTGTTGAGGATTTTGGCATCTATGTTCATGAGGGATATTGGCCTGTAATTCTCTTTCATTGTGTTGTCTTTACCGGGTTTTGGTATTAGGGTGATGCTGGCTTCATAGAATGAGCTTGGAAGTTAGATGTACAACAGTTTTTTAATCCACTCATCTACTGATGGGCACTTAGGCTGATTCCAAATCTTAACTATGGTGAATTGTGCTGCTATGAACATAGGGGTGCATATATCCTTTCTGATTGGTGTTTCTAGTTTCTTGGGATATATTCCTAGAAGTGGGATCACTGGGTCAAATGGAAGTTTTCTTTTTAGTTTTAAAAAAAATTCTTTATTGTTTAAAGTATTACACATAGTATTACATATGTCTCCTTTTTTCACCTTTGACCTCTTCCTGGCCACCCCCACCCCCACCACATTCCCTCACATCCCTGGTGCCTGTGTCCATTGGTTATACCTAAATGCATGCATACAAGTCCTTTGGTTGATCTCTTACCTCCCACCCCCAGCCCTCCCCTGCCTTCCCTCTGAAGTTTGAGAGTCTGTTTAATGCTTCTCTGTCTCTGTAACAATTTTTGCTCATCTCATTTTAGCCATTCTGGGTTTTGTGATTGTATGTAATTTTGGTTTTAATTTGCATTTCCCTGATGAATAATGACATTGAACATCTTTTGTATATTTATTGCCTGTTTAGATATCCTCTTTGGAGAAGTGCCTAGTCAAATCTGCTATCAATTTTTCTATTGGGCAAACTGTGGTTTAAAATTGATTTGTAGGTGTTCTTTACATATTCTGAAAGTGTCCTCTGTTGAATATATGAATTGTAAATAATTCTCTAATTTTGTGGCTTGCCTTTACAATGACAGTTAATTGTTAAATATCAATCAACAGTGCCTTTAAGGCACTCTTAATATCTATTAATCCTCAGCCAGCCCCTTCAAATAGGCAAGGAAATAAAATTCTTCCATTTTACAAATAGGGACATTAGTGGACAAAGTTAAGACATTAAAGCTGAGACTAGAATCTCATTAACCTGAACTGTTAGTGTTCCTAATACCCAATTCTATTCTAAATTCCAATCTCATCAGCACCTCTTCTGCCCCCTCCAACAACCACATGTCTACATACAATTTGACTCCAAATTAACATCTGGTTTCCTCTCAGAGGAAGAACAGTCTTAGTGTCAACTGTAACCAAATCAGTTTTTGGCTCTGTACTTTGTTCTATGTTTCCAGAGAGAGTACACAACCATTAAACCAGTCATTATTTAAACAAATTTATAATAACTTTAAACTGTCAGAAAGTTGCGTCACACATTAACAGTGCAGTAACTAATATTTAATAATATAATATCCACACTATAATTTTAAGGTTAGCTGAGGCAAGAGACATACTCAGAAGACCTACTTCTGGGGGTGGGGGAGTGTGCTTTCAGATTCTTGCTCATATTTATCAATGTTAGAAAAAAGGAATGGTTTACTTTGTTTCTGGAAAGGCCCTGAAAGCCTATATGGTTTCAGCAAGACACATTTATCCACTTCACAATAAAGACTAATTCTTTAAACTTTGACAGAACTGTTTGTCAGAGGGGGAGAAATGTATACCATCTCAAGGAGGTGAACCCAATATCCTGATAATATCTGTGCCCTTCATCTAGTGCAAGGCTAGTAAAAGTCACATTTGAACTAGAAAGCAAGAATTACAATGGAGTAATTTCAAATCTCCAAGGAAGACCCATTCCGCCTGACCCAGGTGTTTCCACATCATCTGCTTGAAAATACAACCAAAATTTTATTTTCTACTGTATGGTTTTTATCGCTATTAAAATTAAATTTGGGTATATGGGGCCACAGTATAAGGAACATTTTTTAAAATTCAGATTCTTTTTTGAGAATAAATTTAGATGAGGGAAAATGTGACAGAGAATGTAACATGTTTATTAGAGACTTTAAGAAACACGAGCTTAAATTGAAGATTTCAGCAGATCTTTTGGTCTAAATCAGTGGTTCTCAACCTTCCTAATGCCACGACCCTTTTAATACAGTTCTTCATGTTGTGGTGACCCCCAATTTCATTGTTACAAATTGAACATAATTAAAGCATAGTGATTAATCACAAAACAATATGTAATTATATATGTGTTTTCTGATGGTCTTAGGCAACTCCTGTGAAAGGGTCGTTTGAGCCCCAAAGGGTCGCGACCCACAGGTTGAGAACCGCTGGTCTAAATGAAACTTGTTCTGCGTCTATGCCCCTTCTGAGTGAGCTGTGCTCTAAATTCAATTCTACACTCTTTTCCAGCTTTCAGTTTTTTCCCCCAGTGTCCATTACCCTCAAGTACCTATTGTAATTCAATGTAGACTAACAAAAAACTGTATCCTAAAAGAACTCCTTAAAGAAATCTGCATTAATGAAAATAGACAAGAATGACTGTTAATTAGGATATCAATTATTTTATTTAAAACACTTAAAAATTGTTCTAGGGTCCTTGAATATAATTACCATTATATTGCAAAAATGAAGGAAAGAATTTCTAACCAAGGTAATTTTGAGGTTGGTCTATCTAGATTTTCTCAATTTCTGAATGAGTATAATCAGCATTCATGAGGTTTTAAATGTCTCTAGATCATATTAATACTTCATGTCTGATTAGTTCATAGCACATTCTATACAACGTTAGTGCAGTGGGCACTTAATAAAAATAATTTATACTGAGGATGACATGCTTATTAATAGCTTATTAATAGATTTTGCAATTACTGATTTATAGTATACTGTATTCATGTGTTAAATAACAAACTAAATATCTATTACATACATTCATTAGGAATTGAGGATATAAAACACATCATTCTTGCATGTGGGATCTGACAATCCATTGTGAGGGACATTCCTGTAAGTAAATCTTTGGAGTATAAATTGAGAAATGCTATAGATTTAGCAAACAATTGTAAGATCACAAAAGAAAAACCACTGGAGTCCAGGTACAGAAAAGACTTTTCTGAGAAAGCTATATTTGCAGTGATTCTTAAAGAAAGAGAAATTTGTCTAACAGTGATGGGGGTGATGGGTGTTTGTGTATGCATAGAGACTAGCATTGTTAAAGGCAGTGAAAAGTTCAGAAATTTTATATAAGCGGGGAATTTGGTATGATAACCTGGATGATTAGGTAGGTCTAGGGAACCTCTCTTAGAGTGACAAAGCCAATTTTTCATAGAAGAGAACTACCTCGTTGTACTATAGCTTGGCTATTTATTTGAGATGTCTAAAGTTCTAAAATTCTCCAAAGAACCACCTACATTAAAGCATGTATTTAGGAAACAATGAAGGATTGGTTCAATTTGGCTGAAACATTTAGGTGTGTGTGTGGGGGGGGGAACGGGACAGCTAGGAAAGGTAACTCTCCATTCCTTAATAAAAATGACAAAAGATGAAGATTTTGATGTAGCAAACCAACACTGAAAGACAATTAATATATTCATAAATAAGGAACTGTCTCCATTGTTATGACTAAGGCCTTTCATTTGTTTGATTTTGGAAAGATAATCTGTCTTTATTTAAGTCATTAATTTATATGATTAAGCAACAGCATATTGAAATTTTATATTAATGCCTAAAATCGATGTGTCTTGTATTTCATAGTAGGGGTAAGAGGTTTTATCAACAGTTTCACATATTCTTCATTGCTATTCATGCCCTTCATCTGCCTGTCTCAAACCAATACACCTTAGTCTAGGTTGAACTACCAAACTAACACACATTTTACAACTCAAATATTTTCTTTATTTATATACTACATGGAACATAGACCAATGATAAGAATAGCACTTAGCACCTTTGTTTTTAAATATCATTTTCTTCCATTAAATTGCCAACATTAAAGCAGAACATGTTAACCACTTTCATTTTTTTCTTCTTCTTTTTTTTATTGCTTAAAGTATCACAAAGGGTATTACATATGTGTCCTTTCCCCCCCCCCCACCCTTGACAATCCCCTGGCCTCCCCTACCCCCAGTGTCTTATGTCCATTGGTTATGCTTATATGCATGCATACAAGTCCTTCGGTTGATCTCTTTCCCCCCTCCCTCCTGCCCCCCAACCCTGCCCGGCCTTCCCGCTGCAGTTTGACAATCTGTTTGAGGCAGCTCTACCTCTGTATCTATTATTGTTAAAAAGTTTATAATGGTCTCTATTATCCATGAATGAGTGAGATCATGTGGTATTTTTCCTTCATTGACTGGCTTATTTCACTTAGCATAATGCTCTCCAGTTCCATCCATGCCGTTGCAAATGGTAAGAGTTCCTTCTTTTTTACAGCAGCATAGTATTCCATTGTGTAGATGTACCACAGTTTTCTAATCCATTCATCTACTGAGAACAGGAACAAGACAGGGATGCCCACTCTCACCACTCCTGTTCAACATAGTAATGGAAGTATTAGCTATAGCAATTAGACAAGAAGAAGAAATAAAAGGCATCCAAATTGGAAAAGAGGAAGTAAAACTGTCCTTATTTGCAGACGACTTGATATTATACATACAAAACCCTAGAGACTCCATCAAAAAACTACTAGACTTAATACATGAATTTGGCAATGTAGCAGGATACAAAATTAACCCCAAGAAATCTGAGGCATTTCTATACACCAATAGTGAACTTTCAGAAAGAGAGATTATAAAAACAATCCCATTTACCATCGCACCAAAGAAATTAAGCTACCTAGGAATAAACTTAACTAAAGAGGTAAAAGACCTCGTCTCAGAAAACTACAGGACGTTGAAAAAAGAGAGAGAGGAAGACATAAACAGATGGAAGAACATATTGTGTTCATGGATTGGTAGAATCAACATCATTAAAATGTCCATACTACCCAAAGCAATCTATAAATTCAACACACTTCCCATTAAAATACCAACAGCATACTTCACAGATCTAGAACGAACTCTCCAAAAATTCATCTGGAATAAAAAAAGACCCCGAATAGCTGCAGCAATCCTGAGAAAGAACAAAGTAGGTGGG